>NC_139166.1:4807500-6007500 GCF_965202585.1 Thalia democratica
TTTTTCATTTGAATGTTTAAACTTTGCAAAATACTTGTTTATAGTTACTAATTTGGAACAGTTAAATAATTTTATTAGAAAAACTAACAAATCATGCTTAACAACAAAATTTTGTAAAATAGTGTTAATTGTGTTTTTTTTAACCAAACCATTTTACTGCTTTATTTTTATATCTGGGGCGTATATCGACTGGTTTACCGTTTCCTATGCGACACTTTTCTTTTATAAAGTTTTATTTTAAATAGTGTTTTAAAATGTTATTTATATTTGTTAAGTTTTTGCTATCAGATAATTCTTTTTAATAATTGACTTAGTTTTAAAAGTTTGTTTATATTTGTTAAGTATTTGATATCAAATAATTCTTTTTTATTAATTGACGTAGTTTTAAAAGTTTAATTTATATAATTATTATCATACTGCATATAATTAAATTTTAGTTTGCAATTCCATTTGAAAAAGAAAACTTTAATTAAAAATCTGCCCATCAAAAGAGGTGTAAAAACTAATTTTAGATTTTTATAAAGGTTTTTTTTAGATATCATTGAATAACTCGCATTTTATCTTTATTTTACAATGTTCGAAAAACTGTAGATTTATTTTTTTTAAGTAGTACAATAATTGTTTGTCTGCTACTAGTTTGTTTTTATAAAAATAGTTTGCTCTTTATTCAAGTGTGATTTTCTGCAAAAGTAATTTAACTGGAACTGTTTTATTTAGTAATTTATTAACATTTTATTCAAAAAACATTTCTATTATTAAGATTAACTGATTCTTTATACTGATTAGTACATCGTTTTTAGTTTCTCATGCATGAAAGGTTTCTTTGTAGATGTTAGCTTCAAAATACTAGTAATAATATATAACAAAACAAAAAATAATAGGAATAGAAAATTCATTTTGTCAATAAAAACAGGAATAACGTTAAATTTTAATTGTTTAACTTAATATCAAAGAATTGGATTTTTTCAAAAGATTATGAATTCTTTTTTACTATTGATTTCAAATAGTTTAAAGTTATTGTTATGTACCTGAAAAACTTTTAAAGTTATACAGTAAAACGTTATGTAACAATAATAATAAAAACTTTTGCTAAATAATATATTTTATAATCACTTAGTTACTAATGAAACGCAAAAAGCGGTACTCCTCTTGAAGAGTTTAGACACGATCATAGTTTATAAAAATAATTATAACAAAACTGTATAACTTTAGTTAAGCCATAATGTAACAAGAACGTGAATACTCTATTACAGTTGGTAATTTT
Source organism: Thalia democratica (assembly GCF_965202585.1). Taxonomy (NCBI): domain Eukaryota; kingdom Metazoa; phylum Chordata; class Thaliacea; order Salpida; family Salpidae; genus Thalia; species Thalia democratica. Next base: position 4,808,765 of record NC_139166.1, read on the forward strand.
GAACTATTATGTAAGAGTAAAAAACTTCAAATGTATAAATATTAAATTTCAACTTTATTTTTTATTTTCAGGAACAAAAACTCTAAATTAGATGTTAAAAATATTATATATTGTAACAATAAACACTATTAATATTGTTTTTTGGCACATATGGCAATTATGACGGCAAACCATGGCAAGTATAAACAAAAGTTTGCAATACACGGTAACTATAGCAGTTATTGCAAATGATAGCAATAAAAGCAAACTTAAGAAAATATGGCAATATGGGCAAGTTTATTATAAATTATGGAAAACATGTCAAAATATGAAAATCATGGTAAAATCTGGCAACTAAGGCAAAAATGATAAATATATTACAATTATAGCAACAAATAGCAACATTAAGAAAAACATGGTAAATATGGTAATTTTTTTCAAAATTATTGCAATTTTATAAAAATAATTAACATTTATGGCAAAAACATATGATAAATAAAAAAATATATGATATTTAAATTTAGAAACGATGAATCAGTCATGATGTTGATGTTAACTATAAAGGAACTTAGTGGGTAAGACATTCGTATCTTAATAATCAATACTATCTCTTCCTTATGACAGAAACATCATTTATATCTTCTAGCTAAATTGGAACTAGCAAGATTTAAACCCACGACATATCGATTTATCGTGGTTAACAGCCGGCGTCTTAACACCTCGACCAAACTGCTACGCCTAAATTCAAGCCTTTGCTAGTTTATATATATTTTTTTTTTTATTCTTACTTTTTTATGTATTGTTTTTCTAGTTTTGTAATGAATAACGAATCCTACTGTCATAAATTACAATTTTTTATGTTCTTTTTATTTAGTCAACATAATTTTTATGGGTTGGTGTCACTTATGCACAAGGGGAGACTTTTGCAAGTGGTGACTTTTTTGCACAAGCATCACTTATGCACGGCGACTGTTTTGCACACTGGAGAATTTTTGCACGAAGACACTTTTGTACAAGTTGAAAGAAAAACATTGTTTTTTATTAAGTTTCTAATTTTAAAAAATTAAGCTGCTCAAGTTTTAATACTTAAATACTATAACAAATAGTTTTTAATAATTTGATTTTATGTGAAAAGTGTTTTTAATCTATTAAGATAACTTAAAAGACTTTTTAAAACTCAGAATTATGGGACAGTTTATATATGGTCTTTCAGGATAGTTTTTAATCCAAAGAATGGCAACCCTGGTTTTTAAAAAACTCAGATCAACTCCAGCTTAGAGTTGCCTCTTACTCAGGATACTTTAGGTTTCTAGAAATTTATTTAAATCTTAGGATGATGTAGTATAACTCAGAACATTTAATACTTTTTTTAAACTTAGGATAGTTTTGACTTTTTCCATAAGATAGCTTTAAGATATCTAAAAGTCTAAGAATGTATTTTTTCACAGATTTAAAAAAAAATATTACTTTGTTTATTTTCAATAACTTGTTATTTTATAAATAATGTTGTCGAACAGCTTTATCTTCATTGATATTGAAAAGCTTATAAATTTTTATTTAAAGTTGCAAAAAAGATCACAAAGGATTACATTTTTCTACTGTAAAAAATACTTATAATAACACAATCTGCTTTTTAGACGACAAATATGATAGAAACTTTTTGTTAAAATCATAAAGTCGAGATACAGAGCTTAAAATTAAGAAAAAATATTTTTTTAATTCAACATGCTCTTAGACCGCAGGCTTTTTCCTCGAAGGATGCAGTTTGCTTGCGGGCCACGTGCTGCAAACTCCTGCACTAAAATGAACTTTGTATCAAAAATTTCCAACTGATATAAATTTTTAACAATATATCTTAGAGATAACCATATTAATTTGCTATTTTATTACGTTTGTTCCAGGTTTTTCAGAGGTTGCACAGGAAACATGAAACACACCCTTGTTATGGTGGCTACTTTAACTTATTTGCTAAAAAATTTCCTTCTAAATTATAACTAATAAACTTTTAAAGTTACACAGTTTAAGTATAGACAGAGTTAATAGCAAAGTCAAATAACATAACTTACAAACTTGAACAATAAGCTTAAAGTATACGTATTTCAATGACGTTAGTATATATTGATTTAAATTATTATAAGTAGAAGAAAATGCAGTTATTTTTTTAATTTGTTATTCAGGTTTAAAAAGAGTAAAGGTTGATTACGGGTCAATAGAAATTTTTTTCAAGGTTCTCTGAATATTTTTCAAAGTAATTTAAAGTACAAAATTTTTAGTATAAACATTACTTCTATGAAATATATGCTATTAAAAATATAAAATGACTAAAAAGATAATCTGTAGCTACTTTATGAGTACTACAATAAATTGTGTAGTCTTAATTATATAACTTAAACAAAAACATTGTATATTTTTTATAACATTTACTTAAACTTTAGTTTTTAATATTTTAAATTGTATTACATATTTTGATTTTTTAAAAACAAATAAAGAGATCTTAAATACCAGAGGAGAAATAACTTTTAGTACATAAATTTGTTCTTTTAAACTTTATTTTACAAACTAAGTTTAGGTCAAAGACCTCGTCAGTGCTACTCGTCAGTCAAGTAGAATTCTTCTTGAATAAGATTTATTTAAGCACTGACGAGGCCTTTGACTGAAACTTAGTTTGTAAGATAAAGTCTTGAAAGAAAAAATTCGTAAATTTAAAATGTCTAAAATTTAAAAAAAAAATCATTTTTTACCAACACTTTTTCAAAAAAGTTCTTTTAGTTTAGGTACTTATAAGTTTTTATGATTTAAATTTTTGCTTATTTTAAAAATATAGTACATACAATTATATTATATTTATAAATATTCCTAAAAAAATATAAATAGTTTACTTTTTGGATTTTTTTAATTTTTGAAGTTTTCTTGTTCTGTTCTTATAGTCTACAAAAACTGACTAGACAACGTCATTTTAACTATTTTACTTTGAAATTATTAAAGTGATAAATATTTTTTATTCTTATTTTTCAATCTTATTTCAAACTTTTAATAAAACTCAGCATACTTTCAAAGTTTAGTAATGGAGTGCATCTTTAACATACTATTCTATTGTTTAATTTTGAATGTTAAGCTTTACAAAATACAACCAATGAAGCCTGAAAGTACTAATGTAATGCACTAAATAACTTAAAAAAAAGTGACTGATATAAAGTGATATGAAACTGGTATTGAGATCTTGTTCAAAATTGTAATAAGACTTATTTTTAAAACTGTGTTGTATTTTAATTTTTTTGTATGGTGTGAACAAAAGATTTATTCATTGAAATTAAGTCAATTACTCTGTATTTCACACTACTTAAATTTCCTAAATAGTTTTTAGTTAAATTTAAATTTTAGCTAAGTATTATGTATTCCAATGATTTTTTAAAGTAATTTATATTTTTTAATGATTTCCTTTTTTTTATAGTACATACATTGTTCAAACTATCTTGTCTGATTTATAAATAGCTATCTTAAATAAAACCTAGTATTTATAATATAGTAGTTAAATAAGGTAGGTTTAAAAAATAATAGTACTACCAATAAAATTCAAGTATATTATTTTAAAGTAAAGTCAAGTGTTTTTATATACCTTAAATGAGATTTTTTAATCAGATATTTTATAACCAACTTTGTATAAAATATGTTTTTTTGTATCTTAAGAAAACATATACTTTACTTTTTTCTGAAGGATTAAAACTCAGGATAAGTCAGGAAAGTTTAAAGTCATTTAAGATAGTTTGTTTTATTTTGACTCAAAAAATGGCAATCCTGCTAATGCTTGTTTTTTGTTCTCAGACTGATATTGTTTTGGTTTCCAGAAAAGCACACCTATCAATTATACATTATATAAAACTGATTAATTATTTTGAACTTAACTTGAAATACTAGCTAAGAATCTTAATTTTTATTTCATGGTATTTAAATAAGTTAAAATTTTAACCAGATGTAAGAAGATTTTAAATATCATAGTTCAACACAATACACATTTCTTAATACTTTGCAAATATTCTTAAATTAACTTTATAAAGATTATTTATTTAGTTATTATTTTATCAGTTACTATTTTGTACTATAACAACATGTAATTAAAAAAAGACTTAAATTAGATGATTATAGAGTCATTTTGTGAATGATTTTATTATACAAAGTTGTTAGCAACTAGGAATATTTACTTAGTTTGTTACATTTACTTGATAAAACAAAATATTTTGACTAATGCTGGCTTGTTTTTATTAAGATTAAAATATAACTAAAACAATTATAAATTTTTGAATATGGTTTAGTAATTTTATTTAGTTTAACCTTATTAAGAACTTTAATCAGTGACAATTTTGAAACAAATCTGTCCATTAAAAAAAAGAATTTAATAAACTCAATTGTGTTTAACATCCAATCAGCTGAAAATGACAATTCATTTCAGAGTAACAATCTTTATAAAACTCAGATGTGTTTCAGGATTACAAACAAGTATTCATTTTAAAATAAATAATAATTATTCTTTATGTTAATATTACAATAGTGGACTATAATACTATTTCTAACTATTTCACTAAAGTAATTATATTATATCATGGCTTTCATTTAAATTATTTATGTTTTTATCATTCACTAACTTATTAAAATTTCATAAAGTTTTTTTTGGGGATAGAAACTAAATTTGTGTTTTAAATGTTACTTAAAACTTAAAAAGTTTAGCTCATGTTATAGTTAAGAATTTTGATAAATTCAGGCTGGATTAGATTTTTTTTCCAATTTTTTCAGTTAACTAATCTTAGGTTAAAATTTATTTATTATAAAAATATTTGTACTTTTTTGTAAAACTCAGGTTGGTTTAGAATTGTTTCTAAAGTCTAAAGTTTAATAAAATAAATTATGTCCTTTTTTGCTATACTAATTCTTTGGTTGTTTAACTTTAATATTAGTTTCTTTTATGTTCTTATTACTAATTTTACAGTTTCGTCGTCATAGGTTGACTCGGGTTTTATTTTTTAGAAAAACTGGAAAAGTATTTTGATAATATTTGAGTGAACTTAAAAAAAACTTCAGGCAAACTCGTGCTTGTAAGATTTTTTAAGTTCTTAAAACTTTAATGCTACCATTTTACTTAGATTCAATATTCCCGTATATTCTAAATTTTTAAGTACTAATGTTTCGGCAAACTTTTCTTAGTACATTATAAACAAAAAATTATAAAATGTTAAATATATTGTAAATTCGTTTATATGAACGTTATATGTTATTTTGCATGTTACACTGTTTGGTTTACTCACAATCCTTACCGTGCAATTTCCATCCGAATCAATTCAAATCAGATCAAATATCAACAGATACTTTTTTTTACTTTCTTTTTCTTTGTTAAGTTTTATTTTTTACTCCGATTCTTACATCTAACTACTATCCTCGGTTTGTATTCTACTTTATGCATGTTTTTTCCTTTTAAACTGATCAGATGGTAACTTATTTGCATGGGAGTTGTGCGGATGGGAGTTTTTTTTAATTGATAATGCGTGCGGTTGGAATTGAGCGCGTCACAAAATGTTTATTAATTTCAGTTGTAATGACACTGCTGTGTTTACTTGCATCTCATATTTTAATTATTTGGTTTATTTATTTGATTATAAAGTTTTAGTAAAAAAAAATTATTATATTTGGATTTGTGCAATCAAGCATACTATTGAATAACTCTCTCTAGTTACATTTATTCTTATAGTTGTTGATAAGTCCTAGAGAATAAGAATAAAACCTTTAATATTTATTAACAAAATATACATGCAAATTTATAAGTGTATTTTTAAAGTTCAAATAAAAAAGTGTTATTTAAACGAAATTTATTTGTTTTAAAGCTTTTAAAACATTTTATAGTTCACATAAACTAAAGTTTTGAACTGTTTTTACTTAAAGTAAAATTTTTGTTTAGTTTTATTTATTCCAAGTAACTTTCAGTTGAACTTTTTTTTTATAATTATTGCTATAATAGTGTTTTTTCGTTTTTAATAGAAAACATATTGGTAGCTGTCTAGTTTGCAAGAGTGCACAAAATTGCACGAAAATACTTTTGCACGGATGGCCACTTTTGCATGACACTTTTGCAAGAGCAGACAGTTTTGCACGAGTTAAATTTTTAAATTTTGTTTTATAGTTTTTTAATAATTTTTTTTATGTTAAGTTTTAATTTTTCTAATTTTTTTTTTTGTTTTTTTGTTGTTTTTTTTTTTATATTTTTACTAGTGCTGTTACTCCAGACCCTCACCTTCGGTCGGTATTTTGTTTTTATATTTATTTTATTTTTTTTACTAATTTTATTCAATTTTTCTTTTTTTTTTCTTTTTACTGTCACTGTTACCCTAACCCTTACCTTCGGCAGTAACTTTTTTTCATTTTTAGTTTTATTTTTCTGTTTATTTTTAATTTTTTCTATATTTTTTTTACTTTTGTGCAAAAATGTAACTCGTGCAAAATTAAACCTTGGTGCAGAATTATCTTCGTGCAGTTTTGTTCCCTGGTGCAATTTTGTGTCCTTGTGCAAATTTGGTTCGTGCAAATTATGCTTTATGCAGTTTTGTGCATTTCTGCAATTTTGTTGACGTGCACTTTTGGCCCTCTCGTGCAATTTAGTAACCTCATGCAATTTTATCTTCGTGCAATTTAGACCCGTTACCAAAACATATATTGTTCAAACTATCTTGTCTTATATATATAAAGTAGTTCCAAACAGAATACAGTATTTATAGGATGATAATTAAATAAGGTAAGATTTAGTTATGATAAGAGTTCAAACAAGTTAGATATACCAACAACCATACCATACACAGTGTTTAAAAATACAGCTTTCTACAATTGATACAAACAGGTATTTTGTTTATTTTATGATGGTCATTTGTATTTTACAGATTTAAACTGACAAAATGTCAACTTCAATTCAAACAATACAAATATCGAGGTATACTCACTACGGTCGAGTTAAAGACTTAGTATTAAAAATTAGGGGAAACAACGAAGATCGCCAGTATAATTCTAGTAGATTATATAATATTACTGAACAGGAAGCTGTAAGTAAAATAGCAAATGATTTTTAGAGATGAAAAATTTGATATTCGCGAAATGGAAATTCCTATTCTACAAGAGCAACTTGAACCTCATTCCTCATGTAAAGTGAAAGGTGTTAATAATTCCACGACAAATCTACAAAAAAACGAAGTTTCTCAGCGTGAATTGAAGCAAAAGTTGACAGAAGTTGACAAGGACAGTGAAGTCATGAAGCTTTTTGAAGACAACAAATATTCTGTTTGCATGAGTAACTACAAAGAAATAGTTGATGAAGACCTTCATATTGTAGTTCCGACCTGTGGACATCCGTTGTGTTGTAAATGTGCTGATAAAACTTTAGTTAGTGAGAATAAAGGTTGTCCAAGATGTAGAGGAGATTTTACTGCTGAGTCGTTCAGTCTCATGAAGTTCAACGAAGATTTGACGATAAAGGCTGATGATGGAAAACTATTTTTGTAATACTTTAGAAATGTTATGTTATATAAAGTTACTTTTTCTTTTTATTACATTTATTAATCTAGATATACTTAATAATTATAATCGTTCCGATGTAGTATATTAAACGTTGACTTATGTAAATACATGTTATTAAATCTATTAGACTAGTTTAATTTATTTGAGCTTCATTGAAATAAAGTAAATGCTACTGATACAAGTGTTTTATTTAGGTGATTTAATTAAAATAATATTTAATTACATTTTTTTCCTAGCTAAGCCTAATAATTAATCTACAAATAAAGTACCTGATGATAATCTTTTTTTTAATATTTTAATAAAAGACGTATATCAGGAAGTTGTAATTACATAATGGGTTTAGCCATAAACTTTAGCTTATGAATATACATATTTTTTTTAAATTAAGTGATGTAATGTTTTTAAATGTAATTTTTTTTTTCATTTTTTAATACATTGTACATTATTTGGATTCGGCCGTATACTAATTACAAAATAAGATTCGGTTCTGGCTGGGTTTTAATTATTAAAAAAAAAAATCAGCCGGATAATAAAGTTATGGATCCTATTAATCACTATTTTGAGTTCATTTATCTTACAACTGTTTCTTAATCCATTCAAAGTGCTTTTTAAGTATTCGGAATTTTATATATATCTTAACCTTAGGTCAAATTAATGCTAGTTTTATAAATAAAATAAATTAGTCACTGAAATTTACTCGAGCATAAAAATACAAGCTAAAACATACAAATTTTTAATCAACTCCTTAATGTAACCCTGGACTTGAAAGCGGGCATGGTAAAATTTAAAAACTCATAAGTTACAGCTATTTCATCACTATAGTAACTAGGAAGCTAAAGTAACAAACTATAGCTAATTTTCTTTTCATACTTTACACTTTATCAAATTTGACAAGTTAATTTTTATTACCTTTGATGTAATAAATTTAATATCATGTTAAAAAAAGATTTTAATTTACATGTAATTTATTATTTTAACACCTTGTTTGCAAAATTAAAACAGTTTTTAGTATTATTTATATATATTAACTTAACTTTTTTTTATTAACAAAATATTTAGTTCTTCTTAAGTTATATTTTAGCTTAAAGCTTTTAAAAAGAATAAAACAAGTTTTACTGTGTGATTTTATTTTGTAACTTTACCTTTTACTTAAATTTATTATTTATTGAATAAATATTTTATTGCAATAACATACTAAAAAATTAAACACATGAGTTCTTTAAATAACTAAAAAATTAAACGTTTTGACACCCTTTTAATTAATTTAAGAAACAACACTATTAGACAAATACTTTAATGTCTTATCTATAATATTTTTGTGAAGTTTATTTAGAGAGTTTTGTTTTGTGCATGCTTTGTCCACAAATTAGAGTTGTATAATAGAAGACTTTATTTTTTAAATGAAATAACTACATAGTATAAATTTGTGGCTTTAATAAAATCAAAGGTTTTAGTTATGAAATTTAAAATACTTTTGATAAAACTATTTTATATCTTAAAAATAAGGAAACAATTTTATGGTAAAATACCAGCTGTTATAACTTTTTTGTAAAAGTTTGTTTACCTTTTAGGTTTAAAAATCCTACTGTCGGGTATTTTTAATAGTATTTGTTTTAGTTTTATTCAAAAGCGGCGCTTTATACAATGTCTGCTTGAGAGTATTATTGTGGCAATATTAGATTTAATAAAATATTTGTAATACTGATCTTGGCTGACCGGATTCCATTGATCTTTTAAAAAACATCAGGGGCATTTTAAATCCGCGGGGTCGGTTCCGGTAAGCGAGCAGAATGTTACCCGGTCCTATACCACAGCTTTTATAGTTTTTCATTTGAATGTTTAAAATTTGCAAAATACTTCTTTAAATTTATTAATTTGGAACAGTTAAACAATTTTATTAGACAAAATAAGAAATCAAACTTAAAAAGATAATTGTGTAAAATAGTTTTAATTGTGTTATTTTTAATTGAAAGATTTTACTGCTTTATTTTTATATCTGGGGCGTATTTCGACTAGTTTCCTGTTTTTTATGCGACACTTTTATTTTATAAAGTTTTGTTTTAAATAGCTTGTAAAAAGTTTATTTATATTTGTTAAGTATCTGGTATCAAATAATTCTTTTTTATTAATTGACGTAGTTTTATAAATTTTTTTTCTATATAAATATTATCATACTGCATATAATAAAATTTTAGTTTGCAATCCCATTTGGAAAAGAAAACTTTATTCAATATCTTCCTATTAAAAGAGGTTTGAAAACTAATTTTAGATTTTTTATAAAGGTTTTTTTTAGATATCATTGAATAATTCGCATGTTTTCTTTATTTTACATTGTTCATTAAACTGTAGATTTAATTTTGTTTAAGTAGTAAAATAATTGTTCACGTCGGCTACTAGTTTGTTTTTTTTTAAGTTGTTTGTTTTTTATTCAAGTTTAATTTTCTGCTAAAGTAATTTAACTGGAACTGTTTTACATAGTAATTTATTTACATGTTATCGATAAATATTTTTTTTATTAAGATTTACTAATTCCTTATATTGATTAGTCATCGTTTTTAGTTTCTTTTATATTAAAGGTTTCGTTGTAGATGTTAGCTTCATACTACTTATAATAATATATAATAAAATAAGTAGTAATAGGAATATAAAATTCATTTTGTCTATAAAAAAGGGACTTACTTTATATTAAATGGTTTTACTTAATATCAAAGAATTGGATTTTTCTAAAAGACTATGCATTCTTTTTTACTATTGGTTTCAAATAGTTTAAAATTTAAACATTGTTATGTAGCTGAAAAACTTTTAAAGTTATATAGTAAAACATTATGTAACAATACTATTACAAACTTTTAATAAATAGTATACTTTATAAATACTTAGTTACTAATAAAACGCAAAACGCGCTACTCTTCTTGAAGAGTTTAGACACGATCATAGTTTATAAAAATGTTTATAATAAAACTGCATAACTATTATGAAGCCATAATGTAACACGAACGTGAAACCTCTATTATAGTTAGTAATTTTGAACTATCATGTAACAGACAAAAACTTCAAATGTATAATTATAAAATTTCAACTATATTATCCGGAACAATACTTTAAATTTAGATGTTGTAAATATTATATATTGTAACAATAAAGACTATTAATATTGTTTTTTGGCAAATAAGAAGACAAACCATGGCAAATATAAATAAAAGTTTGCAATACATGGTAACCATAGCAAACATTGAAAATATATATCAAATAATAGCAATAAAAGCAAACTTAAAAATTTATATGACAAAAATGAGCAAGTTTATTATAAATTATGGAAAATATGGCAAAATATGAAAAATATGTGAAAATTAGGCAACTAGGGCAAGAAAGATGATAATATTGCAACTATAGCAACAAATAGCAAAAATTAAGAAAAACATGGTAAATATGGTAAATTTTTTCAAAATTATTGCTCGTTATGAAAATATTTAACATTTATGGCAATATTATATAATAAATAAAACGATAAAATAAAAAAATATATGATATTTGAATTAAAAAACGATAAATCAGTCATGATGTTGATGTTTACTTCAAAGGAATTTAGTGGGTAGACATTCATATTTTAGTAATCAATACTATCTCTTCCTTGAAACAGAAACATCATTTAAATCAACTAGCTAAACTGGAACTGGTAGGATTTGAACCCACGACATATCAATTCATTGTGCTTAACAGCCGGCGTCTTAACACCTCAACCAAACTGCTACGCGCAAATTCAAGCCTTTGCTAGTTTATTTATATTTAATTGTTCTTACTTTCTTACTTTTTCATGTATTATTTTTCTTGTTTTAAATGAATAACAAAACCTAGTGTCATAAATTACAATTTTTTATGGGCTTTTTCTTAAGTCAACATAATTTTTATGGGTGGGTGTGACTTATGCACAAGGGAAATTTTTGCAAGAGGTGACACTTTTGCACGAGCGTCAATTTTGAACGACGTGTTACTTATGCAAGGCGACTGTTTTGCACGCAGGAGCATTTTTGCACGAAGACACTTTTTTAGAGGTTGAAAAAATTTTTTGTTTTTTATTAAGTTTCTGATTTCTAAAGTTAAGCTGCTCAAGTTGCAATACTTAACTACTATATAACCAATATTTTTAATTAATTTTACTTTACTTGAAAAGTGTTTTAAATCTATCAAGATAAGTTAAAAGACTTTTAAAAACTCAGAATTATGGGTCATTTATTGTTTTTCAGGATAATTTTTGATCGAAAGAATGGCAACCATGGTTTTTAAAAATCTCAGGCCAACTCAAGCTTACAGTTGCCTCTTACTCAGGATAATTTATAAACCTAGAAAATTTTTTAAATCATAGGGTGATGTAGTATAACTCAAAAAATTTTAATATTGTCGCTAACTCAGGATAGTTTTGATTGTTTCCAAAAGCTAGCTTTAAGAATTCTTAAAGTTTAAGGCTGTATTTTTTAAAGATTAAAAAAAAGTAATTTAAATATGTTGAACAGTTTGTTAAACAGCTTTATCTTCATTGATATTGAAAAGCTTATAATTTCTTATTTAAATTTGCAAAAAAATCACTAAGGATAAGGTTTTTCTAATGTAAAGAAAGACTTATAATAACACAATCTATTTTTTTTCAAGTTTAGGCGACAAATTCATAGAATACTTTTTTGTTTGAAACCATAAAGTTGAGATACAGAGCTTGAAATTAAGAAAAAAATGTTTAAACCAAAATTTTTAGTTTGCCAGATCAATATGCTCTTAGACCACAGACTTTTTCTTCGAAGGATGCAGTTTGCTTGCGGGCTACGTGTTGCAAACTCCCGAACTAAAATGAAATTTATATCAAAAATTTACGTACTTTTATGAATTTTTAACAATATATCTTAGAGATAACCATATTAATCTGCTGTTTTATTACGTTTGTTCCAGCTTTTTCAGGGATGGCAGCTTTCATTATAACAAATTTTGTAGTTCTCTTCTTTGCGGACCGGATTCAATTAACGCCTTAAAAAACTATTTAAACTTCACAGTCTGGTTCAGGTCAGAATGGAAACAGATTGATACAGACAAACACAAGTAAAAAATTGACTGTGTCCCGGACTGATTTGATAATTTTGTATGAATCTTAATTTATTAAACTAGTAACATCACTATTCATATAACCGACCTATTTAGCAATATTAAACATAAACAATTTTCTTGTGGTAAGATGCAATAGAGGCTTAAAATGATAAATCTTTTAATAATGTTTATTGTTACTGCTAAATACTTTAAAATGTTGAATTTTAAATGAAATTTTTATGTGCTTATCCATTTAATATGAGGTATAAATGTATATTTATCAATACAAAACTTAACCTTAACAATATTCTTATGACTTTTTAGATATTCCTTTTTAATCAATTATAAAATTCATTAAAAAAAGTTGTTTAGATTTTGTTAAACAAAATCTTTGTGTGATAAAAACTAACCTTTTACTTAAAATTTGTATAAAGCTTAATATCACACTAAATACAACTTTAAAAGGCATTAGCAAAATATGTTTAATAATTAGTATATAAATAACTTGAAAAATTATATAGTACCTAAAGATAACACAGTGTTTAAATTTTAAATAGTTAACACTTTCAGATGACAAAAAAAGCAAGTTTTTTTACGTTGCAGAATTATTTAAAATCAAACAAACTCTTGTTTATTTTTACTTTTTTAAAGCGACAAATTGAAAAAAAATGTTTTTATTAAAACCATAATGTTGATTAAGTCAAGACACAGAGCTTTAATTTAAAAGATTCAGTTTAAAAAAAAATATTTAGTATTTCAGGTAAACATGCTCGCGGGTAGCAGATTTATTCTTCGAGGTTCGCAGTTGGCCCGCAGCCCACGTGTTGCTGACATCTGAACTAAAATATATTTGTAATTAAAAAATTTAATATACATATATGAACTCATTCAATTAATATGAACTATACTTTGTCTTTTTATTATGTTTATTCCTTTTTTTTATGGGTTGTATAGGAAATATGCAACAAATTAAATTAAACCCCTGTTATGATGGCTAAGTTTTTTAATGTTCCTTGAATAATACAATTAATGAATTCGTAATATATTTACAGAGTTTATAGCAGATAAAACAGAATAACTTAAAAATTCAAACATATAAATTTAGAATATATGTATTTAACGATGTTAGCAGATATTTTGTTAAATCATTAACAGTAGAAAAACACGCAGTCAATTTTCAAATATGTCATTTAGCTTTCTAAAGATTACAGATTGGTTACTAGTTTTCAAGAATTTTTTTACCAAATTTAAAAAGTCTTTTTCGAAATTTATTAAATTACAAGTTTTAGTATAAAACATTACTTGTATAAAATTTATGCATTCAAAAATATAAAATTGTTGAAAGAATACTGTGTTGCTACTTTATAAGTGTATACAATGAAAAATAAATATTTATAAAACTTTTCAGTGTTTTTATCTACTATATTGTTGTTTAGCAATAATAAACTGAATTTTGCTTTAATTTCCCGTATAAAATAAATAAGACATATAAAAAAATTTCAAAATGCTCTTATATCTTAATTATTTCATTGAACCACTAGATCTAGAACACTACTCCTGCTTGTAGTTTAACACTTTCTCTAGCATAAAGTTTTCATCATATGCTATATAAAAAAGACATAAAGACAGTGAAACATCAAGCTCTATTCTATAATTAACTTAAAATTGATAGACTTTATGATAAAAGTACAGTTTTATACACATTTAATTGATACAATAGTTGAGTTAAATAAGTGTATCTAACAGTAGATTGATATAGATAATCGCTATCTAGCAAAGTTTTTCTGATAATTTTCTTACAAATTAGCAATATCTTATGGATTTCTTTATATATTTAATTCTACTTTTTAGGGATTCTTCCACTTACAGAGTTCCTTAAAAACCTAGAATCCTTGAAAAACTTGAAAAATCCTTGAGTTTGATAATGTAGGTTAAAAAACATAGAAAGCTCTTGAACTTAAGACATTTTGATAAAAGCCTGAAATTTTAAACAAAAATCACTTAAAAAACCTGAAAAACCAGGAATTTTTTTAAAACTTTTCATGTTAAGTAGTAAAATTTCGGTTTTACATAACAATTTAATCTTATAGATAGATTTTTTTGTGCCATAATTAAAAGTTTTTTTCTATTGTTAAGCACATTTAAATAAGTTTTAAAATATTTTTTAATGTCGTTACTTAATTTAGCACAGGTATTAACCTTAAACTTATTTTCAAACTAAAAATAGACCCTAAAAAGTGTAAATTTAAAAAGCTAAAAAAAAATTGCCAAAGTACTTAGAGTTTTCTAGTTCTAACTTTGGATTCATAATTTATTTCAAAGTAAAACTAAAAAATATTAGATACTAACACTGTAAACAAATTAAAAAAATACTCGATTTTTTTTTTGCTTGTACCTGACTTAAAGCTTATTTAGCTCAAAGTAAAATACATAAATTAATTTTTTATCTAAATATCTGTACAGTATTAATTAAGGATATCTCAAGTTTTTTTATTTAGTTAAAAGTTTTTTCAAATAAGTATTTTGGCTAAAGAAAAAGAGACTATATTATAGGCCAAATCTTTTTTTAAGTTCTTAAAAGTACAATCTTGTTTAAAGCTTTTGTACAATATTCTACTGTATGTTTTTTTTTCATCATAATTTAAAACTTTTTTTTCTTAAACTTATATTTTATATGTGTAAAGTCATTTTGTTAATATTTTTATTGTACGAATTTGTTAGTTACTGCAGGTATTTTGCTTATTTTGATGCATTAATGTATAAAATAAAAAAGTTGGCAAATGCAGGCAAGATTTTGATTAAAAAAATTAAATTATGAAATTATTTATTATGATTAAGAAAATATAATTTGCTTAACTTAGTTTAAATTTTCATCAGTAAGAATTTTTTAAATAAAAATATATCAGCAAGAAAAAACAGCTTAATTATCCTAGTTTTATATTAGAGTATCGTCATATTTTTGTCGAATATAATTAGTGTCCTCCTATTTAAGGTTCTACTGTCTCATATGTAACAGTCAAACAATACCAAAATAGTATTTTACAAATATTAATATTACTAGTATATTACCTTTTATTTATAAGGCAGTATATATCAAATTTTCATGTCATATTTTTATACTTTTTGTCATTTTCATTTCATAGTGCAATTATTTTATTTAACAATTGATTTAAAGATACTTTACCATTAAAGCTTGTGTCTAATTTTTAAGAAGCAATACTCACATTTACAATATGCCACTTTTTAAAGCTCTTGAGTATTAAATGTAGTTTTTAAGGTATTAACGTAATGAAAATAAACAAGCTACATGGTTCATAATTAACAAAGTACCATAGTAAGATTAATTAATAAGTAATTAGGGTGATTACAGAATATTTATCCCGATAGGTGGCAGAAAGTTGGTGACAATTTTTAAATCAAATAAGTCCCAAAGTTTATTGTCCTAGTGTAAGTCCCAATAAGTCACAAAGAGTTTTGGACAAAAAAAATTCCAAATAGACACAAAAGAACTGGAAAATTTAGTCCACAAAGTCTTAATAGAACTGATAAAATTCAGTCAAAACAGTTCCTAAAAAATTTTGTTTTATTTCTAACTATTCAAGTTGTGAATCTTATAGTTTACACAAATAGAAAAGAAATTGACATCATAGTAATATTATGTCAAGAAAAACTCTAATACTTGAACTTTTTTTTGTTTGATAAGATTAATAAGTTATAATATTTTAAATAGCATTTAAGAATTTAATTTTTAATAAAAGTACACTCAAATTGATAAAAAACAAATTGTGTTTTTTTTTCATAAATAGTTTTAAGTTTACTACTTTATAAATAAAAATTGTTCACAATTCCATGATATTCTAATTTTTTACACTTAATTTTTCTGAAAAGTTCTTCCAAGTTTTTTAATAAACTGTTTATTATTCATGATTTTTTTGTTATTTGTCACAAAATTTAATTATAAATGATCCTAATAGACCCTGTTCAACAAATATTTTAAATTTTGGTCTAACTAGTGATAACTTTGTTTAAGAACTTTCAAGATTTTATATGTTTAAAATGTTAACAAATAGTAGTATATATGTTTAATGTAACTGAAAAACTTTTGATTAATTTATTTATAACTTTATTAAAGAAGTTTAAAAATATTAGTTTAGAATGGTTGTAATTTTTTATCAACTTAAACTAAATGTACCTTTAAAGATGCTTATAATGATTAAAATAACAGATAGGAGCTTATAGTAAAAATTCCAAGCTGCTTTGATATCTTATTATCAATAATTTCAAGCTAGTTTTTAAGTAAATAGTACATATTTTTGTAGTGCTCAAAGAGTAGCAACCCTGATATCCATTTTGAAGTTTTTAATTTTATTGGCTGCTAGAAATTTAAATTGTGCTTTGAACATTTAAAATGTTAAAAGTTAAATACATAAAAAAATCAGTTTATTATAAAAATTAAGTGCTATCGCACTTTTAAACAAGCACTTAATACTGTATATTAAAAGAAACAAGAAATAAATAGTAAAGCATTTGTTTTTTATGGATTTACTTGCTAAGCATTTTAATGAAGGATGAAATACTATTCAATTTCAGAAAATTAAAATTAAAAATACACTTTAAATAGCAACACTAAAAATCAATACATGTTAAAAAATTATGTTTCGAGGTCTAACTAATACCTAAATAAACTTTTTTTTGAATAATTGAAATAAACTTTTAAGTTAGTGTTAAATTAAGTTTTGGAAAGTAATATTTTGAATAAACTTTTTGTTTAATATAATTTTTAGTAATTAGACCTACATACGTTTTTCATATCAGAAATATATTACTTTTTATTTTCCCATCATTTAATCATTTCGTAAAAAATTAAAGTTTTATCTAAAGTTTTCCAAATTTGAATTGTCATGTTATTTGTTATGAGCAAGGAGTATAGTTTCCATACTTATTTTAATAAATTGCCACAGAAGTTATTCGACCGTATCGTTTTCAATTAAAGTAAATAAATGTGTTTCTGACCCCTGAACTGAAACATATTTATATCAAATATTTAACATACAAATATAAATCTCAATAAAAAAAAATTGAAATAAAAATACTCATTTGCTTTTTTATTACGATTGTTTTAGTTTTCAGGGGTCGCACAGATAATATGAAACTAATAAAATCACGGCCCTGTTATAGTGGCTCATTTGAAAACGTTTTTGCTAAAAACTTCCTTCCAAAATACAAACAATAAAATTTTAATATTATAAAATTAAAGTCTGTGACAGACTTATTAGCAAACTTAAACAAAAAAAATTTATAAATTTAAACAAATAAGAATTTTATTTATTTAATTTATGTTAGCATGTAATTATAAGTAGACAAATATGCATCTTCAAAATTTGTCATTTAGCTTTATAAAAAGTTCAGTTAAGTTACTGGTTTTTTAGAAAATTTGTTCTAGGTTTTCTGAATCTTTTTAAAAACATTCAAAATAAAGCATTCAAGTTTAAAAATAAACATTAGTAAAGTTTATTGTTTTCAAGTTATAAAGTTTTTGAAAGATAATGTGTTGCTATTCTATAAGTGTTTGTAATAAATAAAAGTAAAAATGTTTAAAAAAATATGTATAGTCTTTGACTAAAATATTATAAAATATTATATTATAATAAAATATTAACCTGATATTTTCTATTTTATATATAAAATTGTCTACAATAAGATTTCATTTCAGTTTCTTCTAAGTTTGTTTTTTAAAAATCTATGATAAACTTGTATTATTCAAGTTTTTTTATTGTAGACTTTTGTTTATTTTAACAATGTTGTAAATAAACTTTGACTATATTTAAGAGCTTTTTTACAAAAGTAGAAACGAAGTTTTTTTTTAATTAATTTTTTCATTTGAGTTTTTCTCGTTTTGTTCTAATAGATTTAAATAACTTTCCAAACAATGAAATTTCAACATTATTAGTTTGACATTATAATAGTCTTATTTTTCAGGCAGTTATTAGAGTTATAAGGTTTTATGTTGTTGTATATTTTAAAGTTTTTTAATATTTCTAATGATGAACTACACTTCAATTTTTTTAGTTAAAAGAAGCTGTAACAAATAAATAAACTTACTTTTCAAAGTTTATCCAAAAGTTATTGTTGAGCATTTTATCATGACTTTGAGTCTTCAAGTTCTCTTTCATACAATATTTTATTGTTTAACTTTGAATGTTGAGTTTTACAAAATAGAATCAATGAAGCGTGAAAGTAGTTTTGTAGTTGCACTAAATATCAAACATACATAGTAGATAGTAATAAAGTGATATAAAAATGCATAAAATGCTTAAACCTTCGACTACCATTACTTGCTTAGGTTGTTTTAGAAAAATTTAATAATAAAAGCTCCCAAAAAAAAAACTTACTTACCTAAGCATTATGGCTACCCCACTGAAAAAATCTTAGATACACTACACATACTAAAATAAATGAATTTATATATGTATATATTCTTTTCAGCAATTATTGCTTTCATTAATCACTACTCCTATGTACAAGAAATCAATTGTAGCCCTAATCAAATGAATCTTAAAATGCTGATCAGTTATAAAAATTTTGTTACGTTATGTTAAAAAACATATATGGTTTTAGAATAAATTTTTGTTAGGTACATAGTTTATTATTTGCAGAAAAAAAAACACAACTGTTCATAATCTTTAAATATTTAAATATGAGATTTGTTACTTTAAGAAAACTGTTTATATTTTTCAGCCTTATACAATTAAAATGTCAACATCAATTGAAGAAATACAGCTGTTCAGATTTATTGCTAATGGTCAGTATAAACATTTAGTACTGCACATTAAAACAAGTAATGATTTTAGCCGTTATAGTTCCAGTAGTTCATCTGGTTTAACTGAAGAAGATGCCATAAATAAAATAGCAAATGATTTTGTAAATGATTACAACTCGGATTACTACAAAGTAAAAATAATTGAAGGTTTTCAACAGCTGCATTTGAGAGTAACAACTTGGCCTATTGTTTTTATGAATATTCCTGTGCTACAAGAACTCCTTGAACCCCATTCCTCATGTAAAATGAAAGATGTTGATAATTCCACGACAGATCTACAAGAAAACGAAGTATCTCAGTGTGAATTGAAACAAAAGTTGACAGAAGTTGGCAAGGACAGTGAAGTCATGAAGTTTTTTGAAGACAACAAATGTTCTGTTTGCCTCAGTAACTACAAAGAAATAGTTGATGAAGACCTTCATATAGTAGTTCCACCTTGTGGACATCCGTTGTGTTGTAAATGTGCTGATAACATTTTGGGTAGTAGCAAGAAAGATTGTCCAAGTTGTAGAGGAAATTTTACTGCTCAGTTGTTTGATCTAATGAAGTTTAACGAAGATTTGACGATAAAGGCTGATGACGGAAGATTATTTTTGTAATGCTTTAGAAATATAATGTTTTAAAAAGTTACTACTACTTTTTATTACATTTTTAGCCTAGATATATTTTAAATTTCAAGTTTTTAATACGTAGTGTATTAAACCTTAACTTCTTTATTTAATAGCTATTTACCCTAGTAGATTAATTAAGTTACTTAAAGTTTTTATTGTAATAAACTTAAAGCTCCTGATACAAGTGTCTTTTTATTTATTTAAATAATTTGTTTTTGATATCTAACTAAAATTTGTATTTATTAGTCAAATTTAATAATTTACTTACAGACAAAGTTGATTACATATTTTATTTATTTCATATCACTGATACAAGTGTTGATTTTATGTCATTCTCTAGTTTTTTGGCAACCCTTGGCTTGAGTATTAAATTAACAATATTAGAATGAGTAAAATATTTTTTTTTAATTCTGATTTGGCAGATCGGATTCGATTAAATTTTAAAAAACCTCAGGGGGTCATTTTAACTCCGCAGGTCGGTTCCGGTCAGAATTGGAACAAATTGACTCAGAGAAACACAAGTAAAAAGTTGACTGTGTCCTAGACTAATTCGATAATTTTACGTAAATCTTGTTTTATTAAACTAGTAACATCACTATTTTCATTAAAAAATTTGTTTAGCAATATTAAACATCAACAATTTTCTTGTGGTAAGATGCAATTTGCTAAAATTAATAAATCTTTTTATAATGTTTATAGTTATTGCTAAATACTTAAAAATGTTTATGTAAAAAATACATTTTTTATACGCTTATCCATTTAATATAAGGTCAAACTGTGTTTTTATCATTACAATACTTAACTTTAACAATATTCTTATGGCTTTTTAATTATTCCTTTATAATCAATTTTAAATGCATTAAAAAAAGTTGTTAAATTGAATGTTACATATGAAAATTTTTTAACCAAAATCTTTGTGTAATAAAAACTAACCTTTTATCAAATTACTATACAAAGCTTAATATAACACTGAATACAATTATAATAGGCATTAGCAAAATATGTATATTTAATAATTAATAATAAGTAACTAAAAAATTAAATAAGAACCTAAGATAACACAGTGTTTTATAATTTTAAATAGTTAACACTTTCAGATGACGAAAGATAAATGCAGATTTTTTACTGTTAAGAAATACTCACAACAAAACAGTCAGTTGTTTTTTTATACTTTTTTTAGGCGATAAAGTTAATAAATTTTTTTTCATTAAAACCATAATGTTGGTTAAGTCAAGACACAGAGCTTAAACATAAAAGATTTAGTTTTAAAAAATAATATTTAGTGTTTTAGATAAACATGCTTGCGGGCAGCAGATTTATTCTTCAAGGGTCGCAGTTGGCCGGCAGCCCACGTGTTGCTGACTACTGAACTAAAATATATATGTAACTAAAATTTAATATACGTATATACATATATGAACTTATTCATATGATATTAACTAAACTAATTATAAATATTATAGAACTGAACTTTATATACGACATTTTCATTTGCTTTTTTATTATGTTTATTCTTTTTTTTTCATAGGTTGCACGGGAAGTTTGAAACCAATTAAATAATCTAATAACCTCCTTGTTATGGTGGCTAATTTTATTGAAGTTCCTTCAAAAATACAGTTAATGATTTTTTAATATAATTCCAGAGTTTATAGCAGATTAAACAAAAATAACTTTAAAATTTAAACATATAAGTTTAGAACAGGGATCGGCAGCCTTATGTGACTCGCGGGCCAATTTTCTTAGATTTTCATAGAAAAACCAGCTAACGGGCCGCACTATTTAGAAAAAAATCCTTTGAGGGCAGCATTTATCTAAGAATAGTTCTAGTAATCAGTAGAAAAATATTATTAAGATTAGAAATAAAACAATTTAAGTAATATAGACCATTAATCAAAAGTATTTGTTGAATTAAGAGCCTAAATGTAAGTTTTTATTACAAATAGTAGAATTTTTATTGCATTTGAAATGTATATTTTTTGCAGAAAAGGAGCTCGCGGGCCGCAGATTTTGACTTAAAGGGCCGCATTTGGCCCGCGGGCCTCAGTTTGCCGACCCCTGGTTAAGAATATATGTATTTAACGATGTGAACCAAATTTTAAAAATATTTTTTTTAAGTATATTAAATCAAAAGTTTTAGTATAAAACATTACTTGTATAAAATTTATGTTTTCAAAAAAAAATTATGAAAGAATACTGTGTTGCTACTTTATAAGTGTTTGCAATGAAAAAAAAAAATATTTATAAACTTTTTAGTGTATTTATCTACTATATGTTGAATATAAGTTTATTTTCTTTTTCTCTTTTTGTGTGTCCTGTTTAATTGGCTCAAGTTTTGATGCCTGAGTTTAACATTGCAAAATGAACAAAATAATAATAATATTGTTGTTTAGCAATAATAAACTGAATTTTGCTTTAATTTGCTGTATAAAGTTAATTAGGCATTTAAAAAAAATTTCAAAATGCTTCTTATATCTTAATTACATTTCATTAAACCACTAGATCTAGAACACTACTCCTGCTTGTAGTTTAACACTTTCTCATTATATGCTTTATACAAAAAAGACATAAAGGCAGTGAAACATCAAACTCTATTCTATAATTAACTTAAAAATAATAGAATTTATGATAAAAGTACAGTTTTTTTAACATTTAAATTGATACAATAGTTGAGTTAAATAAGTGTATCTAACAGTAGCTTGATATAGATAATCGCTATCTAGCAAAGTTTTTCTGAAAATTTTATTACAAATTAGCAATATCTTATTGATTTCTTTATATACTTTTTTCTAATTTTAATGGGATTTTTACACTTATAGAGTTGCCTAAAATCCTAGAATACTTGAAAAATTTGAAAAATCCTGGAGTTTGACAATGTAGGTTAAAAAACATAAAAAGCTTTTGAATTAGAGACATTTTGATAAAAGCCTGGAATTTTGAACAAAAATCACTTAAAAAACCTCAAAAAACCAGAAATATTTTAACAACTTTAAATGTTTAGTAGTAAAATTTCGGTTTTACATAACAAATTAATGTTATAGATAAAATTTTGTATGTCATCATTAATTTTTTTTTTATTATAAAACACATTTAAATAAGCTTTAAATATCTATTAATGATGACATAGAAAATTCTATCCATAAGATTAATTTCTTATGTAAAACTGAAATTTTACTATATAACATGTTATTCTTATTAACACGGGTTTTTACCTTAAACTTATTTTCAAACTAAAAATAGACCCTAAAACGTGTAATTTTGAAAACCTGGACTAAATTTGCCAAAGTACATAGAGTTTTCTAGTTCTAATTTTAAATTTATAATTTATTTCAAAGTATAATTAAAAGTTATTAGATACTAACACTGTCAACAAATTAGAAAACTACTCAAGATTTTTTTTGGTTGTACCTGACTTAAAGCTTATTTAGATTAAAGTAACATACATAAGCTAGTATTTACTCTAAATATCTGTATAGTATAAATAAGGCTGGCTCAGGTTTTTTTGTCTTAAATTAAAAGATTTTTCAAATTAGCATTTGGGCTGAAGAAAAAATAAGAAACTGTTATAGGCCAAATCTTTTTTTAAAGTTTTTAAAAGTACAAGCTTGTTTAAAGCTTTTGTACAATATTCTACTGTATGTTTTTTTTTTGTTTCTTCATCATAACTTGAAAACTTTATATCTAAAACTTATGCATTATATGTGTAAGGTCTTTTTGCTAATGGTTTTCTTTTATTTTTTTTACAAACTTGTTAGTTACTGCAGGTATTTTTCTTATTTTTATGCATTAATGAATAAAATTTAAAAATTGGCAAATGCAGGCAAGACTTTGGTTAAAAAAAAAATATATTATTAAATTGTTAATCACATGATTAAGAATTTATAATTTGGTTAACCTAGTTAAAATTTTTATCAGTAAGAATTTTTAAATAAATATATATCAGCAAAAAAAAACAGCCCAATTATCAAACTTTTTTATTTAAGTATCCTCATACTTTTGTCGATTATATTTAGTGTCTTCTTGGTTATGATTCACCAGTCTCATATCTAGCAGTTAATTAAGACCAATTCAGTGTTTTACAAAAAGTTTGTCACAAAATTTAATTATAAATGATTAAAAGACTTAGACCCTGATCAACAAAACTTTTACATTTTGGTGTAACTAGTACCAACTTTGTTTAAAAACTTTTAAGATTTTATATTTTTTAAATGTTAACATATAGTAGTATATACGTTAATGTAATTGAAAAACTTTTGATTAATTTATTTATAACTTTATTTAAAAAGTTTAAAAATCTTATTTTAGTAAGGTTGTAACTTTCTATCAACTTAAACTAATGTACCTTTAATGAAGCTTTTAATGATTAAAAACATAAGTATATTATCTAAAATTAGAAAAAAAAAGTCAAATTTTAGTTTAAGAAACTTTAATAGAGTTTATATACTTATAAGTTTTTTTAATGTAAACTTTTGCTTAAATTAAAATTGTAGTAAATAGAACTATA
The DNA here is from genome assembly GCF_965202585.1 of Thalia democratica. Taxonomy (NCBI): domain Eukaryota; kingdom Metazoa; phylum Chordata; class Thaliacea; order Salpida; family Salpidae; genus Thalia; species Thalia democratica. Next base: position 4,833,294 of record NC_139166.1, read on the forward strand.
TTATATTAAAAAAAATTACTAAAAAAAAAGTACTGTTCATTTTTTTTAATTTTTTAATTTTTGAAGTTTTCTTGTTCTGTTCTTATAGTCTACAAAAACTGACTAGACAATGTCATTATAACTACTCTACATTGACATTATTATAGTGACATATATTTCTTTTAATTAGTATTTGATTTATAATGTAATAAGTTTTTTTAGGTTCTAAAGTTACTTTATTGCTACTAATGCTAAACTACACTTTTATTTTTCTTAAGTAAACTAAGCTATAGAAGCATAGTTATTGTTGTTATCAAAAAGAATATTTTAGTTAAAAAATATTATTATTAATTAAAATACTTGAAATGAAAAAGTAATAAAACTAACTTTTAAACAGTAAAACCATTATTTTTTAATTATATCTAGCATTTAATCTCATTTTCCATTCAGCAAAAACATCCTAAAAAGTCAATGACTGCTTAAACCCCCTTTTTAGCCAACATTTATACAATTGTAACATTATTTAATAAACTTTTTAAACTAATTACGTTTAAAAATATATGCAAAAGTTATTTGGTTTAAGGTTTTTTAGTTTTATTTCAAGCTTATAATAAAACTTACCATACTTTCAAAATTAATTAATGGGGTGCATCTTTCATATGCTATTCTATTGTTTAATTTTGAATGTTGAACTTTGCAAAATACAACCAATGAAGCGTGAAAGTAATAATTTTGGTTGCACTAAATATCTTAAAAAGAGTGACTAGTATACAGTGATATGAAACTGGTATTGAGATCTTGTTCAAAATTAAAATTAGACTTAATTTTAAAACTGTGTTTTGTATTTTTTTTTGTATGGTTTAAACAAAAGAATTATTCTTTGAAATTAAATAAATTACTCTGTAGTTCACACTACTAAAATTTTCTAAATAGTTTTTAGTTGAATTTAAATTTTAATCAAGTTTTATGTATTCCAAGTGATTAATTAAAGTAATTTATACTTTTTAATGATGTCTATTTTTTTGGTACATACATTGTTCAAACTATCTTTTCTGATTTATAAATAGTTATCTTTAAAAAAATCTAGTATTTATAGTATAGTAGTTATATAAGGTAAAGTTTAATGAATAATAGTACTACCAATAAAATTTAAGTACATTATTTTCAAGTAAAGTCAAGTGTTTATGTACCTTGAATGATATTTTTTATTCAGATATTTTATAGCCAACTTTGTATAAAATATGTTTTTTTTTCGTATGTTAAGAAAACATATACTTTACTTTTTTCTGATGGACCAAAACTCAGGATAAATCAGGAAAGTTAAAAGTCATTTAAGACAGTTTGTTTTGTCTTTTACTTATAAAATGCAACACTGCTCATGCTTGTTTTTAGTTCTCAGACTGATTTTGTTTTGGTTTTCAGAAAAGCACGCCTATTAATTATACATTATACAAAACTCATTAATTATTTTGAACTTAACTTGAAATACTAGCTAAGGATTTTTATTACATGGTATCTAAATAAGTTAAAATTTTAACCAGATGGAAGAAGATTTTAAATATTATAGTTCAACACAATATATATTTCTTCATATTTTGCAAATATTCTTAAATTAACTTTATATAGGTTATTTATTTAATTATTATTTTATTAGTTATTATTTTGTACTATAACAACATGTAATTAAAAAAAGAAGTAAAGCTTATGTAATTTAGATGATTAATGTGATCATTTAGATAGATCATTTTGTAAATGATTTTATTATTCAAAGTTGTTAGCAACTAGCAATACTTACTTGTTTGTTGAATTTACTTGATAAAACAAAATATTATGACTAATGCTGGCCGGTTTTTAAAAAGATTAAAATATAACTAAAACAATTATAAATTTTTAAATATGGTTTAGTAATTTTACTTAGTTTAACCTTGTTAAGAAGTTTAATCAGTGATAATTTTGAAACAAATCTGTCCATTAAAAAAAACCATTTAATGAACTCAGTTGTGTTTAACATCCAATCAACTGAAAATTGACAAATCAGTTCAAAGTAACAAATTTTTATAAAACTCAGGTGTGTTTCAGGATTACAAACAAATATTCATTTTAAAATCAATAATAATTATTATTTATGTTAATATTACAGTAGTGGACCTAAATACTATTTCTAACTAATTCACTAAAGTATTTATATAATACCATGGTTTTCATTTAAGTTATTTATGTTTTTATCATTTACTAACTTATTAAAATTTCATAAAAAAATTTTTTTGGGGATAGAAACTAAATTTGTGTTTTAAATGTTACTTAAAACTTAAAAAGTTTAGCTCATGTTATAGTTAAAAGTTTTGAAAGACTCAGGCTAGATTGGAATTTTTAGCCAATTTTTTCAGTTAACTAATCTTAAGTTAAAATTTATTTATTATAAAAATATTTGTACTTTTTTGTAAAACTCAGGTTGGTTTAGAATTGTTTTTAAAGTCTAAAGTTTAATGAAATAAGTTATGTCCTTTTTTGCTATACTACTTCTTTGGTTGTTTAATTAGCGTCTTTCATGTTCTTATTACTAATTTTACAGTTTCGTCGTCATAGATTGACTCGGGTTTTATTTTTTAGAAATACTGGAAAAGTATTTTAATTATATTTGGGTGAACTTAAAAAAAACTGCAGGCAAACTTGTGCTTGTTAGATTTTTTAAGTTCTTAAAACATTAATGCTACCATTTTACTTAGATGCAATATTTCTGTATAGTGTAAATTTTAAAGTACTAATGTTTCGGCTAACTGTTCTTAGTACATTATAAAGAATAAATTATAAAATGTAAAATATATTGTAAATTTGTTTATATGAACGTTAAATCTTATTTTGCTTGTTATACTGTTTGGTTTACTCACAACTCCTTAACCCGCAATTTTCATCCGAATCAATTCCAATCATATCAAATCTCAACAGATACTTTTTTTTTTATTTCTATATCTTTGTTAAGTTTCAACTTTTATTCCGATTCTTACATCTAACTACTACCCTCGGTTGTTTTTTTTCTTTATGTGTGTTTGTTCCTTTTACTTTGAACTGATCAGATGGAAACTTATCTGCATGGGAATTGTGCGGATGGGAGTTTTTTTAATTGAAATTGTGTGCGAATTGGAATTGAGCGTGTCACAAAATGTTTATTAATTTCAGTTGTAATGAGACTGCTGTGTTTACTTGCATCTCATGTTTTAATTATTTGGTTTATTTATTTTATTATAAAGTTTTAGTAAAGAAAATGACTATATTTGGATTTGTGCAATCAAGCATACTGTTGAATAACTCTCTCCAGTTACATTTATTCTTAAAGTTGTTGACAAGTCCTAGATACTAAGAATAATACCTTTATTATTTAAAAAAAAACATGCAAATTTATTAGTGTATTTTTAAAGTTCAAGTATAAAAAGTGTTATTTAAACGAAATTTAGCTGTTTTAAAGTTTTTGAAAAATTTTATAGTTCATATAAACTAAAGTTTTGAACTGTTTTTACTTAAAGTAAAATTTTTGTTAAGTTTTATTTATTCCAAGTAACTTTCAGTTGAACTTTTTTTTTTTATAATTATTGCTATAAAAGTGATTTTTTCGTTCTTAATAAAAACATATGGGTAGCTGTCTAGTTTGCAAGAGTGCACAAAAGTGCACGAAAATACTTTTGCACGAACGGCAACTTTTGCATGACACTTTTGCAAGAGCAGACAGTTTCGCACGAGTTAAATTTTTAATTTTTTGTTTTTTAGTTTTTTCATCATTTTTTTTATGTAAAGTTTAATTTTTTTTTAACTTTTTTTTGTTTTATGTTTTTTTTTTGTTTTTTTTTTATTTTTTTATTAGTACTGTTACCCCGGACCCTCACCCTCGGTCGATATTTTGTTTTTAAATTGATTTTATTTTTTTTACTAATTTTATTCAATTTTTAATTTTTTTTTCTTTTTACTGTCACTGTTACCCTAACCCCTACCTTCGGCACTAACTTTTCTTCATTTTTAGTTCTATTTTTCTGTTTATTTTTAATTTTTTCTATATTACTTTTACTTTTGTGCAAAAATGTAACTCGTGAAAAATTGAACCTTGGTGCAGAATCATCTTCGTGCAGTTTTGTTCCCTGGTGTAATTTTGTGCCCTTGTGAAAATTTGGTTAGTGCAAGTTTGGTTCGTGCAAATTTAGCTTTATGCAATTTTGTGCAATTTTAATGTCGTGCACTTTTAGCCCTCTCGTGCAATTTAGTAACCTCGTGTAATTTTATCTCCGTACAGTTTAGACTCGTACCCAAAACATATATTGTTCAAATTGTCTTGTCTTATATATAAAAAGTAGTTCCAAACATAATCAAGTATTTTAAATTGAACAATTAAATAAGTTAAATATACTAATATCCTTACCATAAACAGTGTTCAAAAATACAGCCTTCTACAATTGATACAAACAGGTATTTTGTTCATTTTATGATAATAATTTATTTTTTACAGATTTAAACTGATAAAATGTCGACTTCAATTAACAATATACAAATAACAAGGTATACTTCTTATGGTAGATTTGAAGATTTAGTATTAAAAATTAGGGGAAACAACGAAATTCGCCAGTATGAGTCCAGTAGTTTATATAGTTTTACTGAACACGAAGCTGTAAGTAAAATAGCAAATGATTTTGTAAAAGATTACAAGTCTGAGTATTACAGGAAAAAAATCATTCAAGGTTTTCAACAGTTGCGTTTAAGAGGAGACCGTTTTAGAGATGAAAAATTTGATATTCGCGGCATGGAAATTCCTGTGCTACCAGAACCCCATTCCTCATGTAAAATGAAAGATATTGATAATTCCACGACAGATTTACAAGAAAACGAAGTATCTCAGTATGAATTGAAAAAAAAAGTTGACAGAAGTTGACAAGGACAGTGAAGTCATGAAGCTTTTTGAAGACAACAAATGTTCTGTTTGCATGAGTAACTACAAAGAGGTAGTTGATGAAGACCTTCACATAGTAGTTCCGACCTGTGGACATCCGTTGTGTTGTAAATGTGCAGATAAAGTTTTAGTTAGTGAGAAGAAAGATTGTCCAAGTTGTAGAGAAGATTTTACTGCACAGTCGTTCGTTCTCATGAAGTTCGACGAAGATTTGACGATAAAGGCTGATGATGGAAGATTATATTTGTAGTTTATTAGAAATATTATGTTTTAAAAAGTTACTTTTTCTTTTTATTACACTTAGTAATCTAGATATACTTAAAAATGATAATCGTTCCAATGTAGTTTATTAAACGTTGACTTATTTAATTACATGTTATTAGAGCTTTTTGACAAGTTTAATTAATTTGAGCTTCATTAAAATAAAGTAAATGCTACTGATACAAGTGTTTTTTGTTAGGTGATTTAATTAAAATAATATTTAATTACATTTTTTTTCCTAGCTAAGCCTAATAATTAATTTACAAATAAAGTACCTGATGATAATTTCTTTTTTTTTTAATATTTTAAAATAGACGTATATCAGGAAGTTGTAGTTACATTATAGGTTTAGTCCTAAACTTTAGCTAATGAATACATACTTTTTTCTAACGTTAATTGATGTAATGTTTTTAAATGTAAATTGTTTTTTCATTTTTTAATACATTGTAAATTATTTGGATCCGGCCGGATACTAATTACAAAATAAGATCCGTGTCTAGCTTGGTTTTAATTATAAAAAAGAACTGAATCCAGCCGGATAATAAAGTTATGGATTCGATTAATCACTATTTTGAATTTATTTATCTTACAAATGTTTCTCAAGCCATTTTAAGTGCCTTTTAAGTATTCGGAATTCTGTATATATCTTAACCTTAGGTCAAAATAATGCTAGTTTAAAAAATACAATAAACTGGTCACTGAAAGTTACTCGAGCATAAAAACACAAGCTAAAACATACAAACTTTTAATCAAATAATTGAAATCGGCTTCTTTTGGTAACTCTGGGCTTGAGAGTATTAATGTGGCAATATTAGATTTAATAAAAAAATTTGTAATACTGATCTTGGCTGGCCGGATTCCATTGACCTTTTAAAAAACATCAGGGGTCATTTTAAATCCGCGGGGCGGTTCCGGACAGCGAACAGAACGTTGCCTAGTTCTATACCACAACTTTTATAGTTTTTCATTTGACTGTTTAAAATTTGAAAAATACTTGTTTTAATATTTTCAATTATATAACAGTAGAACATTTTTATAAATAAATTAAGAAACCGTATTTTAAAGCATAATGTGTAAAATGGTTTAAAATTGTGTTAATTTTAACTGAGCCGTTTTACTATTTTATATTATTTCCTATTTTTGTACGACATTTTTAAAAATACTGGAATGAAAATAACCAATAGCTTACAAATATATTTTTTTTTAATATAGTTTACTAAAAAGTATTTATTTTTGTTAGGTATTTGCTATTAGTTAAAGTTTTTTTTTTATTTACTCACATAGTTTTAAGTATTTTTTATACAAAAACTATCATACTGCAAAAAAAAAATCAGTTTGCTACACAGTTGAAAAGGATATTTTGATACAAACTAGCTTATTACTAATTTTGGAATTTTTTTCACCTTTAAGGGTTTCTTTTTTGTGAATGAAATCATTGATCAACTATATATATTATATTAATATTATTTAGTTAATATTGTTAGAAAAAATTTATATTTAATTATTTTCATCAAGTAGAAAACAACTATAAGCTTTTGCTACTAATTTGTTTTTAAAAATATAATTTGTTTTTTATTTAAGTTTGAATTTCTGCTAAAATAATTTAACTAAAAGTGTTTCAACCGGGATTTTATTTCCATATCATTGAATAACTAGTTCTATAATTAAGATAAACTTATTCTATAGTACATCGTTTTTAGTTTCTTATGCAAGAAAGGTTTCGTTGTACATGTTAGATTCACAGTATTAGGAATAGAAAATTCATTTTGTCAATAATAACATTCCTTACGTTTTTTTAATTGTTTTAGTTAGTATCAAAAAACTGGATTTTTCGAAAAGATTACGCACTTTTATTACTATTGATTTCAAATAGTTTAAAGTTTAAAAAATTTTATGTGCCTCAATAACTATTAAATACTTGTATAGTAAAACGTTATGTAACAATACTATTGAAAACTATTTTTTAATAGTATATTTCATAAATACTTTGTTACAAATAAAACGTAAAAAACGCTACTCCTTTTAAAAAGTTTTGACACGATAATGGTTTAAATAAAAATTTATGATAAAACTGTATAACTTTAATGAAGCCTATAATAGAATTAGTAATTTTAAACTATCATGTTAAATACAAAAACTTTATAAAGCTAGTAAATCTTAATTATATTATGAGGAACGAAAAATTTTAATTTAAGTGCTATAAATATTACCTTTTGTAACAATAAACACTAACAATATTATTTTTTGGCATATATGGAAAATATAAATTAAAGTTCGCAATATATGATTAGAGCAAATATTGCAAATATATTACAAATAAGAGCATTAAAAGCAAACTTTAGAAAAATATGGCAAAAATGAGCAAGTTTATTATAAGTTATGGAAAATATGGCAAAATATAAAAAATATGGTAAAATTTTGCAACTAGGGCAAAAATGATAAGTATATTGCAATTATAGCAACAAATGGCAACATTAAGAAAAATATATTAAATATGGGCAACTTTTTCCAAACTATAGAAAATATATGGCAAAATATGGTAAGATTTGGCTACTAGGGCAAAAATGACAAAAATATTGCAAACATAACAACATTAAAAAAAACATGGTAAATATGGTAAAGTTTTGCTTAAATATATCATTTTATAAAAAATATAGCATTTATGGCAAATACATTTGATAAATATTACCATAAAATAAAAAATATAGGATATTTAGAACTAAAAAATCGATGAAGAGTCATGAAGTTGATGTTTGCTTCAAAGGAATTTAGTGGGTATACATTCATATCTTGGTAATCAAAACTATCTCTTCCTTATGGCAGAAACATCATTTAAACCAACTAGATAAACTGGAACAAACAGGATTTGAACCTACGACATATCGATTTATCGTGCTTAACAGCCGGCGGCGCCTTAACACCTCGACCAAACTGCTTCGCGTAAATACACACCTTTTGTAGTCAATAAAATTTGGTTATATTCAAGAACATTCTTTAAAAAAATAATCTAGTGTTTTTTTTTTTTTTTTTGATTTATACTTTCTTTTTTCTGGTTTTGTTTATATAATTTACTAAAACTAACCATATCATGTCATTTTAACTACTTTCAATAGGTATTTTTGTTATAATGTATTATGATATTCTATACTTTGAGTTAACCTTAATATTATTTATGCAGAACTACTTACCATACTTCTATTTTTACCAGTTAAAATAAGCTAAAAAAAACAAACAATTTTAGTTTTCAAAGAGTATCTAATAGTTAATACTGACTAATATATTATAACTCGGGTTTTTTAGTTCTTATCATTAACTTGTAATAAAACTCACCTTACTATCAAAATTTTTGTCATAGGGTGCATCTTTCATACAATATTTTATTGTTTAACTTTGAATGTTGAGCTTTACAAAATTAGCCCAACCAATAAAGCTTGATAGTACTCTAAAAAAATATTGAAAAGAGTAACTTGTAATATGTTAGTATAAAATTAGTATTAAGATTTTGATCTAAGTAGCAATTAGACCTATTTTTAGAACTGCATTTTAATTGCAAAAATTATGGTATAAATATTAGAGTTATCCTTTAAACAATGTTCAGTTGTTTTAGAGTTCTTTAAATCAGTTACAATGACCATAATTAAACCTTTAAAAGTATTCCTCTTTTAAACTTCATTTGTAATTAAGTTTTTGATAAATCCATGTGAATTTAAAAAGTAACTTATCTTTTTTAATAACACTTTTTGGGTTTTCTTATAATACATACATTGTTTAAACTTTGTTGTCTGATTTATAGAAAGTAATCTCAAATAGAATCTAGTATTTTTTAGGTAGTAATTAAACAAGTTAGGATTAAATTATGATGAGTTGTTCTAATAAATTAAGAGCACCAACATCCATATACCTTTCAATTTTTATTGAAACTCTGTCCAGTATTTTATTAGACCTTGGATAAGGTTTTAGTTTTATTGTCCAGGTGTTTTTTCAACCATTTTTGTTAAAAAACTAATATATATTTTTTCTTAATTCAATAGATATATATTATATTTTTAACATAAAAACTCAAGATGACTCGGGAAAATTTAAATCATTTGAGATATTTTGTTTTTATCTCAAAATATTATTCAATTAATCTATAGTTTAAATCATTTAAATTTTTAAGCATTTTCTACATAAATTTAAATTATAACAAGTTTTATGTATACCATGACATTTATTAAACTAAATTATTTTAGATACAGTGTGTTTTTTTTTGTTATAGTAGTCTTTTTTATAGTAAAATGAACTGTCTTATTTAATTTATAAAAAGCTATCTCAAAAAAACTCTTATATTTTTGATATAGTAATTAAAAAAGGTAGGATTAAATTAAGAATATTAGTACAAACAAATATCAAGTACTTTATTTTCAGGTAAAGTCAAGGTTTTTTAATTTACCTTAAATGAAATTTTTATTCAGACATTTTTGTTTCAAATATGATTATGTATTTTGTAAATTAAGAAAATATGTATTTTATTTTTTTCTAAAGGATTAAAACTCAGGATGATTCAGGAAAGTTTAAAGTCATTTAAGACAATTTGTTTTTTTTAATCATAAAGTGGCAACCCTGCTCATGCTTGTTTTTGGATCCTCAGGGCTCAGACTGATTTTGTTTTGGTTCAAAAAGGCACACCTACAGGGTTGCCACAAGGTCAGGAAATCAGGAAAAACAAAAAAAAAGACAAATGTCAGAAATTTTGACAAAACTTAAAAAAGTCAGATTTTATCAGTTTAAATTTACAAATTCCTTATTTTCTAAATCCTACAAATGGTAAAAAATTAATTAAAAAAACTTTAGAACAAAAACTTTTAGAACAAAATTCCAAAATTTTCTAGGAAATAACAAAATTAATTAATTCACAATGCCTTTATCTGGTATAGATTAATAAAAAATCCTATATAAAACTTCAAAATTTTTCTATTATCATTTTTAACAAATACACTACTTTAACAAGTAGTTTTTGTAAGGTTTTTGGTATTGATGATCTGTAACTAGGACCCTTCCATAGTGAAACTGTGACATACACACAATAATTTATCTAGCTAAATTTTATAATAAACTGCTTTATAAAGCAATTTAATTCCTTTTAATTAAGTTTAGTATTTTATGTAACAAGTTAATGTGTATACTTAACCTCTTTATAATATTTTTAAAGTTTTTGAAATTTGTAAAATTAGTTATAAGAGAGGTATATGTGATGATTAAGATTACTTATATGTATTTTTTGTAGAATAACTTGAGTTTTTAAAATAAATAAGAATAGATTTCTTTGTTGCAAATTTTACACTAAATGATAAAAGGAAATATTTCATACAACAGATTATAGTTAACTTTTTTATGTATATTTTTTAAGTTACTTAAGTATATATACATTAAAGGTATAAAATGCTAAAAAATTGTGTCTTTTTTCATACAAGCTGTGTTTAAAAGGTAATAGTACAAATATTTTGCTAATAGAGCTGTTTCTTGCAAATACATCAATCATAAACAGATGGTTTAAGTGATGTATGTAATGGAAGTTTGATGATTGAATTCAGCAAAGAAACTGTTGTTTTAACCTGTATTAAAAATTAGATTAAAAGCTTTATATAGTTTCAAGTGTTAGATAATGTATTTTAAAATAAGTTTAAATTAAGAGTTTGATTTAGAAAAGACAGAAAAAGTCAGGAAAATTTTCTCAGCTTGATCTGTTGCAACCCTGCACCTATCAGTTATATTTTGTTTTAAGTTTAAAGAAATTATACTTTTTATAAAAATCATTAATTCTTTTAAACTTAACCTGAACTACTGACTAGGAATCTTAGTTTTTATTTTATATTATAAAAGTTATAATTTTAACTAAAATATTAGAAGATTTACAATATGATAGTTTATCAAAATCACTGTTTCTTTATATTTTGCAAACATTTTTAAATTGACTTTAATGAGATACTCTTTATTTGTACTATAATATCATGGAGTTAAAAAAAAAGGAAAATTTATATAATGTAATAATGTATGGAGTGATTTTATTAATGCTAATTTTATTTTTTAAAGTTGTTAGAAGTAGCAATATTTTACTTAACCTGTTGCATTTACTGGATAAAATAAAATACTTGGGCTAGTACAGGCAGGTTTTCAATATGATAAAAAATATGACAAAATTTATATTATTATTTTAGGATAATAACAGTGGATTATACGACTAATTCTCACTATTTCACTAAAGTATTTAAATTATATCATGGTATGCTTTTTATAAATTTATTTTATTATCATTTGCTCATCCATTTAAAACTTTATAAAAATATTTTTTGGTAAATAGAAATTAATATTGTGTATACATAACTGATTAAAACTTTAATAGTTAAAATAAATATAAATTATAATTTAAATTTTATGACTAGAATTATTTAAAACTTTTTTTTAAGTTTTTAATATAAATAATCTCAAGTTAAATTTGTTTATTAAATATTTCAAACAATATTTTTTGAAAAGTTAAGTAACTAACTGAATTTTAAAATAATTATTTCTTACTACTTTAATTTTCAACCTAAATGTATTCTTTATTAGATATATTTCAACCACATATATATATTAATGCGTGTCACATAATGTTCATTAATTTCAGTTTTAATGAGACTGCTGTGTTTACTTGCATCTCATATTTTGATGATTTAGTTTAATAATTTGATTATAAAGTTTTTTGTAAACAAAATGACTATATTTGGATTTGTGCAATCAAGCATACTGTTAAAAAACTTTCTCTAGTTACATTTATTCCTATAGTTGTTGACAAGTCCTAGAGACTGAGAATAAGAACTTTATTATTTAACAAAAAGTATATGCAAATTTATTAGTGTATTTTTTAAGTTTAAGTATAAAAAGTGTTATATAAACGAAATTTAGTTGTTTTAATGTTTTTAAAACATTTTAGAGTTCATATAAACTAAAGTTTTAAACTGTTTTTCACTTAAAGTTAAATTTTTTAAGTTTTATTTATTCCAAATAGTTTTCAGTTGAACTTTTTTTTTATAAGTATTTATATAATAGTGTTTTTTCGTTCTTAATAAAAAACATATGGGTAGCTGGCTAGCTTGCACGAGTGCACAAAAGTGCACAAAAATACTTTTGCACGAAGGGCCACTTTTGCATGTAGAGACTTTTGCAAGAGCAGACAATTTAGCACGGTTTAAATTTTTAATTTTTTGTTTTTTAGTTTTTTTTTATTTTTTTTTTGTTGAATTTAATTTTTTTAACTTTTTTTCTCTTTCTTTTTTTTTTTTACTATTACTTTTACCCCGGAACCTCACCCTCGGTCTGTAGCTTTTTTTAATTAATTTGTTTTAATTACTAATTTATTTTATTTTTATTTATTTTATTTTTTGTAGTAATTTTTTATTTCTTTATTTTTACTGTCACTGTTAACCTATCCCTTACCCTCGGTCAGTAACTTTTTTTTTTTTTTAGTTTTATTTTGTTGTTTAATTTTAATTTTAATTCTATATTTTTTTACTTTCGTGCAAAAATGTAACTCGTGAAAAATTGAACCTTGGTGCAGAATCATCTTCGTGCAGTTTTGTTCCCTGGTGCAATTTTGTGTCCTTGTGCAAATTTGGTTAGTGCAAATTTGGTTCGTGCAAATTTGGCTTTATGCAATTTTGTGCATTTCTGCAATTTTGTTGACGTGCACTTTTAGCCCTTTCGTGCAATTTAGTAACTTCGTGCAATTTTATCTTCGTGCAACTTAGACTCGTACCCAAAACATATATTGTTCAAATTGTCTTGTCTTATATATAAAAAGTAGTTCCGAACATAATCAAGTATTTTAAATTGAACATTTTAATAAGTTAAATATACTAACATCCTTACCATAAACAGTGTTCAAAATACAGCCTTCTACAATTGATACAAACAGGTATTTTGTTTATTTTATGATAATAATTTATTTTTTACAGATTTAAACTGATAAAATGTCGACTTCAATTAACAATATACAAATAACGAGGTAGATTTGAAGACTTAGTATTAAAAATTAGGGGAAACAACGAAATTCGCCAGTATGAGTCCAGTAGTTTAAATAGTTTTACTGAACACGAAGCTGTAAGTAAAATAGCAAATGATTTTGTAAAAGATTACAAGTCTGAGTATTACAGGACGAAAATCATTCAAGGTTTTCAACAGTTGCGTTTAAGAGGAGACCGTTTTAGAGATGAAAAATTTGATATTCGCGACATGGAAATTCCTGTGCTACCAGAACCCCATTCCTCATGTAAAATGAAAGATATTGATAATTCCACGACAAATCTACAAGAAAACGAAGTATCTCAGTGCGAATTGAAACAAAAGTTGACAGAGGTTGACAAAGACAGTGAAGTCATGAAGCTTTTTCAAGACAACAAATGTTCTGTTTGCATGAGTAACTACAAAGAAATAGTTAATGAAAACCTTCATATCGTAGTTCCATCCTGTGGACATCCGTTGTGTTGTAAATGTGCTGATAAAGTTTTAGTTAGTGAGAAGAAAGATTGTCCAAGTTGTAGAGGAGATTTTACTGCTGAGTCGTTCAGTCTCATGAAGTTCAACGTAGATTTGACGATAAAGGCTGATGATGGAAAATTATTTTTTTAATGCTTTAGAAAAAATATGTTTTAAAAAGTTACTTTATTGTTTATTACACTTATTAATCTAGATAAACTTAAAAATTATAGTTGTTCTAATGTACTGTATTAAACGTTTACTTATTTAAATACATGTAATTAAAGCTTTAAGACTAGTTTAATATATATGAGCTTTATTAGAATAAAGTAAATGTTACTGATACAAGTGTTTTTTTAAGTTATTTAATTAAAATAATTTCTAATTAAATGATATACAAATAAAGTCCATAATATTTTTAATAAAAGACGTATGTATATCAGGAAGTTGTAATTAAACTATGGGCTTAGCCCTGAACTTTAGCTTATGAATATATGCTTTTTTTTAACATTAATTGATGTAATGTTTTTAAATGTAAACTGTTTTTTAATTTTTTGATACATTGTAAAGTACTTGGATCCGGCTAGATACTAATTACAAAATAAGATTAGGGTCTGGCTAGGTTTTAATTATTAAAAAGAAGTGAATATTAAAGTTATGGATCCGATTAATCACTACTTTGAATTCATTTATCTTACAATTGTTTCTCAATCCAATTAACTGCTTTTTAAGTATTCGGAATTTTATATATATCTTAATCTTAATTCAAATTAATGCTATTTTTAAAAATACAATAAACTGGTCACTGAAAGTTACTCGGGCATAAAAACACAAACTAAAACATACAAGCTTTTAATCAAATAATTGGAGTCATCTATTTTTGGTAACCCCCAGCTTGAGATTATTAATGTGGCGATATTAGATTTAATAAAATAAATTTTTGTAATAAGGATCTTGGCTGGCCGGATTACATTTATCTTTAAAAAAACATCAGGGGTCATTTTTAATCCGCGAGGCGGTTCCGGTCAGCGAGCAGAACGTTGCCCGGTCATAAACCACAAATTTTATATTTTTTTTCATTTGAATGTTTAAAACTTGCAAAATACTTGTTTATAGTTATTAATTTGGAACAGTTAAATAATTTTATTAGAAAAAACAACAAATCATGCTTAACAACAAAATTTTGTAAAATAGTGTTAAATGTGTTTTTTTTTAACCGAACCATTTTACTGCTTTATTTTTATATCTTGGGCGTATATCGACTGGTTTACCGTTTCCTATGCGACACTTTTCTTTTATAAAGTTTCATTTTAAATAGTGTTTTAAAATGTTATTTTTATTTGTTAAGTATTTGCTATCAGATAATTCTTTTTATTAATTGACGTAGTTTTAAAAGTTTAATTTATATAATTATTATCATACTGCATATAATTAAATTTTAGTTTGCAATCCCATTTGAAAAAGAAAACTTTATTTCAATATCTGCCCATCAAAAGAGGTGTAAAAACTAATTTTAGATTTTTTATAAAGGTTTTTTTAGATATCATTAAATAACTCGCATGTTTTCTTTATTTTACAATGTTCGAAAAACTGAAGATTAATTTTGTTTAAATAGTAAAATAATTGTTCGTCTGCGACTATTTTGTTTTTTATTAAAGTGTGATTTTCTGCGAAAGTAATTTAACTGGAACTGTTTTATTCAGTAATTTATTTACATGTTATTGAAAAAACATTTCTATTATTAAGATTAACTAATTCCTTATATTGATTAGTACATCGTTTTTAGTTTCTTATGTACAAAAGGTTTCGTTGTAGATGTTAGATTCAAAATACTAGGAATAGAAAATTCATTTTGTCAAAAAAACAGGACTTACGATATACTTAAATTATTTTACTTAATATCAAAGAATTGGATTTTTTTAAAAGATTATGCTTTACTTTTTACTATTGATTTCAGATAGTTTAAGTTTCAAACATTGTTATGTACCTGAAAAACTTTATAGTTATATAGTAAAACGTTATGTAACAATACTAATAAAAACTTTTAATAAATGGTATATTTTCTAAACACTTAGTTACTAATGAAACGCAAAAAGCGCTACTTCTCTTGAAGAGTTTAGCCACGATCATGATTTATAAAAATGTTTATAATAAAACTGTATAACTTTAATGAAGCCATAATGTAACACGAATACTATATTATAGTTAAAATTCTGAACTATCATGTAAGAGACAAAAACTTCAAATGTATAATAATTAAATTTCAACTATATTATCAGGAACAAAAACTCTAAATTTAGATGTTATAAATATTATATCTATTGTAACAATAAACACTATTAATATTGTTTTTTACATATATGGCAAATATGACGGCAAACCATGGCAAATATAAATAAAAGTTCGCAATATATGGTAACTATAGTAAATATTGCAAATTTATTGCAAATAATAGCAATGAAATCAAACTTAAGAAAAATATGAGCAAGTTTATTATAAATTATGAAAAATATGGCAAAAAATGAAAAATATGGTAAAATATGGCAACTAGGGCAAAAATGATATTGCAATTATAGCAATGAATAGCAACATTAAGAAAAACATGGTAAATATGATAAAGTTTATTAAAATTATTGCAATTTTATGAAAATAATTAACATATATGGCAAAAACATATAATAAATAAAACGATAAAATAAAAAAATGTATGATATTTAGACTAGAAAACGATAAATCAGTCATGATGTTTACTTCAAAGGAATTTAGTGGGTAGACACTCATATCTTTGTAATCAATACTATCTCTTCCTTATAGCAGAAACATCATTTAAATCAACTAAATAAACTGGAACAGACAGGATTTGAACCTACGACATATCGATTAATCGTGCTTAACAGCCGGCGCCTTAACACCTCGACCAAACTGCTTCGCGTAAATACACACCTTTGTTAGTTTATATATACTTATTGATTTTTACTTTCTTAGTTTTTGATCTACTATTTTTCTGGGTTTTGATAAACAGCAAAATCTAATGTCATAAATTAACATATTTTTGAACTTTTACTTTTAATCAATAGACTTTTTATAATTACATGTGTTGTTCAATCTGTTCATTAATAAAAACCTAGTTCTTAACGCTTATAATGAGTTATGAAATACACTAGACCGTTAATAAAAGTAAAGTGTGTGGTTGAACTATAACTAAGTATTCGTATATAAACATCTAAATGTGTTTTTTGAAGATGTGTAGCTTATAATTGTGTTCATGTCAAAAATCCTTTAAGAGCAGACATGGTAAAAAGCGCCGCTTTTGAATAAAACAAATACTAATCTAAAACAAAAATAACTTTCACAAAATATTTATAATAGCTAGTTTTTTATCTTAAAATTGTTTTTTTATACTGAAGATATAAAATGATTATAACAAAATATTTTAAATTTCATTATTAGAACCTTTGATTTATATTAAAACCACAAATTTATACTTTGTAGTTATTTCATTAAAAAATTAAGCCTACTACTCCACAATTTTCATTTGTTGACAAAAATGCACAAAACAAAACTCTCTTAGTAAACTTCATAAAAAATATTATAATTAAGATATTCAAGTATATCTCTAATAATGTTGTTTTTTTTATTAATTAACAAGCATGTCAAAAGATTTAAGTTTTTTGTAGTTTAAAGAACTTATGTATTTATTTTTTTTAATATGTTGATGCAAAAAAATTTAGTCAATAAGAAATAAGTTTAGATAAAAAGTAAAGTTACAGAAGAAAAATATCTTACACTGTAAAAGTTGTTTTATTCTTTTTCAAAGCTTTAAGCTAAAAAATCACTTAAGAAGAACTTAATTTTTGATAAAAATAAAAAATTAAGTCAATATGTAAAAATTATATTAAAAACTGTTTAAATTTCACAAAAAAAGGCTTTAATACAATGAAGTACATTGTAAAAAAAAAACTTTTTTTTATTTAAGATGATTTTAAAATTCATTTCATCTGAAGTAATAAAAATTAAATTATCAATTTTGATAAATTGTAAAATATGAGAAGAAAATTAGATATAGTTTGTTACTCTAGCTTGCTAGTTACTGAAGTGATAAAACAGCTGTAACTAATGATTTTCAAATTTTACCATTCCTGAACCAGAGGATGTCTAGATTTTTTACAGTGGGTTAGCACAATTTCTTTTTAAATTATAAATACTTTCTCAAATTACTTTTTATAACACACTTTAGAGAACTACTGTCTGCTTATATGTTAAACCATTTGATTATAAAAATGTTAAATAAAACTACGTGTCTAATGAATTGATATTTTATTATTAACGATAACCCATTTTTTCCTTTTAAGTTTTAGATTTCTCAAATGTTTATTTTATAAACATTTGCTCAGTTTACACTTTAAATTATTAAAGCTTTAATTATTTATAGCTAGAGAAAATGGTTTTAGATATTGTTTATATTACTGAAACTTCAAAATAATACTATAAAAAATGTCCTTAAATTGTTTTGTTTAATAATTAATTAATATTTTAATTGAAACTTAAGTATCATTCAGTTTGTTAAAATTAATTATATTTAAAATAACTGAAATGTAACTTAAAAGAGAATTATTTGTTTTATATTTAAATTAGATAGTAAATTTAATAAATCTTTAAATGATATTTATATGTTTGGCTCTATAGTATTGATGCCCTAATGATGGTTTTGAATTTTTTTTTGTTTTACTTTAAAATGTAAAACTAGTAGTCAACAAATGTACAATATTATAATATTTTAGTTATTTATTTATCCTAACCTTTATATTTAATTTATTTAATTGTCTAAAATTCAAAAAATATTTTCATTTTTTCCAAGTTTTTTATTGAAAAATGTTCATAGTTTAGGTACTCATAGACTTTTTAGTTTAATTTATTACTTAACAAAATCTGTAGTAAAAAAAATTATGTTATATTAAAAAACACTCCTAGAAAACAAATTATGTACTGTTTATTTTTTCTGATTTTTATTTTATTTTTTAGTTTTTCTGGTTCTGTTCTTATAGTCTACAAAAACTAATTATACATTATCATTTCAACTACTCTACATTGACATTATCAAAAAGATATTTAAAAAAATAATGGTCATAATGGGATAATACTTAAGATTTTTAAGTTTTTTAAATTTTAATAATAGTAAACTACACTTTAATTGTTGTCAAGTAAAATAAGGTATTAAAATATTGTTAATTTTGCTAAAAAATAAAATTACTTTTGATTGCACAGTATTATTAATAACTAAAATACTTGAAGCAAAAAAGTAATAAAACCAACTTAGAAACAAAAAACCTAGTATTTTTTATTTAGTTTTAGCACTTATTTTCATTTTCCATTCAGATAAAATACTTTAAAAAGTTAATGCCGATTGAACCCCTTTTTTATTTATAATTTATACAATTATAACATTGTGTAATAAACTGTTTAAAACTAATTACTTTTAAAAGTATATCCAAAAGTTGTTGTTTACTAACTTAAAGTAACTTAAGGTTTTTTAGTTATTGATTCAAACTTATTGTAAAACTCAGCATACTTTTAAAGTTTTGTATCGGATATAAATATTTTATATGCTATTCCCTTGTTTAATTTTGAATCTTGAGCTTTACAAAATACAACTAATGAAGCGTGAAAGCAATAATGTAGTTGCACTAAAAATATAAGAAAGAAAAGTTACTTATAATATAGTGGTTTGAAAATGGTATTGAGATTTTGTTTAAAATTGAAATTACGTTATTTGTAGAATTTTGTTGTATTTTAATTGCATTTTTAATGATATAAACATAAGAGTTATTAATAAAAACTTATTCAGTTAATCTATAGCTTACATTATTTGAATTTTAAAATTACTTTTAACTTAAATTTAAATCTTAACCAAGTTTTATCTATTCCAAGTAATTAATTAAAGTATATTATGTTTTATAATAATATTTTATAGTTCCTTTTTTCGAGTAGCTACATTATTCAAACTGTCTTATCTGATTTTTAAAAAATTATCTATAATAGTTTCTTTGTTTTAGTTTCAATTTTCAAATATTTTATAACCAACTTTGATTAAAATATGATTAGTTTTTTTTTTAAGCTAAGAATAAGGTATTTTTTTATTTCTATAGGATTAAAACTCAGGATGACTCAGGAAAGTTTAAAGTCATTTGAGATTTTTTAAATCAAGAAATTGCAACTCTTTGCTCATGTTTAGTTTTGGTTAATAATACTGATTTTGTTTTAGTTTCAATACGGCTAGTAGAACCTTATTAATATACTCTTAAGATAAAAAGTACCAATAAATTTCAAGTAGATTATTTTAATTAATGTCAAATGTTTTTATTTACCTTGAATGAGATTTTTTATTCAGATATTTTATAGCCAATTTTGTATAAAATATGTTTTTTTTTGTATCTTAAGAAAACATATACTTTAATTTTTTCTGAAGGATTAAAACTCAGGATAAGTCAGGAAAGTTTAAAGTCATTTAAAACAGTTTGTTTTTTTTACTCATAAAATGGCAACCCTGCTCATGCTTGTTTTTGATTCTTCAGACTGATTTTGTTTTGGTTTCCAGAAAAGCACACCTATCAATTATACATTATATAAAACTCATTAATTATTTTGAACTTAACTTGAAATACTATCTAAGAATCTTAATTTTCATTTCATGGAACTTAAATAAGTTAAAATTTTAACCAGATGTAAAAAGATTTAAATATTATTTCAACTAAATAAATATTTCTTCATGTTTTGCAAATATTCTTAAATTAACTTTATAAAGATTATTTATTTAGTTATTATCTTATTAGTTATTATTTTGTACTATAAAAGAAGTAAAGCTTATGTAATTTAGATGATTAATGTATAGAGTCATTTTGTGAATGATTTTATTATTCAAAGTTGTTAGCAATTAGCAATATTTACTTAGTTTGTTGCATTTACTTGATAAAACAAAATATTATGACTAATGCTGGCTTGTATTTTGAAAAAATTAAAATATAACTAAAACAATTATAAATTTTTAATTATGGTTTAGTAATTTTATTTAGTTTAACCTTATTAAGAACTTTAATCAGTGACAGTTTTGAAACAAATCTGTTCATTAAAAAAATCATTTAATGAACTCAGTTGTGTTTAACATCCAATCAGCTGAAAATTGACAAATCAGTTCAAATTAACAAATCTTTATAAAACTCAGATGTGTTTCAGGATTACAAACAAATATTCATTTTAAAATCCATAATAATTATTCTTTACGTTAATATTACAAAAGCGGACTATAATACTATTTCTAACTATTTCACTAAAGTATTTATATTATATCATGGCTTTCATTTGAATTATTTATATTTTTATCATTTACTAACTTATTAAAATTTCATAAAAAATTTTTTTGGGGATAGAAACTAAATTTGTGTATTAAATATTACTTAAAACTTAAAAAGTTTAGCTCATATTATAGTTAAAAATTTTGAAAGACTCAGGCTGGATTAGATTTTTTTTCCAATTTTTTCAGTTAAGTAATCTTAAGTTAAAATTTATTATAAAAATATTTGTACTTTTTTGTAAAACTCAGGTTGGTTTAGAATTGTTTCTAAAGTCTAAAGTTTAATAAAATAAGTTATGTACTTTTTGCTATACTACATCTTTCGTTGTTTTAGTTAAATATTAGTTTCTTTTATGTTCTTATTATTAATTTTACAGTTTTGTCGTCATAGATTGACTCGGGTTTTATTTTTTACAAATACTGGAAAAGTGTTTTAATAATATTTGGGTGAATTTGAAAAAACTGCAGGCAAACTTGTGCTTGTTAGATTTTTTAAGTTCTTAAAACTTTAATGCTACCATTTTACTTAGATGCAATATTCCTGTATATTCTAAATTTTTAAGTACTTATGTTTCGGCTAACTGTTCTTAGTACACTATAAACAATAAACTTTAAAATGTTATATATATTGTAAATTTGTTTATATGACGGGATATGTTATTTTTCATGTTATACTGTTTGGTTTACTCACAATCCTTACCGTGCAATTTCCATCCGAATCAATTCAAATCAGATCAAATATCAACAGATACTTTTTTTTTTTACTTTCTTTTTCTTTGTTAAGTTTTATTTTTTACTCCGATTCTTACATCTATCTACTATCCTCGGTTTGTATTCTACTTTATGCATGTTTGTTCCTTTAAAACTGATCAGATGGAAACTTATTTGCATGGGAATTGTGCGGATGGAAGTTGTTTTTAATTGGAAATAAGTGCGGATTGGAATTGAGCGTGTCACAAAATGTTTATTAATTTAGTTTTAATGAGACTGCTGTGTTTACTTGCATCTCATATTTTGATGATTTAGTTTAATAATTTGATTATAAAGTTTTTAGTAAACAAAATGACTATATTTTGATTTGTGCAATCAAGCATACTGTTAAAAAACTTTCTCTAGTTACATTTATTCCTATAGTTGTTGATAAGTCCTAGAGACTGAGAATAAGAACTTTATTATTTAACAAAAAGTACATGGAAATTTATTAGTGTATTTTTTAAGTTTAAGTATAAAAAGTGTTATATAAACGAAATTTGGTTGTTTTAAAATTTTTAAAACATTTTAGAGTTTATATGAACTAAAGTTTTAAAGAGTTTTTCACTTAAAGTTAAACTGTTATTGAGTTTTATTTAGTTAGCATTATTTTTATAAGAAACTTTGTAGTTTTTAATATAAAACATATATTGTTCAAACTATTTTGCCTGATATATATAAAATAGTTCAAAATAGAATCTAGTATTTATAAAATAACAATTAAATAAGGTAGGTTTTAGTTATGATGAATAATTCAAATAAGTTAGATATATCAACAACCATACCATACACAGTGTTCAAAAATACAGCTTTCTACAA
The DNA here is from genome assembly GCF_965202585.1 of Thalia democratica. Classification (NCBI taxonomy): domain Eukaryota; kingdom Metazoa; phylum Chordata; class Thaliacea; order Salpida; family Salpidae; genus Thalia; species Thalia democratica. Next base: position 4,855,874 of record NC_139166.1, read on the forward strand.
ATACAAACAGGTATTTTGTTTATTTTATGACAATAATTTATTTTTAACAGATTTAAACTATTAAAATGTCGACTTCAATTAACAATATACAAATATCGAGGTATACTTCTTATGGTAGTTTTGAAGATTTAGTATCAATAATTAGGGCAAACAACGAAATTCGCCAGTATGAGTCCAGTAGTTTATATAGTTTTGCTGAACACGAAGCTGTAAGTAAAATAGCAAATGATTTTTTAAAAGATTACAAGTCTGAGTATTACAGGACAAAAATCATTCAAGGTTTTTAACAGTTGCGTTTAAGAGGAGATCGTTTTAGAGATGAAAAATTTGATATTCGCGAAATGGAAATTTTCTGTTCTACAAGAGCAACTTGAACCCCATTCTTCATGTAAAATGAAAGATATTGATAATTCCACGACAGATCTACAAGAAAACGAAGTTTCTCAGTGTCAGTTGAAACAAAAGTTGACAGAAGTTGACAAGGACAGTGAAGTCATGAAGCTTTTTGAAGACAACAAATGTTCTGTTTGCATGAGTAACTACAAAGAGATAGTTGATGAAGACCTTCATATCGTAGTTCCATCATGTGGACATCCGTTGTGTTGTAAATGTGCTGATAAAGTTTTAGTTAGTGAGAAGAAAGATTGTCCAAGTTGTAGAGGAGATTTTACTGCTCAGTCGTTCGGTCTCATGAAGTTCAACGAAGATTTGACGATAAAGGCTGATGATGGAAAATTATTTTTGTAATGCTTTAGAAATAATATGTTTTAAAAAGTTACTTTTTTGTTTATTATATTTATTAATCCAGATAAACTTAAAAATTATAGTTGTTCTAATGTAGTGTATTAAACGTTTACTAATTAAATTACATGTTATTAAAGCTATTAGACTAGTTTAATTAGTTTGAGCTTCATTGAAATAAAGTAAATGCTACTGATACAAGTGTTTTTTTTTAGATGATTTAATTAAAAAAATATTTAATTACATTTTTTTCCTAGCTAAGCCTAATAATTAATATACAAATAAAGTACTTGATAATATTTTTTTTTAAATAAAAGAAGTATGTATATCATGAAGTTGTAATTACATTATGGGCTTAGACCTAAACTTTAGCTTATGAATATATATTTTTTTAACGTTAATTGGTGTAATGTTTTTAAAAGTAAACTGTTTTTTATTTTTTTAATACATTGTAAATTATTTGGATCCTGCTGGATACTAATTACAAAATAAGATCCAGGTCTGGCTAGGTTTTAATTATTAATAAGAAGTGAATGTTAAAGTTATGGATCCGATTAATCACTATTTTAAATTCATTTATCTTACAATTTTTTCTCAATCCAATTAACTGCTTTTTAAGTATTCGGAGATCTATATATATCTTAACCTTAGGTCAAATTAATGCTAGTTTTAAAAATACAATAAACTGGTCACTGAATGTTACTAGAGCATAAAAATACAAGATAAAACATACAAACTTTTAATCAAATATTTGGAATCGTCTATTTTTGATAACTCTGGGCGTGAGAGTATTAATGTGGCAATATTAGATTTAATAAAACAAATTTTGTATAACTGATCTTGGCTGGCCGGATTCCATTGATCTTTTAAAAAATATCAGGGGTCATTTTAAATCGTGGGGCGGTTCCGGTCAGCGAGCACAACGATGCCCGGCTATATACCATAGCTTTTATAGTTTTTCATTTGAATATTTAAACTTTGCAAAATACTTGTTTATAATTATTAATTTGGAACAGTTAACAATTTAGAAAAAAAATGAATCATACTTATAAACATAATTGTGTGAAATAGTGTTAATTGTGTTATTTTAATTGAACCATTTTACTGCTTTATTTTTATATCTTGAGCGTATTTCGACTAGTTTCCAGTTTCCTATGCGACACTTTTTTTTTAATAAGTTTTCTTTTAGTAAGTTTTTTTTATTCTTCATTTATATTTAATAAGTATTTGCTATCAGATGATTTTTTTTATTAATTGACGTAGTTTTAAAAGTTTTTTTTATATAAATATTATCATACTGCATATAATTAAATTTTAGTTTGCAATCACATTTAAAAAAATATTTTAGTTAAAAATCTGCCTATCAAAAGTTGTCTAAAAACTAAATTTACACTTTTTTTAAGGTTTTTTTTAGGTATTATTGAATAACTCACGTTTTCTTTATTTTAGATTGTTATAAAAACTGTAGATTTAATTTTCTAAAAGTTGTAAAGTAATTGTTGCTACTAGTTTGTTTTTATAAAAATAGCTTGTTTTTTATTCAAGTGTGATTTTCTGCGAAAGTAATTTAACTGGAACTGTTTTATTCAGTAATTTATTTACATGTTATTGAACAAACATTTCTATTATTAAGATTAACTAATTCCTTATATTGATTAGTAAATCGTTTTTAGTTTCTTATGTATATAAGGTTTCGTTGTAGATGTTAGCTTTAAAACACTAGAAATAAAAAATTCATTTTGTCAATAAAAACAAGACTTACTTTATATTTTAATTGTTTTACTTGCTATCAATACATTGGATTTTTTGATAAGATTATGCATTATTTTTTACTATTGATTTCAAATAGTTTAAAGTTTAAACTTTGTTATGTACCTGAAAAACTTTTAAAGTTATATAGTAAAACGTTATTTAACAATACTAATAAAAACTTTTACTAAATAGTATGTTTTATAAATACTTAGTTACTAATAAAACGCAAAAAGAGTTTAGACACGATCATGATTTATAAAAATATTTATAATAAAACTGTATAACTATTATGAAGCCATAATGTAAGAAAAACGTGAATCCTCTATTATAGTTAGTAATTTTAAACTATCATGTAAGAGACAAAAACTTCAAATGTATAATTATAAAATTTCAACTATATTATCAAGAACAAAAACTCTAAATTTAGTATTAAAAATATTATTTTTTATAACAATAAACACTATTTTTTTTGGCATGTATGGCAACTATGACAGCAAACCATGGCAAATAAAAATAAAAGTTCGCAATATATAGCAAGTATAGCAAATATTGCAAATATTTTGCAAATGATAGCGATAACAGCAAACTTAAGAAAATATGGCAATATGGGCAAGTTTATTACAAATTATGAAAAACATGTCAAAATATGAAAACCATGGTAAAATCTGGCAACTAGGACAAAAATGATAAATATATTGCAATTATAGCAACAAATAGCATCATTAAGAAAACATGGTAAATATGGTAATTTTTTTCAAAATTATTGCAATTTTATAAGAATAATTAACATTTATGGCAAAAACATATGATAAATAAAAAAATATATGATATTTAAATTAAAAAACGATGATTTAGTCATGATGTTGATGTTTACTTCAAAGGAATTTAGTGGGTAGACATTTATATCTTAGTAATCAATACTATCTCTTCCTTGAAACAGAAACATCATTTAAATCAACTAATTAAAATGGAACTAGCAAGATATGAACCCACGACGTATCGAATCATCGTGCTAAACAGCCGGCGTCTTAACACCTCGACCAAACTGCTTCGCGCTATCTTATACCTTTGCTAGTTTATATATACTTATTTATTTTTACTTTCTTAGTTTTTGATCTACTATTTTTCTGGGTTTTGATAAACATCAAAATCTGATGTCATAAATTGGCATATTTTTGAACTTTTACTTTTAATCAATAGTTTTTTTTTATAACTATATGTGTTCTTCAATCTCTTCATTAATCTAAAAAAGTTGTTAACGCTTATAATGAGTTATTTAATATACTAGACCGTTAAGAAAAGTAAAGTGTATGGTTGAACTATAACAAATTGGCCAATTCAGGCAAGATTTTAATTTTAAGAAATGTATTATGAAATTGTTAATTATGATTAACTATTTATAATTTGCTTAACCAATTAAACTTTTTATCAGTAAGAATTTTGAAATAAATACATATCAGCAAAAAAAAACAGCTTAACTATCAATTCTTTTATTTGAGTATCCTCATATTTTTGTCGACTATATTTAGTGTCCTCTTGGTTAAGATTCACCAATCTCATATGTAACAATTAGTTAAGACCAATACAGTATTTTACAAAAAGAAATATTACTAGTATACTACCTTTTATTTTGTAGGCCGTATACACAAATCTTTCATCTCATATTTTTATATTTTTTATTATTTTCAATTCATGGTGCAATTATTTTATTTAATAGTTGATTTAGAAGTGTTTTCAAAATTAAAGTTTGTGTCTTATTTTTAAAAAGCAATACTTACATTTACATTGTGCTAGTTTTAATAGCTCTTAAGTTTTAAATGTAACTTAAAAGGTACTAACGTTATGAAAATAAACAGGCTTTAGGGTTCATAATTAACAAAGTACCATAGTAAGATTAATTAATAAGTAATTAGGGTGGTTACAGAATATTTATCCCGATAGGTGGCAGAAAGTTGGTGACAATTTCAAATCAAACAAGTCCCAAAGTTTATTGTCCTAGTGTAAGTCCCAATAAGTCACAAAGAGTTTTGGACAGAAAAAGATTACAAACAGACAAAAAAGAACTGAAAAATTTAGTCCACAAAGTCTTAATAGAACTGATAAAATTCAGTCAAAAAAGTTCCTAAAAAATTTTGTTTTATTTCTAACTATTCAAGTTGTGAATCTTATAGTTTACACAAATAGAAAAGAAATTGACATCATAGTAATATTATATCAAAAAAAACTCTAATACTTAAGCTTTTTTTTGTTTGATAAGATTAATAAGTTATAATATTTTAAATAGCATTTAAGAATTTAATTTTTAATAAAAGTACACTCAAAATGATAAAAAACAAATTGTGTTTTTTTTTCATAAATAGTTTTAAGTTTACTACTTTAAAAATAAAAATTGTTCACAATTCCAATATATTCTAATTTTTTACACTTAATTTTTCTGAAAAGTTCTTCCAAGTTTTTTAATAAAATGTTTATTATTCATGATTTTTTTGTTATTTGTCACAAAATTTAATTATAAATGATCCTAATAGACCCTGTTCAACGAATATTTTAAATTTTGGACTAAATAGTGATAACTTTGTTTAAGAACTTTCAAGATTTTATATTTTTAAAATGTTAACAAATAGTAGTATATATGTTTAATGTAACTGAAAAACTTTTGATTAATTTATTTATAACTTTATTAAAGAAGTTTAAAAATCTTAGTTTAGAATGGTTGTAATTTTTTATCAACTTAAACTAAATGTACCTTTAAAGATGCTTATAATGATTAAAATAACAGATAGGAGCTTATAGTAAAAATTCCAAGCTGCTTTGATATCTTATTATCAATAATTTCAAGCTAGTTTTTAAGTAAATAGTACATATATTTGTAGTGCTCAAAGAGTAGCAACCCTGATATCCATTTTGAAGTTTTTTATTTTATTGGCTGATAGAAATTTAAATTGTGCTTTGAACTTTTAAAATGTTAAATACATAAAAAAATCAGTTTATTATAAAAATTAAGTGCTATCGCACTTTTAAACAAGCACTTAATACTGTATATTAAAAGAAACAAGAAATAAATAGTAAAGCATTTGTTTTTTATGGATTTACTTGCTAAGCATTTTAATGAAGGATGAACTACTATTCAATTTCAGAAAATTAAAATTAAAAATACACTTTAAATTGCAACACTTAAAATCAATACATGTTAAAGAATTATGTTTCGAGGTCTAACTAATACCTAAATAAACTTTTTTTTGAATAATTGAAATAAATTTTTAAGTTAGAGTTAAATTAAGTTTTGAAAAGTAATATTTTGAATAAACTTTTTGTTTAATATAATTTTTAATAATTAGACCTACATACGTTTTTCATATCAGAAATATATTACTTTTGATTTTCCCATCATTTAATCATTTCGTAAAAAATTAAAGTTTTATCTAAAGTTTTCCAAATTTGAATTGTCATGTTATTTGTTATGAGCCAGGAGTATAGTTTCCATAATTATTTTAATAAATTGCCACAGAAGTTATTCGACCGTATCTTTTTCAATTAAATTAAATTAATGTGTTTCTGACCCCTGAACTGAAACATATTTATATCAAATATTTAACATACAAATATAAATCTCAATAAAAAAAAATTGAAATAAAAATACTCATTTGCTTTTTTATTACGATTGTTTTAGTTTTCAGGGGTCGCACAGGTAATATGAAACTAATAAAATTACGGCCCTGTTATAGTGGCTCATTTGAAAACGTTTTTGCTAAAAACTTCCTTCCAAAATACAAACAATAAAATTTTAATATTATAAAATTAAAGTCTGTGACAGACTTATTAGCAAACTTAAACAAAAAAAATTTATAAATTTAAACAAATAAGAATTTTATTTATTTAATTTATGTTAGCATGTAATTATAAGTAGACAAATATGCATCTTCAAAATTTGTCATTTAGCTTTATAAAAAGTTCAGTTAAGTTACTGGTTTTTTAGAAAATTTGTTCTAGGTTTTCTGAATCTTTTTAAAAACATTCAAAATAAAGCATTCAAGTTTAAAAATAAACATTAATAAAGTTTATTGTTTTCAAGTTATAAAGTTTTTGAAAGATAATGTGTTGCTATTCTATAAGTGTTTGTAATAAATAAAACTAAAAATGATTAAAAAAATATGTATAGTCTTTGACTAAAATATTATAAAATATTATATTATTATAAAATATTAACCTGATATTTTCTATTTTATATATAAAATTGTCTACAATAAGATTTCATTTCAGTTTCTTCTAAGTTTGTTTTTTAAAAATCTATGATAAACTTGTATTATTCAAGTTTTTTTATTGTAGACTTTTGTTTATTTTAACAATGTTGTAAATAAACTTTGACTATATTTAAGAGCTTTTTTACAAAAGTAGAAACGCAGTTTTTTTTTAACTAATTTTTTCATTTGAGTTTTTCTCGTTTTGTTCTAATAGATTTAAATTACTTTCCAAACAATGAAATTTCAACATTATTAGTTTGACATTATAATAGTCTTATTTTTTAGGCAGTTATCAGAGTTATAAGGTTTTATGTTGTTGTATACTTTAAAGTTTTTTTAATATTTTAATAATGAACTACACTTAAATTTTTTTAGTTAAAAGAAGCTGTAGCAAATAAGTAAACTTACTTTTCAAAGTTTATCCAAAAGTTATTGTTGACCATTTTATGATGACTTTGAGTTTTCAAGTTCTCTTTCATACAATATTTTATTGTTTAATTTTGAATGTTGAATTTTACAAAATACAATCAATGAAGCGTGAAAGTAATTTTGTAGTTGCACTAAATATCAAACAAACATAGTGGATAGTAATAAAGTGATATAAAAATGCATAAAATGCTTAAACCTTCGACTACCATTACTTGCTTAGGTTGTTTTAGAAAAATTTAATAATAAAAGCTCCCAAAAAAAAAACTTACTCACCTAAGCATTATGGCTATCCCACTGAAAAAATCTTAGATACACCACACCTACTAAAAAACATTAATTTATTTATGAATATATTATTTTCAGCAATTATTGCTTTCATTAATCACTACTCCTATGTACAAGAAATCAATTGTAGCCCTAATCAAATGAATCTTAAAATGCTGACCAGTTATAAAAATTTTGTTACGTTATGTTCAAAAACATATATGGTTTTAGAATAAATTTTTGTTAGATACATAGTTTATTATTTGCAGAAAAAAAATACAACTGTTCATAATCTTTAAATATTTAAATATGAGATTTGTTACTTTAAGAAAACTGTTTATATTTTTCAGCCTTATACAATTAAAATGTCAACATCAATTGAAGAAATACAGCTGTCAGATTTATTGCTAATGGTCAGTATAAACATTTAGTACTGCACATTAAAACAAGTAATGATTTTAGCCGTTATAGTTCCAGTAGTTCATCTGGTTTAACTGAAGAAGATGCCATAAATAAAATAGCAAATGGTTTTGTAAATGATTACAACTCGGATTACTACAAAGTAAAAATAATTGAAGGTTTTCAACAGCTGCATTTGAGAGTAACAACTTGGCCTATTGTTTTTATGAATATTCCTGTGCAACAAGAACTCCTTGAACCCCATTCCTCATGTAAAATGAAAGATGTTGATAATTCCACGACAGATCTACAAGAAAACGAAGTATCTCAGTGTGAATTGAAACAAAAGTTGACAGAAGTTGGCAAGGACAGTGAAGTCATGAAGTTTTTTGAAGACAACAAATGTTCTGTTTGCCTCAGTAACTACAAAGAAATAGTTGATGAAGACCTTCATATAGTAGTTCCACCTTGTGGACATCCGTTGTGTTGTAAATGTGCTGATAACATTTTGGGTAGTAGCAAGAAAGATTGTCCAAATTGTAGAGGAAATTTTACTGCTCAGTTGTTTGATCTAATGAAGTTTAACGAAGATTTGACGATAAAGGCTGATGACGGAAGATTATTTTTGTAATGCTTTAGAAATATAATGTTTTAAAAAGTTACTACTACTTTTTATTACATTTTTAGCCTAGATATACTTAAAATTTCAAGTTTTTAATACGTAGTTTATTAAACCTTAACTTCTTTATTTAATAGCTATTTACCCTAGTAGATTAATTAAGTTACTTTAAGTTTTTATTGTAATAAACTTAAAGCTCCTGATACAAGTGTCTTTTTATTTATTTAAATAATTTGTTTTTGATATCTAACTAAAATTTGTATTTATTAGTCAAACCTAATAATTTACTTACAGACAAAGTTGATTACATATTTTTATTTATTTCATATCACTGATACAAGTGTTGATTTTATGTCATTCTCTAGTTTTTTGGCAACCCTTGGCTTGAGTATTAAATTAACAATATTAGAATGAGTAAAATATTTCTTTTAATTCTGATTTGGCAGATCGGATTCGATTAAATTTTAAAAAACCTCAGGGGGTCATTTTAACTCCGCAGGTCGGTTCCGGTCAGAATTGGAACAAATTGACTCAGAGAAACACAAGTAAAAAGTTGACTGTGTCCTAGACTAATTCGATAGTTTTACGTAAATCTTGTTTTATTAAACTAGTAACATCACTATTTTCATTAAAAAATTTGTTTAGCAATATTAAACATCAACAATTTTCTTGTGGTAAGATGCAGTTTGCTAAAATTAATAAATCTTTTTATAATGTTTATAGTTATTGCTAAATACTTAAAAATGTTTATGTAAAAAATACATTTTTTATACGCTTATCCATTTAATATAAGGTCAAATTGTGTTTTTATCAATACAATACTTAACCTTAACAATATTCTTATGGCTTTTTAAATATTCCTTTATAATCAATTTTAAATGCATTAAAAAAAGTTGTTAAATTGAATGTTACATATGAAAATTTTTTAACCAAAATTTTTGTGTAATAAAAACTAATCTTTTATCAAATTACTATACAAAGCTTAATATAACACTGAATACAATTATAATAGGCATTAGCAAAATATGTATATTTAATAATTAATAATAAGTAACTAAAAAATTAAATAAGAACCTAAGATAACACAGTGATTTATAATTTTATATAGTTAACACTTTCAGATGACGAAAAAAAAATGCAGATTTTTTACTGTTAAGAAATACTCACAACAAAACAGTCAGTTGTTTTTTTATAGTTTTTGTAGGCGATAAAGTTAATAAATTTTTTTTCATTAAAACCATAATGTTGGTTAAGTCAAGACACAGAGCTTAAACATAAAAGATTTAGTTTTAAAAAAAAATATTTAGTGTTTCAGATAAACATGCTCGCGGGCAGCAGATTTATTCTCATAGGGTCGCAGTTGGCCCGCAGCCCATGTGTTGCTGACACCTGAACTAAAATATATTTGTAAGTTAAATTTAATATACATATATGAATTTATTCATATGATATAAACTAAACTAACTATAAATATTATAGAATTAAATTTATATATGAAATTTTCATTTGCTATTTTATTATGCTTATCCCTTTTTTTTCATGGGTTGTATACAATGAACTTTACCGTAAGATCAACAACAACAGCATCCGAGACAATCCTACGACCGGTAATAATATGACCCCTGTTATGGTGGCTAAGTTTTTTAATGTTCCTTGAATAATACAATTAATGAATTCGTAATATATTTCAGAGTTTATAGCAGATTAAACAACATAACTTGAAATTCAAATATATAAGTTTAGAATATAAGTACTCAATGATGTTAGGATATATTGTGTTAAATCAAAAGTAGTAGAAAAACATTAGTAGTAGTAATAGTTAATTTTCAAATGTGTCGTTTAGCTATCTTAAGATTACAGATTAGTTACTAGTTTTCTAGAAATTTTTTACAAAATTTTAAAAATATTTTTCAAAATATATTAAGTCACAATTTTTAGTATAAAATATTACTTGTATAAAATTTATGTTTTCAAAAAATAAAACTGCTGAAAGAATACTGTGTTGCTACTTTATAAGTTTTTACGATGAAAAAAGGAAGATTTATAAAACTTTTTAGTGCATTTATCTAATATATTGTTGTTTAGCATTAATAAACTGAATTTTGCTTTAATTTGCTGTATCAAATAACTTAGGCATTTAATTTTTTTTTCAAAATGCTTCTTATATCTTAACTATTTCATTGATCTACTAAAACACTACTCCTGCTTGTAGTTTAACACTTTCTTTAGAATAAAGTTTTCATTATATGCTATATAAAAAAGACATAACGACAAAAACAAAACTCTATTCTATAATTAACTTAAAATGGATAGACTTTATGATAAAAGTACAGTTTTATTACCATTTAAATTGATACAATAGTTGAGTTAAACAAGTGTATTTAATAGTAGCTTGATATAGATAATCGCTATCTAGCAAAGTTTTTCTGATAATTTCCTTAAAAATTAGAAAATTCTTATGGATTTCTTTATATATTTAATTCTACTTTTGAGCGATTCTCACACTTACAGAGTTGCCTAAAAACCTAAAATCCTTGAAAAACTTGAAAAATCCTGGAGTTTGACAATGTAGGTTGAAAAACATAGAAAGCTCTTGAATTTGAGACATTTTAAAAAAGGCCTAAAATTTTGAACAAAAATCTCTTAAAAAACCTGAAAAACCAGGAATTTTTAAACAACTTTACATGTTAAGAAGTAAACTTTCGGTTTAACTTAAAAAATTAATCTTATAGATAAAATTTTATGAGTCGTTTTGTTATGAAAAAGTTTTGTTCTAATACAAACACATTTAAATATGCTTTCAATATCTATTAATGTCGTTATTCTATTAACACGGATTTTTACCTTAAACTTATTTTCAAACTAAAAATAGACCCTAAAACGTGTAATTTTGAAAACCTGGAGAAAATTTGCAAAAGTACATAGAGGTTTCTAGTTCTAATTTTATATTCATAATTTATTTCAAAATATAATTAAAAGTTATCAGATACTAACACTGTCAACAAATTAAAAAAACTAATCAAGTTTTTTTTTTCTTGTACCTGACTTAAAGCTTATTTAGATTAAAGTAACATACATAAGTTAATATTTACTCTAAATATCTTTATAGTATAAATTAAGGCTGACTCAAGTTTTTTGTCTTAAATTAAAAGATTTTTCAAATGAGCATTTCGGCTAAAATTAAAAGAAATTGTTATAGGCCAAATCTTTTTTTAAAGTTCTTAAAAGTACAAGCTTGTTTAAAGCTTTTGTACAGTATTCTGCTGTGTATTTTTTTTGTTACTTCATGATAACTTGAAAACTTTTTTTTTAAACTTATATATTATATGTGTAAGGTCTTTTTGTTAATGATTTTCTTTTTTTTGTACAAACTTGTTAGTTACTGCAGGTACTTTTCTTATTTTAATGCATTAATGAATAAAATAAAAAAATTGACAAATGCAGGCAAGATTTTAATTTAAAAAAATGTATTATGAAATTGTTAATTATAATTAACAATTTATAATTTGCTTAACCTTATTTAAAATTTTTATCAGTAAGAATTTGGAAATAAATATATATCAGCAAAAGAAAACAGTTTAATTATCAAATATTTTTTTTTGAGTATCCTCATACTTTTGTCGATTATAATTAGTGTCCTCTTGGTTAAGATTCATCAGTCTCATATGTAACAGTCAATTAAGACCAATACAGTATTTTACGGAAAGAAATATTACTAGTATATTACCTTTTATTTTTGAGGCCGTATATACAAATCTTTCATCTAATATTTTATACTTTTTATCATTTTCAATTTATAGTGCAATTATTTTATTTAATAGTTAATTTAGAAGCATTTTCAAAATTAAAGCTTGTGTCTAATTTTTAAGAAGCAATACTTACATTTACATTGTGCTAATTTTAAAAGCTCTCGAGATTTAAATGTAACTTAAAAGGTATAAACGTTATGAAATCAAACAAGCTACAGGGTTCATATTTAACAAAGTACCATAGTAAGATTAATTAATAAGTAATAAGGGAGATTTCAGTATTTTTATCCCGATAGGTCACAGAAAGTTTGTGACAATTTCAAATCAAACAAGTCACAAAGTTTATTGTCCTAGTGTAAGTCCCAATGTGTCACAAAGAGTTCTGGACAAACAAGATTCCAAATAGACACAAAAGAACTGAAAAAGTTAGTCCACAAAGTCTAAATTGAACTGGTAAAATTTAGTCAAAAAAATTCTAAATATTTTTTTTATTTCTTACTATACAAGTTGTGAATCTTATAGTTTACACAAACAGAAAAAAAAATTTGACATCATAGTAATATTATATCAAGAAAAACTCTAATACTTAAACTTTTTTTTGTTTAATAAAATTAATAAGTTATAATATTTTAGATAGCATTTAAAAATTTTATTTTTAATAAAAGTACACTCAAAATGATAAAAAACAAATTATGTATAATTTTTCATAAATAATCTAAAGTTTACTACTTTATAAATAAAAATTGTTCACAATTCCAATATATTCTAATTTTTTACACTTAATTTTTCTGAAAAATTTTTCCAGGCTTTAAAATAAAATGTTTATTATTTTAATTTTTTGTTAATTGTCACAAAATTTAATTATAAATGATCCAAAGACTTAGACCCTGATCAACAAAACTTTTAAATATGGTCTAACTAGTACAAACTTTGTTTAAGAACTTTTAAGATTTTATATTTTTTAAATGTTAACATATAGTAGTATATACGTTAATGTAATTGAAAAACTTTTGATTAATTTATTTATAACTTATTTAAAAAAGTTTAAAAATCTTATTTTAGTAAGGTTGTAACTTTCTATCAAATTAAACTAATGTACCTTTAATGATGCTTTTAATGATTAAAAAACATAATTATATTATCTAAAATTAGAAAAAAAAGTCAAATTTTATTTTAAGAAATTTTATTAGAGTATTTATACTTATAAGATTTTTAATGTAACTTTTGCTTAAATTAAAACTGTAGTAAATAGAACTATATTATATTAAAAAACATTACTAAAAAAAAGTACTGTTCATTTTTTTTGATTTTTTAATTTTTAAAGTTTTCTTGTTCTGTTCTTATAGTCTACAAAAACTGACTAGACAATGTCATTTCAACTACTCTACTTTGACATTATTATAGTGACATATATTTCTTTTAATTAGTATTTGATTTATAATGTATTAAGTTTTTCTAAGTTCTAAAGTTACTTTATTGCTACTAATGATAAACAACACTTTAATTTTTCTTAAGTAAACTAAGCTATAGAAGCATAGTTATTGTTGTTATCAAAAACAATATTTTAGTTAAAAAATATTATTATTAGTTAAAATACTTGAAACGGAAAAGTAATAAAACCAACTTTTAAACAGTATAACCATTATTTTTTAATTATATTTAGCATTTAGTCTCATTTTCCATTCAGCAAAAACATCCTAAAAAGTCAATGGCTGCTTAAACCCCTTGTTTAGCCAACATTTATACAATTATAACATTATTTAATAAACTTTTTTAAACTAGTTACGTTTAAAAATATATGCAAAAGTTATTTGGTTTAAGGTAGTTTAATTTTATTTCAAATTTATAATAAAACTTACCATACTTTCAAAATTAAGTAATGAGGTGCATCTTTCATATGCTTAACCATTGTTTAATTTTGAATGTTGAACTTTGCAAAATACAACCAATGAAGCGTGAAAGTACTAATGTAGTTGAACTAAATATCTTAAAAAGAGTGACTGGTATACAGTGATATGAATCTGGTATTGAGATCTTGTTCAAAATTATAATTAGGCTTATTTTTAAAACTGTGTTATATTTTTTTTTTTTTTTTTGTATGGTGTAAACAAGAGAATTATTCATTGAAATTAAATCAATTACTCTGTAGTTCAACCTACTTAAATTTCATAAATAGTTTTTAGTTAAATTTAAACTTTAACTAAATTTTATGTATTCCAAGTGATTTATTAATATAATTTATATTTTAAATGATGTCTTTACATTTATAGTACATACATTGTTCAAACTATCTTGTCTGATTTGTAAATAGCTTTCTTAAATAAAATCTAGCATTTATAATATAGTAGTTAAATAAGGTAAGGTTTAATGAATAATAGTATTACCAATAAAATTCAAGTACATTATTTTCAAGTAAAGTCAAGTGTTTTTATAAACCTTGAATGATATTTTTTATTCAGATATTTTATAGCCAACTTTGTACAAAATATGTTTTTTTTTGTATCTTAAGAAAACATATACTTTACTTTTTTCTGAAGGATTAAAACTCAGGATAAGTCAGGAAAGTTTAAAGTCATTTAAGACAGTTTCTTTTTTTTTACTCATAAAGTGGCAACCCTGCTCATGCTTTTTTTTGGTTCTTCAGACTGATTTTGTTTTGGTTTCCAGAAAAGCACACCTATAAATTATAAATTATATAAAACTCATTAATTATTTTGAACTTAACTTAAAATACTAGCTAAGAGTCTTTATTTTTATTTCATGGTATTAAAATAAGTTAAAATTTTAACCAGATGTAAGAAGATTTTAAATATTATAGTTCAACACAATACATATTTCTTCATATTTTGCAAATATTCTTAATTTAACTTTATAAAAATTATTTATTTAGTTAGTATTTTATTACTTATTATTTTGTACTATAACAACATGTAATTAAAAAAAGAAGTAAAGCATATGTAATTTATTTGATTAAAGTATAGAGTCATTTTGTGAATGATTTTTTTATTCTAAGTTGTTAGCAACTAGCAATATTTACTTAGTTTGTTGCATTTATTTGATAAAACAAAATAGTATGACTAATGCTGGCTTGTTTTTAAAAAGATTAGAGTATAACTAAAACAATTATAAATTTTTAAATATGGTTTTGTAATTTTATTCAGTTTAACCTTATTAAGAACTTTAATCAGTGACAATTTTGAAACAAATATGTCCATTAAAAAAAGCATTTAATGAACTCAGTTGTGTTTAACATCCAATCAGCCGAAAGTTCAGAGTAACAAATCTTTATATAACTCCTTTATAAGTTATGTCCTTTTTTGCTATACTACTTCTTTGGTTGTTTAAGTTAAATATTAGTTTCTTTCATGTTCTTATTACTAATTTTGGGAATGGGTCTAAATTTCGCGAAGACAAAATTGCACGAGTTTACTAAATTGCACGTGGGGACTAAAATGCACGAGAACAAAATTGCACGAGTGTACAAAATTGCACGAAAATACTTTTACACGAAGACTAGTTTGCACGCAGGCACAAAATTGCACGAGGGGACAAAATTGCACGAAGACTAATTGGCACGGAAGCTCAATTTTGCACGAGTTACAATTTTGCACGAGTTACAATTTTGCACGGAAGCTTAATTTTGCACGACAGACAGTTTTGGACGGAGGGTCAATTTTGCACGAAAAAGTACTAACTTAAAATAACTAAATAAAAAATATATTAAAACCTTTATATTTTATAAAATAGAATAAAATAAGCATGTATTAGTGTAGTTAATTTTAAGTTATTTAGGTTTATATTAGTTTTTTTTTCAATTTATTTAGCTTTTTTAAAATTGAAACTAATTATTGTGTTTAAAAACTAATGAAAAATTTAAAAAGTTTTTAATAAAAATAAAAGAATGGTTTTATTTTAACAAAAATATCCCTTATTAAAGAATAAACATGTATTGATGTAAACTTAAATTAAATTAAAATTATACAAAACCTAAATATGAAAATAAACGAGATTAAAAATAATAATAAATAAATAATATTTACATGAATAGGTGTTAAAATTGCACGAGCGTACAAATTGCACGAGGGGACAAAACTACACGAAGATACTTTTGCACGAAAAAAAACGAGCATGCAAAACAGTGAATCAATTAAATAAATTAAGAAAGGAGAAAATCCGTCTGATGTAATTTTTATTGAGCATTGTGTAGAAAGATCTGTTATGGCTGTGTACTTCCATAAATTATACTTTTAATTGTTTTCTTTTATAAAACTTTTAAACATAATTTATATATCATTATTTTATATTTGTCTAAACTTTATCTTAGTTGCATTACTATTTGCACGCGTTTTACTCTAATTAGCTCTTAATTTTCTCCTGTTCTGTTTTTTCTCTTTATCTAACCCAGACTTGCGCAAAAGCACTGGCAGAAGCAATTTTCTTCTTACTTTTATTGGAATAAAAGGAGATATAAGCTTTTGACTAAAATAAAAAAAAGAAAATAATACAACAGCTAGAATTACTTAATTTCTATTTTTAACAAAAATAAATTATTAGTATAAATTAAACTCTTTAAGGTAATTATATTTTAATAACGGTTGTTACAATCTAATTTTATAATCTATTTTTGTTTGTATTAAAAATATTTTTTTTATCGATTTTTGTTTATTATTTAATTTGTTCATTTTGAATTTTTTTATTATTAGTTTTTCGTTTAAATTTTTTTAATTCTTTATTTCATTTATTTTAACTTGTTTTAATAATTTTATTAACTTTTGTTTTGGACTTTTATGTAATGTTTTTATTATTCAATTTATTAATTTTTATAAATCTTATTTATTTTTTTATTTTTAAAAAATTTATATTTTATTTAGTTATTTGATTTTTTAAATTCTGACTTATTTCATTATTTACTTTAATCTATTTAACATTAAATATTTATTTTCTTCTTAAAAATATTTTTTTTTTACTTAAAAATATTATTACTTTTTATTTTTCTAGTAACTATATTTTTTTTTATTATTTGGTTTGTTTTTTTTTACTTAATATTTATTTACTTTTATTATTTGTTTTTTTTATTTTTACTTAATATTTTTTACTTATTTTTTTATTTTTTTTTAATAATATTAACTTTTTTAATTCTGATTTTTTTTAAATATATTTTACCAATTTTTTTGTGCAAAAGAGTTTTCTCGTGAAATTTTGTCTCCTCGTGCAAAAATGTCTACGAGCAATTTTGACCCGTTTCTGGGTAGGAAACAAAACTCGTGCAAAATTGACCCTCCGTGCTAAATTGTCACTCGTGCAAAAATGACCCTTCGTGCATATATGTCTGCGTGCATCATTGTCTGCTCGTGCAAAAATGTACCCTCGTGCAAAAGTGTCTTCGTGCAAAAGTGTCTTCGTGCAAAAGTGAAACTTCGTGCAATTTTGTCTACGTGCAATTTTATCTTCGTGCAATTTTGTGCTCTCGTACAAATTAGTCTTCGTGCAAAAGTATCTTCGTGCAATTTTGTGTTTTCGTGCAAATTTGTCCCCTCGGGCAATTTTGTACGCTCGCGCACTTTAGACAGCTACCCACTAATTTTACAGTTTCGTCGTCATAGATTGACTCGGGTTTTGTTTTTTAGAAATACTGGAATAGTGTTTTAATAATATTAGGGTGAACTTAAAAAAACTGCGGGCAAACTCGTGCTTGTTAGATTTTTCAAGTTCTTAAAACTTTAATGCTACCATTTTACTTAGATTCAATATTCCCGTATATTCTAAATTTTTAAGTACTAATGTTTTGGCAAACTGTTCTTAGTACATTATAAACAATAAATTATAAAATATTAAATACAGTGTAAATTTGTTTATATGAACGTTATATGTTATTTTGCATGTTATACTGTTTGGTTTACTAACAGTAAACAGTAAGTTCCTTACCGCGCAACTACCAGCCGAATCAATTTAAATCAGATTAAATATCAACAGATACTTTTTTTTTACTTTCTATTTCTTTGTTAAGTTTCTTTTTTTACTCCGATTATTACATCTAACTACTACCCTCGGTTTGTATTCTATTTTATGTATGTTTGTTCCTTTTAAACTGGTCAGATGGAAACTTATCTGCATGGGAATTGTGCGGATGGGAGTTGTTTTTAATTGAAAATGTGTGCGGGTTGGAATTGAGCGTGTCACATAATGTTTATTAATTTCAGTTGTAATGACACTGCTGTGTTTACTTGCATCTCATATTTTAATTATTTGGTTTAATTGTTTGATTGAAAAGTTTTAGTAAAAAAAATTATTATATTTGGATTTGTGCAATCAAGCATACTATTGAATAACTCTCTCCAGTTACATTTATTCTTATAGTTGTTGAGAAGTCCTAGAGAATAAGAATAAGACCTTTATTTTTTATTAACAAAATATACATGCAAATTTATAAAGGTATTTTTAAAGTTCAAATAAAAAAGTGTTATTTAAACGAAATTTAGTTGTTTTAAAGTTTTTAAAAAATTTTATAGTTCATATAAACTAAAGTTTTGAACTATTTTTACTTAAAGTAAAACTTTTGTTAAGTTTTATTTATTCCATGTAACTTTCAGTTGAACTTTTTTTTTTATAATTATTGCTATAATAGTGTTTTTTTCGTTCTTAATAAAAAACATACGGGTAGCTGTCTAGTTTGCAAGAGTGCACAAAAGTGCACGAAAATACTTTTGCACGAATGGCCACTTTTGCATGACACTTTTGCAAGAGCAGACAGTTTTGCAAGAGTTAAATTTTTAATTTTTAGTTTTTTAGTTTATTTATCTTTTTTTTTATGTTAAGTTTAATTTTTTTTTGTTTTTTGTTTTTTTATTTTTTTTTTATTTTTACTAGTACTATTACCCCGGACCCTCACCCTCGGTCGGTATTTTCTTATTAAATTGATTTTTTTTTACTAATTTTATTCAATTTTTAATTTTTTTTTCTTTTTACTGTCACTGTTACCCTAACCCCTACCTTCGGCAGTAACTTTTCTTCATTTTTAGTTTTATTTTTCTGTTTATTTTTAATTTTTTCTATATTATTTTTACTTTTGTGCAAAAATGTAACTCGTGAAAAATTGAACCTTGGTGCAGTTTTGTTTCCTGGTGCAATTTTGTGCCCTTGTGCAAATTTGGTTAGTGCAAACTTGGTTCGTGCAAATTTAGCTTTATGCAATTTTGTGCATTTCTGCAATTTTGTTGACGTGCACTTTTGGCCCTCTCGTGCAATTTAGTAACCTCGTGCAATTTTATCTTCGTGCAACTTAGACTCGTACCCAAAATATATATTGTTCAAATTGTCTTGTCTTATATATAAAAAGTAGTTCCAAACATAATTAATTATTTTAAATTGAACAATTAAATAAGTTAATTATACTAACATCCTTACCATAAACAGTGTTCAAAAATACAGCCTTCTATAATTGATGCAAACAGGTATTTTGTTTATTTTATAATAATAATTTATTTTTTACAGATTTAAACTGATAAAATGTCGACTTCAATTAATAATATACAAATAACGAGGTGTACTTGTTATGGTAGATTTGAAGATTTAGTATTAAAAGTTAGAGGAAACAACGAAATTCGCCAGTATGAGTCCAGTAGTTTATATAGTTTTACTGAACACGAAGCTGTAAGTAAAATAGCAAATGATTTTGTAAAAGATTACAAGTCTGAGTATTACAGGACGAAAATCATTCAAGGTTTTCAACAGTTGCGTTTAAGAGGAGACCGTTTTAGAGATGAAAAATTTTATATTCGCGACATGGATATTCCTGTTCTACAAGATCCCCTTGAATTCCATTCCTCATGTAAAATGAAAAATGTTGATAATTCCACGACAGATCTACAAGAAAACGAAGTATCTCAGTGCGAATTGAAACAAAAGTTGACAGAAGTTGACAAGGACAGTGACGTCATGAAGTTTTTTGAAGACAACACATGTTCTGTTTGCCTAGGTAATTACAAAGGGATAGTTGATGAAGACCTTCATATTGTAGTTCCGACCTGTGGACATCCGTTGTGTTGTAAATGTGCTGATAACATTTTAGTTAGTGAGAAGAAAGAATGTCCATGTTGTAGAGAAGATTTTACTGCTCAGTCGTTCGGTCTCATGAAGTTCAACGAAGATTTGACGATAAAGGCTGATGATGGAAAACTATTTTTGTAATGCTTTAGAAATGATATGTTATAAAAAGTTACTTTTTCTTTTTATTACATTTATTAATCTAGATATACTTAATTATTATAATCGTTCTAATGTAGTGTATTACACGTTGACTTATGTAACTACATGTTATTAAATCTATTAAACTAGTTTAATTTATTTGAGCTTCATTGAAATAAAGTAAATGCTACTGATACAAGTGTTTTTTTTAGTGATTTAATTAACATAATATTTAATTACATTTTATCCTAGCTAAGCCTAACAATTAATCTACAAATACAGTACCTGATGATGATTTTTTACTTTTTACTATTTTAATAAAAGACGTATATCAGGAAGTTGTAATTACATAATGGGTTTAGTCCTAAAATTTAGCTGATGAATATATATTTTTTTTAAAGTTAATTGATGTAATGTTTTTAAATGATTTTTTTTTTTTTTCATTTTTTAATATATTGTTAATGATATTTTGGATTCGGCCGTATACTAATTACAAAATAAGATTCGGTTCTGGCTTGGTTTTAATTATGAAAAAGAACTAAATCCGGTCGGATAATAAAGTTATGGATCCTATTAATCACTGTTTTGAGTTCATTTATCTTACAACTGTTTCTCAATCCATTTAAAGTGCTTTTTAAGTATTCGTAATTTTATATATATCTTAACCTTAGGTCAAATTAATGCTAGTTTTATCAATAAATTAAATTAGTCACTGAAATTTACTCGAGCATAAAAATACAAGCTATAACATACAATCTTTTAATCAAACCCTTAATGTAACCCAGGGCTTGAAAGCAGGCATGGTAAAATTTAAAAACTCATAAGTTACAGCTATTTCATCACTATAGTAACTAGGAAGCTAAAGTAACAAACTATAGCTAATTTTCTTTTCATACTTTACAATTTATCAAATTTGACAAGTTAATTTTTATTACTTTTGATGTAATGAATTTAATATCATGTTAAATAAAAAATTTTAACTTACAATGTAATTTATTATTTTAACACCTTGTTTGCAAAATTGAAACAGTTTTTAATATTATTTATACATATTAACTTTACTTATTTTATTAACAAAAAATTTAGTTCTCTTAAGTTATATTTTAGCTTATAGCTTTGAAAAAGAATAAAACAAGTTTTACTGTGTGATTTTATTTTGTAACTTTACCTTTTACTTAAATTTATTATTTATTGAATAAATATTTTATTGCAATAACATATTAAAAAATTTAACACATTAATTCTTTAAATAACAAAAAAATTAAATGTTTTGACACCCTGTTAATAAGTATAAGAAACATCACTATTAGACAAATACTTTAATGTCTTATCTATAATATTTTTGTGAAGTTTATTTAGAGAGTTTTGTTTTGTGCATGCTTTGTCCACAAATTAGAGTTGTATAATAGTAGTCTTAATTTTTTAATTAAAATAACTACATAGTATAAATGTGTGGCTTTAATAAAAATCAAAGGTTTTTATGATGAAATTTAAAATACTTTTGATAAAACTATTATATATCTTCAAAATAAGGAAACAAATTTATGGTAAAAAACCAGCTATTATAACTTTTTTGTAAAAGTATATTTACCTTTTAGGTTTAAAAATCTTACTGCCGGGGATTTTTAAAATTATTTGTTTTAGTTTTATTCAAAGGCGGTGCTTTTTACAATGTCTGCTTGAGAGTATTAATGTGGCAATATTAGATTTAATAAAAAAATTTGTAATACTGATCTTGGCTGGTCGGATTCCATTAATCTTTTAAAAAACATCAGGGGTCAATTTCAAATCCACGGGGCGGTTTCGGTCAGCGAACAGAACGTTGCCCGGCCCTATACCATAGCTTTTATAGTTCTTCATTTGAATGTTTAAACTTTGCAAAATACTTGTTTATAATTAAAAATTTGTAACACTTTTTGTAACAATTTTATTAGAAAAAATAAGAAATCATACTTAAAAACATAATTGTGTAAAACAGTTTTAATTGTGTTATTTTTAACTGAACCATTTTACAGCTTTATTTTTATATCTGGAGCTTATTTAGACTGGTTTCCTGTATCCTATGCGACAATTTGTTTTTTATAAAGTCTTCTTTTAAAGAGTGTTTTAAAAGTTTTTTATATTTTTTAAGTATTTGCTATCAAATAATTCTTTTTTATTAATTGACGTAGTTTTTTTTTTTTTTTTTTTTTTTTTATTTGCTATCAAATAATTCTTTTTTATTAATTGACGTTGTTTTAAAAGTATTTTTATATTTTTTAAGTATTTGCTATCAAATAATTCTTTTTTATTAATTGACGTAGTTTTATAAGTTTTTTTTTATAAAAATATTATCATATTGCATATAATTAAATTTTAGTTTGCAATCACATTTGAAAAAGGAAACTTTAGTTCAACATTGCTCATCAAAAGAGGTGTAAAAACTAATTTTAGATTTTTTATAAAGGTTTATTTTAGATATCATTGAATAACTCTCATATTTTCTTTATTTTACAATGTTCGAAAAACTAAAGATTTGTTTTGTTTAAGTAGTAAAATAATTGTTTACGTCTGCTACTAGTTTTTTTTTATAAAAATAGTTTGTTTTTTATTCAAGTTTGATTTTCTGCGAAAGTAATTTAACTGGAACTGTTTTATTCAGTAATTTATTTACATGTTATTGAATAAACATTTCTATTATTAAGATTAACTGATTCTTTATATTGATTAGTACATCGTTTTTAGTTACTTATGTATGAAAGGTTTCGTTGTAGATGTTAGCTTCAAAATACAAGAAATAAAAAATTCATTTTGTCAATGAAAACAAGACTTACTTTATATTTTAATTGTTTTACTTGCTATCAATACATTGGATTTTTTGATAAGATTATGCATTATTTTTTACTATTGGTTTCGGATAGTTTAAGTTTTAAACATTGTTATGTACCTGAAAAACTTTTAAAGTTTTATGGTAAGACGTTATGTAACAATACTATAAAAAACTTTTAATAAATGGTATATTTTATAAATACTTAGTTACTAATGAAACGCAAAAAGCGCTACTCCTCTTGAAGAGTTTAGACACAATCATGATTTATAAAAAATTTTATAATAAAACTGTATAACTATAATGAAGCCATAATGTAACAAAAACGTGAATCCTCTATTATAGTTAGTAATTTTGAACTATCATGTAAGAGACAAAAACTTCAAATGTAAAATTATAAAATTTCAACTATAATATGAAGAACAAAAACTCTAAATTTATATGTTATAAATATTGTTTATTGTAACAATAAACACTATTAACATTGTTTTTTGGCATATATGGCAATTATGACGGAAAACCATGGCAAATATAAACAAAAGTTCGCAATACACGGTAACTATAGCAGTTATTGCAAACAATAGCGATAAAAGCAAATTTAAGAAAATATGGCAATATAGGCAAGTTTATTACAAATTATGAAAACCATGTCAAAATATGAAAATTATGGTAATTTCTGGCAACTAGGACAAAAACAAAAAAATTATTGCATTTATAGCAACAAATAGCAACATTAAGAAAATATAGTAAATATGGTAAAGTTTTTGAAAATTATTGCAACTTTATAAAAATAATTAACATTTATGGCAAAAACATATGATAAATAAAAAAGTATATGATATTTAAATTGAAATACGATAAATCAGTCATGATGTTGATGTTTACTTCAAAATAATTTAGTGGGTAGACATTCATATGTTAGTAATCAATGCTATCTCTTCCTTAAAACAGAAACATCATTTAAATCAATTAGCTGAAGTGGAACTAGCAGGATTTGAACCGACGACATATCGATTCATCGTGCTTAACAGCCGGCGTCTTAACACCTCGACCAAACTTCTGCGTGCAAATTACGAGCTTTTGCTAGTTTATATATAATTTTTTTTTTTTACTTGCTAAGTTTTTGATCTATAATTTTTCTAGCTTTTAATAAATAACGAAACATAATTTTATAAATTACAGTTTTGTTTAAACTTATTTTCTTTAGTCAATATAGTTTTTTTTGGTGGGTGTCACTTTTGCACGAGAAGACTTTTTAGCACGAGGTGACACTTTAACACGAGTAAACTTTACTATCTTGTATATTTAAACTGTCAAAAATTCTCAACAAATATTCAGTTATTTTAAGTTTCTTTTGACTACAGTGAATAAAATTGGTTTTATTCAAGAATATTTTTTAAGTTCATACTTTCTTTATTCTGGTTTTGTTTTTATAATTTACTAAAACTAACCATATCATGTCATTCTAACTACTTTTAATAGGTATTTAAGTTATAATGTATTATCACATTCTATACTTTAAAATAGTTCTGATATTTTTTATGCAGAACTACTTAATACACTTTTATTTTTACCAGTTAAAATAAGCTCTAAAAACTAACAAACTTAGTTTTCAAAGTGTATCCAAAAGTTTTTGTTGACTAATTTATTATAACTCGGGTTTTTTAGATCTTATCATTAACTTATTATAAAACTCACCTTACTTTCAAAATTTTTTGATGCGGTGCATCTTTCATACAATATTCTATTGTTTAACTTTGAATGTTGAGCTTTACGAAATGAGCTAAACCAAAAAAACTTGAAAGTACTTATGAATTTGCTTTAAAACCATATTAAACTAAGTGACTTGTAATATGTTAACAAAATTTTGGTAGTAAGATCTTGATCAAAGTAGCAATTAGACCTATTTTAGAACTTTATTTTTATTGCAAAATTTATGGTATAAATATAAAAGTTATCTTTTAAACATAGTTCAGTTGTATTGGAGTTCTTTAAATGCGTTTTAATTACCATAATTAAAAGTTCATAAGTATTTTTCATTTAAACTTAGTTTTTAAATAAGTTTTAATAAAATCAAGTGAATTAAAAAAGTAACTTATCTTTTGTAATAACATTTTGTTGATTTTTTTATAATACATACATTATGCAAACTTTCTTGTCTGATATATAGAAAATAGTCTGAAACAGAATCTAGTATTTTTAAGGTAGTAAATTAAACAAGTTATGATTAAATTATGATGAATTGTACTAATAAATTAAGTTCACTAACATCCATACCTTCCAATTTTTATGGAATCTCTGTCCAGTGTTTTTTAGACCTTGAATAAGGTTTTTGTTTTAGTTTTATTTTTCAGGTGTTTTTCAACGATTTTTTGTTAAAAATCACACTATTATTTTTTCTTGATTAAAAAAAAATATAAAAGATTTTTGAAATAAAAACTCAGGATGACTCAGGAAAGTTTAAATCATTTGAGGTCTCAAAAAATTGCAACCCTGCTCGTGCTTGTTTTAGTTTTTGGATCCTCAGACTGATTTTGTTTTGGTTCAAAAAGGCACACCTACAGGGTTGCCACAAGGTTAAGTAATATCAGGAGATCAGGAAAAACTTAAAAAAAAGACAAATGTCAAGAAATTTGACAAAAAAAAAGAAGTCAGATTTTTTCAGTTTAAATTTACGAAATTCCTTCTTTTATAAATCATTTAAATACTAGAAAATTAGTCAAAAATACTTTAGAACAAAAACTTTTAGAAAAAATTCCAAATTTTTCCTATAAAAATAACAAAGTTAATTAATTTTCAATGCCTTAATTTGGTAAAGATTAATAAAAAATCCTACATAAAACTGCAAAATTTTTCTATTATCATATTGAACAAGTAGTTTTTGTAAGTTTTTTAGTATTGATGATCTGTAACTAGGACACTTCCATAGTGAAACTGTGATATATACACAAAAATTTATCTAGAAAAATTTTATAATAAAGTGCTTTTTGTTCAAGTAAGCAATTGAATTCTTTTTAATTAAGTTTAGTATTTTATGTAACAAGTTAATGTGTAGACTTAACCTCTTTATAATTTTTCTAAAGTTTTTGAAATTTGTCAAATAAGTTATAAGAGAGGTATATGTGATGATTAAGTTTACTTATATGTATTTTTTGTAGAATAACTTGAATTTTTTAAATAAAGAAGAACTGATTTATTTGTTAAAAATTTTATACTAAATGATAAGAGGAAATATTTTATACAAAAGAATATAGTTAACTTTTTTATGTATATTTTTTTAGTAACTTAAGTATATATACATTAATGGTAGGAAATGCTTAAAAAAATGTGTCTTTTTTCAGACAAGCTGTGTACATAAGGTTATAGTACAAATATTTTGCTGATAGAGTTATTTCTTGCAAATACATCAATCATAAACAGATGGTTTAAGTGATGTAATGGAAGTTTGATGATTAAATTCAGCAAAAATACTGTTGTTTTAATCTGTATTAGAAATAGATTTAAAGCTTTATATAGTTTCAAGTGTTAGATAATGTATTTTAAATTAAGTTTAAATTGAGAGTTTGATTTAGAAAAGACAGGAAAAGTCAGAAAAAATTTTCTCAGCTTGATCTGTAGCAACCCTGCACCTATCAATTATATTTTGTTTTAAGCTTCAAGAAATTATACTTTTTATAAAAATCATTAATTCTTTTAAACTTAACCTGAACTATTGACTAGAAATCTTAGTTTTTATTCTATGTTATAAAAGTTATAATTTTAACCAAAATATAAGAAGATTTATAATATCAGTTTAACACAATAACTGTTTTTATACATTTTGCAAACATTCTTAAATTGACTTTAAAAAGAAACTCTTTGTTTTGTACTATAATATCATGGAGTTTAAAAAAAAGGGGAATTTATGTAATGTAGTAATGTATGGAGTAATTTTTTTAATGTTTATTTTTATTATTTAAAGTTGTTAGCAAGTAACAATATTTTACTTAACATTTACTATATAAAATAAAATACTTGGGTTTGCAGGCAGGTTTTCAATATGATAAAAAGTACGACGAAATTTATATTATTATCGTAAGATAATAACAGTGGATTATACGACTAATTCTTACTATTTCAATAAAGTATTAAAATTATATCATGGTACACTTTTTTTAAATTATTTTTATTGTCATTTACTCATCAATTTAAAACTTTAAAAAACTGTTTTTTTGTAACAAAAACTTATTTTGTGTATAAAAAATTAATTAAAGCTTAAATAATTATAATAAAAAAGGTTATATTTGAAATTTTATGACTAAGGCTTATTTAAAGCTTTTTTATAAGTTTTTTATATAAATAATCTTAATTTAAATTTGTTTATTAAATATTTCAAACAAATGTTTTTTGAAAAGTTAAGTAACTAACTGAATTTTCCAATAAATATTTCTTACTACTTTAATTTTCAACTTAAATGTAATATTTATTGAATATATTTTAACCACATATATGTGTTAATGCGTGTCACATAATGTTCATTAATTTCAATTTTGATGAGACTGCTGTGTTTACTTGCATCTCATATTTTGAATATTTGGTTTAATTATT
This sequence comes from Thalia democratica, assembly GCF_965202585.1. Lineage (NCBI taxonomy): Eukaryota > Metazoa > Chordata > Thaliacea > Salpida > Salpidae > Thalia > Thalia democratica. The sequence goes on from NC_139166.1 coordinate 4,883,645, forward strand.
TGATTATAAAGTCTTTAGTAAACAAAATGACTATATTTGGATTAGTGCAATCAAGCCTACTGTTGAAAATCTTTCTCTAGTTACATTTATTTCTATACTTGTTAACAAGTCCTAGAGACTGAGAAGAAGACCTTTTTTATTTAACAAAAACTAAATGCAAATTTATTTAGTGTATTTTTGAAATTTAATTATAAGAAGTGTCATTAAAACGATATTTAATTGTTTTAAAGTTTTAAACCAATTTTAAAGCTCATATAAAGTAAAATTTAAAAGTATTTTCCATTTAAAGTTAAACTGTTGTTAAGTTTTATTTAATTTAAATTATTTTTATAAGTTACTTTTTATTTGTAATAGATTAGTTACAGTAGTGTTTTGTAGTTCTTAACATAAAACATATATTGTGCAAACTGTCTTTTCTTATATACATAAAGTAGTTCAAAACAGATTTTAGTATTTATAAGATAGCAGTTAAATAAGGTAGAATTTAGTTATGATGAATATTACAAACAAGTTAAGAATGCTTACATCCTTACTATACACAGTGTTAAAAAGTACATACTTTTACATTTAATACAATTAGGTATATTCTTTTATTTTATAAATATTATGTTTTACAGTTTCAAACTGACAAAATGTCTACTTCAATTAATAAAATACTAATAGTGAGGTATACTTCCTTCGGTCGGTTTGACCATTTAATATTGAAAATTGAAAGAAACAACAAATTTCGCCAGTATGATTGTAGTAGATCATCAGGTTTAACTGAAGAGGAAGCTGTAAGTAAAATAGCAATTGATTTAGTAAAAGACTACAATTCTGAGTATTACAGGATGAAAATCATTCAAGGTTTTCAACAGTTGCGTTTAAGAAGAGCATCACCATATGGTATTGACGTCATGGAAATTCCTGTGCTACCAGAACCCCATTCCTCATGTAAAATGAAAAATGTTGATAATTCCACGACAAATCTACAAGAAAACGAAGTATCTCAGTGTGAATTGAAGCACAAGTTGACAGAAGTTGACAAGGACAGTGAAGTTATTAAATTTTTTGAAGACAAAAAGTGTTCTGTTTGCCTGAGTAACTACAAAGAGATCCTTGATGAAGACCTTCACATAGTAGTTCCATCTTGTGGACATCCGTTGTGTTGTAAATGTGCTGATAAAATTTTAGTTAGTGAGAAGAAAGAATGTCCAAGTTGTAACGGAGATTTTACTGCTCAGTCGTTCGGTCTCATGAAGTTCAACGAAGATTTGACGATAAAGGCTGATGATGGAAGATTATTTTTTTAATGCTTTAGAAACAATATGTTTTAAAAAGTTACTTTTTTATTTATTACATTTTTTAATCCAGATAAACTTAAAAAGTATAGTTGTTCTAATGTAGTGTATTAAACGTTTACTTATTAATTTACATGTTATTAAAGCTAACAGACTAGTTTAATTAGTTTGAGCTTCATTGAAATAAAGTAAATGCTACTGATACAAGTGTTTTTTTAGATGAATTAATTAAAATATTATTTAATTACATTTTTTTCCTAGCTAAGCCTAATAATTAATATACAAATAAAGTACCTAATAATATTTTTTTTTAATAAAAGAAGTATGTATATCCTGAAGTTGTAATTACATTATGGGCTTAGACCTAAACTTTAGCTTATGAATATATATTTTTTTAACGTTAATTGATGTAATGTTTTTAAAAGTAAACTGTTTTTTAATTTTTTAATACATTGTAAATTATTTGGATCCGGCTGGATACTAATTACAAAATGAGATCTAGGTCTAGCTAGGTTTTAATTATTAATAAGAAGTGAATGATAAAGTTATGGTTTCGATTAATCACTATTTTGAATTCATTTATTTTACAATTTTTTCTCAATCCAATTAACTGCTTTTTAATTATTCGGAGTTCTATATATATCTTAACCTTAGGCCAAATTAATGTTAGTTTTAAAAATACAATAAACTGGTCACTAAAAGTTACTCCAGCATAAAAACACAAGCTAAAACATACAAACTTTTAATCAAATAATTGGAATCGTCTATTTTTGGTAACTCTGGGCTTTAGAGTATTAATGTGGCAATATTAAATTTAATAAAACAAATTTTTGTAATAAAGATCTTGGCTGGCCGGATTCCATTGATCTTTTAAAAAACATCAGGGGTCATTTTAAATCCGCGGGGCGGTTCCGGTCAACGAGCAGTACGTTGCCCAGTTCTATACCACAACTTTTATAGTTTTTCATTTGACTGTTTAAAATTTGAAAAATACTTGTTTATAATTATTAATTTTTAACAGGCAAACTATTTTATTAGACAAAATAAGAATTCAAACTTAAAAACATAATTGTGTGAAATATTTTTAATTGTGTTATTTTTAACTGAACCATTTTACTGCTTTATTTTTATATCTTGTGTTTTCGACTGGTTTCCTGTTTTCTATGCGACAATTTTTTTTATAAAGTTTTCTTTTAAATACATAGTGTTTTAAAAGTTTTTTTTTATTTGTTAGGTATTTGCTTACAGATAATTCTTTTTTATTAATTAACGTAGTTTTATAAGTTTTTTTTATATAAATACTATCATACTGCATATGATTAAATTTTAGTTTTCAATCACATTTGGAAAAGGAAATTTTAGTTAGAATCTGCCCATCAAAAGAGGTGTAAAAACTAAATTTAAACTTTTTTTACAGTTTTTTTAGATATCATTGAATAACTCGCATTTTATCTTTATTTTACAATGTTCATTAAGATGTAGATTTAATTTTTTTTAAGTAGTACAATAATTGTTCGCGTCTGCTACTAGTTTGTTTTTATGAAAATAGTTTGATTTTTATTCAAGTTTGATTTCTGCTAAAGTAGATTAACTGGAACTGTTTTGTTTAGTAATTTATTTACATGTTATTGAATAAACATTTCTATTATTAAGATTAACTAATTCCTTATATTGATTAAAAAATCGTTTATAGTTTCTTATGTATGAAAGGTTTCGTTGTAGATGTTAGCTTCAAAATACTAGGAATAGAAAATTAATTATATCAATACTAGTGATGTACCGGACCCACATTTTCGCGTCCGGCCGGACCCGAATTCGGAATTTTTTTCAAATTAGAATCCGGCCGGAACCGGATCCGGACTTTTTTTTCAAATTAGAATCCGGCCGGAACAGGACCCGGACTTTTTTTTTCAAATTAGAGTCCGGCCGGAACCGGATCCGGACTTTTTTTTTCAAATTAGAATCCGGCCGGATCCGGATACCAGACAAAAATGGCAATATCCGGCCGGACCCGGACCCGGATAGTGAATCCAGTACATCACTAGAATAAACTAGCCTGAGTCAGAATGAGGTTTTTCAAAACTGAAAAAAAAAGAACTTTAATCTAATAATAAGTACAACAGCTAGCCACAAGGTTTACAAATTTAGGTGTTATTTACAATAAAAAATCTGAAATCAAGTTCTTGAATAAAATACACTAGAAAATTACAAAATATTAAAAACTGGATCAGCTCAAACTCATTCAAAATCAAAAAGAAAACTAGCCTGAGTTTTTATATAAAACTAAACTAGCCTGAGACAGTCCAAGATTTTCTAAAATTATTAAAAATTTTAAAACTAGCAGGGTTTCCACTGTTTAAGTCAATAAAACTAGCTAGAGTGAGTATAAACAAGCCTGAGTCAGAATGAAGTTTTTAAAAATGAAAAAAATTACTTTAATCTAACAATCAGTAGAACAGCTAGCAAAGGTTGACAATTTGGTAGTAAAGTTGTGGACTGATTGTGGTACACTTAACTTATTAGTACTACCTATCATAATTAAATTCTACCTTATTTAATTAATATCTAACAAATACTAAATTCTAACTGAGACTACTTTCTATAATCAGACACGACAGTTTTGAGTGATGAATCTTTTATATAAAACATAACAAGAAATACTAGCATATACAAAATTATTAATTACTTTTGTAACACTTTAAAAACTGGAAGCTATTTAAATCTATATCAAAAGACTTAAAACAAAAAACTAAAAATTAAATAAAACTTTTAGTAAACAAGAAACTGTAAATTTTTTTATAAACTATTAAACTATAAACCTGAATTAAATATTTAAACAATTAAACACCTGTTGAAATATTCACTTTTAAAACAAAACATTACTTACAATAAGCATTCACAAAAACGTTCAAGATATTTTGTTGCTTCAAGCTACACACCAAACTAACTAACTGCTTACATATAAACTGCCTGTCATGTTCTGATGTTTTGTTGCATCAGTATTTAGTTTGAAACATTTCGTCATATGATTCTCATTGGCTCGTACATTCAACCGTTTTAACTCTAAATATTCTCTGAGATCAACTTTAAACAATAAATAATGCAAGTATTTATTCCAAAGTTTTAAATTTTACAACATATGTAAAGAGTTTTATTTCATGAAATGTTTATTTCATAGTTTAAATGTAAACAAATGTAAATTAGTCACGTGTACAAAATGAGCCAACCACGGTAAGTGTTTAATTTTAACTGACGAAAATGACTCATATTAATTTACACAGGGTTTGTTTTTGAAAAAATACTTTTCAGTATGCTCTTTTTTACTAACTAGATCCGGGTTATCAGACGAAACTGTAACAGCAAGGGATTATAATGTGTATGAATTAAACATTTTTAAAGAAAACAAAGCTATATTTAATTTAAATTGCATATAAAGAAATAAATGCTTCATATCAATGCTGTTAGGATCCGGTTCCGGCCGGATCTCTGTTAGGACTTTTTTTTCAAATTAGAATCCGGCCGGAACCGGATCCGGACTTTTTTTTTAAATTAGAATCCAGCCGGATCCTGATATCAGACAAAAATGGCAATGTTCGGCCGGACCCGGATAGTGAGTCCGGTACATCGCTAGTCAATACAAACAAGACTTACTTTATTTTTTAATTGTTTCACTTAATATCAAAGAATTGGATTTTTCGAAAAGATTATGCATTATTTTTTACTATCGATTTCAGATAGTTTAAGTTTTAAACATTGTTATGTACCTGATAAACTTTCAAAAATATAGTAAAACGTTATGTAACAATACTACTAAAAACTTTTACTAAGTAGTATATTTTATAAATACTTAGTTACTAATAAAACGCAAAAAGTGATAAACCTCTTGAAGAGTTTAGACACGACCATGGTTTAAAAAAAAATTATAATAAAACTGTATAACTTAAATGAAGCCATAATGAAACAAAAACGTGAATCCTCTATTAAAGTTAATAATTTTGAACTATCATGTAAGAGACAATAACTTCAAATGTATAATAATTAAATTTCAACTATATTATGAGGATCAAAAACTCTAAATTAAGATGTAATAAATATTATTTACTGTAGCAATAAACACTATTAATATTGTTTTTTGGCACATATGGCAAATATGACGGCAAACCATGGCAAATATAAATAAAAGTTCGCAATATATGGTAACTATAGCAAATATTGCAAATATATTGCAAATAATAGCAATGAAGCAAACTTAAGAAGAATATGGCAATCATTGGCAAGTTTATTATATATTATGGAAAATATTGCAAAATATGAAAAATATGGTTAAATTAGGCAACTAGGGCAAAAATGATAAATATATTGCAATAATATCAACAAATAGCAACACTAAGAAAAACATGGTAAATATGGTAAAGTTTTTCAAAATTATTGCAATTTTATGAAAATAATTAACATTTATGGCAAAAACATATGATAAATAAAACGATAAAATAAAAAAATATATGATATTTAAATTTAAAAACGATGAATTAGTCATAATGTTGATGTTTATTTCAAAGAAATTTGGTAGGTAGACATTTATATCTTGGTAATCAATACTATCTCTTCCTAATAATAAAATCATCATTTAAATCATCTGGCTAAACTGAAACTAGCAGGTTTTGAACCCACGACATATCGTTTCATCGGCCATAACAGCCGGCGCCTTAACACCTCGACCAAAATGCTTCGCGTGAATACACACCTTTTCTAGTTTTTATATATATTTTTTTTTCTTTTACTTTCCAAGTTTTTATCTATTATTTTTCAGCTTTTAATAAATAACGAAACATAATTTCTTAAATTACAGTTTTGTTTAAACTTTTTTTTTTAGTCAAGATAGTTTTTATGGGTGGGTGTCACTTTTGCACGAGAAGACTTTTTAGCACGAGGTGACACTTTAGCACGAGTAAACTTTACTATCTTGTATATTTAAACTGTCGAAAATTCTCAACAAAGATTCAGTTATTTTTAAGTTTGTTTTGTCTATAGTAAATAAAATTTGGTTATATTCAAGAACATTCTTTAAAAATAATAAAGTGTTTGTTTTTTTGATTCATACTTTCTTTTTTCTGATTTTGTTTATATAATTTACTAAAACTAACCATACCATGTCATTCTAACTACTTTTATTGGTATTTAAGTTATAATGTATAATGATATTCTATACTTTGAGTTAACTTTATTATTATTTATTCAGAGCAACTTACTATACTTCTATTTTTACCAGTTAAAATAAGCTATAAAAAACTAACAAACTTAGTCAAAAAGTTATTGTTGACCAATTTATTATAACTCGGGTTTTTTACATCTTATCATTAACTTATAATAAAACTCACCTTAATTTCAAAATTTTGTAATGGGGTGCATCTTTCATACAATATTATATTGTTTAACTTCGAATGTTGAGTTTTACAAAATGAGCCCAACCAATAAAGCTTGATAGTACTCTAAAAAAATATTAAAAAGAGTGACTTGTAATATGTTAGTATAAAATTAGTATTAAGATTTTGATCAAAGTAGCAATTAGACCTATTTTTAGAACTGTATTTTAATTGCAAAAATTATGGTATAAATATTAGAGTTATCTTTTAAACAATGTTCAGTTGTTTTAGAGTTTTTTAAATCAGTTACAATGACCATAATTAAACCTTTAAAAGTATTACTTATTTAAACTTAATTTGTAATTAAGTTTTAATAAATCCAAGTGAATTTAAAAAGTAACTTATCTTTTTTAATAACACTTTTTGGGTTTTCTTATAATATATACAATGTTTAAACTTTGTTGTCTGATTTATAGAAAGTAATCTCAAATAGAATCTAGTATTTTTTAGGTTTAAACAAGTTAGGATTAAATTATGATGAGTTGTTCTAATAAATTAAGTGCACCTACATCCATATACCTATCAATTTTTATGGAAACTCTGTCCAGTATTTTATTAGACCTTGGATAAGGTTTTTGTTTTAGTTTTATTGTCCAGGTATTTTTTAACCATTTTTGTTAAAAATCAAACTATTATTTTTTCTTAATTAAAAAAGTATGTATAAGATTTTTGAAATAAAAACTCAGGGTGACTCAGGAAAGTTTAAATCATTTGAGATCTCAAAAAATTGCAACCCTGCTCGTGCTTGTTTTTGTTTTTGGTTCCTTAGACTGATTTTGTTTTGGTTCTAAAAGGCACACCTACAGGGTTGCCACAAGGTTAAGTAATATCAGGAGATCAGGAAAAACTTAAAAAAAAAACAAATGTCAAGAAATTTGACAAAAAAAAAAGAAGTCAGATTTTTTCAGTTTAAATTTACGAAATTCCTTCTTTTCTAAATCATTTAAATACTAGAAAATTATTTAAAAATACTTTAGAACAAAAACTTTTAGAAAAAATTCCAAACTTTTCCTATAAAAATATCAAAGTTAATTAATTTTCAATGCCTTCATCTGGTATAGATTAATAAAAAATCCTACATAAAACTGCAAAATTTTTCTATTATCATAATAAAACAAGTACCCTACTTTAACAAGTAGTTTTTGTAAGTTTTTTAGTATTGATGATCTGTAACTAGGACACTTCCATAGTGAAACTGTGATGTATACACAAAAATTTATTTAGCGAAATTTTGTAATAAAGTGCTTTTTGTTTAAATAAGCAATTGAATTCTTTTTAATTAAGTTTAGTATTTTATGTAACAAGTTAATTTGTATACTTAACCTCTTTATAATTTTTTTAAAGTTTTTGAAATTTGTAAAATAAGTTATAAGAGAGGTATATGTGATGATTAAGTTTACTTATATGTATTTTTTGTAGAATAACTTATAAGTTTTTAAAATAAATAAGAATAGATTTATTTGTTACAAATTTTATACTAAATGATAAGAGGAAATATTTTATACAACAGAATATAGTTATTTTTTTTTCAGTTACTTAAGTATATATACATTGATAGTAGGAAACGCTAAAAAAATTTGTCTTTTTTCAGACAAGCAGTGCTCATAACAGGGTTGTTACTTTACCTGGAATCCTGGAAAAACCTTGAAAAACCTGGAATTCGACAATTTAGGCAAAAATAACCTGGAAAAACCTAGAAATTTTAGTAATTTTAACATTTTCAGTACTAAAATTTCAATTTGACACAAAAAATCTATCATATAAATAAGATTTTTTTGTCATCATCAAAAAATTTTTTTTTTAAACACATTTAAAATAACTTTAAAGCATCTTTTAAATGTTTTTCTACTATTTAACATAAATTCTTTTATAAAAATTAACTCAAAACTAAAAATAGACCCAAAAATGTTTACTTTTAAAAACCTGGGAAAAGTTTTGAAAAAATCAGTGGCAACCCTGTCATAAGGTAATAGTACAAATGTTTTGCTGATAGAGCTGTTTCTTGCAAATACATCAATAATAAACAGATGGTTTAAGTGGTGTTAAGGGAGTCTGATAACTAAATTCAGCAAAAAAACTGTTGTTTTAACAAGTATTAAAAATTAGATTAAAAGCTTTATATAGTTTCAAGTGATAGATAATGTATTTTAAAATGAGTTTAAATTAAGAGTTTGATTTAAAAAAGACAGGAAAAGTCAGAAAAATTTTCTCAGCTTGATTTGTGGCAACCCTGCACCTATCAATTATATTTTGTTTTATATTTCAAGAAATTATACTTTTTTATAAAATCATTAATTCTTTTAAACTTAACCTGAACTACTGACTAGGAATCTTAAATTTTAATCCATGTTATAAAAGTTATAATTTAAACTAAAATATAAGAAGTTTTACGATATGATAGTTTAACAAAATCACTGGTTCTTTATATTTTGCAAACAATCTTAAATTGACTTTAAAAACATACTCTTAATTTTGTTCTATACTATCATGGAATGGAGTTTTAAAAAAAAAGGGAAAATTATGTAATATAGTAATGTATGGATTGATTTTATAAATGTTTATTTTTATTATTTAAAGTTGATAGTAACTAGCAATATTTTACTTAACATGTTGCATTTACTGGATAAAATAAAATACTTGGGCTAGTGCAGGCAGGTTTTCAATATGATAAAAAATATGACAAAATTTATATTATGGTCTTAGGATAATAACAGTGGATTAAACGACTAATTTTTACTATTTCAATAAAGTATTAAAATTATATCATGGTATACTTATTTAAAATTATCTTTATTGTCATTTACTCATCAATTTAAAACTTTAAAAAACTGTTTTTTTTTACTAGAAACTTATTTTGTGTATAAAAAATTAATTAAAGCTTTAATATTTATAATAAAAAAGGTTATATTTGAAATTTTATGACTAAGACTTATTTAAAGATTTTTTATAAGTTTTTCATATAACTAATCTTAATTTAAATTTGTTTATTAAATATTTCAAACAATATTTTTTGAAAAGTTAAGTAACTAACTGAATTTTAAAATAAATATTTCTTACTACTTTAATTTTCAACCTAAATGTATTCTTTAATAGATATATTTCAACCACATATATATGTTAATGCGTGTCACATAATGTTCATTAATTTCAGTTTTAATGAAATTGCTGTGTTTACTTGCATTTTATATTTTAATGATTTTATTTAATTATTTGATTGTAAAGTTTTTAGTAAACAAAGTGACTATGTTTAGATTTGTGCAATCAAGCATACTATTGAATAACTCTCTCCAGTTACATTTATTCCTTTAGTTGTTGACAAGTCCTAGAGACTAAGAAATTACATGATAATCTATAAGTGTACTTTTGAAATTTAATTATAAGAACTGTTATTTAAACGATATTTAATTGTTTTAAAAATTGAAAAGTTTTATAGCTCATATAACTACAATTTTAAAGTATTTTCCACTTAAAGATAAACTGTTGTTAAGTTTTATTTAATTCAAATTATTTTTATAAGTAACTTTTTATTTGTAATAGTTTTGTTACAGTAGTGTTTTGTAGTTCTTAACACAAAACATATATTGTTCAAACTGTCTTGTCTTATATACATAAAGTAGTTCCAAACAGATTTTAGTATTTATAAGATAACAGTTAAATAAGGTAGAATTTAGTTATGATGAATAGTACAAATAAGTTAAGAATACTAACATCCTTACCATACACAGTGTTCAAAATTACAGCTTTTTACAATAAATACAATTAGGTATTTTCTTTTTTATTATAATTATTATATTTTACAGCTTTAAACTGACAGAATGTCAACTTTAATTAATAAAATACTAATAGTGAGGTATAGTTCCTCTGATCAGTTTGACTATTTAATATTGAAAATTAAAAGAAACAACAAATTTCGCCAGTATGATTCAAGTAGATCATCAGGTTTAACTGAAGAGGAAGCCTTAAGTAAAATAGCAAATGATTTTGTAAAAGATTACAAGTCTGAGTATTACAGAACAAAAATCATTCAAGGTTTTCAAAAGTTGCGTTTAAGAGAAGAATCACCATATGGTATTGACGTCATGGAAATTCCTGTGCTACCACAACCCCATTCCTCATGTAAAATGAACAATGTTGATAATTCCACGACAAATCTACAAGAAAACGAAGTATCTCAGTGTGAATTGAAGCAAAAGTTGACAGAAGTTGACAAGGACAGTGAAGTTATTAAATTTTTTGAAGACAAAAAATGTTCTGTTTGCCTGAGTAACTACAAAGAGATCCTTGATGAAGACCTTCATATCGTAGTTCCTTCCTGTGGACATCCGTTGTGTTGTAAATGTGCTCATAATATTTTGATTAGTAACAAGACAGAGTGTCCAAGTTGTAGAGGAAAATTTACTGCTCAGTCGTTTGATCTCATGAAGTTCAACGAAGATTTGACGGTAGAAACTAGTGACCAAAAATTATTTTTGTAATGTTTTTTACATCTTTTATTAGCTTAAGCTTTTTGAAGTTGTTCATTGCAATAAACTGTAAATTACTAATAAGATTGTTGTACATTATTATAAAAGTTATCAAAATACAGGCACAAAACGTTTAAAAGAGTCTGAATTGTTTTACAAAATGTAATAGAAACTTTAACGCCTCTGTCAAAAAATAAAATTAAAACATATTAATTTTGGTTCAACGACTGATAATCTTTTTGTTAATGTTGTTTTTTTTTGGAGTTTTGTTTCAGGATATTGTGAATAAATAAAAACATAACCCTAAAAAAGTATTATATATGTTGGTCTCTCAAAATTCTTTCCGTAATTACCCTTTTTTTTTTAATTAAAAAATGATTACCCTCCCCGTTTATTTTAACCCAAAAACTATAAAATGACGTTATTTGTCGCTTCCATTTTGCCATAAATTTAAAGTTTTTTTTTCTGATTTTTATTTCCTGCACATTTAAATCGCCTAAAACTAACATTTAAAACATGCTTTAATTGGAGTATGTATATAAAACTAACTCTAAAAATTTTTGAGGAATACTAATTAGAAATATTATAAATTACAAAATGTATTTATGAAAATATTTCATAAAGTCGATTGTTACTTAGAGAGAAAATATCAGTTCAGGGTGTAAAACTACTTTATATGAGGAAACTTTATAATTGTAAGATAGCATTATAACTCAATAAAAGTTATTCTGATAAATTGTTTTTCTCTATGTTAGTGTGAGCTCAGTGAATAGGACTACTAATTTAACTAGAAACTCTACTAAAATACATTCTCATATCACGCTACTGGTTTATTTTTTTATCAAATATTAATAAGTTTTCCTCTCCCGCCAAAAAAAAAAACTGTGTTGGGTGTAAGATGAACTTGTGTGTTTAAGATAACTAAAAACTGTAAGACTTATGAAAAACTCAGCCAAGTTTGCTGTTTTTACGGGACAAAGTCTATATTGAAGTTTTTTCAAACATCTTAAGTAACAATTTATTACATAAAATAAAAAAATATAGTATGGCAATTGCGCTACAAAACAAAATAAATAAATATTGCAAGTTACTGAATATACTTAAGAACTTTTTATTGTCCTGCAACAGGATATAAAACTGCATTTGATAACTGTTTAAATTCAAGTTTTGAGTTCAATTTCTTATTCATCTAACTAAGCTTTTACGAGAAAGCTCGCACGCCTACGTGTTATACTGATGCAAGTACAGATATAAAGAAAATGAAGAGCAGTCACGAGTATACTGATGCAAGTTTACATTCAAATATTAGAGTCGTAATTATTAACTCTCAACAGTTGAATCCGGAAAGAATTCTATTAAGAGACTGCTGCAGTAGATATGTAAACCCAAAATATGCTTGTATATTCTTGTATTGTGTAAGTATTTTTTTGTAATGTTAATTTTGACAAGTAGTTTTTTACATTTCATTTTTAGTATTTAAACCTGGTTATATTCTTTAAATTCTTAAAATGTGTTCCTGCTAGATTAAGTGTTGTGGAAAAGATTTGACCACATTTAAAGCATGATGTTTTTTATATATTTGTAAGTGTTTGTAATTGTGCTTTATATAAAATATGTTCATTCATTTCATGCTTAATTTTGTATAGAGTAGTCCAGAGTAATCAATATTAGCATTTATCATAAGTAGCGTTTAAATTTATTTATGATTTACAGTGTGGTTTTACACTACTTTATAACCTTTACTTAAAATAAATCTACTTGATTTTTTCTATTAAGCTTGGTATCTGTTTTCTTCTTTAAATTATATAACTGTACAAACTAATTAAGTTAATTAATAATTTCGATATGCAATGTAGTTACGTTCGATATAGTTAAAAATGCTTCGCACATCCTATGACGTCATCACACGTCGCCTTTGACGTCATATAAACTACATCGCTGATTACAAATGTTGAGTAGTTTACTTTTAATAATTAAACAAAAAAGTTACAAAAATTCATCGCGCTGAAAAGTAAATTGAACAATTGCGCTTCATTAAAATTCGTACTTCTAGTTTTTGGAGTTTTATTTTTGTTTACACAAGAATAAGTATCTCTGCCTATAAAAATACACTTTCTATGTGATTTTTAATCGTAAACAAATACAACCACATGCATAGATATATAAAGAAAACTGTTTTTCAATGTTATACAATGTTTTACTAAAATGCAATAACAATCTATAAAGTGGGTTGATTTATAGTTTTACTTGAGTCGAAGGTATTTTTATAAACTTATTAACTGAGTTACATTTACAGAATAATTCTAAATAAATTATAATTACCAGTGGCGTAGCGTGGTATTTTTGACAGAGGCTGCGCAAGCTTTTTCTAGAAAAATCCCCAAAATTAAAACTTTTGTTATTAGCTATAAAAAGATCTTTTTTTAAGTAATATAATTGAAATAAATTCAAAGTAACTGTTTTAAAAAATACTTATATGTTAAAAACTTAGACAATTAAAAAAAGTATAAATTTCATTAGAATTACTTATAATCGCACAAATGTAAACTTACTAAATAAAACTTGTTTTTATTACTTACAGTAAAATTTATGTCTTTAAAAATGAATATTTTTAATATAACGAAAGTGTATGTTTTATTTACGAAAAAATGCCAATCTCTTTAATATAATATACAACAGTGGTAACAAAACCTCATTGCACATAATTCAAATAAAGCTACACAGAAGTTAAATTAGACCAACTTTATAACTGTTATTACAATTCATTACAACATTATAAAACAGTTAAAAGTATACTAATCAAATTTAATTCATCTGTTTGTATTTGTTTAAAATAAAAATCTCAAACAAAATTTATTTCTCATAGGCCGACACGCTTTTTCTTGTATGTTTACAAAAAATAAAGATCTGAAAACTAGCGCTAGTCTTAACATATATTGTAGCATAAAAAAAACCTTGTAAAGTTGTTTAATTTTCATTTAAGCCTGACGTATTTTTGTAAACTTTTTGTAGAAAAACCTGTCATAACGTTATACTACTGCGGTGCTTTAATTAGTTGCGTTGTTTTTGAGTCTAAATTCTTATGAAGTTATAAAGTTTTTCCTTATGGGGTTTTTCATCAACATCGGTGTAAATTTTGCTTCAGCACCGAATCAGTATATTGGTTAATTTCCCTGACTTGTCACTAATCGGTATTCAAAATTTCGCTTAACTTTTCGAATACTAAATAAACATAGTTGAAAAAAGACCAATTAAGCAGAAAAAATAAACAATAAAGGATGAAGATGTTACATTCTTTTTTTACTTTTTTTTTTCTTTCGGGTGGCACGCATGCGCCAGTGTCCCTCCCCACGCTACACCCCTATATATTTAAAATTACATATATCGAACTTGTCTAACATGGTACAATAAGACTTCTTCTATATTATGATTTTTTTATTAAAACATAGTTACAAATTAATATAATGATTAAAGGCGTGTATGTGTTTAGGTGAGCTAAATTAGCCAACTTAGTTTTAAAATAAGTTTAAAGAGGTTGCTCGCACTGTGTTTTAAAACACAAACTTAGTAAAGTATTAAATTGTTGTAATCTGTTTATCATATTTATTTGATGGTTAAGAAAAAAGATGCAGTTGTACAAACAAGAGGAAAGTATATGCATTTTAGAATTGACTCTGTATTTTTTTTAACAATGTAAGTGAAAGCACCACAGTTCTTGATGGGAGTTGCCCACTTTGTATGCAATGCAATGACACTAAATGTATGTATTAGCACAATAGAATTCTATTTGAATAAGACCTATTTACAACAACTGAGGATCTCCTATATGCAAGTATAGGAGTGAAACATTGTTTTGTTTGTAATAAACTGTGAAAATAAATATTGGATATAAATCTCCTTAAAGACATTTAAGTCGAGAACTTTAAATTGTTTGATTTAAAACAAGTTACATTATTATAATTTAGTTGTGCAGAAGATAATAAAGCCAAATTACTAGAAAAATTATTTGTAAAACTATTGGAAACGATCTGGTGATCGATTTGCCCCTACTTGAGTTGTCCCTATTTGAGTTCTCCCTTCTCGAGTTGCCCATGCGCGAATCGCTCCTGCTCTGCTTAGCTTTGTACTTTTTTTGTACAGATTTGCTTTTTCTTTTAATAACTTTCTAATATGAGATGGATATTTTTTACTTTTGTTATTTTCAGAATAAATTGGAACAAAACGTTTAATCAAGATTTGGATTAAGCTAATGAATTGATCATAAAAATGCTGAAGATTTTCTGAATTTTCAAATAAAGAGGTCCAATTACTTTTTGAAAGGAAATCATTGATGCTTTCAAAATCTGCTTTTTTATTGTCATATGAGACTTTTTTAGCAATAGGTACTATTTTATTTTCAATTTTAATTTTTAGTGAAAGCAAGTTATGGTCACAAGTGTTTGTTAATGGAAAATAAGTTGAGTGTGGTATGACTCTATCTAGACCAAAATGATTGCAAATTATGAGATCGAGAATGTTAACATTCTTATGGGTCGGACTTCCGATTACTTGGGTTAAAAATTGTCTGTACAAAAATTAAGTATAAATCCATGGGGGTTTACCTAAATCTGTGCTAGGAATCCTCCAATCTATATATGTTAATGATAAGTTTACTACACTGATGCTACATTTTTTAAAGGGTTGCCACAAACTCTGATTAACTCAGGCTAGTTTGAAATATTGAAAAAAAAACCCTAGTTTTTATAACTTTCAAAATTCAGACACAAGCATAAACTTAGCTTGAGAGCGTTTTTTTAGGAATTTTATAAAAATGTCTAAACTTAAGACCCAATTATTTTCCTTATCTTAATAGCTAAATAAAAAAACTACTGAAGAGAACGGTCCTTTGTCTTTAGTTTAATAAATATCAATTCAATTGGGGTTTGATTTTTCTCCAAAAACAATAGTTTTATTTCTAATTCTTTTTTATAACTGTATTTTATAAAAAATATGTTTAGCGATCGTCACTAACTCTGGAAGTGTTTGTACCTGAGGTAACGTCTTTCGGCTTACGAAACGCACAAAAACGTTTTCAGCAGTTTATAGATCGTATAATGTTATCATGCCTTTACTTTTATCTACTCCGACGACATTAATAGATTCTCAGGCTCTTAGGAAAACCATATTGTTCATTTTAAACAAGTTTTAAAAACACTTTCAAAAAATAAATTATTCTTAAACAAAGCTAAATGTTCCTCTGCGAAAATAAAATAGATTTTTTCAGACACTCAGTCGGTGTTGAAGGTATTAATTTTATGGAAGCTAAACTCAAAGCTATGAAAAATACCATTACCAAAAACCGAAACTAGTTAAAAAGGTTTATTGGTATGTTCAGTTTTTATCATGAATTAATTCTAAGCTTAGCTAAAGTAATGGCACCACCTAAAGAAATTTCAGGGTGACCTATAAAGAGAAATAGAAAAGTTATTAAACTTTCGGACAGTCAAACTCAAGCATATCATGACAAGATAGCTTTATTAGTTGAAGTAGCAATAATAAATGTGAGGACAACACATAATCTCTGATCCTATCACCGATGCATCGGACAGTCATGTCGGTGCAGTGTAATAACAGGAAGGAAAAATAAAGAAATGCAACCTCTGGCCATCTTTTCAAAAAAACTACCCCATCTAAACAGATACATCACAATTTTCCTAGGAGCTTTCATGGAGTACACTTGGCTCTTAAGCACTTTCAAAGTAGAGTATGGAGAGGTCTTCAATAATACGAACTGACAGTAGACAGGTAAAAGGGCCTTTACAAATGAGGTGACCAACCAATTATCTGTGTAAAAATTTTGGGCCATGAAGTTTTTTAATTCATCAGTAAAACACATCAACAGTCAAAAAACGTGGTTGTCTGTAGATTGAGCCGACCACCTCAAAGCACGACGATGTATGTAAAAGTATGCAAAGAAGATTGAGATTATGCTTCTGAGGCGGACAAAAGTGACGGTGAGTCAGATGATTACAGTATTATTGACGAAGACCCACTCATAAGCTACGAAGTTTCAGCTTGGAAAAAAACAACACAGATGTAGAGGCAACTAGTTTTAAAACAATAGGTAAGAAAGCAGTTGCGACATTTCAAGTCAAACAATCAGGGCTAGTTGATATCATATGTAAAATTGATAAGTAAGTTGAGTATCTAAAACCAGAAAATTCAGCAGTAGTTGTAGAGGAATGCAATAAACGGGCGATTCTTCCCGAGACATTCCGCTTAACAGCATTTAAAATGGCTCGTAATAGGATGCACTTTTGCATAGAGAAAACAATCGAGTCTATTGCAAAAGACTACTGCTGGCCTTATATGATCAAAGACGTAACTAACTATGTCAAAAGTTGTTTAGTACAAGCAAGCTACAAAGGTTACCAGGTATGATCGATCAAAAACCGGTATCTTTCCGGACAACACTGAACGTTTTCAGTTTGTCTACAAAGATCTTGTTTGTCCTTTAAATGAGATTTCTTGTAACAATAAAACTATTTTGATAGCAATAGACTGGGCAACAGGGCTCCTTGTGACTATGCTAGTTCTAGATAAAAAAGCTGTAACAGTTATGATTGCTTTTTTTTAAAGTTAGGTTTCCTTTTGGTGTTCCTCAAGTGGTCTTTTGCGATAATGACCAAGAATTTGTAAATACCGTTTTGTATTTTTTGATTAATGTTTCTAAAGCTTTTGACCAGTTGGGCATAGACCATCGTTCAATTAGCCCATACAGCCCTAAAACAAATGGTTTTATATAAAAGCAACATAAGACTATCAATGTGGCACTTTGTTCTTTGATCGATAAAACAATTTGGGTGTTACATTTGCCTTTAATAACATCAACTATTAATAATACTTTTTTGGAAAAGGTCACTGTACTACCTATCTCAGTGTGCACTAGGGCGTCACTGAAGCTTTCGGATGGTGTAATGTTCAATGAAATAAAGGAAAGTTCTGTCATTACTACACCCACTTTCTTGAATATTAAAACTAAAACAATAACCAAAACTGGTAGACAGTTTTAAACGTTATAAAAATAAACCATATTACAACCGAGATACACTCGAGTTCGAATGGGAAGGGCTTAGAATACAAAACAAGCGGAAACTTAGTTCACTTTATCTCGGTCCATATAGAGTTCATTCTTTCTCGAAACAAGTATGATTACTCATAAGAACTCTAAGTTAGAAAAGGTCTCTATAAAGAACGTGGAAGCTTGTGTACCCAGAAACATATTTTTCTGCTACGGGTAATTACAACTAAATATAACGCCGAAACATCAAGCTCTGACGACTTATGGCTTATAAAATGTAGTAAAACTATTTCTAAACCCTTTGTATTATAGTGCTTAGTTAGGTATGACAGTTGAGTAATGTTTCTGTATGACTTAACAAAAATAATTTTAACAATTTTTTGTGCAAATATCTTGATCTTAAAACCTGGTAATATAATTTAGCTAAAGATTTTTTCTGAGTTAAATATTCTCACAATTATGTTTCTTATAAAAGCTCGCAAGGTCTTGTGTTTTACTAATGCAAGTTTAATAGAGTTAAGATAAGGAGAAAATAAAGAGCATTCACGAGTTTTGGTGAAAGTTTGTATTACCAAACTATTTTAAATTGTTTATTGGCATAGAAAATTATATTACCTATACAAACTGTTATTAAGTTTAACTGCCGAACGGATTATTAAACTATCTGAATTGTTATATTTGTTGTCAATTTAGATTGTAAGTAAAAATTTTTATGAAAAGTTGTTTTCCTTCTTAAGTACAGTATTTGATTTTTTTTCATAAAACTTTGTTTAAGATAACTTTAAAAACGATTTAATTTGTTTTTGTTTCTGTTAAAAAGTTTGTTTATTGTACGTTTATATGCTATACCTGCTTAAACTACATTTTCATTATTTTTGTAACTTGTGCGCTAAAATCTCTACATAAGAGGTTTTGAAAGCGTTTTTATGATTTTGTTACTAAAAAGTATATATATTTATATTTATTTAAAACTGTTAACTTTAGATTAAAACTGTCTGTCTAGCTTATGTACTAAAACAATATTTTAGAATTTTGGATGCTATAACTTTGTTTTCGTGTCTATTAAACCTTAAAAGTACAATTATTATCTACTTAATTTGCCTATAAAGCCATGCGTCGACAAATTGATAATGTTAAATATGTACAAAAGGGTTCTACTAAGGACGTTTAAACGGTTTTTCGTGTTTTTATTTTAACTAAAAGACTAATTATTGAAAGCATTTAAATGAAACTTTCAAAATTATTACTTATAACTACTGAAAAAGAGTTCTAGTTATTACTTTTAAAAAGATTTTTAGTTTTTGTTTTAAACTTAAATTTTATTAATGTTATTTTTTATTTAAAATTGATCAAATTCCAACCTTTAAATCTTTAAACTTGTTTTGTTACGTTTCAACAGTTTCTTTTTTGTTTTAAGAGAAAAAATTATAGTCGTTTACCAGTTTCAATCATTTTTATATCTTAAAGTCTAAAATTTTTTCAATATACAAATTATTTTTATACTTTAAGTAAGAATATTTTATATTAGTTTATATTTAAATTAAAAACAATTTATAAATTGATATGTGTTAGAAATATCCCTTTGTGTAAAAAAAATAACTTAAAAAAAAGATACTTTAATTTATGTTTTTATTAAAAATGTTAAAAATTGTGTAATTTTATTTTAAGTTAAATGTTCAAAAATTATAAAAGTGTTTGTTTAAAACTTTTAAAACACTACTATAAGTTTTATTAAACAACATTTATTTCATCTTAATATTTATTTTAAATATAAAATAATTTTCGAATAAGTAAGGTTGATTTTTACATGTAAATTTTAAATAAAATAATATTTTTTTTAGATATTTTAACTAGAAAAAACATAACTAATTTGTACAAATAGTGAAAAATAAATTAAGTATAGTGTAATAATACAATAAAAAGCACTTAAAAATATACCTGTTTAGAATTAATATTTAAATTTAACTTATCTAACTCGCAATGGTTTCATCGCTATTTAACTATTTACGATAATGAACTTTCCTATTAGATAACAGTAAGCTTTTTTAAACGTTGAAAACTTTCTTGAAAAAAGCTATCTTTTTTATTCAGTAGAGCGAAGGATCTGTTGGCTAAATGCAAAGCCACCCTTATTCTTATAGTTTACAAAAATTGACCATATCATGTCATTTCAGTTGCTCTACCTTGAAATTTTTAAATATCTAGATTTTTTAAATTGATATTTAAGTTATAATGTAGTAAGTTATTTTATTTTTAAAGTTATTTAAATATTATTAGTGCTAAACTATACTTTAACTTTTATAAGTTAAAATAACCTGATGAATACAAAATAAGTTAGCTTATAAAATATATCCAAAAGTTATTATTTAGTAACTTGTATTTAATTGCAGTGTTCCCATTTCCCTATTAACCAATACAAATCCCTAGAAACTTGCAATATTCTGAATAACCCCTAAAAAAAAATTAAAAAATATATGAAAAACCTAGAAAAATATTTTTTTTTTTGTTTGATGATGGAATTTTATGTGATAGTTTAACAAATACTACTCTTTTAATTTTATAAAATTGATTAGTATTTTAGAATTATATGCATTTCTTTCAAAGTTGAAAAGATAAAGTACATTTGTAAAATAAATTTGTTGGTGTAGCAACAAGAATATTTGAGCATCACTTTTTTTAAATTACTATATTGGTAAAAATTTTTTTAATTATTCACACTTTTGTGTTTAATTTATGAGTGGAAAAGTACTTTTTACATTAAAATTGTTCATTAACTTAAAAGCTTATTTCTCCAAAAAAAAAATTGACACAATTAGAATAATACTGTTTTGTCATCTGTTAATGATATATTTATTAAACTGAAACTACATTTCTTTAAAATGTGGCTCAAACTCTGATTAACACAGGCTAGTTTGAAATAATGAAAACCTCAGGCTAGTTTTTATAATTTTAAGCCTCAGACTAGGTTGTATAAATTTGAGTTATTTTGCTAAAATAAAGTTTTTATTAAGTTTTTTTTTTTTTTAAGTGATTTAGTTATTTAAGTTTGAATTATTTTAACTGTATTTAGGCTCATAATACTTTTAATTTTTTTTTATAAACTCAGGCTTGCCTAATACAAATCCGGTTAGTTTTATAACTTAATTAGTCTGACTGTTTGCCTAAAAAAAGTCAAACTTGATTTTAATAAATAATTTTCAATAAGAGTATAACAGGGTTGCCACTTTACCTGGATCCTGGAAAAACCTGAATTATTCAATTTAGGCAAAAAAAAACCTGGATATTAAGAAATTTTGAAAAACACCTGGAAAACCCTGGAATTTTGAACAAAAATTACTAAACAAAACTGGAAAAACCTGGAATTTTTTACAATTTTAACATGTTAAAGCTTAAGATTAGGATTAAAATCTAAAAATCTATCATAAAGCCAAAAAGTATTTGACATCACCAAAAATTTTTTTATTAGAACCACATTTAAATAGCCTAACAGTACCTTCTCAATGTTTTTATACTATTAAGCACAGTTTCATACCTTAGACTTTAATTAAACTTACTTTAAACTATATATAGACTTAAAAACGTGTACTTTTAAAACCTGAAAAAATTTGGAAAACCTCATAAAATTTAAAAAACGAGTGGCAACCCTGGTATAAGTATAAGAAATTATACAGACATTTAATAAAAAAAGAAAAAGTTTTGGTTTAGAGGATCATGCATAATATGTCTAAAGTTTACTTTTATTTAATATTATTTTTGTGTTAAAATTTAAATAATAATAATATTAATTGAAATATAATATTTTTTTTTTAGAACTTCATAAGTATAACTAAATGAAAGTATTATTTCAAAGTATTATTTAGAATTTAATATTTTTCATTCTTTTTAGTTTACTAACCTGATATATTGATATTCATAAATTAAAAACTGATATGTTTCAATATTTTTTTATTTGCTATAAAAAATTAATGAGGCCTTCAAAAATATGTTTAAATGCCTCTTATATCTTTACTAATATATTAATCTACCTCAAAACTATTCCTGTCTGTAGTTCAATATTGACAACAGCATAAAGGTTTCATTATATTCTTTACGTTATATAAAACGAAATAAAACAGTGAAACATTATATTGTATTCTTTAATAAATTAATAATTTTCATGATAAAAATATAGTTATATTTTTATATAAATTGATACTAAAATTAAGTTGAAGCAGAGTAAAAACAATAGCTTAATATAGTTGATCTCTAGCATTATATATCAAGAATTTTTTTTGATAATTTCCCTCTTAAATTATTACATCTTATGGATTTATATATTATTTTATTAATTTTATTGGAAATTACGTACTTAATTGTTGCCAAAAAACTTGAATCCTCTTTAACCTGTAAAATTTTGTAACTTGACAACTTAGGCTTAAAAATAATGCAACTCGCGAGCATGTAAGTTTAGCCTGCTCAACAAAACTATGTTTAAATTGAATTTAAAAAAAAAATATTTTTTAGTTCCTGGATATCATTTAAGACCATTTATTTTCTTCATTGCTAAAGCCATAACATATGCGAAAAGACAGACAGTAGTTCTCGTAGTTTTTTTTAGTTTATATTTTGTTTTTCCTCTAAAACAACAACATCTTTAAGTGTATACAAAAGCTACGTACATAGATTGGAGTGTTTCTTAGAATGAGTAAATTGACAATGCAATAAGTAATTTTGTTTAGTATAAGATTGTTTTGTGTACAAACATATAAATTTTTATTAATACTTGGACATAAAATGTTTGATCATACTTTTATTTAATTTTACTTATGAAATTCTAAAAAAAAATAAGTTATTATATTTCAAATAATATTACTATATAATAGTAGATAACTTTTGATAAATTTTTATACAAAAATAATATTAATTGAAAAAAAACTTTAGACATATTATTCTTGATCTTCTGAACAATAACTTTTTTTTTACTAATAAACTGTTTGTACAATTTTCAAAATATAACCAGGGTTGCCACTAATTTTTTTTTTGCCAGGTTTTCCAAGTTTATCAGGTTTTTAAAAGTACACATTTTTGTTCTATTTTTAGTTTAAGTAAAGTTTAAGGTAAGAAACTGTGTTTAGTAGTATAAAAACATTAAAAAGGTAATGTAAAGCTATTTTAAATTTTGTTTTAATATAAAAAATTTTTGGTGATATCAAAAAATTTTTGGCTTTACGATAGGTTTCTAAGGTCAAATCAAACATGTTAAAATTGTTTAAAATTTTAGGTTTTTCCAGAGTTGTTTAACAGTTTATGTTCAAAACTCCTGGGTTTTTCTTTTTTTTTTTCAAAATTTCAAAGTTTCAGTTATTTTTTTGCCTAAATTGAAAAATTCCAGTTTTTAAGGTTTTTCCAGGCTCCAGGTAAAGTTGAAACCTTGTTATACTATTATTTAAAAATGTATACTAAAAACAGGTTTGACTTTTTTTAGGCAAACAGTCAGACTAATTAAGTTATAAAACTAACCGGATTTGTATTAGGCAAGCCTGAGTTTATAAAAAAAAATTAAAAGTATTATGAGCAAAAAAAAATTACTATCGATCAAACTTAAATAACTAAATCATTAATTAAAAAAATAACTAAGTAAAAACTTAATTTTAGCAAATTAAACTAAATTTATACAAGCTAGTCTGAGGTTAAAAATAGAAAAAAGTAGCATTAGTTTTTTGATATTTCAAACTAGTCTGTGTTAATCATAGTTTACTCAGTACTATAATAATCTGTTTTATAAAGTTAATAAGTTTGAATTATAAAAAATTAACATGTTAGTAAAACACTGTAATGTTTGTACAGTTTTTGCACACATAAAAATCTTTATATTAATCAAAATAACATATTGCATTGTCAACTTACTGAATCTAAGAAACACTCCAATCTAAGTACGTAGCTTTCGTATACACTTAAAGATGTTGTTGTTTAAGAGGAAAAGCAAAATATAAACTAAAAAAAACTGCTTGAACTACTATCTGTCTTTTCGCATATATTTTGGCTTTAGCAATAAAGAAAATAAATGGTCTTAAATGATATCCAGGAACTAAAAAAATATTTTTTTTAAATTCAATTTTAAATATAGTTTTGTTGAGCAGGCTAAACGTACATGCTCGCGAGTTGCAGCATTTTTAAGCCTAAGTTGTCAAGTAACAAGATTTTTCAGGTTTAAGTGGATCCTTGTTTTTCGGCAAAACTTTAAGTAAGTAATTCCAACATAAATTAATAAAAAAATATATATATATTAATCTATAAGATGTAGTAACTTAATAGGGAGGTAATCAAAAAATAAAAGCTTGATAAATAGTGCTATAGAATAACTATATTAAGCTACTGTTTTTACTCTGCTTCAACTTAACTTTAGTATCAATTTATATAAAAATATTTCTATATTTTTTTCATGAAAATTATTAATTTATTATAAAACAGAATATAATGTTTCACTGTTTTATTTAGTTTTGAATAACGTAAAGAATGTAATGAAACCTTTATGCTGTGGTAAGTATTAAACTACAGACAGGAATATTTTCTGGTAAATCAATATAATAATTAAGATATATCAGACATTTTGAACATTTTTTTGAAGGACCCACTTATTTTTTATAGTACTTATTTAAATCACTTCAGTTTTTAATTTAAGAATATCAATAAATCAGGTTAGTACACTGAAAAGTATTGAAGTAAAGATTATTAAAGTATTTAAGGGTTATAAAATAAAAATTACGCTGTTTTAAACGTAAAGAATTATGTATATTTTGTTTATATTTTAGTAAACTTAACAAAATAACTAATACTTTTAATATGTGCAATGCTTAAATATATAAAGATTGTTTTCAAACTTAAAAGAAAATAATAACTAAATAAAGAGAAGTTGATTACATAAAATTGTACAAAGTGATCCACATCTGTATTTTGAGCTTAGTTTTTTACAGATCTCAGTTGATGTTGCTTGTAAATGATTACTTTAAATGGCTATCTACAAAATGCAAAAGGCTAAGATAAAAAGAAAAAAACAACACTTCATGAAACCAAACTAGAGGAGAAAATAGATCTAAAGTTTTATTATTTGTTTTATTGCATCACTGTGTTTGTAGTTGATCTTTTATTGTTTTTATCTTGTATTTTTTAATCGAATACAAAACGTCTGACAGAATGCTTATTTCATTGTTAAAGAGTTAGGTGGTTATGAAAGGAACAAAGTTTTTTTTTTTATTTATAAATTTTTATAAATAATGATAGAAATAATATTAAAACATAAGTGTTTTATTAAATATTAATAGGCTCCAAAATAAAAATACAATTTATATAGGCTAGTTTAGACCCCTCTATATAGAAGATAAGCTAAATGTGACTTAAACCGATTAAAAATGCAGGTTATGCTTACAGAAAAGGTATTAATTGCAGAAAATAAAATTACAACTATTTATAATGTTTAAATATTTTAATGTGAGATTTGTTAGTTTATGAAAACTGTTTATACTTTTCAGCCTTATACATCTAAAATGTCAACATCAATTGAAGAAATAAAACTAGACAGATTTACTTCTAATGGTCAGTATGAAAATTTATTACTGACAATTAAAACAAATAATGATTTTAGCTCTTATAGATCCAGTAGTTCATCCGGTTTAACTGAAAAGGAAGCTAAAATTAAAATAGCAAATGATTTCTTAAAGGATTACAAGTCGGAGTACTACAAAGTAAAAATAATTGAAGGTTTTCATTAGCTGCGTTTGAGAGTAACAACTTTGCCTTTTGATTACATGGATATTCCTGTGCTACAAGAGCAACTTGAACCCCATTCCTCATGTAAAATGAAAGATATTGATAATTCCACGACAGATCTACAAGAAAACAAAGTGTCTCAATTTGAATTGAAGCAAAAATTGTTGACAGAAGTTGACGAGGATACTGAAGTTATGAAGTTTTTTAAAGACAACAAATGTTCTGTTTGCCTCAGTAACTACAAAGAAACAGTTGATGAAGACCTTCATATCGTAGTTCCATCCTTGTGGACATCCGTTGTGTTGTAAATGTGCTGATAACATTTTGGGTAGTAACAAGAAAGATTGTCCAAGTTGTAGAGGAAATTTTACTGCTCAGTCGTTTGATCTTATGAAGTTTAACGAAGATTTAACAATAAAGGCTGATGATGGAAGATTATTTTTGTAAAGCTTTAGAAATGTAATGTTTTTGAAAGTTACTATCACTTTTAATTACATTTTTAGCCTAGATATACTTAAAATTTCAAGTTTTTTATACGTAGTGTATTAAACCTAACTTCTTTCTTCATTGCTATTTACCCTAGTAGATTAATTTAGTTACTTTAAGTTTTTATTAAAATAAACTTAAAACTAGTGATACAAGTGTCTTCTCTTTATAAAAAAACCTTTTTTAAGTATTTAACTAAAATATGTTTTATATTAGTTAAACCCAATAAATTATTTTAAACAAAGTCAATGCATATTTTTTTTTTTCATATCACTGATACAAATGTTGATTTTATGTCATACTCTAGTTTTTTGGTAACCCTCTAAGTATTAAGTAAACAATATTAGAATTATTAAAACATTTTTTTAAATTTTGATTTGGCAGATCGGATTTGACAAATCTTTAAAAACCTCAGAGGGTCATTTTACTCCGCAGGCCGGTTGAGGTCAGAATTGAAATGAATTGACGCAGAGAAACACAAGTAAAAAATTGTCCGTGTCCTGGACTGATTTGATAGTTTTATGTAAATCTTGTTTTATTAAACTAGTAACATCACTATTTTTATAAAAAAATTGTTTAGCAATATTAAACATAAACAATTTTCTTGTGGTAAGATGCAATACTTGCTAAAGTTAATAAATCTTTTTATAATGTTTACAGTTATTGCTAAATACTTAAAAATGTTTACTTAAGAAATACATTTTTTATACTCTTATTCATTTAATATCAGGTCAAAATGTGTTTTTATCAATACAATACCTAACCTTAACAATATTCTTATGGCATTTTAAATATTCCTCTATGATCAATTATAAAATGCATTAAAAAAAATTGTTTAAAAGAATGTTACATATGAAACTTTTTTTAAGAAAATTATTGTGTGATAAAAACAAATCTTTTATTTGATTACTATACAAAGCTTTAAATAACACTGAATACAACTATAATAGCATTAGCAAAATATGTATATTTATAATTAATAAATAACTTAAAAATTAAATACGAACCTAAGATAACACAGTGTTTTAAAATTTTAAATAGTTAACACTTTCAGATGACAAAAAAATAATTGCAGATTTTTTACTGTGAAGATATACTCACAATCAAACAATCTGTTGTTTTTTTTTTGTTTTTTTAAATGGCGATAAAGTTAATAAAGCAGTTTTTATTAAAACCATAATGTTGGTTAAGTCAAGACACAGAGCTTCAACATAAAAGATTCAGTTTAAAATAAAATATTAAGTGTTTCAGATAAACATGCTCGCGAGCAGCAGATTTATTCTTCGAGGGTCGCAGTTGGCCTGCAGTCCACATGTTGCTGACCCCTGAACTAAAATTTATTTGTAACTAAAAATTTAATATACATATATGAACTTATTCATTTGATATGAACTAAACTAATTATAAATATTATAGAACTGAACTATATAAATGAACTTATTCATTTGCTATTTCATTATGCTTATCCTTTTTTTTCATGGGTTGCACAGTAAATATGAAACAAATAGAATAACCCCACTGTTGTGACTCGCTTGCTAATTTCATAAAAAATCCTTCAAAAATACAAATATTGAATTCCTTATTTATTTCCAGAGCTGACAGCAAAATAAACAATATAACTTAAACATTTAAACATATAAGTTTATAATATATGTATTCAATGATGTTAGCATATATTGCGACAAATTATTAAAATAAAAAACATTCAATTATATATTCAAATGTGTTATTTAGCTTTCAAAGATTACAGATTGGTTAATAGTCAAAAGTTAAAGTTGCTGAAAGGATACTGTGTTGCTACTTTATAAGTGTTTATAATTTTAATTTTTTGTTTTATTTTAATTTTTTTTTTTTATTTTTACAGTAAAATAACAACTCTACTTTGATGTAGTATAGTTTTACTTCTTTTTCTTGATAAATTGGTATTAAATTTTTAATGTGGTATATCATTTTGTACTTTAAATTTACTTTAAAACACTCTTGCTACACTAAACTTCAATTTTGTTTGTTAAAATCAGCTAACAAAAAGTAACTATTTTTATTATCATATAATATTTAAAAGTTGATATTTTTTACTTGGTATTACCTTACAGGGTTCCCACTTTCATACAAGTCCCTAGAAACTTGCAAGGTTCTAAAAATTACTGAAGTATTTTTGAAATATGTAGAAACCCCTAAAAATTTAGCCTGGTGATTTAAAGTTTTGTGATTTTATAACCAATATTATTCTTTTAATTTGATGAAGTTTATTTTATTTAAGAATTATGTTCAGTTCCATTCAGAGTGCAAAACAAAAAGAATATTTTAGCATCCCTTTTTTGTATGATATAAAAAGTTGAAAAGTACTTAAGTGTACAAACTGTTTTGCAAGATTTCATAAGTGGAAAAGTACATTGCCTCATAAAGTTGTTAAGTGACTAAAATAATTATTTCTTCATAAAAATTTAACACAACAGATATATGTTATAACTGTTTTGTCATATATTAATGATTAGTTTATTACACTAAAATTACATATTTTGCAGGGTTGCCACAAACTTTATATAACTCAGGCTAGTTTGAAAAATTGAAAAGTAAAGTTGAGTTTTTATATTTTCTAAATCTCTGTAAAGTTGTATAAATTCCATTTATTTTCCTAAAAATTATGTTTTTATTAACTTTTGTTATTAAATCAGTTTTTTAAGTATTTAAGCTTGATTAAAATTACTTTATTTTCAATTTTTTGTGCTCATTACTTTTCTATTTTGATTTTTTTTATAAACTCAGGTTGCTAAATACAACTCCGGGATAGTTTTTCACTTAATAAGGCAGGCTGATTTTGCTTCAAAAAGTGTCAAACTTGTTTTTAGCATACATTTTTAATAACAGTACAAGTATAACAAATTATACGAACAGTTGAAAAGTATAGAAACTGTATTTGTTTAATGGTTAAAACATGCTAAGTCTAAAATAAGTTTTTGTTTAGTTTAATTATATTTTTTGCGTTGAAGTTTCAAGCAAACTTTACCTTATTTAATAATATAAATAATAATTGAAAAATAATGACTTAATTATCTTAGAATTTCTAGAATAAAGATAAAAAATAGTATTATCAGATGTAGAATGTCGAAGTGTTACTTTAAATTTTTTTTGTATAATACTTTTCAGTTTTGTTTATCTAATATAGTAGTTGATCAGAAATAAAAAAAACTGGTTTTTGCTTTAACTTTCTGTGTAAAATAAATCAGGCACATGAAAAACTAATCAAAATGCTTCTTATATCTTAACTTTTATATTAATCTACAAAAACAATACACTTGTACGTATTTAAATATTGTCCTTAGCATAAAGTTTTTATTATATGCTGTAAGGTATATTAAAAAGTTATAAAGACAGTGAAACATTTAACTCTATTTTATAACATATATAAACTTGATAACTTTAATGATAAAAGTATAGTTTAATTAACATTTAAATTGATAATATAATTAAGTCAAATAAGTGTATTTAACAGTTCCTTAATATAGTTAATCTATATTATAGATTGTTGTAGATAATCATCTACAGATAATTTAGCAAAGTTTTTCTGATAATTTCCTTACAAATGAGTAATATCTTATGGATATCTTTATATACAAATATATTTTGGATTTTTTGGGATTCCTACACTTACAGAGTTGGCTAAAAACCTAGAATCCTAAAAAAACTTGAAAATCCTGGAATTTGACAATTTAGATTGAAAAAATGGAAAAACCTTGAACTTGAGAAATTTTGTAAAAAGTCTGGAATTTTGAACAAAAATTGTTTAAAAAACCTGAAAAAAACAGGAATAATTTTTATATGTCCTTATTTGAATAAGCTTTAAGACATATTTTAATGACGTTATACTATTTAATATGGATTTTTATCTTAAAATTTTTTTCAAACTAAAAATAGACCCTAAAGCGTGTAACTTTAAAAACCTGGAAAAATTTGCCGTATTACTTAGGGTTTTCTTGTTCTAACTTCTAATTTCTAAATTATTAATAAGTATTATTAAAAGTTAATCGATACTTATCCTGCTAAGAAATTAAAAAATTCCTCAAGTTTTTTTTTGCTTGTTTCTGACGTATAGCTCATTTTGCAAGAAGTAATATACATCAATTGATATTTACAAAAAGTATCAGTTTAGTATATAATCAGGCAGACTCAAGTTTTTTGTGTTGAGAGAAAAAGATAGTTTAAATAATATTCGGCTTAAAAAAGATAGACTATTATAGACCAATTTTTTTTAATTTTCAAAAGTATAAGCTTGTTAAAAGTTTTTGTACAAATTCTACAGTATGTTTTTTTCATCAGAACTTGAAAGGATTTTTTTTCTTAAACTTTTATTTTATATGCATAAAATTCTTTTGGTAATGGTTTCCTTTTATTGTACAAATTTGTTAGCAACTGACAGGTATTTTGCTTATTTTGATGCAATAATGAATAAAATATAAAAATTAGAAAATCAAGGCAAGTTTTTTATTACAAACTAATTATTGTGAAGTTTTTAATTATGATTTAAAATTTATAACTTTCTTTACTTAGATGAAATTTTTATCAGTAAAAATTTTGAAATCAACATTTATTAGCAAAAAAAAACAAGTTAAGGTGTTTATAGCTTAAGTTATCGGAGTTTTCTATTTGAGTATCCTCAGACTTTTTTTGATTATAATTAGTGTCCATATAGTTAAAATTCACTAGTCTCATAGGTAAAAGTTTAATAAGACCAAGACAATATTTAAAAACAAAAATTACAAGTATATTACCTTTTATTTTTAAGGCCGTATATATCAAATTTTCATGTCATATTTTTATACATTTTGTCTTTTTCATTTCATAGTGCAATTATTTTATTTAACAATTGATTTAAAGATACTTTACCATTAAAGCTTGTGTCTAATTTTTAAGAAGCGATACTCACATTTACATTGTGCTAATTTTAAAAGCTCTTGAGTTTTAAATGTAACTTAAAAGGTATTAACGTAATGAAAATAAACAAGCTACATGGTTCATAATTAACAAAGTACCATAGTAAGATTAATTAATAAGTTATTAGGCCGGTTACAGAACTAGGTTTTTTTAAACCATCTAATAGATCATCAGCGATAGCTGAACACTTATTAAACAATTCAGATTGCGCAAAGAACTATAGTGATAGTAACTTTTCAATTTTAAGTAAAGCTCGTAACGATTATCACCTTAGTGTTTTAGAATCTCTATTTATAAAAACATGTAAACCTAAATTGTGTAAGCAACAATACGTTTATAAGTCTAATCTTTATAAGTTGTTATAGATTTTATTTGAATTTTGTCGCTTATTTTTATTTTATTTTTATTTTTAATGTTGTTTATCTTAGTTAAATTACTGATAAACTGTTTTTATATATGCATTTATGAATAGTGAATGTCTGATTAATTTTGCTCAATTATGCTAATTAGTGTTAATTGATTTTTCTGATGTAACCTCTAACTATTTATATACTCAAAATTTAATCTTAAAATTAGTTGCTAACTAAAGTAATTGAAAAGCGTTAGCCGAAATCGATTTTACTTGTTTGTTGCTTTAATAAAGATGTTTTTGAATGAATTTTGTCTTAATAGAACTGATAAAATTCAGTCAAAAAAGTTCCTAAAAAATTTTGTTTTATTTCTAACTATTCAAGTTGTGAATCTTATAGTTTACACAAATAGAAAAGAAATTGACATCATAGTAATATTATGTCAAGAAAAACTCTAGTACTTGAACTTTTTTTTTGTTTGATAAGATTAATAAGTTATAATATTTTAAATAGCATTTAAGAATTTAATTTTTAATAAAAGTACACTCAAATTGATAAAAAACAAATTGTGTTTTTTTTTCATAAATAGTTTTAAGTTTACTACTTTATAAATAAAAATTGTTCACAATTCCAAGTTATTCTAATTTTTTACACTTAATTTTTCTGAAAAGTTCTTCCAAGTTTTTTAATAAACTGTTTATTATTTATGATTTTTTTGTTATTTGTCACAAAATTTAATTATAAATGATCCTAATAGACCCTGTTCAACGAATATTTTAAATTTTGGTCTAACTAGTGATAACTTTGTTTAAGAACTTTCAAGATTTTATATGTTTAAAATGTTAACGAATAGTAGTATATATGTTTAATGTAACTGAAAAACTTTTGATTAATTTATTTATAACTTTATTAAAGAAGTTTAAAAATCTTAGTTTAGAATGGTTGTAATTTTTTATCAACTTAAACTAAATGTACCTTTAAAGATGCTTATAATGATTAAAATAACAGATAGGAGCTTATAGTAAAAATTCCAAGCTGCTTTGATATCTTATTATCAATAATTTCAAGCTAGTTTTTAAGTAAATAGTACATATTTTTGTAGTGCTCAAAGAGTAGCAACCCTGATATCCATTTTGAAGTTTTTAATTTTATTGGCTGCAAGAAATTTAAATTGTGCTTTGAACTTTTAAAGTGTTAAATACATAAAAAAATCAGTTTATTATAAAAACTAAGTGCTATCGCACTTTTAAACAAGCACTTAATACTGTATATTAAAAGAAACAAGAAATAAATAGTAAAGCATTTGTTTTTTATGGATTTACTTGCCAAGCATTTTAATGAAGGATGAACTACTATTCAATTTCAGAAAATTAAAATTAAAAATACACTTTAAATAGCAACACTAAAAATCAATACATGTTAAAAAATTATGTTTCGAGGTCTAACTAATACCTAAATAAACTTTTTTTTGAATAATTGAAATAAACTTTTAAGTTAGTGTTAAATTAAGTTTTGGAAAGTAATATTTTGAATAAACTTTTTGTTTAACATAATTTTTAATAATTAGACCTACATACGTTTTTCATATCAGAAATATATTACTTTTTATTTTCCCATCATTTAATCATTTCGTAAAAAATTAAAGTTTTATCTAAAGTTTTCCAAATTTGAATTGTCATGTTATTTGTTATGAGCCAAGAGTATAGTTTCCATACTTATTTTAATAAATTGCCACAGAAGTTATTCGACCGTATCGTTTTCAATTAAATTAAATAAATGTTTTTCTGACCCCTGAACTGAAACATATTTATATCAAATATTTAACATACAATTATAAATCTCAATAAAAAAAATTGAAATAAAAATACTCATTTGCTTTTTTATTACGATTGTTTTAGTTTTCAGGGGTCGCACAGGTAATATGAAACTAATAAAATCACGGCCCTGTTATAGTGGCTCATTTGAAAACGTTTTCGCTTAAAACTTCCTTCCAAATACAAACAATAAAATTTTAATATTATAAAATTAAAGTCTGTGACAGACTTATTAGCAAACTTAAACAAAAAAAATTTATAAATTTAAACAAATAAGAATTACATTTATTTAATTTATGTTAGCATGTAATTATAAGTAGACAAATATGCATCTTCAAAATTTGTCATTTAGCTTTATAAAAAGTTCAGTTAAGTTACTGGTTTTTTAGAAAATTTGTTCTAGGTTTTCTGAATCTTTTTAAAAACATTAAAATAAAGCATTCAAGTTTAAAAATAAACATTAGTAAAGTTTATTGTTTTCAAGATATAAAGTCTTTGAAAGATAATGTGTTGCTATTCTATAAGTGTTTGTAATAAATAAAACTAAAAATGTTTAAAAAAATATGTATAGTCTTTGACTAAAATATTATAAAATATTAAATTATTATAAAATATTAACCTGATATTTTCTATTTTATATATAAAATTGTCTACAATAAGATTTCATTTCAGTTTCTTCTAAATTTGTTTTTTTTAAAATCTATGATAAACTTGTATTATTCAAGTTTTTTTATTGTAGACTTTTGTTTATTTTAACAATGTTGTAAATAAACTTTGACTATATTTAAGAGCTTTTTTACAAAAGTAGAAACGAAGTTTTTTTTTTAATTAATTTTTTCATTTGAGTTTTTCTCGTTTTGTTCTAATAGATTTAAATAACTTTCCAAACAATGAAATTTCAACATTATTAGTTTGACATTATAATATTTTTATTTTTCAGACAGTTATTAGAGTTATAAGGTTTTATGTTGTTGTATATTTTAAAGTTTTTTAATATTTCTAAAGATGAACTACACTTCAATTTTTTTAGTTAAAAGAAGCTGTAACAAATAAATAAACTTACTTTTCAAAGTTTATCCAAAAGTTATTGTTGAGCATTTTATAATGACTTTGAGTTTTCAAGTTCTCTTTCATACAATATTTTATTGTTTAACTTTGAATGTTGAATTTTACAAAATACAATCAATGAAGCGTGAAAGTAATTTTGTAGGTGCACTAAATATCAAACAAACATAGTAGATAGTAGTAAAGTGATATAAAAATGCATAAAATGCTTAAACCTTCGACTACCATTACTTGCTTAGGTTGTTTTAGAAAAATTTAATAATAAAAGCTCCCAAAAAAAAAAACTTACTTACCTAAGCATTATGGCTACCCCACTGAAAAAATCTTAGATACACTACACCTACTAAAAAACATTAATTTATTTATGAATATATTATTTTCAGCAATTATTGCTTTCATTAATCACTACTCCTATGTACAAAAAATCAATTGTAGCCCTAATCAAATGAATCTTAAAATGCTGATCAGTTATAAAAATTTTGTTACGTTATGTTCAAAAACATATATGGTTTTAGAATAAATTTTTGTTAGATACATAGTTTATTATTTGCAGAAAAAAAATACAACTGTTCATAATCTTTAAATATTTAAATATGAGATTTGTTACTTTAAGAAAACTGTTTATATTTTTCAGCCTTATACAATTAAAATGTCAACATCAATTGAAGAAATACAGCTGTTCAGATTTATTGCTAATGGTCAGTATAAACATTTAGTACTGCACATTAAAACAAGTAATGATTTTAGCCGTTATAGTTCCAGTAGTTCATCTGGTTTAACTGAAGAAGATGCCATAAATAAAATAGCAAATGATTTTGTAAATGATTACAACTCGGATTACTACAAAGTAAAAATAATTGAAGGTTTTCAACAGCTGCATTTTAGAGTAACAACTTGGCCTATTGTTTTTATGAATATTCCTGTGCAACAAGAACTCCTTGAACCCCATTCCTCATGTAAAATGAAAGATGTTGATAATTCCACGACAGATCTACAAGAAAACGAAGTATCTCAGTGTGAATTGAAGCAAAAGTTGACAGAAGTTGGCAAGGACAGTGAAGTCATGAAGTTTTTTGAAGACAACAAATGTTCTGTTTGCCTCAGTAACTACAAAGAGATCTTTGATGAAGACCTTCATATCGTAGTTCCATCCTGTGGACATCCGTTATGTTGTAAATGTGCTGATAATATTCTTGGTAGTAACAAGAAAGATTGTCCAAGTTGTAGAGGAATTTTTACTGCTCAGTCGTTCGATCTTATGAAGTTTAACGAAGATTTAACAATAAAGGCTGAAGACGGAAGATTATTTTTGTAATGCTTTAGAAATGTAAAGTTTTTGAAAATTACTATTACTTTTTGTTACATTTTTAGCTTAGATATACTTAAAATTTTAGGTTTTTTCTACGTAGTGTATTAAACCTTAACTTCTTCTTTATTTGCTATTTACCCTAGTAAATTAATTTAGTTACTTTGAGCTTTTATTGTAATAAACTGAAAGCTCATGATACAAGTGTCTTTTCTTAGTGTAAATAATTCTTTTTATTATCTAACTAAAATATGTATTTATTACTTAAACCCAATAATTTACTTACAAACAAAGCTAACTAATTTTTTTTTGGTTTATTATCACTGATACAAGTGTTGATTTTACATCATTCTCTAGTTTTTTGGCAACCCTGGGCTTGAGTATTAAATTAACAATATTAGAATTATTAAAACAATTATTTTTAATTCTGATTTGGCGGATCGGATTCGATTAAGTTTTAAAAAACTTCAGGGGTTCATTTTAACTCCGCGGGCCGGTTCCGGTCAGAATTGGAACAAATTAACTCAGAGAAACACAAGTAAAAAATTGACTGTGTCCTAGACTAATTTGATAGTTTTATGTAAATCTTGTTTTATTAAACTAGTAACATCACTGTTTATATAAGAAATTTGTTTAGCAATATTGAACATAAACAATTTTCTTGTGGTAAGATGCAATACTTGCTTAAGTTAATAAATCTTTTTATAATGTTTATAGTTATTGCTAAATACTTAAAAATGTTTATTTAAAAAATAAATTTTTATATGCTTATCCATTT
This sequence comes from Thalia democratica, assembly GCF_965202585.1. Taxonomy (NCBI): domain Eukaryota; kingdom Metazoa; phylum Chordata; class Thaliacea; order Salpida; family Salpidae; genus Thalia; species Thalia democratica. The sequence goes on from NC_139166.1 coordinate 4,920,348, forward strand.
AATATGAGGTCAAATTGTGTTTTTATCAATACAATACTTAACCTTAACAATATTCTTATGGCTTTTTAAATATTACTTTATAATCAATTATAAAATGCATTAAAAAAAGTTGTTTAATTGAATGTTGCATATGAAATTTTTTTTACCAAAATCTTTGTGTGATAAAGACTAAACTTTTATTAAATTAGTATACAAAGCTTAATATAACACTGAATACAACTGTGTCAAACATTAGCAAAAAGTATTTAATAATTAATAAGTTAATAACTTCAAAAATTAAATAAGAACCTAAGATAACACAGTGTTTTAAATTTTAATTAGTTAACACTTTCAGATGACGAAAAATAAAAGCAAGTTTTTTTTACTTCAAAGAAATAATCACATTCAAACAATCTGTTATTTTTTTTACTTTTTTTGTGCGATAAAGCTTATAAAATAGTTTTTATTAAAACCATAATGTTGATTAAGTCAAGACACAGAGCTTTAATTTAAAAGATTCAGTTTAAAAAAAAAGTATTTAGTGTTTCAGATAAACATTCTCGCGGGCAGCAGATTTATTCTTCAAGGGTCGCAGTTGGCCCGCAGCTCACGTGTTGCTGACATCTGAACTAAAATATATTTGTAACAAAAAAATTTAATATACATATATGAACTCATTCATTTGATATGAACTAAACTAACTATAAATATTGTAGAACTGAACTATGTATATGAAATTTTCATTTGCTCTTTTATTATGTTTATTCCTGTTTTTTCATGGGTTGCACAGGAAGTTTGAAACCAATTAAAAAACCTTAATAACCCCCTTGTTATGGTGGCTAATTTTATTGAAGTTCCTTCAAAAATACAGTTAATGAATTTTTAATATATTTCTAGAGTTTATAGCAGATTAAACAACACAACTTTAAAATTCAAACATAAAAGTTTAGAACAGGGGTCGGCAGCCTTCTGTGACTCGCGGGCCAATTTTCTTAGATTTTCATAGAAAAACCTGCTAGCGGGCCGCACTATTTAGAAAAAAAAACCTTTGAGGGCCGCATTTATCTAAAAAAAGTTCTATTAATCAGTAGAAAAATATTATTAACATTAGAAATATAACAATTTAAGTAATATTAGACTATTATAAAAAGTATTTTGTGAATTAAGAGCCTAAATGTAAGTTTTTATTACAAAAAATAAAATTTTTATTGTAATTGAAATGAATATTTTTGGCAGCAAAGGAGCTCGCGGGCCGCATATTTTGACTTAAAGGGCCGCATTTGGCCCGCGGGCCGCAGTTTGCCGACCCCTGGATTAGAATATATGTATTTAAGGATAATAGCATATATTGTGTTAAATTATAAATAGTAGAAAAACACGCAGTTGATTTTTAAATGTGTCATTTAGCTTTCTAAAGATTACAAGTTTTTAAGAAATTTTTTACCAAATTTCAAAATCTTTTTCAAAATATATTAAATCATAAGTTGTAGTATAAAACATTACTTGTATTAAATTTATGCTTTCAAAAGTATAAAATTGCTGAAAGAATACTGTGTTGCTACTTTATAAGTGTTTATAATGAAAAAAAAAATATTTATAAAACTTTTTAGTGTATTTATCTACTATATTGTTGTTTAGCAATAATGAACTGAATTTTGTTTAATTTGCTGTATGAAATAAATTAGGCATTTAAAAAAATTTTTAAATGCTTCTTATATCTTAACTATTTCATTGATCTACTAAAACACTACTCCTGCTTGTAGTTTAACACTTTCTCTAGCATAAAGTTCTCATTATATGCTATATAAAAAAGACATAAAGACAGTAAAACATCAAACTCTAATCTATAGTTAACTTAAAATTGATAGACTTGATGATGAAAGTATAGTTTTATTAACATTTAAATTGTTACAATAGTTGAGTTAAATAAGTGTATCTAACAGTAGCTTGATATAGATAATCGCTATCCAGCAAAGTTTTTCTGATAATTTCCTTACAAATTAGCAATATCTTATGGATTTCATTGTATTATTAATTCTACTTTTGAGGGATTCTTACACTTACAGAGTTGCCTAAAAACCTAGAATCCTTGAAAAACTTGAAAAATCCAAGAGTTTAACAATGTAGGTTGAAAAACATAGGAAGCTCTTGATTTTGAGACATTTTGATAAAAGCCTGGAATTTTGAACAAAAATCTCTTAAAAAACCTGAAAAACGAGGAATTAGCGATTTTTTAACAACTTTTTGTGTTAAGAAGTAAAATTTCGCTTTTACATAACAAATTGATCTTATAGATATAATTTTTTATGTCATCATTAAAAGTTTTATTTTTATTATAAAGCACATTTAAATTAGCTTTAAAATATCTTTTAATGTCGTTATTCTAATTAACACCGGTTTTTATCTTAAACTTTTTTTTAAACTAAAAATAGACCCTAAAACATGTAATTTTTAAAACCTAAAGAAAATTTGCCAAAGTACATAAAGTTTTCTAGTTCTAATTTCATATTCATAATTTATTTCAAAATATAATAAAAAGTTATTAGATACTAACACTGTCAACAAATTAAAAAAACTACTCAAGTTTTTTTTTGCTTGTACCTGACTTAAAGCTTATTTAGATTTAAGTAACATGCATTAGTTAATACTTACTCTAAATATCTATATAGTACAAATTAAGGCTGGCTCAAGTTTTTTGTCTTAAATTAAAAGATTTTTCAAATCAGCATTTCGGCTAAAAAAAAACTGTTATGGGCCAAATCTTTTTTTAAAGTTCGTAAAAGTACAAGCTTGTTTATAGCTTTTGTACAATATTCTTCTGTATGTTTTATTTTGTTTCTTCATCATAACTTGGAAACTTTTTTTCTTAAACTTATATATTATATGTGTAAGGTCTTTTTGTTAATGATTTTTTTTTGTACAAACTTGTTAGTTACTGCAGGTGTTTTGCTTATTTCGATGCATTAATGAATAAAATAAAAAAAATGGCAAATGCAGGCAAGACTTCGGTTAAAAAAAATATTATGAAATTGTTAATCATGATTAAGAATTTATAATTTGCTTAACTTAGTTTAAACTTTATCAGTAAGAATTTTAAAATAAATATTTATCAGCAAAAAAAAACAGCTTAATTAAGTTTTATATTTGAGTATCCTCATACTTTTGTCGATTTGTGTACTCTTGGTTAGGATTCACCAGTCTCACATGTAACAGTCAAACAAGACAAAAATAGTATTTTACAAATATTAATACTACTAGTAAATTACCTTTTATTTTTAAGGCAGTATATATCAAATTTTCATCTCATATTTTTATACTTTTTGTCATTTTCATTTCATAGTGCAACTATTTTATTTAATAGTTGATTTAGAGATCTTTTACCATTAAAGTCAGTGTCTAATTTTTAAGAAGCAATACTCACATTTACTGTTTGCCCCTTTTGAAAGCTCTTGAGTTTTAATTTTAATTTGAAATATATAATTTTTATAAACACAAACAAGCTACAGGGTTCATATTGAACAATGTACCATAGTTAGATTGAGTAGTAAGGGGGTTTACAGAAATTTAATCCCGGTAGGTCGCAGAAAGTTAGTGACAAAGCTTAAATAAAACAAGTCGTAGTGTGAGTTCCAATTAGTCAAAAAAAGTTTTGGACAAAATAAGATTTCAAATAGTCATAGTAGAACTGACAAAATTTAGTCCACAAAGTCTTAATAGATCTAATTAACTTCAGTCCAAAAAGTTCCTAAAAATATTTTTTTTAATTTTGTTTTATTTCTTAGTTTTTAAGTTGTGATTGTTATAGTTTACAAAAGTTGAAAAGACCTAGACATTATAATAGTATTATATCAAAAAAAAATCTATTATTTAAACTTTTGTAAATAAGATTAACAAGTTATAGTATTTTAAATAGTAATTAGAATTTTATTTTTAATAAATATTCTTTTAAATTGATTTATTATTGTTTAGATAAAGTTTTAAATACACTTATTAGCCTAATTAAGCGCGTTTTTGTTGTACTAAAATAGGTTGAAATATTAAAAGTCAGTAATAATTTTAAAAACCTGGAGAAAATTTGCCAAAGTACTTAGTTTTCTAGTTCTAATTTTATATTCATAATTTACTTCAAAGTATAATTAAAAGTTATTAGATATTAGTTTTAAAATTGACATCATAGTAATATTATACCAAGAAAAACTCTAGTACTTTAACCTTTTTTTTGTTTAACAAAATTAATAAGTTATAATATTTTAAATGGCATTAAACAAATTTATTTTTAATAAAAGTATACTTAAAATGTAAAAAAAAAAATTATGTATATTTTTTTCATAAATAATCTAAAACTTACTACTTTATAAATGAAAATTATTCACAATTCCAATGTATTGCAATTTTCTACACTTAATTTTTCTAAAAATTCTTCCAGGTTTTTAAATTAACTGTATATTTTTTTTTTTTTGTAATTTGTCACAAAACTTAATTATAAATGATTCAAAGACTTAGACCCTGATCAACGAAAATTTTAAATTTTGGTCTAGCTAGTACCAACTTTGTTTAAGAACTTTCAAGATTTTATACTTTTTAAATGTTAACAAATAGTAGCATATATGTTTAATGTAACTGAAAAACTTTTGATTGATTTATTTATAACTTTATTATAGAAGTTTAAAAATCTTAGTTTAGTATGGTTGTAATTTTTATCAATTTAAACTAAATGTACCTATAATTATGCTTTTAATGATTAAAATAATACATAGGAGCTTATAGTAAGGCCAAGCTGCTTTGATATCCATTTATCAACAATTTCAAGCTAGTTTTTAATTAAATAAAACATATTTTTGTAGTGCTTAAAGAGTAGCAACCCTGATATCCATTTTAAAGTTTTCAATTTTATTGGCTGCTAGTAATTTAAATTGTGCTTTGAACTTTAATAAATATGAAATCTAAAAAATAATTAGTTTATTGTAAACATTAAATGTTTTACAACTTTTAAACTAGCACTTAATACTGCAAATTAAAAGAGATAAAAAGTAAAGCATTTATTTTTATGGACCTACTTGCTAATAATTTTAATCCAGTGTGCATCACTACTCGAATTCAGAAAATTAAAATTATTGAGTTACACTATAAATAGCAACACTAAAAATCAAAACATGATAAAAAATTATGTTTTTAGGTCTAATTGACACATAAATAATTTTTTTTCTAATTTAATAAATTTTTAAGTTAGTGTTAAATTTTGAAAAATAGTAGTTTTGAATTAACTTTTTGTTTACTATATTGTTTTAAATAATTAGACCAGGGGTCGGCAAACTGCGGCCCGCGGGCCTTATTAAAATTTTTATTCAACTAGTTTAATGTACTAATATTTTCGAAAACACAAAAATTAAATTTTTGTTTTTTATTTAAACATATTCTATCGCCTAATTTTTTTATTTCAACAGAGTTGTCTTTAATTATGTTTTTTAAAGCAAATAAAATCGTTCTTTTTTGACCTGCCGACCCGTGAATTAGACCTTCATACGTTTTTTTTTTAATATAATACTTCTTTGTTTCTCACTATTTAATCATTTTTTAAGAGTTAAATTTCAGCTTAATGTTTCCAAGTTTGAATTTTTATTTTACTTGTAATGAACTAGGAATATAGTTGCAATATTTTTATTAATAGATAGCCTCAGAAATTACTCAAGCGTATCATTTCAAAACAATGTAAGCTAATGTGTTGCTGAACTAAAACATATTTATACCAAAATTAAACAAACAAATATGAACTTTTAGTAAAACAAATTTGAAAAAGCGATACTCATTTGCTGTTTTAAAAGGTTAGTTTCAGTTTTTCAGGGGTCGCACGGGAAATATAAAACAATAAAACAATCACGTTTCTGTCAAAGTAGCTAACTTGATTAGATATTTGCTAGAAAGTTCCTTCCAAAATACAAAAAAAAAACATCTAAACATTATAGAGTTAAAAACTGTCACAGAGTTAACAGCATTATTAATAATATAACTTATAAATTTAAACAAATAAGACTAGAGTATACGTATTTCATTGACGTTAGTATATATTGTGTTAAATTATTGTAAGTTGAAGAACATGTAGTTAATTTTTAAATTTTTTATTTAGTTTTATAAAGAGTACAGGTTAATTAAAGGTCAAAAGAAAATATATATTTAAGTTTCTCTGAATACTTTTCAAAGTATTTTAAAGTAAAAGTTTTTAGCATAAAACATTTCTTCTATGAAATGTATGCTATTAAAAACATAAAATGGTTTTGTGTTGCTAAATGACTAAAAAGAGATTGTGTTGCTACTTAATGACTGCTTATGATAAAAAAGACACAAAATAAAAAATAACAAATTATGTAGTTTTAGCTCTTAACTATATAACTTGAACTAAAATATGGTATGTTTTTTATCAAATTTATTCAAACTTTAGTTTTTAATATATTTAATTTGTACTATATGTTTTGATTTTTAGAAAACAAATAAAGAGATCTCAACTACTAGAGGAAAAATAACTTCTAATGTGTATATTTATTCTTTCAAACTTTATTTTACAAACTAAGTTTCGATCAAAGACCTTATCAATGCTAATATAAATCTTAATCAAGTAGAATTATTTTTGAATAAGATTTATCTTAGCACTGACAAGGTCTTTGACCGAAACTTTTTTTGTAAAATAAAGTCTTGAAAGATTAAACTCATATAATTATATTGTCTTAAAAAAAAATCTAATTTTATTTAAAAAAAAATTATTAGAGTTTAGGTACTTATAAGTTTTTTTTATGTAAACTTTTGCTTAAATTAAAAGTGTAGTAAATAAAACTATGTTATATTAAAAAACATTACTTAAAAAAGTACTGTTCAATTTTTTTGATTTTTTAATTTTTGAAGTTTTCTTGTTCTGTTCTTATAGTCTACAAAAACTGACTAGACAATGTCATTATAACTACTCTACTTTAACCTTATTATAGTAACATATATTTCTTTTAATTAGTATTTGATTTATAATGTATTAAGTTATTTTAGGTTCTAAAGTTACTTTATTGCTACTAATGCAAAACTACACTTTAATTTTTCTTAAGTAAAATAAGCTATAGAAACATAATTCTTTTTGTTATCAATTAATATTACTTATAGTTTAAAAATATTATTAATAATACTTGAAGCAGAAAAGTAATAAAACTAACTTAAAACAATAATACAAGTTTTATTTAATTTTGCTTAGCACTTAGTTTCATTTTCCATTCAGCAAAAACACCCTAAAAATCATTGGCTGCTTGAACCCCTTTTATATCCAACATTTATACAGTTATAACATTGTGTAATAAACTTTTTTAAATTAATTACTATTAAAAGTAACTTTTTGCTAACTTATAGTGGCTTAAGGTTTTTTAGTTCTCATTTCAAGCTTTTAATAAAACAGCATCTTTTAAAATTTAGTAATGGGGTGCATCTTTGATATGTTATTCCCTTGTTTAGTTTTGAGTGTTGAGCCTTACAAAATACAACAAATGAAGCGTGAAAGTAATAATGTAGTTGCATTTAAAATATAAGAAAGAGAAGTGGCTTGTCATATATTGATTTGAAATTGGTAATGAGATCTTTTTTAAGTTTGAATTAGATTTTTTGTAGAACTTCGTTGTACTTTAATTGCGTTTTTTATGATATAAACATAAGAGTTATTAATTAAAGTTTATTCAGTTAATATATAGCTTACATTATTTAAATTTTCAAATTACTTTTAACTCAAATTTAAATCTTAACAAAGTTTTATCTATTCCAAGTAACTAATTAAAGTATAATATGTTTTATAATAATATTTCATAGTTCCTTTTTTTATAGTAGGTACATTGTTCAAACTGTCTTGTCTGATTTAAAAAAAGTTATCTGTAACAAAGTCTAGTACTTATGAAATATTAATTAAATAATGTAGCATTTACTTATGGTAAGTAGTACCAATAAACTAAGTGTACCAACATCCAAACTTTAAAACTTTTAGAAAATCTCAGTCCAGTGTTTATACTGACCTTGAATGAGATTTTTTGTTTTAGTTTCAATTTTCAAATATCTTATAGCAAACTTTGATTAAAATATGATTATTTTTTTTGTACAATATTTTATTTATTTCTATAGGATTAAAACTCAGAATGACTCAGGAAAGTTAAAAGTCATTTGAGATATTTGTTTTTTTATCAAGAAATAACAACCCTGCTCATGCTTATTCTTGGTTAATCAGACTGATTTTGTTTTGGTTTCAGTATGGCTAGTAGAACCTAATTAATATACTCTTAAGAATAAAAGTACCAATAAATTTCAAGTATATTATTTTAATTAAAGTCAAGTGTTTTTATATACCTTGAATGAGATTTTTTATTCAGATATCTTATAGCCAATTTTGTATAAAATATGCTTTTTTTTGTATCTTAAGAGAACATATACTTTACTTTTTTCTGAAGGATTAAAACTCATGATAAGTCAGGAAGTTGAAATTAATTTAACTTAATTTAAATCCTAACTAAGTTTTATCTATTCCAAGTAATTAATTAAAGTATATTATGTTTTATAATAACTAATTTTATAGTTCCTTTTTCTATAGTATGTTTATTGTTCAAACTGTCTTGTCTGATTTTTAAAAAGTCATCTGTAATAAAGTCTAGTATTTATGAGATAGTAATTAAATAATGTAGCATTTACTTATGATAAGTCGTAGCAATAAACTAAGTGTAGCAACATCCATACTTTAAAACTTTTAGAAAATCTCAGTCCAGTGTTTATACTGACCTTGAATGAGATTGTTTTTTAGTTTCAATTTTCAAATATTTTATAGCCAACTTTGATTATTTTTTTGTAAATTAAGAAAATGTGTGTTTCATTTTTTTCTAAAGGATTAAAACTCAAGATGACTCAGGAAAGTTTAAATCCATTTGAGATTTTTAAAATCAAGCAACCCTGCTCATGCTTATTCTTGGTTAATCAGACTGACTTTGTTTTAGTTACTAAGAAGTATTAAGGCTAGTAGAACTTTATTAATATACTCTTAAGAATAAAAGTACCAATAAATTTCAAGTATATTATTTTAATTAAAGTCAAGTGTTTCTATATACCTTGAATATGAATTTTATTCAAATATTTTATAGCCAACTTTGTTTCAAGTATGATTTTTTTTTTGTATCTTTACTTTTCTCTGAAGGATTAAAACTCAGGATAAGTCAGGAAAGTTTAAAATCATTTAAGACAGTTTGTTTTCTTTCTTTACTCATAAAATGGCAAGCCTGCTCCTGCTTGTTTTTAGTTCTCAGACTGATTTTGTTTTTGGTTTCCAGAAAAGCACAACTATAAATTATATATTATATAAAACTCGTTAATTATTTTGAACTTAACTTGAAATACTAGCTAAAAGTCTTAATTTTTATTTCATGGTATTTAAATAAGTTTAAATTTTAACCAGATGTAAGAAGATTTTAAATATTATAGTTCAACACAATACATATTTCTTCATATATTGAAAATATTCTTAAATTAACTTTATAAAGATTATTTATTTAGTTATTACTTTATTAGTTATTATTTTTACTATAACAACATGTAATTTTAAAAAGAAGTAAAGCCTATGTAATTTAGATGATTAATGTATAGAGTCATTTTGTGAATGATTTTATTATTCAAAGTTGTTAGCAACTAGCAATACTAACTTAGTTTGTTGTATTTACCTGATAAAACAAAATATTATGACTAGTGCTGGCCTGTTTTTAACAAAATTAAAATATAATTAAAATAATTATAAATTTTTTAATATGGTTTAGTAAGTTTACTTAGTTTAACCTTGTTAAGAACTTAAATCAGTGATAATTTTGAAACAAATCTGACTATTAAAAAAAAACATTTAATGAACTCAGTTGTGTTTAGCATCCAATCAGCTGAAAATGACAAATCAGTACAGAGTAACAAATCTTTATAAAACTCAGATGTGTTTCAGGATTACAAACAAATATTCTTTTTAAAATCAATAATAGTTATTCTTTATGTTAATATTACAATAGTGGATTATAATACTATTTCTAACTATTTCACTAAAGTATTTATATTATATCATGGTGTTATACTATTCATTTAAATTATTTATGTTATTATCATTTATTAACCCATTAACATTTCATAAAAAACTTTTTGGGGATAGAAACTAAATTTGTGTATTAAATGTTACTTAAAACTTAAAAAGTTTAGCTCATGTTATAGTTAAAATTTTTCAAAGACTCAGGCTTATTTGGAATTTTTTTCCATTTTTCATTTAACTAATCTTAAGGTAAAATTTATTTAAAATTTTAAAAGAAAATTTTTTGAAAAGTTAAGGAACTAACTAAATTTTTCAATAAATATGTTTTACTACTTGAACTTTCAGCTTAAATTTATTATTTATTAAATATATTTCAACCACATATGTATGTTAAATTAACGTATATATCATTCCTAAACTTTATTTAAATTTAAAAATATTTGTACTTTTTGTAAAACTCAGGTTGGTTTAGATTTGTTTGTAAAGTTTAATTAAATAAATTATGTCCTTTTTTGCTATACTACTTCTTTGGTTGTTTAAGCTTTATGTTAGTTTATTTTATGTTCTTATTACTAATCTTACAGTTTCGTCGTCATAGGTTGACTCGGGTTTTATTTTTTAGAAATACTGGAAAAGTATTTCAATAATATTTGGGTGAATTTATAAAAACTGCAGGCAAAATTGTGCTTGTTAGATTTTTTAAGTTCTTAAAACATTAATGCTACCATTTTACTTAGATGCAATATTTCTGTATATTGTAAAATTTTAAGTACTAATCAGGGTTACCACTCGGTTCGGAAAAGTCAGGAAATCAAGAAAGTCAGGAAAAATTTAAAAAATTACAAAAGTCAGGAAAAGTCAGGAAAAAATGGGGGTTTCGAAAAAAAGTCAGGAAATTTGATAAAGTTAAAAAAAAAGTCAGATTTTGTCAGTTAAATTTTACAAAATTCCTTGTTTTTTAAAGCCTTCAAATTGTGAAATTAATTAAAAGTCCTTTAAAGTCAGAAAAAAATTCTAAAATTTACCTAGAAATTTACAAAAATATTTAATTTTATTTCCAATGCCTTCACCTGGTAAAATTAGTAAAATATCATTTATAAAACTGCAAAAATTTTCTATTAACATATTGGACAAGTACCCTGCTTAAACAAGTAGATTTTGTAAGCTTTTTAGTATTGATGATCTGTAGCAGAACATTTTCATTGTGAAACTGTGATATATTCACAAAAGTTTATCTAGCATAACTTTAGAATCAAAGTGTCTTTCTTTATAACTAAGCAGTTAGTTTAGTATTTTATGTAACAAATTAATGTGTATACTTTACCTCTTCATAATTTTTTCAAAATTGTTTAAATTTATAAATTAAGTTATAAGAGAGGTATATGCTAAGGTTAAGTTTACTTATTATTTGTATTTTTTGTAGAATAACTTGAGTTTTTAAAATAAATAAGAATAGATTTATTTGTTACAAATTTTATACTAAATTATAAGAGGAAATATTTTATACAAAAGATATATAGTTTACTTTTTATGTCTTTTTATACAGTTACTTAAGTATATTCTTTTTTAATTGATTTTTAATTTAAGGATTTTTTATTAAAAAGTTGGGGTAGTATTTTATTAAACTTAGTAAACAATTTATATATGTAAAACTGATTTAGAAAAGTCAGGAAGTTTTTGGTAAAAAGTCAGGAAAAGTCAGGAAACTTTTCTCAGCTTAATCAGTGGCAACTATGACTAATGTTTCCGCTAACTGTTCTTAGTACATTATAAACAACAAATTATAAAATCTTATATATATTGTAAATTTGTTTGTATGAACGGTATAGTTATTTTGCATGTTGTACTGTTTGGTTTACTCACAATTCTTACCGTGCAATTTCCATCCGAATCAATTCAAATCAGATCAAATATCAACAGATACTTTTTTTTACTTTCTTTATCTTTGTTCCGTTTCTTTTTTAACTCCGACTCTTACATCTAACTACTACCCTCGGTTGGTTTTTTTCTTTATGTGTGTTTGTTCCATTTACTTTGAACTGATCATATGGAAACTTATCTGCATGGGAATTGTGCGGATGGGAATTGTTATTAATTGAAAATGTGTGCGGGTTTGGAAGTGAGCGCGTCATATAATGTTCATAAATTTTAGTTGTAATGAGACTGCTTTGTCTACTTGCATCTTCGATTTTGATGATTTGGTTTAGTTGTTTAATTATAAAGTTTTTAGTAAACAAAATGACTATATTCGGATTTGTGCAATCAAGCATACTATTGAATAACTTTCTCCAGTTACATTTATTCTTATAGTTGTTGACAAGTCCTAGAGAATAAGAATAAGACCTTTATTTTTTATTAACAAAATATATATGCAAATTTATAAGTCTATTTTTAAAGTTGAAATAAAAAAGTGTTATTTAAACGAAATTTAGTTGTTTTAAAGTTTTTAAAACATTTTATAGTTCATATAAAATAAAGTTTTGAACTGTTTTTACTTCAAGTAAAATTTTTGTTAAGTTTTATTTATTCCAAGTAACTTTCAGTTGAACTTTTTTTTTCATAATTATTGCTATAATAGTGTTTTTTTCGTTCTTAATAAAAAACATATAGGTAGCTGTCTAGTCTGCAAGAGTGCAAAAAAGTGCACGAAAATACTTTTGCACGAATGGCCACTTTTGCATGACAATTTTGCAAGAGCAGACAGTTTTGCACGAGTTAAATTTTAAATTTTTTGTCTTTTAGTTTTTTTATCATTTTTTTTATGTTAAGTTTAATTTTTTTTTTGTTTTTTTTTTTTTTTTGTTTTTCTTTAGATTTTTACTAGTACTGTTACCCCGGACCCTCACCCTCGGTCGGTATTTTGTTTTTGAATTGTTTTTTTTTTTTTACTAATTATATTTAATTTTTGTTTTTTTTTTCTTTTTACTGTCACTGTTATCCTAACCCCTACCTTCGGCAGTAACTTTTCTTCATTTTTAGTTTTATTTTTCTGTTTATTTTTAATTTTAATTATATTTTTTTTTTTTACTTATGTGCAAAAATGTAACTCGTGAAAAATTGAATCTTGATGCAGAATCATCTTCGTGCAGTTTTGTTCCCAGGTGCAATTTTGTGCCCTTGTGCAAATTTGGTTAGTGCAAGTTTGGTTCGTGCAAATTAGCTTAGTGCGAGTTTGTGCATTTCTGCAATTTTGTTGACGTGCACTTTTGGCCCTCTCGTGCAATTTAGTAACCTCGTGCAATTTTATCTTCGTGCAATTTAGACCCGTTCCCAAAACATATATTGTTCAAACTACCTTGTCTTATATATATAAAGTAGTTCCAAACAGAATACAGTATTTATAGGATGATAATTAAATAAGGCAAGATTTAGTTATGATGAATAGTTCAAATAAATTAAATATACCAACAACCATACCATACACAGTGTTTAAAAATACAGCTTTCTACAATTGATAGAAACAGGTATTTTGTTTATATTATGATAATCATTTGTATTTTACAGATTTAAACTGACAAAATGTCAACTTCAATTCAAGCAATACAAATATCGAGGTATACTCACTATGGTCGATTTAAAAAGTTAGTATTAATAATTATGGGAAACAACGAAACTCGCCAATATAATTCTATTAGTTTTATTGAACACAAGGCTGTAAGTAAAATAGCAAATGATTTTGTAAAAGATTACAAGTCTGAGTATTACAGGACAAAAATCATTCAAGGTTTTCAACAGTTGCGTTCAGAAGGAGATCGTTTTAGAGATGAAAAATTTGATATTCGCGAAATCGAAATTCCTGTTCTACAAGAGCAACTTGAACCCCATTCTTCATGTAAAATGAAAGATGTTGATAATTCAACGACAGATCTACAAGAAAACGAAGTATCTCAGTGTCAATTGAAACAAAAGTTGAGAGAAGTTGACAAAGACAGTGAAGTTATGAAATTTTTTGTGGACAACAAATGTTCTGTTTGCATTAGTAACTACAAAGAGATAGTTGGTGAAGACCTTCATATCGTAGTTCCGACCTGTGGACATCCGTTGTGTTGTAAATGTGCTGATAAAATATTAGTTAGTGAGATGAAACATTGTCCAAGTTGTAAAGAAGATTTTACTGCACAGTCGTTCGTTCTCATGAAGTTCAACGAAGATTTGACGATAAAGGCTGATGACGGAAGATTATTTTTGTAATGCATTAGAAATATTATGTTTTAAAAATTTACTTTATCTTTTTATTACATTTATTAATCTAGATATACTTAAAAATGATAATCGTTCTAATGTAGTCTATTAAACGTTAAGTTATTAAATTACATGTTATTAAAGTTTTTAGACTAGTTTGATTAATTTGAGCTTCATTGAAATAAACTAAATGCTACTGATACAAGTGTTTTTTTTAAAGTGATTTAATTAAAATAATATTTAATTACATTTTTTTCCTAGCTAAGCCTAACAATTAATTTACATATACAGTACCTGATGATGATTTTTATTTTTTTGATATTTTAATAAAAGACGTATATCAGGAAGTTGTAATTACATAATGGGTTTAGTCCTAAAATTTAGCTTATGAATATATACTTTTTTTAAAAGTTAATAGATGTAATGTTTTTAAATGTAAATTTTTTTTTCATTTTTTAATACATTGTACATGATTTTTTGGATTCGGCCGTATACTAATAACAAAATAAGATTCGGTTCTGGCTGGGTTTTAATTACGAAAAAGAACTAAATCCGGTCGGATAATAAAGTTATGGATTCTATTAATCACTATTTTGAGTTCATTTATCTTTCAACTGTTTCTCAATCCATTTAAAGTGCTTTTTAAGTATTCGGAATTTTATATATATCTTAACCTTACGTCAAATTAATGCTAGTTTTATAAATAAAATAAATTAGTCACTGAAATTTACCCGAGCATAAAAATACAAGCTAAAACATACAAATTTTTAATCAACTCCTTAATGTAACCCCGGGCTTGAAAGCAGGCATGGTAAAATTTAAAAACTTATAAGTTACAGCTATTTCATCACTATAGTAACTAGGAAGCTAAAGTAATAAACTATAGCTAATTTTCTTCTCATACTTTACACTTTATCAAATTTTACAAGTTAACTTTTATTACTTTTAATATGATAGATTTAATATCATGTTAAATAAAAAAACTAATTAACAATGTACTTTATTAATTTTACACCTTGTTTGCAAAATTAAAACAGTTTTAAATATTATTTATACATATTAACTTAACTTTTTATATTAATAAAAAATTTAGTTCTTCTTAAGTTATATTTTAGCTTAAAGCTTTGAAAAAGAATAAAACAAGTTTTACAGTGTGATTTTATTTTGTAACTTTACCTTTTACTTAAATTAATTATTTGTTGAATAAATATTTTATTGCAATAACATACTAAAAAATTAAACACATGAGTTCTTTAAATAACAAAAAAATTAAATGTTTTGACACCCTGTTAATAAATATAAGAAACAACACTATTAGACAAATACTTTAATGTCTTATCTATAATATTTTTGTGAAGTTTATTAAGAGAGTTTTGTTTTGTGCATGCTTTGTCCACAAATTAGAATTGTATAATAGAAGACTTGATTTTTTAAATGAAATAACTACATAGTATAAATTTGTGGCTTTAATAAAAATCAAAGGTTTTAATGATGAAATTTAAAATACTTTTGATAAAACTATTTTATATCTTCAAAATAAGGAAACAAATTTATGGTAAAAAACCAGCTATTATAACTTTTTTGTAAAAGTTTGTTTACCTTTTAGGTTTAAAAATCCTACTGTCGGGTATTTTTAATAGTATTTGTTTTAGTTTTATTCAAAGGCGGCGCTTTTTACAATGTCTGCTTGAGAGTATTAATTTGGCAATATTAGATTTAATAAAACAATTTTGTAATACTGATCTTGGCTGGCCGGATTCCATTGACCTTTTAAAAACATCAGGGGCCATTTTAATCGGCGGACAGAACAGAACGTTCAGCGAACAGAACGTTGCCCGGCTCTTTACCATAGCTTTTATAGTTTTTCATTTGAATGTTTAAAATTCGAAAAAAACTTGTTTATAATTATTAATTTGAAACAGTTATTCAATTTTATTATAATGAATAAAAAATCATACTTAAAAACATAATTGTGTAAAATAGTGTTAATTGTGTTTTTTTTAACTGAACCATTTAACTGCTTTATTTTTATATCTGTGGCGTATTTATATCTTGGGTTTCCTGTTGCCTATGCGACACTTTTATTTAGAAGTTTTTTTATATTTGTTAAGTATTTGCTATTAAATAATTCTTTTTTATTAATTGACGCAGTTTTATAAGTTTTTTTATATTTTTTAAGTATTTGGTATCAAATAATTCTTTTTTATTAATTGACATAGTTTTGAAAGTTTATTATATAAAAATATTATCATACTGCATATAATTAAATTTTAGTTTGCAATCACATTTGAAATAAGGAAACTTTATTTCAAAATCTAGCCATCAAAAAAGGTGTAAAAACTAATTTTTAAATTTTAAAGGTTTTTTTTAAATATCATTGATTAACTCGCATGTTTTCTTTATTTTACAATGTTCAAAAAACTGTAGATTTAATTTTTTTTAGTAATAAAATAATTGTTTGCGTCTGCTATTAGTTTGTTTTTATAAAAACAGTTTGTTTTTTATTCAAGTGTGATTTTCTGCGAAAGTAGTTTAACTAGAACTTTTTTATATAGTAATTTATTTACATGTTACTCAATAAACATTTCTATTATTAGGATTAACTAATTACTTATATTGATTAGTACATCGTTCTTAGTTTCTTATGTATAAAAAGTTTCATTGTAGATGTTAGCTTCAAAATACTTATAATAATATATAATATAATAAATAATAATAGGAATAGAAAATTCAGTTTGTCAATAAAAACGGGATTTACTTTATATTTTAATTGTTTTACTTAATATCAATACATTGGATTTTTTGATAAAATTATGCATTGTCTTTTACTATTGATTTCAGATAGTTTAAAATTATAATATTGTTTTGTACCTGAAAAACTTTTAAGTTATATAATAAAACGTTATGTAACAGTACTAATAAAAAATTTACTAAATAGTAAACTTTATAAATACTTAGTTACTAATAAAACGCAAAAAGCGCTACTCCTCTTGAAGAGTTTAGATCATAGTTTATAAAAATATTCATATTAAAACTGTACAACTTTAATGAAGCCATAATGTAAAAACGTGAATCCTCTTTTATAGTTAGTAATTTTGAACTATCATGTAAGAGACAAAAACTTCAAATGTATAATTATAAAGTTTCAACTATATTATAAGGAACAAAAACTCTAAATTTAGATGTTATAAAAATTATTTATTGTAACAATAAACACTAACAACACTGTTTTTTGGCATACATAGCAAATATGACGGCAAACCATGGCAAATATCAAAAAGAGTTCGCAATATATGGTAACTATAGCATATATTGCAAATATATTGCAAATAATAGCAATGAAGCAAACTTAAGAAAAACATGGCAATTATGGGCAAGTTTATTATATGTTATGCAAAATATTGCAAAATATGAAAAATATGGTTGAACTAGGCAACTAGGGCAACAATGATAAATATATTGCAATAATATCAACAAATAGCAACATTAAGAAAAACATGGTAAATATAGTAAAGTTTTTCAAAATAATTGCATTTTTATGAAAATAATTAACATTTATGGCAAAAACATATAATAAATAAAACGATAAAATAAAAATATATATGATATTTAAATTAAAAAACGATGAATCAGTCATGATGTTGATGTTTGCTTCAAAGAAATTTAGTGGGTAGACATTCATATCTTAGTAATCAATAATTATCTCTTCCTTATAACATATACATCATTTAAATCATCTGGCTAAACTGGAACTAGTAGGATTTGAACCCACGACATATCGTTTCATCGGGCATAACAGCCGGCGCCTTAACACCTCGACCAAAATGCTTCGCGTGGATACACACCTTTTCTAGTTTTTATATATTTATTTTCTTTTACTTTCCAAGTTTTTATCTATTATTTTTTAGCTTTTCATAAATAACGAAACCTAATTTCTTAAATTACAGTTTTGTTTAAACTTTTTTTCTTTAGTCAATATAGTTTTTTGGGTGGGTGTCACTTTTGCACGAGAAGACTTTTTAGCACGAGGTGACACTTTAGCACGAGTAAACTTTATTATCTTGTATATTTAAACTGTCGAAAATTCTCAACAAAGATTCAATTATTTTGAAATTTGATTTGTCTATAGTGAATAAAATTGAATTATATTCAAGAACATTCTTTAAAAAAATAATGTAGTGTTTTTTTTTTTTTTGATTTATACTTTTTTTTGCTGTTTTTTTTTAAACAATTTACTAAAACTAACCATATCATGTTACTCTAACTACTTTCAATAGGTATTTAAGTTATAATCTACTCTGATATTTTATACCTGATAAATAGATTTAAGCCTTAAAACTTAAAAACTATTTTTTTATTATTAACTTTAATATTATTTATGCAGAACTACTTACTACACTTCTATTTTTAAAGCTATAAAAAACTAACAAACTTAGTTTTCAAAGTGTATCCAAAAGTTATTGTTGACTAATTTATTATAACTCGGGTTTTTTAGATCTTATCATTAACTTATAATAAAACTTTTTTTTCAAAATTTTACAATGGGGTGCATCTTTCATAAAATATTTTATTGTTTAACTTCGAATGTTGAGCTTTACAAAATGAGCCCAACCAATAAAGCTTGAAAGTACTTATACATTTGCTTTAAAAACATATTAAAATAAGTGACTTTTAAAATGTTAATATAAATTTGGTATTAAGATCTTAATCAAAGTAGAAACTAGACCTATTTTATAAACTGTATTTTTACTGCAAAATTTATGTTATAAATATTAGAGTTATCTTTTAAAAAATGTTCAGTTGTTTTAGAGTTCTTTAAATCAGTTACAATGACCATATTTAAACCTCTAAAAGTATCTCTCATTTGAACTTAATTTGTAATTAAGTGTTAATAAATCCAAGTGAATTTAAAAAGTAACTTATCTTTTTTAATAACATTTTTTGATTTTTCTTATAATACATACATTGTTTAAACTTTGTTGTCTGATTTATAGAAAGTAATTTCAAATAGAATTTAGTATTTTTAAGGTAATTAAACAAGTTAGGATTAAATTATGATGAGTTGTTCTAATAAGTTAAGTGCACCAACATCCATACCTTTCAATTTATCTAGAATTTCTGTCCAGTCTTTTTTTAGACCTTGCATAAGATTTTTGTTTTAGTTTTAATGTCCAGGTACTTTTAAACCATTTTTATTGAAAATCTGATTACTATTTTTTTTTTTTAATTTAAAAATATATATTATATTTTTAACCTAAAAACTCAGGATGACTCAGGAAAGTTTAAAGTCATTTGAGATATTTTGTTTTTATCTTAGATAATTGCAACCCTACTCATGCTTGTTTTTGGTTCCTCAGACTCATTTTGTTTTATTTTCAAAAAGGCAAACCTACAGGGTTGCCACAAGGTCAATACAAGTCAGGATATCAGAAAAAACTAAACAAAAAAGACAAATTTCAGAAATTTTGACTGAACTAAAAAAAGTCAAATTTTATCAGTTTAAATTTACAAACTCCTTATTTTCTAAATCCTTCAAATGGTAAAATATTAATTAAAAATACTTTAGAGCAAAAACTTTTAGAAAAAAATTTCAAACTTTTCCTAAGAAATAACAAAATTAATTAATTCCCAATGCCTTCATCTGGTATAGATTAATAAAAAAAATTCTATATAAAACTGCAAAATTTTTCTATTATCATATTTAACAAGTACACTACTTTAAAAGTAGTTTTTGTAATTTTTTTAGTATTGATGATCTGTAACTAGGACCCTTCCATAGTGAAACTGTGATATATACACAAAAACTTATTTAGCAAAACTTTATAATAAAGTGCTTTAAGTAAGCAATTGAAATCCTTTTAATTAAGTTTAGTATTTATGTAACAAGTTAATGTGTATACTTAATCTCTTTATAATTATTTGCAAAATAAGTTATACGAGAGGTATATTTGATGAATGAGATTACTTATATGTATTTTTTGTATAATAACTTGAGTTTTTAAAATAAATAAAAAAATATTTATTTGTTACAAACTTTATACTAAATAAAAAAAGGAAATATTTTATACAACAGAATATAGTTAACTTTTTTATGTATATTTTTTCAATTACTTAAGTATATATACACTAGTGGTAGAAAATGCTAAAAAATTGTGTCTTTTTTTATACAAGCTGTGTTCAAAAGGTAATAGTACAAATATTTTGCTAGTAGAGCTGTTTCTTGCAAATACATCAATCATGAACAGATGGTTTAAGTGATGTATGTAATGGAAGTTTGATGATTGAATTCAGCAAAGAAACTGTTGTTTTAATCTGTATTAAAAATTATATTAAAAGCTTTTAGTTTCAAGTGTTAGATAATGTATTTTAAAACAAGTTTAAATAAAGAGTTTGATTTAGAAAAGACAGGAAAAGTCAGGAAAATTTTCTTAGCTTGATCTGTGGCAAACCTGCACCTATCAGTTATATTTTGGTTTAAGTTTTCAGAAATTATACTTTATTAAAATCATTAATTCTTTTAAACTTAACTAGAACTACTGACTAGGAATCTTAGTTTTTATTCCATGTTATAAAGGTTATAATTTTAACTAAAATATTAGAAGATTTACAATATGATATGTTGAACAAAATCACTGTTTCTTTATATTTGGCAAACATTTTTAAATTGACTTTAAAAAGATACTCTTTATTTTGTACTAAAATATCATGGAGTTTAAAAAAAAGGAAAGTTTATATAATGTGAAAATGTATGGAGTTATTTTATTGATGTTTATTTTTATTATTTAAAGTTGTTAGCAAGTAGCAATATTTTACTTAACATGTTGCATTTACTGGATAAAATAAAATACTTATAGAATTAGATTATAGATATGAACTTTTTCATTTGCTATGAACTAAACTAACTATAAATATTATAGAATTAAGTTATAGATATGAACTTATTCATTTGCTATTTTATTATGCTTATCCCTTTTTTTCATGGGTTGCACAGGAAATATGCAATAAATTAAATTAAACCCCTGTTATGGTGGCTGACTTCTTTAATGTTCCTTCGAAAATACAATTAATGAATTCGTAATATTTTTTCTGAGTTTAAAGCAGATTAAACAACATAACTTGAAAATTCAAACATATAAGTTTAGAACATATGTATTTAATGATGTTAGCATATACTGTGTTTTATCATTAACAGTAGAAAAACACGCAGTCAATTTTCAAATGTGTCATTTAGCTATCTTAAGATTACAGATTAGTTACTAGTTTTCTAGAACATTTTTATCGAATTTTAAAAAATCTTTTTCAAAATATATTAAACTACAAGTTTTAGTATAAAACATTACTAGTATAAAATTTATGAATTCAAAAAATAAATTTGCTGAAAAAATACTGTGTTGATACTTTTTAAGTGTTTACAATGAAAATGAAAAATATTTATAAAACTTTTTAGTGTATTTATCTACTATATTGTTGTTTAGCAATAATAAACTGAATTTTGCTTTAATTTCCTGTTTAAAATAAATTAGGCATATAAAAAAAAATTCAAAATTTCTCTTATATCTTAATTATTTCATTGAACCACTAGATCTAGAACACTACTCCTGTTTGTAGTTTAACACTTTCTCTTGCATAAAGCATTCATTATATGCTATATAAAGAAGGCATTAAGACAATGAAACATCAAACTCTATTCTATAACTAACTTAAAATTAATAGATTTTGTGATAAAAGTACAGTTTTATTTACATCTAAATTGATACAATAGTTCAGTTAAATAAGTGTATCTAACAGTAGCTTGATATTAATAATCGCTATCTAGCAAAGTTTTTCTGATAATTTCCTTACAAATTAGCAATATCTTAAGGATTTCTATTATATATTTTTTTCTACTTTTAATAGGATTGCTACACTTAAAGAGTTGCCTAAAAACCTAGAATCCTTGAAAAACTTGAAAAATCCTGGAGTTTGACAATGTAGGTTGAAAAACATAGAAAGCTTTTTAATTTAAGACATTTTGATAAAAGCCTGGAACTTTGAACAAAAATCTCTTAAAAAACCTGAAAAACCAGGAACTTTTTAACAACTTTACATGTTAAGTAGTAAAACTTACAAATTAGCAATATCTTAAGGATTTCTATTATATATTTTTTTCTACTTTTAATAGGATTGCTACACTTAAAGAGTTGCCTAAAAACCTAGAATCCTTGAAAAACTTGAAAAATCCTGGAGTTTGACAATGTAGGTTGAAAAACATAGAAAGCTTTTTAATTTAAGACATTTTGATAAAAGCCTGGAACTTTGAACAAAAATCTCTTAAAAAACCTGAAAAACCAGGAACTTTTTAACAACTTTACATGTTAAGTAGTAAAACTTCAGTTTTAAATAACTAATTAATCAATAAGTTATATTTTTTAAATAGCATTTTAGAATTTTTTTTAATAAAAATTTTTTTGAAATTGTTTTATCTGTTTAGATAAAGTTTTAAATAAGTTAATAGATTAGTTGAGCTTATTTTTGTTGTACTTAAGTAAATTGATTTATTAAAAGTCAGTTCTAATTTAAAAACATCAGATTTTTCAGTGTAGTTGAAGTTGGCTTAGGTAAAAATTTAAAGTTAGCTTACAAAGGCTTAAGGTATACCACATTTTTCCAAAAACTTACTTTATCACTTATTTAAAAGCTCATATTAAAAAATATGTAATGTTAATTGTGAAAACAAAAGTTCTAATTATTTCTTGAGATATAATCTTTTTATATTTTTTTGTTTATTAACTTAGAATGTTGAAGTTCATTGTACTAAAAGTTAATCTTTTTTACCTTATTAACCTTGCATTTTCATTTTCTTGTATTGTGAAAAATCCTTTTAAATCTTATAATATAAAAAAGATAAAAGTATTAGAAAAAAAAATAAATTATTTAATTAACAAGATGGTCATTTTTATTAAAACAATATCTTTATTTTTAATTAATGAATAGTACATGGATTCTTATAGTTTATACGCAATATTTTTTTTCTATGCATAGTTTTTTATTGTTTAAAAAATTTTACAGAACTTTGGTATTTAATCTTAAATTTCAAAGTTTTTTTTTATCTGTATTTTTTTGTTTTAAGTCTTAACAAGTATTAAGGTGACTTACAAAATTTTTATAAGTTTTAAATTAGCAAATTTTGTATTTTTCAGTTATCTCATCATTTCGATAACTATTTTTTAAGTTTACTTTGTTTTACTACTGTAAACTTGGTACAATACTAGTGGTCTTTAACAAAATAAAGATTTATACAGATTTTTTTAAATGCAATTTTTTCAATTGAGATGTCTTAAGCCGATCCTTAAAGTTGCCAATCCACATTTTTCAGCTTTTTGTTTATTTTTACATATCATATAATTATAGATATTGCTACTGATTTTCTGATGAAAATTTTAAGATTTTATTTAACATTGAAAACCATAGTGACTCCTTGCTATGGGGTGTGGAGCAACTTAAATTGCCTTGCTTGCAGTTATTTTTCATACTTTAGCATTCCATTTTTTATTGAAGTTTCGACGTTAATGTATATTTTGAGTTATGTGATACAATAAAGTTAGAGGTAAATTACACCCTATTACACCATAACTAGTCGTCCCTGAAATTTTATTTATCCAAACTCGTAACTTTTTTGAGCTAGCTACTACCCTGCTACTTTACAAGTTTCTATGATAAATAAAACTCAAAATAAAAAGAAATATTGTATAATATTTTACTCTTCACTGTATAAATGTAACTAAAAAATGTATATTTGTATTTTTATATTAATTTAAACTTGACTATTTTATATCCAAAAATTGTCTAAAGTTCAAATTCTTTTTTGTTTAAAAAACTTTTTTTTTATAAGTTTTTCATGTTGTAGTTTTTTCCAGGTATTTTTGGGTCGACTTTTGGTAATTTAGAAAATGTAGCAAATGAAATTAGCTTATCTTACTTTTTCTAATTCCTGAAAAAAATGATTAAGTTTTTATATTTTTTGGATTTTCTAAACTTTGAGTTGAGATTACTATTGTGTTATTAACTGGAAATCAAGGTATAATGTTAATGTTGTTTTATATTTTAAAGTTACTTTGGTATTACTAAGGCTACACTACACTTCAACTTTTGTTAGTTAAAATAAGCTATTAAAATTATTTAGCTTAGTTATCAAATAGTTTCCAAAAAATATCATTTACTAATTTATGGTTACTTACGGGTTCTCACTTCCCTATAAACCTAAACAAGTCCCTAAGAACTTGTAATATTATAAAAATCCCAAGAAAAATTTATAAGTATCTGAAAATCCTTATAAATTACGCTATTTTGCTTGCTGATTGTAATTTTTATGATAGTGTTTACTAATAACATTCTTTTCGTTTTATATAATTTGTTTGTATTTTGGAACTATCAGAATTGCCACTGATCAAGCTGAGAAAAATTTTATGACATTTCCTAACATTTTACTAAAATTCTCTGACTTTTCTAAATCAAAATCTTCATTGAAACTTAGTCTAAAATGCATAATCAGACACTTGAGACTACATAAAACAAGGTTTCCCAAACTTTTTTTGCAAATGGTCCCCGTTTAAAAAATTTTAAATGCCATGGCCTCCTTCAACAACAGACTAATATGCTTATTTCTCCAACATTAATTGTATTAATACTGTTTTGTTATTTGTTACATTTTTTACTGGGTTGCCACAAACTCTGATTAATTCGTGCTAATTTTATAATTTTCAAATCTAAGACTAGGTTGTATAAAGTAGTATCTTTGACTAACTACTCTGTTATTAAATTATTGTATTATGTAGTTAAGCTAGATCAACAGTAACTGTTTTTTTAAGTTGCACTTATATTAGTTTTTGTCTTTATTTTGATCTAAAACTAAGAAGCTTAATAATACTATCAGATTTTCCTATACTCAAGTCTCTTAAATTAAACAAGTCTATTATTAAATTTCTTAGGGTTGCCAGAACTTCAGAATACCAGGATTGCCAAAAAACCTAAAGTCCTGAAAAAAAACTGGAATTTCATATTTAGGCTGAAAAACCAGAAGTATCCTGGATGTTGAAATTTTTAAAGATACTTTTATTTTTGAACAAAAATCACCATAAAACCAGGAAAAACCGAGAATTTTGAAGAATTTTATTTTTGTAGTAATAAATACAAAACTTAGATTTGACACAAAAATTTCTCATAAAGAATTTTTTTTCAAAATAATTTTATTATTAGAAACTAATGTTAAGTAGTTGTATATTCTCTCTCAGTGTTGTTATACTATTTAAGAAAGTTTGTAATCTTAAACTATATATAAAGTTATAAATTCCATTCAATAACTTGTACATTTACTAACCTGAAAAAAATTCAGAAA
This sequence comes from Thalia democratica, assembly GCF_965202585.1. Taxonomy (NCBI): domain Eukaryota; kingdom Metazoa; phylum Chordata; class Thaliacea; order Salpida; family Salpidae; genus Thalia; species Thalia democratica. The sequence goes on from NC_139166.1 coordinate 4,945,940, forward strand.
ACCAGAAAGAAGTTCTTTAAAACATTTTGCAACCCTCGTACACTTAATGTATTTAGAATAAATCAAAGTTTGAAAATATCAGTAGGACATTGGCCAGAGTGATTGTTTGTTTTATTCTGGGTAGTTTTATCTACATTTTCAAATATTTTTTATTTCAATCTTAAATGAGATTAAGTTTCAATACTTAAATATTATATAACCACTATTTTTAAATAGTTTGAATTTATTTGAAAAAAGTTATTAATCTACCAAAATAATTTAAATGACTTTTAAAAACTCATAATTAAGGGACAGTTTATAGTTCTTCATGATAGTTTTTAATCCAAAGAACTGCAACCCTGGTTTTTTAAATCTCAGGTCAACTCAAGCTTAGAGTTGCCTCTTACTCAGGATACTTCAGATATCTAGAAAATCTTCAAAATTTTAGGATGATGTAACATAGATAAGAACATTTTAATATTTTTCTTAAACTCAGGATAGTTTTGATTTTTTCCAAAAGAAAGCTTAGAGATTTTTGAAAGTCTCAGGCTGTATTTTTTTATAGATTAAAAAAAATTACTTTATTATTTTTAATAATTTTTTATTTTATAAATATTTTTTTTGGATAGATTTATCTTCATTGATGTTAAAACTTATACTTTTTATTTATATTTGCAAAAAAATCACAAAGGATTAGATTTTTTACTGTAAAGAAATACTTAAAATAACAGAATCTGTTTTTTTTTAAGTTTAGGCAAAAAAATTAATAGAATACTCTTTATAAAACCATAAAGTCGATATAAAATGCTAGAAATTGAAAAAATAGGTTTAAAACAAAAAATTAGTTTGCCAGATCAACATGCTCGTAGACCGCAGAATAAATCTTATTTAACCAGAAATCTACTTGAATTAGATTTATTTAAGCACTGACGAGGCTTTGACCGAAACTTAGTTTGTAAGATAAAGTCTTGAAAAAAAAGTTCATACAATTAAATTGTCTGAATTTCAGAAAAAAATTATTTTTTTCCAATTTTGTTTGAAAAAAATCATTTTAGTCTAAGTACTTATAAGTTTTTATGATGTAAACTTTGGTTAATTAAAATTTATAGTAAATAAAGTTATGTTATATTTAAAAACATATCTAAAAAAATATATACTATCTATTTTTTAGGATTTATTTCAATTTTAGAAGTTTTAATGTTCTGATCTTTTAGTCTACAAAAACTGACTAGACAATGTCATTTCAACTACTCTACTTTGACATTATTATAGTGATGTATATGTTATTTTTATGGTTTTTGATTTAAAATGTATTAAGTTATTTTAAATTTTAAAAATACTTTAATGTTACTAATGCTAATCTACACTTTAATTTTTGTTAAGTAAAATAAGCTAGAGAAACATATTTCTTTTTTGTTATCAATAATATTACTTTTAGTAAAAAATATTATCAATAAATAAAATACTTGAAGCAGACAAGTATTAAAACCAAATTTATAAAAATGAACTAAGTTTTATTTAATTATGTTTAGCAATTAGTTTCATTTCCATTCAGCAAAAACATCCTAAAAAGTCAATGGCTGCTTGAACCCCTTTATTAACCAACTTTTATATAATTATAACATTTTGTAATAAACTTTTTTAAACTAATTATTTTTAAAATTATATCCAAAGTTATTCTCTGCTAACTTATAGTAGTTTCAGGTTTTTTAATCTTATTTCAACTTTTTAATAAAATTCAGCATACTTTATAAATTTAGTAATGGAATGCATCTTTCGTATGTTATTATATTATTTAATTTTGAATGTTGAGCTTTACAAAGTACAACCAATGAAGCGTGAAAGTACTAATGTAGTTGCACTAAAAATTTTTACAAAAAAGTGACTGATATAAAGAAATATGAAACTGCTTTTTAGTTCTTGTTCAAAAATGTAAATAGACTTACTTTTAAAAATGTGTTGTATTTTTATTGTATTTTGTATAGTGTTAACAAAAGAGTTATTTATTAAATTGAATCAAATACTCTCTAGTTCTAATTATTTAAATTTTCTTATTATTTTCCACATAGACTTAAATTATAATTAAGTTTTATGTATTCCAAGTAATTCATTAAAGTAAATTATATTATGTAATAGTGTTTTGTAGTTCATTTTTTTATAGTAGATGCATTGTTCAAAATGTTTTGTTTGAATTTTTAAAAGTCATCTCTAAAAAAATCTAGTGTTTATGAGAAAGTAGTAAAATAAGGTAAACTTTAATTGAGAATAATAGTTCCAATGAAATTCAAGTACATAATTTTCAAGTAAAGTCAAGTGGTTTTATATACTTGAAAGAGATTTTTTTTAAAGATATTTTAAAGCCAGCTTTGTATGAAATATTAGTATTTTTTTTTGTAAATTAAGAAAATATATATTTTATTTTTTTCTGAAGGATTAAAACTCAGGATAAGTCAGGAAAGTTTAAAGTCATTTAAGACAGTTTGTTTTATTTTTACTCATAAAATGGCAACCCTACTCATGCTTGTTTTTGGTTCTTCAGACTGATTTTGTTTTGGTTTCCAGAAAAGCACATCTATCAATTATACATTATATAAAACTCATTAATTATTTTGAACTCAACTTGAAATACTAGCTAAGAATCTTAATTTTTATTTCATGGTATAAAATAAGTTAAAATTTTAACCAGATGTAAAAAGATTTTAAATATTATAGTTCAACACAATATATATTTCTTCATATTTTGCAAATATTCTTAAATCAACTTTATAAAGATTATTTATTTAGTTATTATTTTATTAGTTATTATTTTGTACTATAAAAGAAGTAAAGCTTAAGTAATTTAGATGATTAATGTATAGAGTCATTTTGTTAATGATTTTATCATTCAAAGTTGTTAGCAAATAGCAATATTTACTTAGTTTGTTGCATTTACTTGATAAAACAAAATATATGACTAATGCTGGCTTGTTTTTAAAAAGATTAAAATATAACTAAAACAATTATAAATTTTTAAATATAGTTTAGTAATTTTAATTAGTTTAACTTTATTAAGAACTTTAATCAGTGACAATTTTGAAACAAATCTGTCCATTAGAAAAAGCATTTAATGAACTCAGTTGTGTTTAACATCCAATCAGCTGAAAGTTCAGAGTAACAAATCTTAATAAAACTCAGATGTGTTTCAGGATTACAAACAAATATTCATTTTAAAATCAATAATAATTATTCTTCTAAGTATTTATATTAAATCATGGCTTTCATTTAAGTTATTTATGTTTTTATCATTTACTAACTTATTAAATTTCATAAAAATTGTTTTTGGGGATAGAAACTAAATTTGTGTTTTAAATATTACTTAAAACTTAAAAAGTTTAGCTCATGTTATAGTTAAAAATTTTGAAAGACTCAGGCTGGATTGGAATTTTTTTCCAATTTTTTCAGTTAACTAATCTTAAGTTAAAATTTATTTAATATAAAAATACTTGTACTTTATTGTAAAACTCAGGTTGGTTTAGAATTGTTATTAAAGTTTAAAGTTTAATAAAACAAGTTATGTCCTTTTTTGCTATACTACTTCTTTGGTTGTTTAAGTTAAATATTAGTTTCTTTCATGTTCTTATTACTAATTTTGGGAACGGGTCTAAATTGCACGAAGACAAAATTGCACGAGGAGACTAAAACGCACAAGAACAAAATTGCACGAGTATACAAAATTGCACGAAGACTAGTTTGCACGCAGGCACAAAATTGCACGAGGGGACAAAATTGCACGAAGACTAATTTGCACGGAAGCTCAATTTTGCACGAGTTACAATTTTGCACGGAAGCTTAATTTTGCACGACAGACAGTTTTGGACGGAGGGTCAATTTTGCACGAAAAAGTTCTAACTTAAAATAACTAAATAAAAAATATATTAAAACCTTTATATTTTATAAACTAAAATAAAATAAGCATGTATTAGTGTAGTTAATTTTAATTTATTTAGGTTTATATTAGTTATTTTTTTAATTTATTTAGCTTTTTTAAAATTGAAACTAAATTATTGTGTTTAAAAACTAATGAAAATTTAACAAGTTTTTTATAAAAATAAAAAATTGGTTTGATTTTAACAAAAATATCCCTTATTAAAGAATAAACATGTATTGATGTAAACTTTAATTAAATTAGAATTATACAAAATCTAAGTATGAAAATAACGAGATTAAAAATAATAATAAATAAATGATATTTACATGGATAGGTGTTAAAATTGCACGAGCGTACAGAATTGCACGAGGGGACAAAATTACACGAAGATACTTTTGCACGGAAAAAAAAAAAACGAGCATGCAAAACAGTGAATCAATTAAATAAACTTAGAAAGGAGAAAATCCGTCTGATGAAATTTTTATTGAGCATTGTACAGAAAGATCTGTTATGGCTGTGTACTTCCATAAATTATACTTAAAATTGTTTTTTTTTATCAAACTTTTAAACATAATTTATATATCATTATTTTATATTTGTCTCAACTTTATCTTAGTTGCATTACTATTTGCACGCGTTTTACTCTAATTAGCTCTTAATTTTCTCCTGCTCTGTTTTTTCTCTTTATCTAACCCAGCCTTGCGCAAAAGCACTGGCAGAAGCAATTTTCTTCTTACTTTTATTAGAATAAAAAGGAGATATAAGCTTTTGACTAAAATAAAACTAAGAAAATAATACAAAAGCTAGAATTACTTAATTTCTATTTTTAACAAAAATAAATTATTAGTATAAATTAAACTCTTTAAGGTAATTATATTTTAATAACGGTTGTTACAATCTAATTTTATAATCTATTTTTGTTTAAATTAAAAATATTTTTTTTTGATTGATTTTTGTTTATTATTTAATTTGTTCATTTTGATTTTTTTAATTATTAGTATTTCTTTTAAATTTTTTTAATTACTTATTTCATTTATTTTAACTTGTTTTAATAATTTTATTAACTTTTGTTTTGGACTTTTATTTAGTGTTTTTATTATTAAATTTATTAATTTATATAATTCATATTTATTTTTTTATTTTTTTTAAATTTATATATTATTTAGTTATTTGATTTTTAAAATTCTGACTTATTTAATTATTTACTTTAATCTATTTAACATCTAATATTTATTTTATTCTTAAAAATATTTTTTTTTTAATTTAAAAATATTATTACTTTTTATTTTTCTAGTAACTATTTTTTTTTATTAATTGATTTGTATTTTTTACTTAATATTTATTTAATTTTTTCATTTTTATTTGTTTTTTTTTATTTTTACTTAATATTTTTGCTTACTTTTTTATTTATTAATTATTATATTTTTTTCGTATTTTCTTTTATTAAGTTATTAACTTTTTTAATTCTGATTTTTTTAAGTATATTTTACCAATTTTTTTGTGCAAAAGAGTTTTCTCGTGCAATTTTGTCTCCTCGTGCAAAAATGTCTACGCGCAATTTTGACCCGTTTCTTGGTAGGAAACAAAACTCGTCCAAAATTGACCCTCCGTGCTTAATTGTCACTCGTGTAAAGATGACCCTTCGTGCATAAGTGTCTGCGTGCATCATTGTCTGCTCGTGCAAAAGTGTACCCTCGTGCAAAAGTGTCTTCGTGCAAAAGTGAACCTTCGTGCAATTTTGTCTACGTGCAATTTTATCTTCGTGCAATTTTGTGCTCTCGTGCAAATTAATCTTCGTGCAAAAGTATCTTCGTGCAATTTTGTGTTTTCGTGCAAATTTGTCCCCTCGTGCAATTTTGTACGCTCGCGCACTTTAGACAGCTACCCACTAATTTTACAGTTTCGTCGTCATAAATTGACTCGGGTTTTATTTTTTAGAAATACTGGAATAGTGTTTTAATAATATTAGGGTGAACTTAAAAAAACTGCAGGCAAACTCGTGCTTGTTTGATTTTTCAAGTTCTTAAAACTTTAATGCTTCCATTTTACTTAGATTCAATATTCCTGTATATTCTAAATTTTTAAGTACTAATGTTTCGGCAAACTGTTCTTAGTACATTATAAACAATAAATTATAAAATGTTAAATATATTTAAATTCGTTTATATGAACGTTATATGTTATTTTGCATGTTACACTGTTTGGTTTACTCACAATCCTTACCGTGCAATTACCATCCGAATCAATTCAAATCAGATCAAACCTCAACAGATACTTTTTTTTACTTTCTACTTCTTTGTTAATTTTTTACTCCGATTCTTACATCTAACTACTATTCGGTTAGTTTTTTTTCTTTATGTGTGTTTGTTCCAATTATTTTGAACTGATCATATGGAAATTGGTCCGCATGGTAATTGTGCGGATGGGAGTTGTTTTTAATTGAAAGTGTGTGCGGGTTGGAATTGAGCGTGTCACATAATGTTTATTAATTTCAGTTGTAATGAGACTGCTGTGTTTACTTCATCTCATATTTTGATGATTTTGTTTAATTATTTGATTGAAAAGTTTTTAGTAAACAAAATAACTATATTTGGATTTGTGCAATCATGCATATTATTGAATAACTCTCTCCAGTTACATTTATTTCTATACTTGTTGACAAGTCCTAGAGACTGAGAATAATACCTTTATTATTTAACAAAAAGTACATGCAAAATTATTAGCGTATTTTCAAAGTTCAAGTATAAAAAGTGTTATTTAAACGAAATTTAGTTGTTTTAAAGTTTTTAAAACATTTTAGAGTTAATATAAACTAAAGTATTAAAGTGTTTTTCACTTAGAGTTAAATTTTTTAAGTTTTATTTATTCCAAATTATTTTCAGTTGAACTTTTTTTTTTATAAGTATTTCTATAATAGTGTTTTTTCGTTCTTAATAAAAAACATATGGGTAGCTGGCTAGCTTGCACGAGTGCACAAAAGTGCACAAAAATACTTTTGCACGAAGGGCCACTTTTGCATGTAGAGATTTTGCAAGAGCAAACAATTTTGCACGGGTTAAATTTTAAATTTTTTGTTTTCTAGTTTTTATATTATTTTTTTTTTGTTGAATTTAATTTTTTTTAACTTTTTTTTCTTTCTTTTTCTTTTTACTATTACTTTTACGCCGGACCCTCACCCTCGGTCGGTAGCTTTTTTTAATTAATTTGTTTTAATTACTAATTTATTTTATTTTCACTTATTTTTATTTTGTAGTAATTTTTTATTTCTTTATATTTACTGTCACTGTTACCCTAACCCCTACCTTCGGCACTAACTTTTCTTCATTTTTAGTTTTATTTTTATGTTTATTTTTAATTTTACTTCTATATTTTTTCACTTTCGTGCAAAAATGTAACTCGTGAAAAATTGAACCTTGGTGCAGAATCATCTTCGTGCAGTTTTGTTCCCTGGTGCAATTTTGTGCCCTTGTGCAAATTTGGTTAGTGCAAGTTTGGTTCGTGCAAATTTGGCTTTATGCAATTTTGTGCATTTCTGCAATTTTGTTGACGTGCACTTTTGGCCCTCTCGTGCAATTTAGTAACCTCGTGCAATTTTATCTTCGTGCAACTTAGACTCGTACCCAAAACATACATTGTTCAAATTGTCTTGTCTTATATATAAAAAGTGGTTCCAAACATAATTAATTATTTTAAATTGAACAATTAAATAAGTTAAATATACTAACATCCTTACCATAAACAGTGTTCAAAATACAGCTTTCTACAATTGATACAAACAGGTATTTTGTTTATTTTATGAAAATAATTTATTTTTTACAGATTTAAACTGATAAAATGTCGATTTTAATTAACAATATACAAATAACGAGGTATACTTCTTATGGTAGATTTGAAGATTTAGTATTAAAAATTAGGGGAAACAACGAAATTCGACAGTATGAGTCCAGTAGTTTAAATAGTTTTACTGAACACGAAGCTGTAAGTAAAATAGCAAATGATTTTGTAAAAGATTACAAGTCTGAGTATTACAGGACGAAAATCATTCAAGGTTTTCAACAGTTGCGTTTAAGAGGAGACCGTTTTAGAGATGAAAAATTTGATATTCGCGACATGGAAATTCCTGTTCTACAAGAACAACTTGAACCCCATTCCTCATGTAAAATGAAAGATGTTGATAATTCCACGACAAATCTACAAGAAAACGAAGTATCTCAGTGCGAATTGAAACAGAAGTTGACAGAAGTTGACAAAGACAGTGAAGTCATGAAGCTTTTTGAAGACAACAAATGTTCTGTTTGCATGAGTAACTACAAAGAGATAGTTGATGAAGACCTTCACATAGTAGTTCCATCTTGTGGACATCCGTTGTGTTGTAAATGTGCTGATAAAGTTTTAGTTAGTGAGAAGAAAGAATGTCCAAGTTGTAGAGGAGATTTTACTGCACAGTCGTTCGTTCTCATGAAGTTCAACGAAGATTTGACGATAAAGGCTGATGATGGAAGATTATTTTTGTAATTCTTTAGAAATCTTATGTTTTAAAAAGTTACTTTTTCTTTTTATTACATTTAGTAATCTAGATATACTTAAAAATTATAATCGTTCCAATGTAGTTTATTAAACGTTGACTTATTTAATTACATGTTATTAGAGCTTTTAGACAAGTTTAATTAATTTGAGCTTCTTTAAAATAAAGTAAATGCTACTGATACAAGTGTTTTTTGTTAGGTGATTAATTTAAATAATATTTAATTGCATTTTTTTCCTAGCTAAGCCTAATAATTAATTTACAAATAAAGTACCTGATGATAATTTCTTTTTTTCAATATTTTTAAAAAGACGTATATCAGGAAGTTGTAGTTACATTATAGGTTTAGTCCTAAACTTTAGCTAATGAATATATACTTTTTTCTAACGTTAATTGATGTAATGTTTTTAAAGGTAAGTTGTTTTTTCATTTTTTAATACATTGTAAATTTTTTGGATCCAGCCGGATACTAATTACAAAATAAGATCCGTGTCTAGCTGGGTTTTAATTATAAAAAAGAACTGAATCAAGCCGGATAATAAAGTTATGGATTCGATTAATCACTATTTTGAATTCATTTATCTTAAAAATGTTTCTCAAGCCATTTTAAGTGCCTTTTAAGTATTCGGAATTATGTATATATCTTAACCTTAGGTCAAAATAATGCTAGTTTTAAAAATACAATAAACTGTTCACTGAAAGTTACTCGAGCATAAAAACACAAGCTAAAACATACAAACTTTTTATCAAATAATTGGAATCGGCTTCTTTTGGTAACTCTGGGCTTGAGAGTATTAATGTGGCAATATTAAATTTAATAAAACAAATTTTTGTAATAAAGATCTTGGCTGGCCGGATTCCATTGACCTTTTAAAAACATCAGGGGTTATTTTAAATCTGCGGGGCGGTTCCGGTAAGCGAGCAGAACTTTACCCGGTCCTGTACCACAGCTTTTATAGTTTTTCATTTGAATATTTAAAATTTGCAAAATACTTCTTTAAAATTATTAATTTGGAACAGTTAAACAATTTTATTAGACAAAATAAGAAATCATACTTAAAAACATAATTGTGTGAGATAGTGTTAATTGTGTTATTCTTAATTGAAAGATTTTACTGCTTTATTTTTATATCTGGGGCGTATTTCGACTAGTTTCCTGTTTTTTATGCGACACTTTTCTTTTATAAAGTTTTGTTTTAAATAGCTTGTTAAAAGTTTATTTATATTTGTTAAGTATTTGGTATCAAATTATTCTTTTTTATTAATTGACGTAGTTTTATAAGTTTTTTTTTATATAAATATTATCATACTGCATATAATTAAATTTTAGTTTGCAATCCCATTTGGAAAAGAAAACTTTATTCAATATTTGCCCATCAAAAGAGGTGTAAAAACTAATTTTAAACTTTTTTTACAGGTTCTTTTAGATATCATTGAGTAACTTGCATGTTATCTTTATTTTACAATGTTCATCTAACTGTAGATTTAATTTTCTTTAAGTAGTAAAATAATTGTTCACGTCTGCTACTAGTTTTTTTTAAAGGTGTTTGTTTTTTATTCAAGTTTAATTTTCTGCTAAAGTAATTTAAGTGGAACTGTTTTATTTAGTAATTTATTTACATGTTATTGAATAAACATTTCTATTATTAAGATTAACTAATTCCTTATATTGATTAGTACATCGTTTTTAGATTCTTATGTACGAAAGGCTCGTTGTAGATGTTAGCTTAAAAATACTAATAATAATATATAATAAAATAAATAGTAATAAGAATATAAAGTTCATTTTGTCAATAAAAAAAGGGACTTACTTTATATCTTAATGGTTTTACTTAATATCAAAGAATTGGATTTTTCTAAAAGACTATGCATTCTTTTTTACTATTGGTTTCAAATAGTTTAAAATTTAAACATTGTTTATAGCTGAAAAACTTTTAAAGTTATATAGTTAACGTTATGTATAAATACTAATAAAAACTTTTACTAAATAGTATATTTTATAAATACTTATTTACTAATAAAACGCAAAAAGCGCTTCTCCTCTTGAAGAATTAAGACACGATCATAGTTTATAAAAATGTGTATAATAAAACTGTATTACTTTAAAGAAACCATAATGTAACAAGAACGTGAATCCTCTATTATAGTTTGTAATTTTGAACTATCATGTAAGCATAGAAGCCAAATGTAGCTGAAACGCGGAAAATTGGTTAAAAAATGAGCTATTTTCCACAATAGCTGTTAGCTTAGCATAAACCTCTTTTAACCTAAATTTTTATTTTTGTAGCAGAACGGCCTTAAGGGGCGTCACGAAAAGGGGAATCCCGTTATACAAAACATTTTGAAAAATAATTTATCAAAGTTTAGAAACTGTAGTAACAATGCTTGTAACTACAAGTTGTAAGGTTTAAAATAATAAATTTAAACTGTGACAAGTTAAATCATTGTAAAAGGTTCTAAAGGAACACTGCTCTTCAAATAAAGTAAATTTGGAAATATTTAAAAAATGCTCATGCTCATAACTTTTATAAAAAAATCATCAGTATTAAAAAGCCAATTTTTAGTATGTTTTAAAATTTCAATTAGTTATATATATTTTTCATTTTTTCAGATAGAAAATTAAATAACTTATTTAAATGTTAATTTAAACTTATTTAAACTTTTTTATATTGTTTTACGAAAATAAGACGAAATAAGACTTTCAGCAAAATAGTAAGCATAGTAAGTTGTTTATGAAACATTGCCAAATTCTTAATTACACTAAACATACAAATTTTTAAATTTACAAAGTGTTCAATTTAATGTTAAGAAGCAAAACAGAGGAGGGTGGAGTAAATCTGATGGTTGTCTACCATAAAAAATTAAAATATCCTAGAAATAAAATAATAAATTGTGTTTAAAGTCTTAGAATACTTACAGATTTTTATCAAAAAGTTTTCTTTTTATTTAAATTTTTGTATTCTCTTTTATATGTTGAATGTTATAATGAATTTTCAAATGTCTTATTCAAATTTCAAATTTTATGATTTCATTCAAGTAATATAGTTTATAACCAAAACATTACTATATTCAAATTACTATTTATTCAAACATAAGTTTATCATTTTTTCAAAAACAAAAATAAGGTTTAACATTTTTTTTTTAGTTTTTAGAAATGTCTCTTTGACTTAATTTTTGCACATTTTTGCTGGTCACTCTTTACTCAAAAAAAACAACAGATTGAGTCTTAATGAAATTGGTAAAAAAGATTTCTTGTAACAATCTATCTGCAAATTTTAATTTAATTATGTCTTGCATTACAAAGTCTAGGACTGTTTGTATAGGAGCCATATACAAAGTAGCCTACAAATGTGCATAATTGTGTTAACCATTGAAATGATGAAATTGGTTAACCTGTGTTATTAAATTAGTCCAGTTTTATAAGCTAACTCTTATTAAAAATATCTTTGAAGACTCTCCTTTTGTAACAACTAAATATTTTAACTGTATACTTATTAATTATTCAAGAATTATCTAAATGACTTTAGACTAGTAAAAAACACTTTACCTATTATTTTAGCACTTAATAGTTATATAATGTTTTCTTTTTAATATTTATCATTTTATTTACTCTTTTTAGCTCTTCTTTGATTTCTTAAATAAGTTCTTCTGTTATTTGATAGATAGTTTTGTTACAATTTTGGTTTTCATAAGTTATGTTTTACAAGAATTCTAGAAGTTATGATATTATAGCTTAAGTTTAGAAGTGTACATATATTTCTAAAAACAGCTGTGTTTAAATCAAAACTAAACAATGTCTTTTATTTACTAAAAACAATTTATCAAGTATTATGTAAAATAATCCTAAAAAAATTAGAAATAAGTTTTGTGTAATAAGTATAACAAAATAATAGTTAAATAATTGATCTTAATCATCTAATTGTTATAAAATGGAATAGAATAATTAAGAACAGTTTTAATAAAATATTCATTATAAAACTTGATGGATTTGCTTCATTAAAAAAGTTTTCAGCTCACATTTCCCATATCCTACAATATATGAGCAAACAAGTAAAGTTATGGCTTTTAAAGCATTCAAATAGTCAATTAAAATGTACTTTAATTTTTGTGGTGGACTTTAGATAAAATGTTTGTGCTAAGAATTAATGTTTCAGTTTTAAAGTTTGTTTGATATTTTATACAACTAAAAACAGTTTCAATTAACTTTTAAGATATATTCAGTTAAAAAAAAGTTTCAGATACATACTGTGTGTGGCACTTTTAGGCTAGTATAAACTTTTTTTGAAATCTCATGCTAGTGCTGATATCCTTTAAGTATCTCATACCAGTTTTTATGCCTTAATTATTTCTTATTTCTTACAAATATTGATTTTTAAAATTCTTCTGTAATTATTTAGGTATCTTTTCGTATTTAAACTTAATTAGTATTATTTTTAATCAAAAATTTTATAACAAAAACGTTTTGTTTCTATTTAATTATAAACTCTAACTAGTCTGAGGTAACACAGACTGACTATTTTGTCTCAAAGAGTGGCAAATCTGATTATTAATAACTCAGCTAAATTATAATTACATTAACTTAGTAGTTAGAATAGTTAAAAGCAAAGTATACATTTGTAAGTTGTTTAAAAAGTATGAAAAACATCTATCTAACTAACTAATGAATTTTTATTAAGTATTAAGTAAAGAAAAAATAATAATATTTATTTTAATAGCTTATTACTAACAAAACAATGTTTTACTCCTATATTTGCATATAGGAGATCCTCAGTTGTTGTTAACAAATTTGAAAAAAAAAGTTTGACCAAATAAATTGAAGTAAAATAAAATTAAAAACAAAATATTGAAATAGGCATTTAAGTAAATTGATTTATTTTAAAAAAGTAACAATATTACTAAAAAAATATGTACAATTATGATTCCCAATACTTATTTAATCCAAAATACTAACAAAAATATTATTTTTTATTTTATGATAGTTAACTTTATAACAGCCTATTTAATATAAAGCACTAAAACATTTATTTGTCACAGCTGGTTAAAAATGATAGCTGTCAAAATTGAAGCACCTACTAGGAAGAATAAACAAAAATACACTTCTAAATGGAAATATGTTCCTGAGTTTAAAGGTAAAGTAGTTGATTATTGCTTTACATAAATAAGACTTATCTATTAAATATAGAATATGATTTTACTAATAGACTGGATTATGCCTGATGTTTCTAGTTCATACCAAGTAATGGTGTAGATATTTTAAGAAGAGATTTAAGTCTTAAATACCATGCTAATACTAGCCAACATTTGAAAAAAATTAGTTTTAATTAATCATCCTACCAAAAATTTTGAATAACAATTAAAAACATATTAAGGGCATAGGGATGTAGATCACCATTTTTACAATTTAGTCTTATAATATTGAATTTTAACTAAGCTCCAAGTTGCTTTTTACAAATTTAAAAAATTAAAATTACTTTTTGAGATATAGCAGGTCATATTGGACAGCAACAATAGGTTCCTTTTGGGAGGGGCAAAGTAAAACAGCAAGAAAAGACTACTTCACTAAAAATCTATGTTCTTCTACGTTTTTCGAGATAAATGCCACAAACTTTCAGAATATGCTCCTTGCAATTTTTAAAAAATTGTGTCGGAAGAGAATTTAAACAAATAAAAATAGATAGTTTGTGACAAAAAAACAAAAAAAAAAGCTGTTTGTTTTTTATTTATTTTTTTATAACTTATTTTTTTAGTTTTTAAAACATTCTTTCTGACAAAGTTTTGAAGTACTTTAAACAACATATCATGAAAGTTTGAGGTATTTATCTCAAAAAACGTAGGAGAATATAGATTTTTAGTAAAGTAGTCTTTTTTTTTTGCTGTTTTAGTTTGCCCCTCCCTAAAGGAACCTATTGTTGCCTCCCACTTTGACCTGATATATCTCAATTTTTTTTTATTATTAAAACCAGTAAAAACCATCTTGTAGCTTAAAAACTCAATAAAATAAGATCAAAATGTGAAAAAAGTGTTAACCCTCCTATGCCCTTGATACTTTTATTAAAGTTTGTTTGCATTTCTTGATTTTAAAAATAACTAAAATAATTTTCTTACTGCTCTACTATTAGCATGTAGTTTTCATAGATATTCATGATTAAAACTTCAATAACAGGTTTTATTCATTATTTTTTTCATAAATGGGCTAGATTATGCATGCTTGTTTTCTAAAATGTTATCATTTTGTATAAACTTTACCGGAACACAGTAAGCTGAAAACGGGTTAAAGCGGCCATTGGTTATAATAAAATAATCTTGCTAAAAAAAAAGTTCTACAAATTTTTAAACATAGTTTAACAAAGTTTGATTCTTTTTGTTTTAAAATTGGTTTTGTTGTTTTTCTGCTTGAAGTGTTTAAGAAGTTATGTAAGTTTAAATCCAACTAGTTTTTGCCTCTACAGTTTGAAAACTACTCCGAATTCTTAATAGTTTTGACAAAATTTTCTTGCAGAATGTTAGAGAAAAATTTCTGTAAGACTAATTTAGAGAAACTTTTTTAGCATTTTTCTTAAACTTTGTTGAAATAGTATTGGAAAATACAATAAGTTATTTAAAAACTTAAAATTTTTAACTTAATTTTTTTTATTTGATATTTTTTCAAAAAAAAAAGTGCAAATAGGCATCAGGATGTTGCTTGTATAAACCTAAAATTAGTTAATTTCCTAATGATTGCTTTATTTTGTAAAATTGTACATAGAATTTTTATCACATTTGCTTAAACATAAAAAAATGAAGATAATTCAGCACCAAGCAGTTGAAATATTCTCTTTTAAAAATACTTTGTAGTATATTACCATAAATCATCAATGAAATTTTCAAAAGATTATAAGTTTTAAATTGAGAAAATATACACTTTTTTTTCAATTTTTTAAAGAATTCTGACATTTTTTAACACTAAACCAAAGAAATCGAAAAACCTAAAAAAGTTTTTATATAAAAGCTTCTAAAGTATTTTTTAGCAGTTGATGTTGGCCTTAATTTTGATAAAAATTTTAGGTTTTTTCAACTTATTTTTCTTTTTTTTGAAAGGAAAAATTTGCTACATTTAAGCTTACATAATTTAATTTTATTCACAGGCCACAAATGAGATATTTATATATTCAATGCTTTTATAATTTTTTTTTACTGAGATATTGTTTCTTCCAAAGTATTTAAGTCCACAGTTTTATTTAATAAGAATGTTTAATATTAAGTTTTTAATTTAATTTAAAATTTATTATTAAAAATAATTAAGAATAATATACTACACTCACATTTTTTTGCATATAAAAGCAATTTAAATCTAATTAAATTATATTCGAACATTTTATAAACATGATAAAAGTATTATCAGTAAATATACAATTATTTCTAGTAATCTATTAAGTTTGATAAAGTGTATTTGTATGAAAGTTGTTTTTTATTTTTTGTTCAACTTTTTAATTGAAATATTTGTACAAATTAATCAATTTTTAATGTTTTATACTTGAATAAATTTTATAGCTTTCTACTTTTAATTATATTTTTTGTTTAGTATTAAATGTGTTTGTTCTAGTTCAACCTATTTTAGAAAAATTTTTTGACTAAACAGGAATTTATATCACTTGAAGCACTGATTTTAGTAAAGCCAACCGCAAAAAGTTAGTTAAGATTTCAAGAGAATTTTTCAATTTAATAGTGCCTGTCAAAGTTGTAAAACAAGTAGGATTTTAATTGTCCAAGGAGCACTCATCTCTTTAAGTTAGTTTTTGTTTTAATATTTCATTTATTCTATATAACTCATCAGTGTTTGTAATTTATCTATTTATTTATTTTTAGACCATCTTCCCTAATTAAAAAGATACTTTGGTCTTTAAGTTAGTTAAAAAAAAAAGATTTTTACCTTTCTAAAGTTTTTTTTCAACTTAAATAAAAGTATGATTCCTATTTTTCCACTTCATAATATCTATATTGTTTTTCTAACTCTTCGTTTTAAAATGTATAATAATATTATATTTAACTACAATGGATTTTCAAATATTCAAAAAATATTTTTGAGTGATAAACAAGTTTTTGAAATTCTACTTCTCTATAAAAAGTTTCAAATACAAACATATGTAAAACAAAGCTTTTGTAGTTATATTTAAAAGTTTTAACTAATTTACACAACTTTTCTTATGTTCTTAAGCAAAAAACCTTGAATTAATTTTTTTTTTTTTTGCAATGAAGAAAAACATAAAATTATCAATTCAACTTAGATATAAATTTACTCAAAAATCAACAAACTTTAAAACTTTTGTATAAAGATTTTTATTAGAATGCTAATTCAAGTTTAAGTAAACATTAGAGATTAAAAATACTCAAAGTGCTCTATTTTTGTTACAATTTGCTCTTGCTTTGTGTCATGTAATACAACTTTCTGATCAAAAGAACTGTAATTTTTATTTTTGGTTAACTTAAGTATTACTTCATGAATACTGTATCAGTTGAATTGAAGTTAAATAGATTCTAAAGAATTTTAAAACAATGTATAGCTCGATCTTACTTTGTAGATTTTTAACTAAATTTTATGTTGTTTATTTACTGTTTATTTAATTTATTAAACAAATTTTGATATATAACTGTTTAAAATTGAGAGCACAATAATTTTTAAAATATTTAAAAATTTTAAATTTACAATGATAAAAAATTAAATGATTTAGATAAACATTTGAACTAGAAGAAAAGTTTTAAATAAGTTTTAAATAAATATATATAAAGGTATATGTTCTGTAACTATAAATAAATAAATGTTTGTTATATGCCAGTTATTTCATTTCCTAATTGTTTGCAATTTTAATTATTATACATTAAAAATAACATACTTCACTGCTAGGGTAACTTGAAGTAATTTGTTCTAAATATTTTTTCAGGTTAATAAAAAAAAATATAAATCTTTTAATTTTTAACTAGTTCAGTGTATATTTATTTTTTTATTACTAACAGTTTTATGTAACAAATTTTGCACTTAAGTAAATTTAGTTGTGTTAAATATGTTCACTAAATGTTGTTCTTGTGTTTTTTGAAGTTATAGAACTAATAGTTTTATCACTTACTGTTTTGTAAAACAACTTTAGTAATTATATAAACTACTTGTTTTTTAATTAAAATGTGTTCAAAAAATATTTTTTGTTTTATTAGATCTTTTAAATTTATTTAATTTTGAACAAAAACATAAATTTCTGGTTATTATTTATAGACATGTTTATTAAAAGAACAAACATTTTAAAAGTTATATACTGTAGCAATTGACTTTTTAAAGTGATGTATGTTAAAAATTAATGGTTTCATTAGAAAATTCCTCCTTTGTGTAGTTTTGTTCCATTTTAGTGTTATTTTTCAATCAGAAATAAATAATTACGTGGCTTAAAAATAAAAACAGTTACTGTTTAAAGCAATTTGTTTTAATTGCTTTAGAGTTTCTTTATATTTTAAGCCAACTTTACAATCTACAATATTATTACTGATGTTTTTTTCTGATTATTTTAATTAGTTAAGAGTTTATTTAGTTTTAGTCTATTTAGTCTATTTTTTACTTTAAATGTAAAAATTTACTAATTTAGTATACTAACTTTATTAAAAATTTTAGAAATAGTAAACAGTTTTTTATTCAGTGTGTCAACTTATGAATTGTTGGTTTTGTTAAAACTTATTTGTCTTGTTGATTTACTGATTTACTAGTTTTTTAGAAATGCTTAAACAAATTAGTTGTATAAACCAAGCTTATGTAACATTTCAAAATATTTTTAAATTTAATTTGTGTTTTTATTAAACCGATATTTTCGTTCAGATGCTTAAAACTAAGTGAAATTTTTACCTTGTACCTTGGAAGTTTTGTTTTTAATAGAACATTTTGATATTCAGTATTTTTGATCTTAAAATGCACTTTAAGCTGTATCTTTTTATCAATTTTCTTTATACCAAATTTAAAGTTTTTCATAATTATTTAATCACAAAAGCTTTTATAGAAATGAAATTTTGAAACTACAAAAGTAAGCTCTACTTTTTATGTGAAAACTACCTTTTAAGAATAAATAGTGTAGAAAATATCTTAAATCTATATGATTAGTTTTTTTAATTTCACAGTAGATTATCTGATGTTTTTTGACCTATTTCTTATTAATTTTTCAAATCAATACCTAAAATAATGAAATAAAACAGTTAATTATGAAGCTTAAATTAATACCTATTATTTTTATAATTTAGTTTTAAGAAGTACCAATAGAAGCAATTTAGTTCTAATAGCTTTAATCCATTTGTTTTTCATTATTATGATGAACAAAAAAGATTAAAAGACCAGCATAAAATTTGAAATAAGTTCTTCTAGGTGTTTTATATTGTAAAGTTATTGTAAAATAAGTTTTACTGTTTATAAGATGTTTTTTAGTTATGTAAATAGTTTTGCTGGATTTTAGACAGTGAACTATTTACAATTTCTGCAATTAATAATTTCTACAATTGCTTTGATTTGTTTTTATTGTTTGTAATTTTATATGTTGACTATGATAAAGCTTTAGTTTTTAATATATTCTTTTTAGCTAATTTATCGCAAATTTATTCAACAAATAACTTGTTATTTTTCAAGTATTGGAAAAAACACTTAAATTAGCTTTAAAAACTAAACTTTAAACTAATGATTTTTTTACATTTAAAAGTTTTCTGTATCCTATTGGTAAATGCACCGAATTTGTACACGTCCAACTATTAGAAATGATATCATTTGTTTTTCTAAGGTTATCCAAAAATCCTGTTCACTGTAGGAATATATGCAAACTAAATAAACTAAAGAGTTTTTTTTTTAACATTTATTATAAAACTGATAAATAACCTTTTTTTTAAATACACTTACTAAATTTCACTTTGTGTTTTGTGTAAAAGTCTAAAGCTATATAAATATTAGAGTTCAATACTTAATTATTGTATTTTATAAATTAATCTATTAATAATAAAAAATGATTTTATCCATTGTTATTGTTAAAATTTAAACCAACATTTATTACAAAAAGGTTACATATTTTGAAGTTACTGTAAATTATAAAAAAAATCATATTCTAAGCATTAAGTACAATTTCATTTAAAGATTTTTAAAAGAATCGTCTTTTAGTAAAAATTGAAAAACAGTCTTATAATTTACTTTTTTTTTAATAAAAGTGTTTATTACTGTTATTTCGAGACTGAGTTTACAGAAATATAAAATTTAAGTTTTGAATTAAATTTATTTCCTTGATTAGAACCTAAAGTACATTTAAAAGTTTTACATTTTGTTTTTTTCTAAAGTTTTTATATATTTTTTAAAATACATAAGAAAAAATTACTCAATTAAAAATAATATTTTGAAGCTTATGTTAAACTCAAATTCACTTAACTTAAAATTGAAAAAGTTGCATACTAAGCAAATATTTTAAATTTAAAATCCAAACTTAAACAGCAGTGCGAACTCAAATTTTGCAAATTTAAGCAACTGTGCAAACTCAAAAAACACGAACCTAACTGATAGACTTTTGCATTTGAAAATTTTAAGTATGAACAAACAACTGCAAGCAACTTTCAAATCAGCTAAAGAATGATACCGGAATTTGTACTTTAAGTTTGCAAGAATTATTCTTTTAGTATTTTAGTATAAAGAAGTTATTTTCCGTAAACTGAAAGTTAGTAAGAATAGCACTATAGTATAGTGTTTTAGATGTAGACTAATTCATTTACTGAAATTCAAAAAAAGCCAAACTTAGCTCTTGGGCGATACTTAACGGTTAAAAATCTGTATATGTCAATTTTCCAGTACAAGTTGAATGAGGGCAAAAATAGCAGAAAAATTCTGGCAACTATGCATGTAAGAGACAAAGACTTCTAATGTATAATTATAAAATTTCAACTATATTATCAAGAACAAATACTCTAAATTAAGATGTTATAAATACTATTTGTTGTAACAAAAAACACTATTAAAATTGTTTTTTGGCATATATGGCAAACGTGACGGCAAACCATGGCAAATATAAATAAAAGTTCGCAATATATGGTAACAATAGCAAACATTGCAAATAATAGCAATAAAAGCAAACTTAAGAAAAACATGGCAATTATGGTCAACATTATTATAAGTTGTGGAAAATATGGCAAAATATGAAAACTATGGTAAAATTTGGCAACTAGGGCAAAAATCATAAATAATTTGCAATTATAGCAACAAATAGCAACATTAAGAAAAACATGGTAAATATGGTTAAGTTTTTCAAATTTACTGCAATGTTATGAAAATAATTAACATTTATGGCAAAAACATATGATAAACAAAACAATAAAATAAAAAAATATATGATATTCAAATTAAAAAACGATGAATAAGTCATGATGTTGATGTTTACTCGAAAGGATGTTAGTGGGTAGACATTCATATCTTAGTAATCATTACTATTTCTTCCTAATAAGGTAAACATCATTTAAACCAAACAAGCTAAATTAGCACTAGTAGGATTTGAACCCACGACTTATCGATTCATCGTGCTAAACAACTGGCGTCTTAACAACTCGACCAAACTGCTTCGCGGAACCTTATGCCTTTGCTAGTTTATATATATTGTTTATTTTTACTTTCTTAGTTTTTGATCTATTATTTTTCTTGCTTGTGATAAACAGCAAAACTTGATGTCATAAATCAGCATATTTTTGAACTTTTCCTTTTAATCAATAGTTTTTTTATAATTATATGTGTTCTTCAATCTCTTCATTAATTTAAACTAGTATTGAACGCTTATAATGAGTTATTAAATATACTAGACCGTTAAGAAAAGTGATGTGTATGGTTGAACTATAACTAAGTATTCATATATAAACATCTAAATATGTTTTTAGAAAAATGTGTAGCTTATAATAGTGTTCATGTCAAAAATGCTTTCAACCAGAGCAGACATGGTAAAAAGCGCCGCTTTTGAATGAAACAAAAACAAATACTAATAAGCCCGGCAGTAGGACTTTTTAATCTAAAAAAAAAATAACTTTCACGATTATAGTTATAACAGCTAGATTTTAACCTTAATTTTTTTTTTATATTCTAAAGATATAAAATGATTATAACAAAAATATTTTAAACTTCATTATTAAAACCTTTGATTTATATTGAAACCATAAATTTATATTTTGTAGTTATTTCATTGAAAAATTAAGTCTAGTACTCAAAATTTTCATTTGTGGACAAAGCACGCACAAAACAAAACTCTCTTAGTAAACTTCACAAAAAATATTATAAATAAGATATTCAAGTATTTCTCTAACAATGTTGTTTTTTTTTTTATTTTAACAAGCATGTCAAAAGATTTAAGTTTTTTGTCGTTTAAAGAACTTATGTATTTATTTTAATATGTTGATGCAAAAAAATTTAGTCAATAAGTAATAAGTTTAGATAAAAAGTAAAATTACAGAAGAAAAATATCTTACACTGTAAAAGTTGTTTTATTCTTTTTCAAAGCTTTAAGCAAAAAGAATAACTTAAGAAGAACTTAATTTTTGATAAAAATAAAAATTATATTAAAAATTGTTTAAATATACAAAAAAGACTTAAACACAATGAAGTACATTGTAAAAAAAAACTTTTTTTTATTTAACATGATTGTAAATTCATTACATCAAAATTAATGAAAATTAACTTATCAAACTTGATAAACTGTAAAATATGAGAAGAAAATTAGATATAGTTTGTTACTTTAGCTTCCTAGTTACTAAAGTGATAAAACAGCTGTAACTAATGATTTTTAAATTCTACCATACCTGAACCAGATGGTGTCTAGATTTTTTACAGTGAGTTAGCACAATTTTTTTTAAACTATAACATACTTTCTCAAATAACTTTTATTAATACACTTTAGAAAATTACTGTCTGCTATTATGTTAAACCATTTGATTATAAAAATGTAAAATAAAACTATGTGTCTAACAAATTGATATTTTATTAGTAACGATAACCAATTTTTTCTTTTTAGTTTTAGATTTCTTAAATGTTTATTTTATTACATTTGCTCAGTTTACACTTTAAATTATTTTAGCTTTAAAATTAGATATAATTATAGATAGAGAAAATGATTTTAGATATTATTTATATTACTGAAACTTCAAAATAACTATTATAAAAAGTGTCGATAAATTGTTTTGTTTATGAATTAATTAATATTTTAATTGAAACTTTAGTATCATTTATTTTGTTGAAATTAATTAAATTTAAAATAGCTGAAATGTCAATTAAAAAAAATTATTAGTTTTACATTTAAACTAAGTAACAAATTTAATAAACCTTTAAATGATATTTATATGTTTGGCTCTGTAGTATAGATGCCCTAATGATGGTTTTGAAACTTTCTTTGTTTTACATTAAAATGTAAACCTAGTGGTCAACACATGTACAATATTTTAATATTATAGTTATTTATTTATCCTAACCTTTATATTTAATTTATTTTGTTGTCTAAAATTCAAAAAAGTTTTCATTTTTCCAAGTTTGCTATTGAAAAATATTCATAGTTTAGGTACTTATAGACTTTCAAGTTTAATTTATTACTTAACAAAATCTGTAGTAAACAGAATTATGTTCTATTAAAAAACATTCCTAGAAAACAAATTATGTACTGTTTATTTTTTCTGATTTTTATTTTATTTTTTAGTTTTTCTGGTTCTGTTCTTATAGTCTTCAAAAACTAATTATACATTATCATTTCAACGACTCTACCTTGATATTATCATAGTAATATTTGAAAAAATAATAGTATTTGAGTCATAATGGAATATAATACTTTAGATTTTTAAGTTTTTTAAATTTTAATAATAGTAAACTACAATTTAATTTTTATTAAGTACAATAAGGTATTAAAATATAATTAGTTTTGATAAAAAATAAAATTACTTTTGATTACACAATATTATTAATAATAAAAATACTTAAAGCAAAAAAGTAATAAAACCAAATTTGAAACAAAAAATAAAGTATTTTTTATTTAGGTTTAGCACTTATTTTCATTTTCCATTCAGATAAAACATTTTAATAAGTCAATGGCCGATTGAACCCCTTTTTTATATTTTATTTATACAAATTTAACATTGTGTAATAAACTTTTCAAAACTGATTACTTTTAAAAGTATATCCAAAAGTTATTGTTTACAAAATTATAGTGACTCAAGGTATTTTAGTTATTAATTCAAACTTATTTTAAAACTCAGCAAACTTTTTTAATTTTTTATTGGACATAATTATTTTATATGCTATTCCCTCGATTAATTTTGAATGTTGAGCTTTAAAAGTTCAACAAATGAAGCGTGAAAGTAATAATGTAGTTCCACTAAACATCTTACTAAAAGTGACTGATATATAGTAATGTAAAATTGGTATTCAGATCTTGTTCAAAATTGAAATTAAATTATTTGTAGAACTTTGTTGTTTTTTAATTGCGTTTTTTATGATATATACATAAAAGTTATTATAATTTATTCAGTTAATCTATAGCTTACATTATTTAAATTTGCAAATTATTTTTAACATAAATTTAAATCTTAACCAAGTTTTATCGATTTCAAGTAATTAATTAAAGTATATTATGTTTTATAGTAATATTTTTATAGTTCCTTTTTTTATAGTAGATACATTGTTCAAACTGTCTTGTCTGATTTATAAAAAGTTATCTGTAATAAATAATAGTATTTATGAGATAGTAATTAATAATGTAGCATTTACTTATGATAAGTAGTACCAATGAACTAAGTTTACCAACATCCATACCTTAAAACTTTTAGAAAATCTCAGTCCAGTGCTTATACTGACCTTGAATGATATTTTTTGGTTTAATTTCAATTTTCAAATATTTTATAGCCAACTTTGATATAAAATGTGATTATTTTTTTTTGTAAGCTAAGAATAAATGTATTTATTTTTTTTAAAGGATTAAAACTCAGGATGACTCAGGAAAGTTAAAAGTCATTCGAGTAGAACCTTATCAATATACTCTTAAGAAAAAAAGAATAAAAGTTAAATTTCAAGTATATTGTTTAAAGTCAAGTGTTTTTATATACCTTGAATGAAATTTTTTATTCAGATATTTTATAGCCAACTTTGTATAAAATATTTTTTTTTTGTATCTTAAAAAACATATACTTTACTTTTTTCTGAAGGATTAAAACTCAGGATAAGTCAGAAAGTTTAAAGTCATTTAAGAAAGTTTGTTTTTTTTTACTCAAAAATGGCATAATTCAATAAAATGGCAACCCTACTCATGCTTGTTTTTGGTTCCTCAGACTGATTTTGTTTTGGTTTCCAGAAAAGCACACCTATCAATTATATATCATATCAAACTCATTAATTATTTTGAACTTAACTTGAAATACTAGCTAGGAATCTTAATTTTTATTTCATGGTATTTAAATAAGTTAAAATTTTAACCAGATGTAAGAAATTTTAAATATTATAGTTCAACACAATACATATTTCTTCATATATTGCAAATATTCTAAAATTAACTTTAAAAAGATGATTTATTTAGTTATTATTTTATTAGTTATTATTTTGTACTATAACAACATGTAATTAATAAAAGAAGTAAAGCTTGTGTAATTTAGATGATTAATGTATAGAGTCATTTTGTGAATGATTTTATTATACAAAGTTGTTAGCAACTAGCAATATTTACTTAGTTTGTTGCATTTACTTGATAAAACAAAATATTATGACTAATGCTGGCCTGTTTTTAATAAGATTAAAATATAACTAAAACAATTATAAATTTTTAAATATGGTTTAGTAACTTTACTTAGTTTAACCTCGTTAAGAACTTTAATCAGTGATAATAATGAAACAAATCTGTCCATTAAAAAAAAGCATTTAATGAACTCAGTTGTGTTTAACATCCAATCTACTGAAAATGATAAATCAGTTCAGAGTAACAAATCTTTATAAAACTCAGATGTGTTCCAGGATTACAAACAAATATTCATTTTAAAATCAATAACAATTATTCTTTATGTTAATATTACAATAGTGGGCTATAATACTATTTCTAACTATTTCACTAAAGTATTTATATTATATAATGGCTCTTATTTAAGATATTTATGTTATTATCATTAATTAACCCGTTAAAATTTCATAAAATTTTTTTTTTGGGATAGAAACTAAATTTGTGTACTAAATGTTACTTAAAACTTAAAAAATTTAGCTCATGTTATAGTTAAAATTTTTTTAAAGACTCAGGCTCATTTGAAATAAGTTTTACTACTTGAACTTTTAGCTTAAATTTATTATTTATTAAAACATTTCAACCACATATGTATGTTAAATTAACCTATATATCATTATTAAACCTTATTTAAATTCAAAAATATTTGTACTTTTTTGTGAAACTCAGGTTGGTTTAGAATTGTTTCTAAAGTTTAAAGTTTAATAAAATATTTTTTTTTTTTTTTGCTATACTACTTCTTTGGTTGTTTAAGTTTAATATTAGTTTCTTTTATGTTCTTATTACTAATTTTACAGTTTCGTCGTCATAGATTGACTCGGGTTTTATTTTTTAGAAATACTGGAAAAGTATTTTAATAATATTTGGGTGAACTTAAAAAAACTGCAGGCAAACTCGTGCTTGTTAGATTTTTTAACTTCTTAAAACTTTAATGCTACTATTTTACTTAGATGCAATATTCCTGTATATTCTAAATTTTTAAGTACTAATGTTTTGGCAAACTGTTCTTAGTACATTATAAACAATAAATTATAAAATGTTATATATATTGTAAATTTGTTTATATGAACGGTATATGTTATTTTGCATGTTATACTGTTTGGTTTACTCACAACTCCTTACTGCGCAATTATTATCCGAATCAATTCAAATCATATCAAATCTCAACAGATACTTTTTTTACTTTCTATTTCTTTGTTAAGTTTTATTTTTTACTCCGATTCTTACATCTAACTACTACCCTCGGTTTATATTCTATTTTATGTATGTTTGTTCCTTTTAAACTGATCAGGTGGAAACTTATCTGCATGGGAGTTGTGCGGATGGGAGTTGTTTTTAATTAAAAATGTGTGCGGGTTTGGAATTGAGCGTGTCACAAAATGTTTATTAATTTCAGTTGTAATGACATTGCTGTGTTTTCTTGCATCTCATATTTTGATGATTTTGTTTATTTATTTGATTATAAAGTTTTAGTAAAGAAAATGACTATATTTGGATTCGTGCAATCAAGCATACTATTGAATGACTCTCTCCAGTTACATTTATTCCTACAGTTGTAGACAAGTCCTAGAGACTGAGAATAATACCTTTATTTTTTATTAACAAAATATACATGCAAATTTATAAGTGTATTTTTAAAGTTCAAGCATAAGAAGTATTATTTAAACGAAATTCAGCTGTTTTAAAGTTTTTAAAACATTTTATAGTTTATATAAACTAAAGTTTTAAAGTGTTTTTCACTTAAAGTTAAACTGTTATTAAGTTTTATTTAGTTAGCATTATTTTTATAAGAAACTTTGTAGTTCTTAATATAAAACATATATTGTTCAAACTATTTTACCTGATATATATAAAATAGTTCAAAATAGAATCTAGTTTTTATAAAATAATAATTAAATAAGGTAGGATTTAGTTATGATGAATAGTAGAAATAAGTTAAATATACCAATATCCATACCATTCACAGTTTTCAAAAATACAGCTTTCTACAATTGATACAAACAGGTATTTTGTTTTATTTATGATAATCATTTGTATTTTACAGATTTAAACTGATAAAATGTCAACTTCAATTAAAACAATACAAATATCGAGGTATACTTCTTATGGTAGATTTGAAGATTTAGTATTAAAAGTTAGGGCAAACAACGAAATTCGCCAGTATGAGTCCAGTAGTTTATATAGTTTTACTGAACACGAAGCTGTAAGTAAAATAGCAAATGATTTCGTAAAAGATTACAAGTCTGAGTATTACAGGACAAAAATCATTCAAGGTTTTCAACAGTTGCGTTTAGAAGGAGATCGTTTTAAAGATGAAAAATTTGATATTCGCCACATGGAAATTCCTGTTCTACAAGAGCAACTTGAACCCCATTCCTCATGTAAAAAGAACAGTATTGATAGTTTCACGACAGATCTACAAGAAAACGAAGTATCTCAGAGTGAATTGAAACAAAAACTGTCTAACACATACAATAACAGTGAAGTAGCGAAGTTTTTTGAAGACAACAAATGTTCTGTTTGCATGAGTAACTACAAAGAGATAGTTGATGAAGACCTTCACATAGTAGTTCCATCTTGTGGACATCCGTTGTGTTGTAAATGTGCTGATAAAGTTTTAGTTAGTGAGAAGAAAGAATGTCCAAGTTGTAGAGGAGATTTTACTGCTCAGTCGTTCGGTCTCATGAAGTTCAACGAAGATTTGACGATAAAGGCTGATGATGGAAAATTATTTTTGTAATGCTTTAGAAATAATATGTTTTAAAAACTTACTTTTCTGTTTATTATATTTATTAATCCAGATAAACTTAAAAATTATAGTTGTTCTAATGTAGTGTATTAAACGTTTACTTATTAAATTACATGTTATTAAAGCTATTAGACTAGTTTAATTTAGTTGAGCTTCATTGAAATAAAGTAAATGCTACTGATACAAGTGTTTTTTTCAGATGATTTAATTAAAATAATATCTAATTACATTTTTTCCTAGCTAAGCCTAATAATTAATATACAAATAAAGTACCTGATAATATTTTTTTTTAAATAAAAGAAGTATGTATATCATGAAGTTGTAATTACATTATGGGATTAGACCTAAACTTTAGCATATAAAATAATTTGGAAACCAAATGAATAACAGTGCTCAATCTAGAAATAGAGAGCTAAGTTAATTAATAATTTAATGACAAAAATTGCTACCCTGCTAACCCGGTTTCACCTAAAAAAGGATCTTCAGAGCTAGGTAGCAATAAAAATGAAGCACACTGATATATATAGAAAAAAACAATCAAATTAATTGGCACTAATCAGGTTAATCAGCACTAATTAGACATAAATTAGTAATTAAGTAATTTATAGATATTTTTAAGTGAAAATAATTAATAACTTTATAAAAACCTTTCAAAAAACTTATTATGCTTAATTAGTAAATTATCATAAAACTTATAAAAGTCTAAAAATTAAGTTTAACATGTAAGATAGTAAAAATAGTAAAAATAAGACACAACAAGCAAATAATAAATCAAAAATAACAAGATCTATAATGAGGACACATAGCGGTTAATTCTTTTCTGATATTTAGTGATTTATTTCTATCTGCTTCTGCTATAGCCATTCTTTCCAGATTGCAGATTGAACAGTTGTCGGCTTTCTTCGGGACTGAGCTTTTAACTTTGTATAGTACTTGCCAATTGATTTCGGCAAAATTGATATTGTTTATGCTGGCAAATTTAGATAGTGTAGTTGTTTGGGTTTTTTTGAGAACACTGTATTAAAACAACACAAATACAGTGTTCTCAAAAAAACCCAAACAACTACACTATCTAAATTTGCCATTATAAACAATATCAATTTTGCCGAAATCAATTGGCAAGTACTATACAAAGTTAAAAGCTCAGTCCCGAAGAAAGCCGACAACTGTTCAATCTGCAATCTGGAAAGAATGGCTATAGCAGAAGCAGATAGAAATAAATCACTAAATATCAGAAAAGAATTAACCGCTATGTGTCCTCATTATAGATCTTGTTATTTTTGATTTATTGTTTGCTTGTTGTGTCTTATTTTTACTATTTTTACTATCTTACATGTTAAACTTAATTTTTAGACTTTTATAAGTTTTATGATAATTTACTAATTAAGCATAATAAGTTTTTTGAAAGGTTTTTTATAAAGTTATTAATTATTTTCACTCAAAAATATCTATAAATTACTTAACTACTAATTTATGTCTAATTAGTGCTGATTAACCTGATTAGTGCCAATTAATTTGATTGTTTTTTTCTATATATATCAGTGTGCTTCATTTTTATTGCTACCTAGCTCTGAAGATCCTTTTTTAGGTGAAACCGGGTTAGCAGGGTAGCAATTTTTGTCAATAAATTATTAATAAACTTTAGCTTATGAATATATTTTTTTTAAACGTTAATTGATGTAATGTTTTTAAAAGTAAAATGTTTTTTAATTTTTTAATACATTGTAAATTATTTGGATCCTGCTGGATACTAATTACAAAATAAGATCCAGGTCTGACTAGGTTTTAATTATTAATAAGAAGTGAATGTTAAAGTTATGGATCCGATTAATCACTATTTTGAATTCATTTATCTTACAATTTCTTCTCAATGCAATTAACTGCTTTTTAAGTATTCGGAGATCTATATATATCTTAACCTTAGGTCAAATTAATGCTAGTTTTAAAAATACAATAAACTGGTCACTGAATGTTACTAGAGCATAAAAATACAAGATAACACATACAAACTTTTAATGAAATAATTGGAATCGTCTATTTTTGGTAACTCTGGGCGTGAGAGTATTAATGTGGCAATATTAGATTTAATAAAACAAATTTTGTATAACTGATCTTGGCTGGCCGGATTCCATTGACCTTTTAAAAAACATCAGGGGTCATTTTAAATCGTGGGGCGGTTCCGATCAGCGAGCACAACGATGCCCGGCCATATACCATAGCTTTTATAGTTTTTCATTTGACTGTTTAAACTTTGCAAAATACTTATTTATGATAATTAATTTAGAAAAGTTAACAATTTATAAAAAAATGAATCATACTTAAAAACTTAATTGTGTGAAATAGTGTTAATTGTGTTATTTTTTATTGAACCATTTTACTGCTTTATTTTTATATCTTGGGCGTATTTCGACTAGTTTCCTGTTTCCTATGCGACAATTTTTTTTTAATAAGTTTTCTTTTTGTAAGTTTTTTAAATGTTTATTTATATTTAATAAGTATTTGCTATCAGATGATTTTTTTTATTAATTGACGTAGTTATAAAAGTTTTTTTATATAAATATTATCATACTGCATATAATTAAATTTTATTTTGCAATCACATTTGAAAAAGGAAACTTTAGTTAAAAACCTGCCCATCAAAAGAGGTGTAAAAACTAATTTTAAACTTATATAAAGGTTAATTTTAAGTATTATTGAATAACTCATGTTTTCTTTATTTTAGAGTGTTCGAAAAACTTTAGATTTAATTTTCTTTAAGTAGTACAATAATTGTTAGCGTCTGCTACTAGTTTGTTTTTATAAATATATTTTGTATTTATTCAAGTGTGTTTTTCTGCGAAAGTAATTTAAGTGGAACTGTTTTATTTAGTAATTTATTTACATGTTATTGAATAAACATTTCTATTATTAGGATTAACTAATTCCTTATATTGATTAGTACATCGTTTTTAGATTCTTATGTACGAAAGGCTCGTTGTAGATGTTAGATTCAAAATACTAGGAATAGAAAATTCATTTTGTCAAAAAAACAGGACTTACGATATATTTAAATTATTTTACTTAATATCAAAGAATTGGATTTTTTTAAAAGATTATGCATTCTTTTTTACTTTTGATTTCAAATAGTTTAAACTTTAAACATAGCTATGTACCTGAAAAAGTTATATATTTAAACGTTATGTAAAAATACTATTAAAAACTTATACTAAATATTATATTATAAAAACACTTAGTTACTAATGAAACGCAAAAAGCGCTACTCTTCTTGAAGAGTTAAGACACGATCAAAGTTTATAAAAATGTTTATAATAAAATGTATAACTTTAATGAAGCCATAATGTAAAAAAACGTGAATCTTCTATTATAGTTAGTAATTTTGAAGTATCATGTAAGAGAAAAAAACTTCAAATGTATAAATATTAAATTTCAACAATATTATCAGGATCAAAAACTCTAAATTTAGGTGTTATAAATATTATTTATTGTAACAATAAACACTATTAATATTGTTTTTTGGCATATATGGCAATTATGACGGCAAACCATGGCAAATATAAATAAAAGTTCGCAATATATAGCAAGTATAGCAAATATTTTGCAAATAAGAGGAATAAAAGCAAACTTAAGAAAAATATGACAAATATCGGCGAATTTATTATAACTTATGGAAAATATGGCAATTATGAAAAATATGGTAAAATTAGGCAACTAGGGCAAAAATGATAAGTATATTGCAATTATACCATAAAATAGCAACATAAAGAAAAATATGGTAAAAATGGTAAAGTTTTTCAAAACTATTGCAATGTTAAAAAATTATTGACATTTATGGCAAAAACATATGATGAATAAAACGATAAAATAAAATAAAATATCAAATTTAAATTAAAAAACGATGAATCAGTCATGATGTTGATGTTTACTTAAAACGAATTTAGTGGGTGATCGTTCATAACTTAGTAATCAATACTATTTCTTCCTTATAACAGAAACATCATTTAAACCTTACAAGCTAAATTAGCACTAGCAGGATTTGAACCCACGACATATCGATTTATCGTGCTTAGCAGCCGGCGTCTTAACACCTCGCCCAAACTGCTGCGCGAAAATTACTAGCTTTTGCTAGTTTATAAATAATTATGTATTTATTTTTACTTTCTAAGATTTTGATCTATTATTTTTCTAGCTTTCAATAAATAACGAAAGATAATTTCTTGAATTACAGTTTTGTTTAAACTTTTTTTCTTTAGTCAATATAGTTTTTTGGGTGGGTGTCACTTTTGCACGAGAAGACTTTTTAGCACGAGGTGACACTTTAGCACGAGTAAACTTTATTATCTTGTATATTTAAACTGTCGAAAATTCTCAGCAAAGGTTCAGTTATTTTTAAGTTTGTTTTGTCTATAGTAAATAAAATTGGGCTATATTCAAGAACATTCTTTATAAAAATAATATAGTGTTTGTTTTTTTTGATTCATACTTTCTTTTTTCTGGTTTTATTTATATAATTTAGTAAATTTAACCATATCATGTCATTCTAACTAATTTCAATAGGTATTTAAGTTATAATGTATTATGATATTCTATACTTTCAAATAGTTTTAATATTTTTTACGCAGAACTACTTACTACACTTCTATTTTTACTAGTTAAAATAAGCTATACAAAACTAACAAACTTAGTTTTTAATATGTGTCCAAAAGTTATTGTCGACCAATTTATTATAACTCGGGTTTTTTAGTTCTTGTCATTAACTTATAAATAAAACTCACCTTACTTTCAAATTTTGTAATGGGGTGCATCTTTCATACAATACTCTATTGTTTAACTTTGAATGTTGAGCTTTACAAAATAAGCCCAACCAATAAAACTTGAAAGTACTTATGCATTTGCTTAAAAACCATATAAAAATAAGTGACTTGTAATATTTTAACAAAAATTTGGTATTAAGATCTTGATCAAAGTAGCAATTAGACCTACTTTAGAACTGTATTTTAATTGCAAAATTTATGGTATAAATATAAGAGTTATCTTTTAAACAATGTTCAGTTGTTTTGGAGTTTTTCAAATGTGTTTTAATTACCATAATTAAAAGTTCATAAATATTCTTCATTTAAACTTAATTTGTAAATAAGTATTAATAAAATCAAGTGAATTAAAAAAGTAATTTATCTTTTTTAATATTATTTTGTGGATTTTTTTATAATACATAAATTGTAAAAACTTTCTTGTCTGATTTATAGAAAGTAATTTAAATAGAATCTAGTATTTTTAAGGTAGTAAATTAAACAAGTTAGGATTAAATTATGATGAATTGTTCTAATAAATTAAGTGCACCAACATCAATCTTTCAATTTTTATTGAATATCTGTCCATCGTTTTTTTAGAACTTGGATAAGGTTTTTGTTTTAGTTTTATTGTCCAGGTATTTTTCAACCATTTTTGTCTAAAATCTAATATATATTTTTTCTTAATTAAATAAATACATATTAGATTTTTAACATAAAAACTCAGGATGACTCAGGAAAATTTAAACCATTTGAGATATTTTGTTTTTATTTTTAAAAATTGCAACCCTGCTCATGCTTGTTTTTGTTTTTGGTTCCTTAGACTGATTTTGTTTTGGTTCAAAAAGTACAGGGTTGCCACAAAGTTAGGTAATATCAGGAAATCAGGAAAAACTAAAAAAAAAAAGACAAATGTCATGAAACTTGACAAAAAAAAGAAGTCAGATTTTTTCAGTTTAAATTTACGAAATTCCTTCTTTTCTAAATCATTTAAATACTAAAAAACTAGTTAAAAATACTTTAGAACAATAACTTTTAGAAAAAATTCCAAACTTTTCCTATAAAAATAACAAAGTTAATTAATTTCCAATGCCTTCATCTGGTACAGATTAATAGAAAATCCTACATAAAACTGCAAAATTTTTCTATTATCATATTGAACAAGTACCCTAATTTAACAAGTAGTTTTTGTAAGTTTTTTAGTATTGATGATTTGTAACTAGGACACTTCCATAGTGAAACTGTGATATATACACAAAAATTTATCTAGCTAAATTTTATAATAAAGTGCTTTTTGTTCAAGTCAGCAATTGAATTCTTTTATTAAGTTTAGTATTTTATGTAACAAGTTAATGTGTAGACTTAACCTCTTTATAGTTTTTTATAGTTTTTGAAATTTGTAAAATAAGTTATAAGAGAGGTATATGTGATGATTAAGTTTACTTATATGTATTTTTTGTAGAATAACTTGAATTTTTTAAATAAATAAAAATAGATTTATTTGTTAAAAATTTTATACTTAATGATAAGAGGAAATATTTTATACAAAAGAATATAGTTAACTTTTTTATGTATATTTTTTTCAGTTACTTAAGTATATATACATTAATGGTAGGAAATGCTAAAAAAATGGGTTTTTTTTTCAGACAAGCTGTGTTCACAAGGTTATAGTACAAATATTTTAATGATCGAACTGTTTGTTGCAAATACATCAATCATAAACAGATGGTTTAAGTGGTGTAATGGAAGTTTGATGATTAAATTATGCAAAAATACTGTTGTTTCAACCTGTGTTAAAAATTAGATTAAAAGCTTTATATAGTTTAAAGTGTTAGATAATGTATTTTGAAATAAGTTTAAATTAAGAGTTTGATTTAGAAAAGACAACAAAAGTCAGGAAAATTTTCTCAGCTTGATCTGTGGCAACCCTGCACCTATCAATTATATTTTGTATTAAGTTTCAAGAAATTATACTTTTTATAAAAATCATTAATTCTCTTAAACTTAACCTAAACTACTGACTAGGAATCTTAGTTTTTCTTCCATGTTATAAAAGTTATAATTTTAACCAAAATATAAGAAGATTTATGATATGTTAGTTTTACACAATAACTGTTTTTATACATTTTGCAAACATTCTTAAATTGACTTTAAAAAGAAACTCTTAATTTTGTACTATAATATCATGGAGTTTAAAAAAAGGGGAATATATGTAATGTAGTAATGTATGGAGTGATTTTATTAATGTTTTTTTTTTCTATTTAAAGTTGTTAGCAAGTAGCAATATTTTACTTAACATTTACTGTATAAAATAAAATACTTGGGCTAGTGCAGGCAGGTTTTCAAAATGATAAAAAATATGACAAAGTTTATATTATTATCTTAAGATAATAACAGTGGATTATACGACTAATTCTTACTATTTCAATAAAGTATTAAAATTATATCATGGTATACTTTTAAAAAATTATCTTTATT
Source organism: Thalia democratica (assembly GCF_965202585.1). Classification (NCBI taxonomy): domain Eukaryota; kingdom Metazoa; phylum Chordata; class Thaliacea; order Salpida; family Salpidae; genus Thalia; species Thalia democratica. Next base: position 4,981,119 of record NC_139166.1, read on the forward strand.
GTCATTTACTCATCAATTTAAAACTTTAAAAAACTGTTTTTTTGTAACTAGAAACTTATTTTGTGTATAAAAAATTAATTAAAGCTTTAATTATTATAGTAAAAAAGGTTATGTTAGAAATTTTATGACTAAGGCTTATTTTAAGCTTTTTTATAAGTTTTTCATATAACTAATCTTAATTTAAATTTGTTTATTAAATATTTCAAACGAATATTTTTTGAAAATTTAAGTAACTAACTGCATTTTTCAATAAATATTTCTTACTACTTTAATTTTCAACTTAAATGTATTCTTTATTAAATATATTTCAATTACATATATATGTTAATGCGTGTCACATAATGTTTATCAATTTCAGTTTTAATGAGACTGCTGTGTTTACATGCATCTCATATTTTAATTATTTGGTTTATTTATTTGATTATAAAGTTTTTCGTAAAAAAAAATGACTATATTTTAATTTGTGCAATCAAGCATGCTATTGAAGAACTCTCTCCAGTTACATTTATTCTTATAGTTGTAGACAAGTCCTAGAGACTATAAATAAGACCTTTATTATTTAACAAAAACTAAAAGCAAATTTGTTTAGTGTATTTTTGAAATTTAATTATAAGAAGTGTCATTAAAACGATATTTAATTGTTTCAAAGTTTTTAACAAATTTCAAAGCTCATATAAACTAAAATTTTAAAATATTTTTCACTTAAATATAAACTGTTGTTAAGTTTTATTTAGTCAATATTATTTTTATAAGTAACTTTTTATTTGTAATAGTTTTGTTACAGTAGTGTTTTGTAGTTCTTAACATAAAACATATATTGTTCAAACTGTCTTGTCTTATATACATAAAGTAGTTCTAAACAGATTTTAGTAATTATAAGATAACAGTTAAATAAGGTAGAATTTAGTTATGATAAATAGTTCAAATAAGTTAAGAATGCTAACATCCTTACCATTAACAGTGTTCGAAAGTACATACTTTTACAATTAATACAATAAGGTATATTCTTTTTTTTTTTTTTATAAATATTATGTTTTACAGCTTTAAACTGAGAAAATGTCAGCTTCAATTAATAAAATACTAATAGTGAGGTATACTTCCTCTGGTCACTTTGACCATTTAATATTGAAAATTAAAAGAAACAACAAATTTCGCCAGTATGATTCTAGTAGATCATCAGGTTTAACTGAAGAGGAAGCTATTAGTAAAATAGCAAATGATTTCGTAAAAGATTACAATTCTGAGTATTACAGGAAGAAAATCATTCAAGGTTTTCAACAGTTGCGTTTAAGAAGAGAATCACCATATGGTATTGACGTCATGGAAATTCCTGTGCTACCAGAACCCCATTCCTCTTGTAAAATGAACAATATTGATAATTCCACGACAGATCTACAAGAAAACGAAGTATCTCAGTATAAATTAAAGCAAAGGTTAAGAAAATTTGGCGAGGACAGTGAAATAATGAAGTTTTTTGAAAATACTCAATGTTCTGTTTGCCTCAGTAATTATAAAGAAATAGTTGATGAAGACCTTCATATCGTAGTTCCAACCTGTGGACATCCGTTGTGCTGTAAATGCGCTGATAATATTCTGGCAAGTAACTAGAAAAAGTGTCCAAGTTGTAGAGGAATTTTTACTGCACAGTCGTTCGATCTAATGAAGTTCAACGAAAATTTGACGGTAAAAACTAGTGAAAAAAATTTATTTTTGTAATGTTTCTTCTATCTTTTATTAAGCTTAAGCTTTTTAAAATTGTTCATTGCAATAAACTATAAATTACTAACAAATTTTTGTACTTTATTCAATTTAGTTTCAAAATACATACACAAAACATTGAAAAGAGTCTGAAATGTTTTACAAAATGTAATAAAAACTTTTAAGCTTCTGTCAAAAAAAAAACAAAATACTTTTGGTTTTGACATTGATGATCCTTTTGTTAATTTTTTTTTGAGTTTTTCAAGAATATTGTAAACAAATAAAAACAAAAAGTGTATTATAGATGTTGGTCTCTCAAAAAACATTTTGTAACCATACTTTTTTTTTAATGAAAAATAATTACCCTCCCCGTTTTTTTCAACCCAAAAATTTAAAATTAAAATATTTGTCGCTCCCATGTTGCCATAAATTTAAAGTTGTTTCATTACTATTTATTGCCCGCACACTTAAATCGCCTAAAACTAACATCTAATGCAGGGTTTCCCAAACTCATTTACTAAATCGCCCCCTTTTCAGTAATTTGAAAAAAAAATCGCCCCCCCCCCCCTGATTTCACAAAGTAGTTTTTATTTTGAGTACAAACTTTTGAGCTAAAAAAGTTGTGTTCGAAATGTAATTTAGTCTGGTACTTCTTATGCACGCACTTTTGTGTTCAAAGTAGTTTACAGGGCTTGAGAAAATAATTTACAGTTATTTTCTTAGAAGCCCAGTAAAGTGTTTTAAAATACTTAATTATTAAAAAGCCTTGTGTTATCTGTAATCAATCCTGTTCAAATATGAACTGTTTTGAAACTAATGAAACTTTTAGGTCAGTGGTGGACAATTTTTGTAGTCAGCTATTCATATTTACTAAAAAATCTTTTCTAGCTTCAACTCGTTAAAAAATGTAATTGCGGGCTGCATGATTTTAAAAAAATAACAAATAAGAAAATTAAAAAACTCGAGCAAAATTGTAATAAACTCATGTACTATTAATGTGATCTAGGAAATATTATTGTGAACTGAAACCGAAATGAAAGCGTATTTCAAAATATTTTATAAAAACTAAATTTTATTTATTATGCACAAGTAGTTTTCAATTTACTTAGCGGTCGAAATTAGACTGGATCTGCGACTGGATCTGAGCCTTACGTTACCTATCTGAAACCTTAACTGAAACCTGAAATTATAATAATATCTCGTATAACAAATTTCGGACATTTAGAAGTTAATACTAAGTAACTTATTTAAGCCGCACAAAATACTTAAATTATTCTATAAATAGGCATATTCTAAAATAACTATACCAGAGATTAAAAAAACTAAAAAAAATGAACAGTTTATTATAGACATAATAAAATAAAATTTAAAAATTAATTTCTGATCTAGTTTGAGGAAGTTTGACCGACTGGTTGATTTTCTCACATGAAAGGTGGTTTCATCAACAGCTTCAGTTAATGCAGTAAATTTATTAATTTCAATACTAAGATATATTGTAAGCAACTTAGTTGTAAAAATCAAAAATTAAATTTTTAACTTTTTAAACTATTTGTTTCGTAGTAGAATACCATGAAATAGTACTTGACTTGGAATAATCTTTAGGGAACTAAACCTTAATTCTAACATTTTTTTTCTTTATTTAAATTCAAAAAACAAATCCAATGTTTTACACTTAATTCTGTGAACAGAAAGTAATCAATTAAAAAAAACTTTTAACTAGGATAAAATTTTGTTTTGTAACTGCAGCAGTCTTTTTGATGGCTTATTTAATTCTGTTTAAAGTTTTTTTCTAGCTATTAGCCCATAATAATTTAACAGAAGAAAATAGTGAAAAACTAAAAGCTAGTGTTGAAGTATTAAAATAAACTAAGTATATTCTAATTGCTAATACTATTGAATTAAGAAAAAACCAAAAAGAGTAGTATTAATAGTCTAAAACTTCTTATATAATAATAATTTTTTAACGATAATAAATCAAGTTAAAAAATAAAATTGAGTTTAAGAAACTTTTAAATGAAAGAGTAGAAGTCATTTAAAATAGAGACCTCAAATTTATACTCTTTTAAAACCAAAAAAATCATATTAGAATTTAAAACTTTAATAGTTATCAAAATTTTACAATCAGATAATAGGTATATAGTTATATAAGTTATATACAGATTAAACAAGTAATAACAAAAACCTGTCAAATAAAGGTCTTTCAAACTAATATTTTAATTTTATCCCTATGCTATAAAAACTTTTAGAATGTAATGTAAAACGACGAATATAAACTACAAAATTAACCAGGTCAAAATAAAACTGTTAACAACTTCAAAACATAAACCATTTAATAAACATAGTAGACTTCCGCTTAAGTTCGCACTTTGAAAAAAACTAAAAAGTGCAAACTAAAAGAATTATTACCATATTTTTTTTACAAAATGACAAATTTCAATATGTTATATGCAATAATGTTATGAATAAACATGAAATCCACTAAAACATAAAACAAACTTTCATTAAAATAAAACAGATCTATATAAGCTAACAAATACTATATATATTTTGTTTTGTTAATATTTGGTTAATAATAGACTTTACTTTAGTTATATATAAGAAAATATAAATTTGCTTTTTTTATTTGGGTAAAAAGTGCGAACTCAAGAGGAAGTCCACCGTAATTAATATTTATTAGGCATTATGCAAACCTGTTGTAGAATAAATAGCTTAATAAAGTTGTTATTATAAAAAACTACTTAAATACAATACAAATCAGGATAAATAAGAAGTTTTAAAAAGATCAAATCAAATTAAAAAGCTTTCATAAAATAATGTCTGCTACTGAAGTCTAATATAATGTGAAGGATGAGGTTCATGACTGCTTGCAAGTTTTTTTAATCTGATTCTTAATCAGTAAAATAGAGCCTTAAGTCACCTCCTTTATAAATATCTAGATTAGATCTTTTGCTCAAGATATTGATAACTGAACTGAAAGCTTTCTCAACAACATAGCTAGAAGGAAAAGCTATAAACAACAATCTAATTTCCTTTTAGGTGATTAGGTACTTTTGCCTTAGTTTTTATTGAGTCCAAAAGCTTTCATATCGTTGTTTGGAAGAATTTACTTGAAGTTTAAGGTCAGTTTGTAAGTCTGAGAAGGTTTCCTGTATGTCGCCTCGAAGTGATCCATTTTTTTATCTATATGATAGCTTTTTTGTGTCAGATCTAAATTTACTACTTAATATGTTAAAATCATTAAAAATTCCAGATTTTTTCCAGGTTTTTTTTTTGCCGATATTGTCAAGTTCCAGGTTTTTCAAGGCTTCTAGGTAAACTGGCAACCCTGTATAGTTTTATTTCTTAGTCTAACTTGGTGACTTTTCAAAAAACAACTGGAAATATCATGAGATGATAGTTAATAAAAGATAACATAGATTTTTACAAACCATTTATGATCCCAAATAACATATATCTCAGGTTATAAAATAGTTAGAGCGATTTCAATCATCTATGATATATGTAATTGTTAAACAAGGAAATATATGAATGAAAGTATAGTATTTACTTGAAAGTAGGAGTCATAAACACTTGATTTTTTTCTACTTTTTACATTTATAAAATAAACATTTTTGTTTGTTTTTTACCTCAGGGTCATACAATTTAGAGCAAGCTAAAATTAGTAAAATAGCAAGAAAAAAAGGAAAATCTAATGACAGCCCAAAATTTTCAAATCGCCCCCTTTTCGCCCCCTTACTAGTTATCGCCCACCCTCTCGCCCCCTTACTAATTATCGCCCCCCAAATTACTAAAATCGCCCCCAGGGGGGCGATATCGCCCACTTTGGGAAACCCTGATCTAATGTATGCTTTAACTAGACTATGTATATAAAACTAACTTTAAGAACTTTTAAAGACTATTAATTAGAAATAATTTAAATTACAAAATGTATTTATGAAAATATTTGATAAAGTCGATTGTTACTATGAGAGAAAAAATATCAGCTCAGGATGTAAAACTACTTTATATGAGGAAACACTTTATTATTAAAAAGTAGCATTAAAACTTAATTAAAGTTGTTCTGGTAAATTGTCTTTCTTTATGTAAGTGTGAGTTCAGTGAATAGCACTACTAGTTTAACTAGAAGTTCAACTAAAATACATTCTTATATCACGGTACTGGTTTGTTTTTTTTCAAATACTAATAAGTTTCCCTCCTCTCCCGCCAAAAAAACTGTGTTGGGTGTAAGATGAACTTGTGTGTTTAAGATAACTAAAAACTGTAACACTTATAAAAAACTCAGCCAAATTTGCAATTTTTACGGGAACCAGTCTATATTGGAATTTTTTCTAACATCTTAAGTAACAGTATTTTTTTCAATTCATGGTGTTTATTACTTAAAATAAAAAAATATAGGATGGCAATTCCGCTACAAAAGAAAATAAATAGATATTGCAAGTTACTGAAAATACATAAGAATTTTTTACTGTTCTGTAACAGGGTATCAAACTGCATTTGATAACTGTTTAAATTAAAGTTTTAAGTTAAATTCCTTGTTCATCCAAGCGTTTACGAGAAAGCTCGCAAGCCTACGTGTTATACTGATGCAAGTACAGACAAGAAGAAAATGAAGAGCAGTCTTGAGTATACTGATGCAAGTTCACATTTCAATATTACAGTCATAATTACTAACTCTCATCAGTTGAATCCGGGAGGCATTCTAGCAACAGACTGCTGCAGTAGACAAGTTAACCCATAATAGACTTTTATATTGTTTTCTTGTATTGTGTAAGTATTTTTTTAGTAATGTTAATTTTTACAAGTAGTTTTTTACATTTTTAGTATTTAAAACTGGTTTTATTTTATACATTCTTAAAATAAGTTCCTGCTAGATTAAGTGTTGCTGGAAAAGATTTGACCAGATTTAAAGTATAATGGTTTTATATACATGTAAGTGATTGCAATTGCTCTTTATATAAAATGTGTTCATTTATTTCATGCCCAGTTTTGTAAAGAGCAGTCAAGAGCAATTAATATTAGCATTTATTATAAGTAGCGTTAAGTTTATTTATGGTTTTCAGTGTGGTTGTAAACTACTTAATAACCCTTACTTAAAACAAAGCTACTTGTTGTTTTTAAGTAAGCTTGGTATCTGTTTTCTTTTTTAATTTTAATAACTGTAAACACAAATTAAATTAATTAATAATTCCGATATGCAATGTAGTTACATTCGAGTTCAAAATGCTTCGCACATCCTATGACGTCACCTTTGACGTCATATAAAACTACATCGCTAACTACAAAATGTTGGGTAGGACTTTTTAGTGGTAGTTTTTTATCGAGCTACGTTGGGTACTATTTTATCTGCATAATTGCAGAAATTTTGAAAGAAATACTCCAATGTTTTGTTGACGTCATACCTTATTTTGGGTAGTTTTATTTTAAAAGTTATACAGAAAAGTTACAAAAAAATATAGCGCGCTGAAAAGTAAATTGAACAATGTGGTTTCATTAAAATTTGTACTGCTAGTTTTTGGAGCTTTATTTTTGTTTACACAATAAAAAGCGTCTCTGCCTATAAAAATTACACCGTCTATGTGATTTTTAGTTGTAAACTAATACAACAACATGCATAGAAATATAAAGAAAACTATTTTTCAATGTTTTACAGTTTTAATAAAATGCAATAACAACTTGAGTCGAGGGTATTTTTATAAACTTATTAACTAAGTTACAATTATAGAAGAATTCTTATTAAATTGTAATTACCAGTTGCGTATTTTTGTCAGAGGGTGAACAAATTTTTTCTCAAAAAATTCCCTAAATTTAAACTTTTGTAATTAACTATAAAAAGAACTCTTTATAAGTAATATAACGAAACAAATTCATTAAGTAAAAAAAGTTTGAATTGACTGTTTCAAAAAACACTTTTATATTACGAAATTAAACAATTAAAGAAGTATAAATTTCATTACAATTACTTATATTTTGCACAAATGTAAACTAACTAAATAAAAGTTATTTTTACCACTTATAGTAAACGTTATATCTTTAAAAATGAATATATTCAATAAAACGAAAGTATCTGTTTTATTTACGAAAAAAATATCAATCTTTTTTATATAATATACAACAGTGATAACAACACCTCATTCCACATAATTCAAATAAAATTACACAGAAGTTAAAATAGACCAACTTTATAACTGTTATTACAATTTATTACAACTTTGTAAAATAGTTAAAAGTATTATTTTTAAATTTAGTTCATCTGCTTGTATTTTTTTAAATAAAAATCACAACAAAGTTTTTTTCTCATAGGCTGACACGCTTTTTCTTGTATATTTACAAAAATAAAGTTCAGAAAACTAGCAGTAGTCTTAACATTTATTTTATCATAAAAAAAACTTGTAAAATTGTTTAATTTTTCTTTAAGCGTGACGTATTTTTGTAAACTTTTTGTAGAAAAATCTGTATATACTACTGCGGTGCTTTAATTAGTTGCGTTGTTTTTGAGTTTAAATTCTAATGAAGTTAATGAAGTTATAAAATTTTTCCTTATGGAGTATTTCATCAACATCGGTCTAAACTTGTGCTTACGCACCGAATCAGTATATTGGGTAATTCCCTGACTTGTCACTAATCGGTATTTAAAATTTCGATTAACTTTTCGAATACTAGATAAACATAGTTGAAAAAAGGCCAATTAAGCAGAAGAAATAAACAATAAAGGATAAAGATAGTGCTTTTTATTTTTACTTCTTTTTTTTTGTGTGGCACGCATGCGCCAGTGTCCCTACCCATGCTACACCACTGGTAATTACTAATATTTACATACTAAAAGTTACATATTCCGAACTTGTCTAACACGGTACAAAAAGACTTCTTCTTCATTATGGTTTTTTTATTAAAACATAGTTTACTAATTAACATAATGATTAAAGACAACCTAACTAAACTAATTATTTTCCATAGTAATATAATTTAAATTTTGAGTTTTATTAAACACTTTTAGGTTGAGCTACAACATGGCTCTGTTTATTCGGTAAAATTTTTGAAATGAACGTATATTTCTCCTTGCTTTGTATGGCATTTAATAAAATCAATTGTAACAAAGAGAGCTAAGAGCAAGAGCTTTGGGTGTTGAACTGATATAAGATACATTTAATTATAATTTATTTAATAACAAAAAAAAGCGCTCAAAATATTTTTCCCTGGGACCTGGTGCACGAAAAACCTTAAGTGTAAAAAAAAGTCGCACACCACGGATACCTTTTAACGTCTTGTCTAGGACAACACTTATGAAATCAAGTAGAAAAAAGTTATAAATCAAGTATAAAGTTCAGATTTATAAATAAGTAGTTCTAAAAAATTAAGCAAAAGTGTTTTATGTTACTATACATTACTACTATTTTACAATATTGTTTAATTATTCACATATGACATATTGTTTCAATATTACAATACTGGTTTAAAATTTTACTAATTTGTTTTTCTTTCTATTTTTTCCCGTCTAAACAAACTTTAAAAAAAAAGCTACAGTTTTTTTTTAATATAATACAAATTGATGTTTTTAGTTAGTACCAATTGATACTAATTAGTTATTAGTAGCTTCCTAAAGAACCTATATTTAAATTTCCATACATAAAAAGAGTAAAATGTTATCAGTTGTATCTAAAACAGCTGAGAGTAACAGCTAGAAATAAGTTTTCAGACAAAATTATTAGAATTAAGTAGAAAGGGTCCTTTTGAAACTCAACCAAAGTTATATTTAAAATCCCCTAATACAATTGTTAATTTTAAACAATATTGTCAAGGAAAAAACTACAAATGTGAAAGTTATAAATGTGTTAACTTATACCAATAAGTATTATCAAACCAATGTTTAGAAAATTTGGTAAAATATGGCAAAACTAAGCTGATTATGGAAATTTTGGCAAATATGGCAAATTCTAGTAAACTTTAATATCCTGGTTTTTTCGAATTTATCTAGTTCTAACTTAACTAAATTTATGTCCCTTGTAAAGCAGTCTAAAATAAATAGTTTTATTATAAGCTTCAAGTTGCGCTACAATGTGGCTCTTTTTTAATCAGGAAAATGTAAGAAATTAATTTATATATAAGCTTTGTTAAACATTTATTAAAATTAGTTGTAACAAAATAATTGTAATGATCAAAGGCGTAGTTAGGGGGCCACAGGGGTCCATGAGGTCATAATTTGAAACTTACACTAGATATTCTGGAGTTATGGATGAGGAAAAAAAGTCATAGGTGCTTTTAATGATGGCTTTAATCTTGTTGAAGAAGGTCATAGCTTAGTTGTTTTCTTTAAAGGGGGCCATTTGATAAAAAAGTTTGGAAAACCTTTGTTTAGATACACCACTTGTGTTAAGTTAAAATTAATGATTTAGAAATGTTTTTTTTTTTGATAGGGAATTATTTTCACAACTTTTAAGTACAAGTAATCATCAAATAAAAATAAAAAAAGTTCATTAGTGGTATATTATGTAATGTTAATTTTGTAAATATATGATTTCAGAATCAGTTTTTGCCTGATGTATTAATTGTTGAATACACAAGTACAATTGTTTATAATCTGTACGAGGTTTTGATGTTAGTTATGTTTATTTCAAAATAACTGTATGTTTTTCAGCTATATACAAAACATGATAACTGCAATCGAAAAAATATTATTATCCAGGCGAATGGTAAACGGTCGGTTTCATGGATTATCCCTGAAAACCTGGGTGACCATTGATAATATCAAAAGGATTTTTAGTACACTTGTATCAGGTGGAAGAGAAGAGCAAGCAGCTACGCAACTATCAAATGAATTTTTTCAAGACTCCAATTCTGAACATTACAGAGAAATAATAATAAAAGGTTTCGAAGAGTTGCGTTCAATAGGAGCAACGGGCACGCAAAATATTTATTTGGAGATAGGTGTGCTCCGCGAACATCTTAAACTCCATTTTTCTTGTAAAAAGAACAAATTTTATGCTTGTGCCACAACTCGAACAGAAAACGAAGTTTCTCAAAGTGAGATGAAGCAGAAGTTGACAGAAGTTGACGATCATGAAGTTTTTCGAAGACAAAACATGTTCTGTTTGCCTCCACAACTACAAAGAGATCCTCCTTGATGAAGACCTTCACATCGTAGTTCCATCCTGTGGACATCCGTTGTGTTGTAATTGCGCCGATAATATTTTTGCTGGTAACAATAAACAGTGTCCAATATGTAAAAGAAATTTTACTGCTCAGTCGTTCGATCTTCTGAAGTTCAACGAAGATTTGACGGTAAAGAGAATGGAAGATGACCGAAGACTATTTTTGTAATTTTTTTTCAATTGTTTTTTAGTATTTTTAGGTGCAATAAAATACAATTTACTAACAAACTTATCATAATTTTACCTATTTTTTTTAATAACTCTATACAGTTTACACCCATTAAACTTTATTTAGAGCTTCTAATAATTATAATTTTAGTAAAACGTGCATGGGTCATGTCATACATATAAACAGTTTAGAAAAAAAGCCTGCACCATTTAAAATAGTCATATTAAGTGTAAAACAAAAAAGTTTTTTTTTTTTTTTGCCTCCGTGATTGTTGGAAAATTGATGGTCTTAAAAACTTACAATCGTGCAAATTTAATAAAAAAAACAACGGCTTGGAAAAAAATGTAAAACATAGCAAAGTAAAAATATTAAAAAAAAATAACAGTATTTTCTGGCTGAAACATTAGTTGGAGTAAAAATATTAAAGAAAAAAAAAAAAATTTCTTAGGGTCTCACAAAAACTTAAACCCCATTCCAATTTTTTTTTTAAGTTTGTTCGGACAAGATTTGGACACGTTCAAAATCCACCCGCGATCAAAAACCCACTGAGTCAAATTCTAAAACCGCTTCCTTACTAACCTTCAGGGATTAGGTTAACCATGACAGTGAAAACTATATTAAGATAAATAAACATAATATAAAATATATACCAAATGAATTAATAAAAAATTGGGTGGATTTTGATCGGATGGAATTTACACGCAGGTGGATTTTGATAGTACACCGTCAAGATTTATAGTATTCTTATTGAGCAGAGTGATAGTATAAAACACTTAAGTGTGGTTTTGTATGACATAAGCTAAATTGGAAGAAACATTTGAGTTCCCTGAAATTAAAATTGTCTAGGAGTTGTTATTTTTTGTTAAAATTGAAACACTATTTGGACACAATAACACTTAAGATGCTGTTTAATAGTTTGTTTTATCCGCACATCCAATATTTTATATCTGCTTGGAGTGGTGCTGCTGACTGTTACTCTAATACTGGAAGCTAAAAAAGGTAAAATTCTGAAGAATTAAAACAAAAGCGAGTTTTTTTTTGCACAAATGCATACGTGCCTGATGTACAATAATTTATGCTGGGTCTTTTTATTTTTGCAGTTGTCTGGTTAATTAATAGGTAACTGTTGAAAATTTGTTAAAATAGATTAAATTTATAAATAAAATTTTATTATAATTATTTAATTTTTGTTACTGTGTTAGACTTTAAGATAGTTGAATTTATTTTTTGTTTTAATAAAAAAAGAGTTTTTCTTACTTTAATTAATTTGTTTTTCTTAGTCAAATATAAAATGCTAAGTCAAATTTAATTTCTTTTTTCTGTTGAACTTAATGAAAATATATTACTATCAAACTTTTATAACACTTTTTAATTTTTACCTTTTTACTTATTAAGTAATAAATTTTATAATAATTTTTTAATGATTTTTTTATTATTAGTTATTCACATATTTTTTTATTTTTTGAGTTTTTTTTTTCATGTTTTATAAAAGCTTAACAGGTGCGTTCGACATTGATTAATTTTTAATTTGAAACGGCTGGTGACAGTGACCACACTGATCCTAGATGTATTTTTGTTGCAGAGCCGCAAATACTTGCATGGTTCATGATATCCCCACTCTATGTGGTTTTTAGTTTTGCAATCTTTACCCTGTGGGTGTTTGTCAAAAGTTGTTACCTAGAGTTTTTTTCGTTAAAATAGATTTTTTTTATTATTTTTTGTTAGTTTAATATCATTTTAAAGGGGCAGGTAGAATTACAAGTTATGCCAAATTGCTTGCTTGACCTTTATAAAACGTTTATTACTGTAAAGGAAAGAGAAAGTGTTTTCTCCCTTTATGTTATATCTAAGTAAACAAAAAACATCAAGCAATAGAAAAAATAAAAACGTCTTTAAAGTCTTTTAAGTTGTTGATTTGAAAATCATAATCCAATACTTCAAAAGGCATATTTACGTCATTTGCTAAACCAATAAATGATCGCATTAAGCTTTAAAAATATAATTAGTTTATTTATCATTAAAAAACATAGTGATTCTGACAACCAGATCAATTTTTTAAGTGCATATTTAAGCGCTAAAAGTTCCTTTGCAATTGTCTGTAACTCACAACTTGATCTTTGTTAGTTTTTGATTGTAGTCCTCCGGGGCCTGTGGTAGTAACTACCTTTAATAGGGGGAAGTCACCTTTTTTGTGCTAAACGCCTAGCGAGTTTAGCTCTTAAGGATTTTACTTAATTTACCTTACTCATTAGGTTTAACTTATAATTAATAAGTATGTAATAAACTTGATATATATAATTTCTTTAATGAAGTGAGTTTATTGAAAACGTGATGTTAATGTGAAAATTAGGAAGTAGAAATGATAAAGCAGCCAATTTATCAGTTGAATAAAACTGCGAATATAAACACAACAAATAAACACAAAGTTCTACAAATAGAAATGTTCTTAAAGTGTTTGAAATCTTAAATACTTAAATAGTTCTTACTAATAAAAGTACTAATAATACAGAGTCTTAATATATATCGTGCTTCATGCACAACGATGGTTAAACTAAGCACAATATAATACGCTAACGCAATTAAGCATCAAGATCTTATAGAACGAAAATAAAAAAGTTCTTATAATTAATTCGTGTGCGTCTCGCACGGTCTTATGGCTTAACTGAGCGTAATAACAGACATACTTAAGTTTTATTGTGTGTTGATTTGATAAAAAATCGTCTAACGCCCCCTGGCGGTCATTTAAAAAACAACAAAATGCATATTTTTTTACATGATAACAATAATCTAACAGTTTTTATGTTTTTTGCTTAGGAGTAAAACGCAAATCTATTGAAACATTACTTTAATTAGTATTTCAAGACTTTTTTTACTTTTGAAAGTTTAAGTTTTATATAATATTATCACAAAAAATCTAAAGATTAGTAAAAACTTCAATATTGCATTCAAGTAGTTTTTATTTTTATTTAACTTTTTTTATATGAAAAGTTATTAGTTATTAAATATACTTTAAACTTGGAGCTTAAAAAAAAAATCCTTTAAGAAAAGATTCACTTTTTATAATAGTTACTAACAAGTTTATACTTACTTTTTCATTATGTTATGTGTATTTTGACGTTTTGACAGGTCTTATAAAGTAACAAACTTACTACTAAACAATTAAGTTTTCTGTTAAAGTTTACTTTCTTGTATAATAAATAATACTTTATTTCAAAACTCTTTTTTACAGTTTTCCATATCAAAAGAACACTAGAAACTTCTGAAGAATCTTTTAACACAATACTTTAAAATTTTAAGTAAAAAGATATAAATAAATTTCAATTTTTTTTTTGTTTTTCAAGTAATTTGTTTTGCAATATAGATTAGTGCATCTTTATTTAATATAAACAATAATTAAGTTTTAAAACTACAATTTACTAATTTTTTTTTTCTTATTAGTGTTTTGTAATATAAAATAAAGCCTAAGTTAATGTGAATACTGATTTTTGTAACCATTAGTTAAAACTTTATAGTTTTATGTTTGTTTATGTTTTTTTTTTTTCTATCTTAGATATTAGAAGTACATTTTTAATTATATTTTAAACAAACAAAACCTAAATAATAAATTACATTAAAAGTATTCATAGTTATTGACATATAGAGAGTAAGTAGTAAAAAAATTCAACTGAAAGTAAACCATAAGACCAGTAAAAAAGTCAATTTAAATTAAAAAAAGTGTTTATTCAGTTTTCAGATCTCTTTATTTTTAGTGTTCTGAAAACTTTTTGTTTTAAGTTAAAATATTTCAGTGATTGATTGGCAATTTTCTCATAAAAGTATAGCAATTACACACACCTACGGCTACTACTGCTAGGTTTAAACAACACCACATGTCTGAAAATAATGTCAAAAGTCTTAATAAGATAATAAAAGATTAGTATAAACTTGTTAGAACCCATTAGAAATATTTGTGATCAAGTAAATTGTTCATAATTGTTTAGATTTACATAGCAAGAAGTAAAGAATTGTTATATAAAGCAAACCTTAAATAACGTTGAATAAAGTATTTTGATTTTAGATAAATGTTTATTAAGTATTTACATCTCTAAACTTTTTTATTCTTAAATCTCATTTTGTTTAATTCAAATGTCATACTCGAATGATTTTTGTCGATTTTATCATAGAAGTATAGTATTTATGCCTACAACCGCTAGATTTACACTACACCACAATTATGCCAACTAGTGTCAAAACTTTTTATGTCTTAAAAGCTGTCCTTAGTAATCCTGAAGTATTTCAATTCCTACTTATAACTACTTGTAAGTTAGCTTTATTATAAAGTTCTGACTGTTAGTTCTTTTTTTTTGCATTTAACCTTAACTGGAACTATATAGATTTTGTGCATACTGTTAAGTACAATTTTATAATGACTAATAGTAATTTATAAGAAATTTTAAAATAAGATTTTTGATTTGTTGTTTTGTTTTTAGTAAAAAATTGTATAATATTTAACAAAACTTTTAAATTTGTTTGAATAATATATAATCCAAGCTTTATAATTATTACCTTTACAAAATAAAAAATTGTTGTAAATTTTGGTTTTTACATTAAATAAATTATCTTTATTTTTAGTTTAAAGTAGGTAACTATTATTTAACAATTTTAAAACAACTTCTGCGTTTTCTAGTTTAAAATCAAATCATTATCATCATTTATTTGATTACGCTAGGAATTCATTTGAGAATTTTCTTTTAAATTAATAAAAAATTATGTTAATTAATATCAGATTTGGCATGAAACATGGACTACTGTAAAAACCTGGAATTTTGGAAAAACCTGGAACTTGCAAATTTATCCTAAAAAGCCTAAAAAAATCTGAAATGTGAGTAATTTAAAATAAAAAAAACATTAAAAAACTTAGAATCTATAAACAATTACTACAAAAAAATTGTTAAAAAACACAAAAATATATAAATAAAAAATTATAGCCTAAACATATTATTTTTATAAAACACATTTAGAACAGTAGTAGTTTAACCTTTTTAAAGTTTCTTTGAAAATGTCTGTAACTTACAAACTGACCTTTATCAGATTTCTAATAATTACACGTAAATAACTAAAGTAGATTTTGCTAAGCCTTAGATGTAATACATACAACTCTTTAAAGAGTATTTATAGTTAGTATTTCATTGCAGTTTTAAACTTATTTAAAGTTAAATTTTATACAGAAGCAGTATAAGTTTTTGAAATGTTAGTATAAAACAAGAATACAATTTGTTTCTTTTTTTTAAGTTTAGTAGATAACTTAAAGGGGGTTTAGACTTAAATTTTTAAATACTAAATATTTTTTTACAAAAAGAAACAACTTTTTTAAATAGTTACTAGCCATAAAAACAAGTTTTGTGTTTGCTATATTAGTTTTAATTTTATACTATTCTAATACTTAAAAAGATTAAATTAGTAACCAGATTAATTTTAAGGTTGTACTGTTATATATACTGTACAAAAATTTGTAATGTATCTATTCTTAAAAGTTTAGAATATTACTAGCTTGAACAAAATGTTTAATTGTACATACAAAATGTCATAGTGTTAAGTTACATATCAATGCTGTTTTACTATAAGTGTGTTGGTTTTAAATAGTTTTATCTGAAAAATTTAATTTTGTGTTTAAAATAAGTAATAATTCTAAAAAATATAATAAAAGACAGTTATAAAATTACATAAATATCTCATATTTGGTTGTTTCTTATTAGCAATCAAAATTAAAAAAAATCTATGATATGGTCTATATTGACCTTTGTAACATATTTTTAAAATTTAAGGTCAAATTTTATTAAATTTTTTTCATACCTTTAATATTTTAGAATATTTTATTAATCATTAGTTAATAAATGTTTGATAAGTAAAAAGAATTACAAGTTTTAGCTTTTAAGCAGTAAGCTAGAAAAACTTTAATTTTAAGGTTAATCCAAAAAAAAATTAAAAGTTAATTTCTTTTTTTGATTTAAGTTTATTTTTCATTAAAATATTACTTATTTTGTAAAAATTGTTAAAGTTTCAAGTTTTTTTTTTGTTTTTTTAGTTCAATAAGAGCTTTTTTTCAAAGTTTTTAAGTTTAAGCTTTTTATCGTAAATTACCATATTTTGATTTTTTCAAAAATTCAGGTTTACTAACAGGCCAGTAAGTGTTATACCAAGTCTATTATATTAAATAAGGATTTTAGTAGTGTTTTTGACAATGGTATTATTTGTTGATTTAACCACTGTTAATTGTAACTTGAGCTTATCACACCGCACTTGTTGTTTCATGCTTTGGATCTGATAAATGTATTACTAATGTATTTTATGAGTTTACTCATAAACTTTGGGATAAAAAGTAATAGCCAAAATTTTAGTGTGGTTCAGTGGTAACAGGCATAACTGCTGCACTTTTACAAGAAAATTTCCAAACAATTACTCGAACATGACATTTTAAGGTTACAAAAAACGTGTTTAGGTTTCCAGAAATGACGATATCTTAATATTTATTTGAAAATTATTTGTATAAAATATGTTTTTAAGGTTAGTTTTTCAAATATGATTTTTCTGCAAATTTTTCAATAATAAGCTTGAATAAAACATTGACGGTGTTTTTATTCAGAAAAAACACTATAATAGATCAACAAGTGGCACTAGACAAGCTCCAGTTATCATAAAGTTGTATGATAAACAACAATTATCGTTATCCAGTACTAATAAAATACTATTTAACTGCACTAGTCAGAGGTAGTAAAGATGAATTTATTCAGGGTTAGACGTAGAGAAGAATATAAATTGTCTTATTTTAGGTTAACAAACGCAATTGTTTTGTTTTAGTTTCTATTAATACTTGAATTAATTTCAATGATACGTTTACATGTTCAAATTATACTTATGAACGATGTTATTCAGCTTCACAACAACACCTAAAAAAAACCTCATACACTTTGAAGAAATTAAAAACTAAAACAAAAAAATTAAAAAAAGATTTTTTTTTAAATATACCTCTAAATACGCATCAGATCTTTTTAGTTGCTTTGCATCATTAGTTCCAGAATATCTATGGTAAGTTTTATACTGTTGTTTTGTGTCTACCCCTTTTGCAGCTGCTACCTTTTTTAAAATGATATCGATCTTTAGAAAACCAAATGAAATTTTATCCTTAACTTTTTTGATAGTGAAATATTTTTAACTTATTTCTACTTATATATTCTTTTTTTTTAATTTATAGATTTTACATAAAACAAATTTTTTTAAATGTCAAAAAATTTGAAAAGAAATATTCAAAAACCAGCTAAAGAAGCAAAAACCTGGATGAAAGTACCAAGTAGATCGACAACAAGACTTGACTATGCCAGACAAAATATATTCGAGTCTCTAACAAATCTTGTGAACCAAAACTGCCCTGAATTCGTTATGTTAAACAAGAAAAAAGCTTTTGAAAAACTTAGTAGAAAAATGTTAGATAAAATCAAAAAATTTAGAATTCAAGGTTTTAATTATTTTCAATTTAAAATTGTAAGATATTTATTCTAGATAAAAACTAAGTATATCCTTTTTTATTTTTAATAGTTGTTCAGTTGTTTACTTTATTTTTGTTAAAGTTAAGGTTCAAATTCGTAACATGTTTTGAAATGCAAAATATAGCGTTTAAATTAGATTTTTCCGAACTGAAAACTAAGTTATAATTACCTTTTATAGAAAGTGTTAGACTAAACTATGGTTTCTAAAACTCGTTTTCTTTTCACTTCTATAGGCAAAATCTCATAAATAATTTTAGCTAGTATCACATAATCTTTTCTACTAGTTTATTATCCATTTTAACTTGTACTCCTATACTAGTCGTTTTCCTAATAACAAAAATTAACTAAAAGGGGTTATATTGCCTATTTTATGAAATCCTGTAAAAGCTAGAGAGCTTGATTAAGATTTTTATGTAACGCAATATCTGAGATTGAATTTTCTATATTTTTAACTTTAAATCTTTACAGAAAACTATACTTTGGATAAGGATGAACTTGTGACATCAATGAAATTTAATAAAGTTTTACTTACTGAATATAAAGATGATAAAATTAAGAAATCTGTGATGTACGAAACAGATATAGAAAAATGTTTAGTAGTATATTGCTTGTCAAATATTTTTAAGTCATCAAGTTTAATTAAAGTTTCAATGAACCTTATTCAGCGCTATTTTCCAATGATTGCTGATTCTGATAATTTTCTAGAGTTAGACTTTATCTATATCGGAAAGATACTTTCAAGCAGTGGTTTAAACATTGACTCAGAACTGCAAGTATTTAATGCCTCAGATAGATGGTTATGTCATGACGTAACTGAACGTAGAAAATATGCAACGAATCTTTTGTCCAAGGTTCGAATTCATCTTTTATCTTTTCCTGCATTAAAACAAACTTTAAACAATATATTATCAAAATATCCTGAATGTAGTCAAGCTGTTATTAGTAAAGCTATTATTGAAGCTGTTTTAAACAATAAACAACAATTAAACTCAACTAGGTACTGCAACCAAACTAATTTTAATATATTAGTTTGTGGGGGTAAAAATGTTAACCTAATGAACGTTTCAAATGATGTTAATTTATTAAGTGCAAATAATTTTAGTGAAGTCAGTAGTTTGCCACACATGAAAGAAGCCAGATGCAATTTCGGAGCAGTTTGTATAAAAGGTGAAGTTTATGTTTTTGGTGGAGGAAAAAGTAAAAAAGTTGAAAAGTACTCCCCAAATACCAACACTTGGGAATATGTAACTGACATGATGGATGATCGTATTTTGTATTGTGCTTGTTCTTCTATGGATAATGTTTATATTATGGGCGGGCGTTTAAGACAAGTTAAATGGAGGAATGTTACAGCTTCTTGTGTTACGTTTAATACAAAAATTCTGAAATGGAAAGAAATATCGGGAATGAACATTGTAAGAAGGCTTTCATCTTGCTCGGTATTTGAAGAAAGAATTGTAGTATCTGGTGGATATCATAAACGTAGTTTAAACACTGTTGAAGCATATGACCATGTTGGAGATACCTGGAATACCATGCCAAATATGATTAATGGAAGATTTCGCCACAAATCAGTTGCAGTAAACAACAAATTGTTTGTAATCACTGGATTTTTTACAAACAATTGTGAAGTATTTGATTCAGCTACTAATAAGTTTACTCTGTTAAAAAAACCTTCACAAGCATCTGGACTAGATATATGTGACCCTTCTGAAGTGATTACAATCGGCAGTAAGATTTTTTTATTTCAGAAAAACAGTGAATTCAAAACCTACGACTTTAAAAACAATGAGTGGTCAGTTGAAACATGTGAAGCAACGAAAGATATAATATTTTTTTCGTGTGTAAAAATACCCGTGATATTTAAAGGTAAACTTGATTAAAACTCAGTTAAAAAAGACCTATAACATTGTATTTTTTTCATTAGTTGCTTTAAATGTTTTGATATCTAGTGTTTTCATGTATCGTGAGTAGAATTTTTTTTTAATATTATAGAAATTAATAAACTTTTTTTAAAAGTTTTTGAGTCTCAAACTTAAAAACTTTATTAAAAGTTTGTAAAGCTTTAAGTTAAATATATATTAATGTGAAATTTATTATAATTTTTCAAAAAGTTTGTTTAAAAACTAATTTATACATACATTAATCTTTTGTTAGTAGGTTTTTAAATCTAAGGGGCACTATATTAAACTATTTTATTTAAAGGTATAACATTTATTCTCGACTAGCAATTACATTTTTAACGTAAATACTCAATTCGTTTTAGAAAATTTACACTAAACAAATTTATTTCTACAATTATTTATATATTATTAGTTATATATAAGATTGTTAATTTTAAATAACACAAATAACTTTTGAAAAGTAGTATTTAATTATTAATAAGTTAATAACTTTAAATATTAAATAAGAACCTAAAGATAACACAGTGTTTTAAATTTTAACTAGTTAACACTTTCAGATGACGAAAAATAAAAGCAAGTTTTTTTACTTCAAAAAATTATCAAAACAAAACAATAAGTTGTTTTTTAATACTTTTTTTAGGCGATAAAATTAATAAAATAGATTTTATTAAAACCAAAATGGTGGTTAAGTCAAGACACAGAGCTTTAACTCAAAAGATTCAGTTTAAAATAAAATATTTAGTGATTCAGATAAACATGCTCGCGGGCAGCAGATTTATTCTTCGAGGGCCGCAGTTGGTCTGCATGTTGCTGACATTTGAACTAAAATATATTTGTAACAAAAATTTAATATACATATATGAGCTCATTCATTTAATATGAACTATACTAATTATAAATTTTATAGAACTAAATTGTAGATATGAACAACACTAATTATAGTTATTATAAACTAAATTCTAGATATGAACTTATTCATTTGCTGTTTTATTACGTTTAGTTCCTTTTTTTTTTTTTGAAGGATTGCACAGTATATATAAATCCAATAAAATAACCCCCTGTTGTATTGGATAATTTTAATAAAGTCCCTTCAAATACAAAAATAATTAATTCTCAATATATTTTCAGAGATTATAGCAAAAAAAAAACATAAATAAAAATTTAAACAAATAAATTTATAGTATATGTATTTAATTTATGTTACGTATATTGTGACAAATTATTTAAATAATAAATAAAAAACGTGCAGTTAATTTTCAAATGTTTTATTTAACTTTCTAACGATTACAGGTTAGTTACTAGTTTTCTATAAAATTTCTTCCAGGTTTTTCGAATCTTTTTAAAATATAACAAATTACAAGTTTTAGTATATAACAATACTTATATGAAATATATGCTTCCAAAAGTTAAAATTGCTGAAAGGATACTGTGTTGCTACTTTATAAATGTTTACAATAAAATAACCCAAATGTAAAAAATAATATTATGTAGTCTTTAACACTAGACTAAACTGTATGCCTTAAACATAACTTTTGTATGTATTTTTATATGTTTATCTTAACTTTGCTAATTTATATAGTAATATTGTCTAAATTGATTTTATTTTCAGTTTTTTCTAAATTTGTTTTTGAAAAAGTTTATATTTTAAGTTTTTTTAGGTTTTTGTAATGCATTTTTTTTAATGAAGTTATTATTATTGGTTGAGATTTAAAAACACTTCTAAAAAAATAATTTAGTTTTTTTTTTAGATTTTTTTTTTTTATTTAAATTTTCCTAGTTTAACTTTACAGTAAACTAACAACTCTAGCTTACTCATATCAATTTAACAACTCTACCTTGGTATGTTATTGTTATGTTACTTACTCTTTTTAATAAATTGTTATCAAAGTTATAATTTTTTATGTTATTTATATTTTAAATTTACTTTATTAATACTATTGCTAGACTACAATTCGATTTTTATTATTAACAAAAACTAATTAACTTAGTTATCAAAATAAATTAAAATTTATTATTTATTAATTTATAGATCTTTACAGGGTTTCCACTTTCATTTAAATTCCTGGATATTTGCAATATTCAGAAAAATCTCTAGAAATCTACTTTCAGTATGTGAAAATCTCTAAAAATTACGTTTTTTGGCTTAGTGATTGAATATTTTGTGTTAGTATTACCAGTATTTTCTTTTGGTTTGATAAAATCTATTTGTACACTTCCATTCAGAGTGCAAAACATAAAACATATTTTAGCACCCCTGTTTAATATGATTTTATTAGTAAAAGGTACTTGATATTCAATTTTTTGTTTTATTATTTCATGAGTGGAAAATTACATTGCTTCATGAAGTTGTTAAGTGACTGACATAATTATTTCTCCAAAAAAAATAATACAACAGTATTGTAATATAACTGTTTTGTCATATGTTAATGATAAGTTTATTACACTGAAGCTAAATTTTTTTGAAGGGTTGTTACAAACTCTGATTAACTCAGGATAGTTTGAAATATTGAAAAAAATATCCTAATTTTTATAATTTTTAAAATTCAGACACCAGCGTAAACTTAGCTTGAAAGCATTTTTAAAGAATTTTATAAAAATGTCTAAACTTAAGACCCCATTATTTTTCTTTATCTTAATAGATAAATCCAATATTTATTTCAACAGTTTATTACAATCAAAACAATGTTTCACTCCTATACTTGCATATAGGAGATCCTCAGTTGTTGTAAATAGGTCTGAAAAAATTTTTTGAACAAAATAAATGGAAGTGAAACAAAAATAAAAACTAAAAACTAGTGTTTTAAGAGCAAAAATAAATCTTAAATATACTAAATTTAAGTAAAAAAATTTTTTATGTTACGCTTTAAAGAACTTTGTTGGTAAGATAGACAAAAAAATATAGTGCTATATACGTTAAAATAGTAAAACATGACTCACATTGAAGTTAGTTGCCAGAAAAAACAAATAGAATACTAAACACAACATTTGCAATTGATAATGCTATAAACTGACTGTTTAAACTTAAAGATAAAAATTTCAAAGTTAGGTTTATGACGTAACTATATTGTGCGCCAATATCAGCGTTTTCAGCAGTTTATGGATCGTATAATGTTATCATGCCTTTACTTTTATCTACTCAGACGACATCATAGGTTCTCAGGCTCTTAGGACAGCCATATTGCTCATTTGAAAAGATTTTAGAAACATTTTCAAAAAATGAACTGTTCTTAAACAAAACTAATGTTCCTTTGCGAAAATAAAATAGATTTTTTAAAACACTCAGTCGGTGTTGAAGGAATTGAATTTATGGAAGCTAAGGTCAAGGCTACCAAAAAACTATATTTTTGTAATAAATTCAAAATTTTCGTGATAAAAATATAGAAATATTACTATATAAATTAATGCTAAAATAAAGTTCAAGCAAAGTAAAAACAGTAGCTTAATATAGACAATCTCTAGCACTATTTATCAAGCAAATTTTTTTGATAATTACCTTTTAAGTGTCTACATTTTATGGATTTTTATATTTTTTTTTATTAGTTTTACTGGGAATTACGTACTTAAGTGTTGCCAAAATACCTGGATCCTCTTAAACCTGAAAAATCTTGTAACTTGACAATTTAGGCTTAAAAATGCTGCAACTTGCGAGCATGTAAGTTTAGCCTGCTCAACAAAACTATATTTTAAATTGACTTAAAAAATAAAAAAAAATATATTTTAGTTCCTGGATATCATTTAAGAACCATTTATTTTCTTCATTGCTAAAGCTTAAATATATGCGAAAAGACAGACATTAGTTCTAGCAGTTTTTTTTTCAAGTTTAGATTTTGGTATTTTAGTATTTAAGGGTTATAAAATAAATACTTACGCTGTTTCGAACAAAAAGAATAATATATGCTTTGTTTATATTTTAGTAAACTTAACAAAATAACCACCAATACTTTAAATATTTGCCGTGCTTAAATATATAAAGTTTATTTTCAAACTTAAAAGAAAATAATAACTAAATAAATAGAAGTTGATTACATAAAAATTGTAAAAAGTGATCCACATCTGTATTTTGAGCTTAGTTTTTTACAGATCTCAATTGATGTTGCTTGTAAATGATTACTTGAAATGGCTATCTACAAAATGCAAAAGACTAAAATGAAAAAAAAACAACACTTTATGAAACCAAACTAGAGGAAAAAATAGATATCAAACTTATAAATTGTTTTATTGTATCACTGTGTTTTTGGTTGACATTTTATTGTTGTTTATCGTGTAATTTTTTATCAAACACAAAACGTCTAACAGAATGCTTATTTTCTTTAAACTTCAACAAATAAGACTAGGATACATGTATTTCTTTTCATGTTAGCTTGTATTGTGTTCAATTATTATAAGTGGAAAAACATACAATTAATTTTATAAAGAGTTCAGCTTGGTAAGTGGTTTTTAGGAAATTTCTTCTAGGTTTTCTTAATATTTTTCAAAATATTTAAAATACAGCATTTTTGTATAAAAATAAACATTTGTAAAGTTTATTGTTTAAAAGTTATAAGTTGGTGAAAAGATAATGTGTTGCTATTTTATTAGTGCTTATTATCAACAAAACTACAACTGTTTAAAAAAAAATGTAAGTTTTTAACTAAAGTATTGTAAAGTTTTTTTGTTATTAAACTAAACTTTACTATTTTATTTATAAAATTGTCTAAAATGTAATATTATTTCAGCTTTTTCTAAGTTTGCTTTTAAAAAATTGTGATATTTTTGTAGAATTTAGGTTTTTGTAATGTAGACTTTTGTTTATTTTAATAATGTTAAGAATAGAATTGGGTTAGATGTAAAAGCACTTCTAAAAAAAAATGAAGTGTTTGTTATTTAGATTTTTTTTTGAGTTTTTCTCGTTTTTTTCTAATAGGTTTAAACAACTTACCAAAAAATAAAATTTCAACATTATTAGTTTGACATTATTATATTATAATTTTTTAGACAGGTGGTAGAGTTTTAACGTTTTGTCTTGTTTTATATTTTTAAGTTGTATAATGTTACGAATGCTAAACTAAACTTCAAATTTATTTAGTTAATATAAGATATTAAAAATAAAAAACTTAGTTTCCACAGTATAACCAAAAGTTATTATTGACCATTTTCTAATGATTTAGAATTTTTTTAGTTCTTTTTTCTTATGATATTGCGTTGTTTAATTTTGAATATTGAGCTTTACAAAATGAGCCCAGTCAATAAAGCGTGAAAGTACTAATGTATTTGAACTAAAAATGGAACGAACAGAGTGACTTGTAATATAATGATATGATATATAATTGATACAAAATCAGGGTTGCCACTCGGTCAGGAAAAGTCAGAAAAAATAAAAGAAAAAGACAAAAGTCAGGAAAAGTCAGGAAAAAATGGGGCGTTTTGAAAAAAAGTCAGGAAAAGTCAGGAAATTTCATAAAATTAAAAAAAATCAGATTTGTCAGTTAAAATTTACAAAATTCCTTGTTTTCCAAAGCCTTCAAATGGTAAAAATTAGTTAAAAGTCCTTTAAAGTCTGAAAAATTTTTAAAAACTTTCTTAGAAATTTACAAAAATATTTAGTATTATTTCCAATGCCTTCATCTGGTATAAATTAGTAAATATCCTTTATAAAACTGCAAAAATTTTCTATTAACATATTGAACAAGTACCCTACTTGAACAAGCAGATTTTGTAAGCTTTTTAGTATTGATGATCTGTAGCAAGGACACTTCCATAGTGAAACTATGATACGTAAAGAAAAGTTTATCTAGCATAATTTTAGAATCAAAGTGTTTTTTGTTTAAGTAAATAATTAAGTTCTTTATAACTAAGCAGTTAGTTTAGTATTTTATGTAACAAGTTAATGTGTATACTAAAGCGGAAATAAGACCAGATGAAGAAAACCATATCTTTATTAGATGAAGAGATTGAAGTGCTAATAAAAAACGGAAAAAATAAATTTTAGTACATACATTTAAAAAAACAGTAATTAATTTAGTTCTTTATTTTTTTAATGTTTTAACTGTAAAAGTTCGTTATTGTTTTAAGGTTTAAGTTGTGAAAATTCGTTATTGATTTAAAGTTATAATTGTAAAAGTTCCTTATATGTCGTTAGTTTATCTAGATACATTTATGCTAGGAAATGCTAAAAAATTGTGTCTTTTTTCAGTTAAAGATTAAACAACATAACTTTAAAATTCAAACATATAAGTTTACGACAGGGGTCGGCAGCTTTATCTGACTCGCGGGCCAATTTTCTTAGATTTTCATAGATAAACCTGCTAGCGGGCTGCACTATTTATAAAAAAGCCTTTGAGGCCGCATTTATCTAAAAAAAAATCTATTAATCAGTAGAAAAATATTATTAACATTAGAAATATAACAATTTAAGTAATATTAGACCATTAAAAAATAGTATTTATTGAATTAAGAGCCTAAATTTAAGTTTTTATTACAAAAAATATAATTTTTATTGTATTTGAAATGTATATTTTTTGCAGAAAAGGAGCTCGCGGGCCGCGGATTTTGACTTAAAAGGCCGCATTTGGCCCGCGGGCCGCAGTTTGCCGACCCCTGGTTTAGAATATATGTAATTAACGATGTTATCATATATTGTGTTAAATTATAAGTAGTAGATAAACACGCGGTTTATTTTCAAATGTGTCACTTAACTTTCTAAAGATTACAGATTGGTTACTAGTTTTCAAGAAATTTTTTACCAAATTAAAAAAATATTTTTCAAAATATATTAAATTATAAGTTTTAGTATAAAACATTACTTGTATAAAATTTATGTTTTCAAAAAACAAATTGCTGAAAGAACACTGTGTTGCCTCTTTTTAAGTGTTTGAAATGAAAAATAAAATTTATAAAATTTTTTAGTGTATTTATCGACTATACTGTTGTTTAAAAGAATAAACTGAATTTTGCTTTAATTTGCTGTATGAAGTAAATTAGGCATTTAAAAAATTTTCAAAATGCTTCTTATATCTTAACTATTTGATTGATCTACTAGAACACTACTTCTGCTTGTAGTTTAACACTTTCTCTAGCATAAGGTTTTCATTATATGCTATATAAAAAAGACATAACGATAGTGAAACATCAAACTTTATTCTATAATTAACTTAAAATTGATATACTTTATTATAAAATAACAGTTTTATTTTAAATTTAAGTTTTAAAGTTAAAATAACATTTAAATTGATACAATAGTTGAGTTAAATAAGTGTATCTAACAGTAGCTTGATATAGATAATCGCTATGTAACAAAGTTTTTCTGACAATTTCCTTACAAACTAGCAATATCTTTTGGATTTCTTTATATATTTAATTCTTCTTTCGAGGGATTCTTAGACTTACATAGTTTCCTAAAAACCTAGAATCCTTAAAAAACTTGAAAAATCCTGGAGTTTGACAATGTAGGTTAAAAAACATAGAAAGCTCTTGAATTGAGACATTTTGATAAAAGCCTGAAATTTAAAAAAAAAATCTCTTAAAAAACCTGAAAAGCCGGGAATTTTTTAACAACTTTACATGTTAAGTAGTAAAATTTCGGTTTTACATAACAAAATAATCTAAAAGATAAAATTTCATGTGTTACTATTAAAAGTTTTTCTATTATAAAACACATTTAAATAAGCTTTAAATATCTTTTAAAGATTACATACAAAATTTTATCTATAAGATTAATTTGTGATGTAAAACCGAAATTTTACTAGATAACATGTTATTCTATATAACACGGGTTTTTACTTCAAACTTATTTTCAAACTATAATCAGATCCTAGAACGTGTAATTCTGAGAACCTAGAGAAAATTTTCCAAAGTACTAAGAGTTTTCTAGCTCTAATTTTAAATTCATAATTTATTTCAAAGTATAATTAAAAGTTATTAGATACTAACACTGTCAACAAATTAAAAAAACTACTCAAGTTTTTTTTTTTTTTGCTTGTACCTGACTTAAAGCTTATTTAGATTAAAGTAACATACATAACTTAATATTTACTCTAAATATCTGTATAGTATATATTAAGGCTGACTCAAGTTTTTTGTCTTAAATTAAAAGGTTTTTCAAATCAGCATTTCGGCTAAAGACAGAAAAAATAAACTGTTATAGGCCAAATCTTTTTTTTTAAGGTTCTTAAAAGTACAAGCTTGTTTAAAGCTTTTGTACAATATTCTACTGTATGTTTTTTTTTTGTTTCTTCATCATAACTTGAAAACTTTATTTCTTAAACTTATATATTATATGTGTAAAGTCTTTTTTTTTTTATTTTTTTTTGTACAAACTTGTTAGTTACTGCAGGTATTTTGCTTATTTTGATACATGAATGAATAAAATAAAAAATTGGCAAATGCAGGCAAAATTTAATTTCAAAAAATGTATTATGAAATTGTTAATTATGACTAACAATTTATAATAATTTGCTTAACCTAGTTAAAACTTTTATCAGTAAGAATTTTGAAATAAATATATATCAGCAAACGAAAACAGCTTAATTATCAATTTTTTTTATTTCAGTAATTTCATACTTTTGTCAATTATATTTAGTGTCCCTTTTGGTTAAGTTTCACCAGTCTCATATGTAACAGTTAATTAAGACCAAGACAGTATTTTACAAAAAGAAATATTACTAGTATATTACCTTATATTTTTGAGGCCGTATATACAAATCTTTCATCTCATATTTTTATACTTTTTGTCATTTTCATTTCATAGTGCAATTCTTATATTTAATAGTTGGTTTAGAAGCATTTTCTAAATTAAACATTGTGTTTAATTTTAAGAAGCAATACTTACATTTACATTGTGCCATTTTTCAAAGCTCTTGAGTTTTAAATGTAACTTAAAAGGTATTAACGTTATGAAAATAAACAAGCTCCAGGGTTCATAATTAACAAAGTACCATAGTAAGATTAATTAATAAGTAATTAGGGTGATTACAGAATATTTATCCCGATAGGTGGCAGAAAGTTAGTGACAATTTTAAATCAAATAAGTCCTAAAGTTTATTGTCCTAGTGTAAGTCCCAATAAGTAACAAAGAGTTTTGGACAAAAAAGATTCCAAATCGACAAAAAAACTGAAAAATTTAGTCTACAAAGTCTTAATAGAAGTGATAATATTCAGTCAAAAAAGTTCCTAAATATTTTTTTTTTCTTTGTTTTGTTTCTAACTATTCAAGTTGTGAATCTTATAGTTTACATAAATAGAAAAGAAATTGACATCATAGTAAGATTATATCAAGAAAAACTCTAATACTTAAACTTTTTTTTTGTTTGATAAAATTAAAAAGTCATAATATTTTAAATAGCATTTAAGAATTTTATTTTTATTAAAAGTGCACTTAAAATGATAAAAAACAAGTTATGTTTATTTTTTTCATAAATAATCTAAAGTTTACTACTTTATAAATAAAAATTGTTCACAATTTCAATGTATTCCAATTTTTTACACTTAATTTTTCTGGAAAATTCTACAGTTTTTAAAGAAACTGTATATTATTTATGATTTTTGTTATTTGTCACATAATTTAATTATAAATGATTCAAATACTTAGACCCTGATCAACGAAAATTTTAAATTTTGCTATAACTAGTACCAACTTTGTTTAAGAACTTTTAAGGTTTTATATTTTTTAAATGTTAAGAAGTAGTAGTATATATGTTTATGTAACTAAAAAACGTTTGATTAATATATTTATAATTTTTTTAACGAAGTTTTAAAATATAAGTTTAGTATGGTTGTAACTTTTATCAACTTAAACTAAATGTACCTTTAATGATGCTTTTAATGATTAAAATAATACATAGGAGCTTATAGTAAAAAATCCAAGCTGCTTTGATATCTATTTTTTAAAAATTTTTGCTAGTTTTTAGTTAAATAGTACTTACTTTTGTGGTGCTCTAAGAGTAGCAACCCTGGTTTACATTTTGAAGTTTTTAATTTTTTTGTCTGCTAGAAATTTTAATTGTGCTTTGAACTTTTAACATATTAAATACATAAAAAAATTTGTTTATTATAGAAATTAAGTGCTATACAACTTTTAAACAAGCACTTAATACTGTATATTAAAAGAAGCAAGAATAAAATAGTAAAGCATTTGTTTTTTATGGATTTACTTGCTAAGCATTTTAGTGAAGGATGAACCATTATTCAATTTCAGAAAATTAAAATTATAAAAATACACTATAAATAGCAACACTAAAAATCAATACATGTAAAAGAATTATGTTTCGAGGTCTAAGTAATACCTAAATAAACATTTTATTGCAAAATTCTAATAACTTTTAAGTTAGTTTTAAACTAAATTTTGGAAAGTAGTATTTTGAATAAACTTTTTGTTTAATATAATTTTCGATAACTAGACCTACATACGTTTTTTTATTTCAAAAATTTATTATTTTTCAGTTTTCCATCGCTTAATATGTTTGTAAGAAATTTAAATTTTAGCTTAAGTTTCCAAATTTGAATTGTCATGTTTATTGTAATAAACCAGGAGTATAGTTTCCATATTTATTTTAATAAATAACCACAGAAGTTACTCGACCGTATCATTTCTAATTAAAATAAACAAATGTGTTGCTGACCCATGAACTAAAATACATTTTATAATAAAATTAAACATACCGGTCTATACTTTTAATTAAATATTGTAAAAACAAACATTTTAATTTACTTTTTTATTATGTAAGCTCCATTTTTTTTGGCTCGCACAAAAAACATGAAACAAATAAAGGGTTCAAGTTTCAAGGAGTTTCTACAAGGTTCTCTGAATATTTTTTAAAATATGTTAAAGTTAACGTTTTAGTATTAAACATTACTCATATGATTTATATGCTATTAAAAGTACCATGACTGAAAAGATGATGTGTTGCTTCTTTATGAGTGCTTATAATAAACAAAATAAAACTAAATGATATTGTCAAATGCTCTCAACTACTTAACTTAAACTATAATGTTGTTTGTTGTTTATTATATTTATTAAAACTCTACTATTTAATTTATTTAAGTTGTCTAAAATTAAAACAAAAATTTCATTTTCTTTAAGTTTGTTTTTGAAAATTTTCATAATTAAGGTACTCAAGGGTTTTGTATTTAACACTTTTGCTTAATTTTAAAATAGAGTAAATAAAATTATGTTATATTAAAAAACATTCCTACAAAACAAATAATGTATAATTTATTTCTTTTTATTTATTTTTCAGTTTTTTTCTGGTTTTGTTCTTATAGTCTTCAAAAACTGACTTGACAACTTCATTTACCTACTCTAACTTCACATTGTTATAGTGTCATATTTTTCTAATTAGTATTTGATTTATAATGTATTGGTTGATTTTAGATTTTAAAGTTACTTTAATTTTACTAATGCTAAACTACACTTTAATTTTTGTTAAGTAAAATAAGATTTTTAAAAAAAGATTTTTAAATTTTAATTTTGTTATAAAATAATATTACTCTGATTACATAATACTATAAAAAATTAAAATACTTGAAGCAGTTACAAAACCAACTTTGAAACAAAAAATCAAGTTTTATTTAACTATGTTTAGCACTTAGTTTCATTTCTATTCAGCAAACTTATTTAAATATAGTCAATGGCCGCTTGAACCCCTTTTTGCCAACATTTTTACAATAATAACATTGTTAATAATCTGTTTAAAACTAAATACTTTTAAAAATATTTCCAAAAGTTTTTGTTTACTAACATATGGTGACTTAAGGATTTTTAGTTATTAATTGAAATTTGTTATAATCTCAGCATACTTTTAAAGTTTTGTATAGGTTATAAATCTTTCATATGCTTAACCATTGTTTAGTTTTGAATGTTGAGCTTTACAAAATACAACCAATGAAACGTGAAAGTACTACTGTATTTCCACCAAATATCTTACTAAAAAGTGACTGATATGCAGTGATATGAAATTAGTATTGAGATCTTGTTCAAAATTGTAATTAGACTTATTTTTAGAATTGTGTTGTAATTTAATTGTATTTTTTATGATATAAATATAAGATTTTTTTATTAAAACTTATTAAATTACTCTATAGTTCTAATTATTTAAATTTTCTCATTATTTTCCACATAAATTTAAATTATAACTAAGTTTTATGTATTCCGAGTGATTTATTAAAGTAAATTATATTTTGTAATAGTGTTTTGTAGTTCTTTTTTTATAGTAGATGCATTGTTCAAAATGTCTTGTTTGAATTTTTAAAAGTCATCTCTAAAAAAATCTAGTGTTTATGAGAAAGTAGTTAAATAATTTAAAATTTAATTAAGAAAAGTATTACCAATAAAATTCAAGTACATAATTTTCAAGTAAGTTCTAGTGATTTTATATACTTGAAAGAGATTTTTTTTAAGATATTTTATAGCCAACTTTGCATAAAATATGTTTTTTTTTGTATCTTAAGAAAATATATATTTTATTCTTTTCTGAAGGATTAAAACTCAGGATAAGTCAGGAAAGTTTAAAGTCATTTAAGACAGTTTGTTTTTTTTACTCATAAAATGGCAACCCTGCTCATGCTTGTTTTTAGTTCTTTAGACTGATTTTGTTTTGGTTTCCAGAAAAGCACACCTATCAATTATACATTTTATCAAACTCATTAACTATTTTAAACTTAACTTGAAATACTAGCTAAGAATCTTAATTTTTATTTCATGGTATTTGAATAAGTTAAAATTTTAACCAGATGTAAGAAGATTTTAAGTATTATAGTTCAACACAATATATATTTAATCATATTTTGCAAATATTCTTAAATCAACTTTAAAAAGATTGTTTATTTAGTTATTATTTAATTTGTTATTATTTTGTACTATAACAACATATAATTAAAAAAACAATTAAAGATTATGTAATTTAGATGATTAATGTATAGAGTCATTTTGTGAATGATTTTATTATTCAAAGTTGTTAGCAACTAGCAATATTTACTTATTTTGTTGCATTTACTTGATAAAACAAAATATTATGACTAATGCTAACCTGTTTTTAATAAGATTAAAATATAACTAAAACATTTATAAATTTTAAAATATGGTTTAGTAATTTTACTTAGTTAAACCTTGTTAAGAACTTTAATCAGTGATAATTTTGAAACAAATCTATCCACTAAAAAAAGTATTTAATGAACTCAGTTGTGTTTAACATCCAATCAACTGAAAATGACAAATCAGTTCAGAGTAACAAATCTTTATAAAACTCAGATGTATTTCAGGATTACAAACAAATATTTATTTTAAAATCAATAATTATTATTCTTTATGTTAATATTACAATAGTGGACTATAATACTATTTCTAACTATTTCACTAAAGTATTTATATTATATCTAGCTTTTATTTAAATTATTTATGTTATTATCATTTATTAACCCATTAAAACTTCATAAAATTTTTTTTTGGGGTAAAATGTAAATTTTTGTAATAAGTGTTACTTAAAACTTAATAAGTTTAGCTCATGTTATAGTTAAAATTTTTCAAAAACTCACGCTGATTTGAATTTTTTTTTCCAATTTTTTCAGTTAATTAATCTTGAGTTAAAATTTATTTATTATTTTAAAAGAAAATTTTTTGGGAGTTAAGTAACTAACTGAATTTTTCAATAAATATGTTTTACTACTTGAACTTTCAGCAAAAATTTATTATTTATTAAATATATTTCAACCACATATGTATGTTAAATTAAAATATGTATCATTTCTAAACTTTATTTAAATTCAAAAATATTTGTACATTTTTGTAAAACTCATTGAATTGTTTCTAAAGTCTAAAGTTCAAAAATAATAAATTATGTGCTTTTTTTGCTATACTACATTTTTGATTGTTTAAGTTTAATATTAGTTTCTTTTATGTTCTTATAACTAATTTCACAGTTTCGTCGTCATAGGTTGACTCGGGTTTTATGTTTTAGAAATGGTGGAAAAGTATTTTAATAATATTTAAACTTGTGCTGAACTTAAAAAAACTGCAGGCAAACTTGTGCTTGTTAGATTTTTTATAGTTCTTAAAACTTTAATGCTACCATTTTACTTAGATCCAATATTTCTGTATATTGTAAATTTGTTTATATGAACGTTATATGTTATTTTGCATGTTACACTGTTTGGTTTACTCAAAAATTCCTTACTGCGCAATTTTCATCCGAATCAATTAGAATCGGACCAAATCTCTTCAGATACTTTTTTTTTACTTTTTATATCTTTGTTCCGTTTCTTTTTTTTACTTCGACTCTTACATCTAACTATTACCCTCGGTTGGTATTTATTTTATGCGTGTTTATTCTTTTTTACTTTGAACTGATCAGATGGAAACTTATCTGCATGGAACTTGTGCGGATGGGAGTTGTTTTTAATTGATAGTGTGTGCGGTTTGGAATTGAGCGTGTAACATAATGTTTATTAATTTCAGTTGTAATGAGACTGCTGTGTTTACTTGCATCTCATATTTTTATTATTTGCTTTAATTGTTTGATTAAAAAGTTTTAGTAAAAAAAAATATTATATTTGGATTTGTGCAATCAAGTATACTATTGAATAACTCTCTCCAGTTACATTTATTCTTATAGTTGTTGACAAGTCCTAGAGAATAAGAATAAGACCTTTATTTTTTATTAACAAAATATACATGCAAATTTATAAGTGTATTTTTAAAGTTGAAATAAAAAAGTGTTATTTAAACAAAATTTAGTTTTTTTAAAGTTTTTAAAACATTTTATAGTTCATATAAAATAAAGTTTTGAACTGTTTTTACTTAAAGTAAAATTTTTATTAAGTTTTATTTATCCCATGTAACTTTCAGTTGAACTTTTTTTTTATAATTATTGCTACAATAGTGTTTTTTTCGTTCTTAATAAAAAACATACGGGTAGCTGTCTAGTTTGCAAGAGTGCACAAAAGTGCACGAAAATACTTTTGCACGAATGGCCACTTTTGCATGACACTTTTGCAAGAGCAGACAGTTTTGCACGAGTTAAATTTTTTATTTTTTGTTTTTTAGTTTTTTTATCTTTTTTTTTTTTTTTTTTTTTATATTTTTACTAGTACTGTTACCCCGGACCCTCACCCTCGATCGATATTTTGTTTTTAAATTGATTTTTTTTTATATTAATTTTAATCAATTTTTATTTTTTTTTTCCTTTTACTGTCACTGTTACCCTAACCCCTACCTTCGGCAGTAACTTTTCTTCATTTATAGTTTTACTTTTCTGTTTATTTTTAATTTTTTCTATATTTTTTTTACTTTTGTGCAAAAATGTAACTCGTGAAAAATTGAACCTTGGTGCAGAATCATCTTCGTGCAGTTTTGTTCCCTGGTGTAATTTTGTCCCCTTGTGCAAATTTTGTTCGTGCAAACTTGGCTTTATGCAATTTTGTGCATTTCTGCAATTTTGTTGTCGTGCACTTTTAGCCCTTTCGTGCAATTTAGTAACTTCGTGCAATTTTATCTTCGTGCAATTTAGACTCGTACCCAAAACATATATTGTTCAAATTGTCTTGTCTTATATATAAAAAGTAGTTCCAAACATAATCAATTATTTTAAATTAAATAATTAAATAAGTTAAATATACTAAAATCCTTACCATACACAATGTTAAAAAATACAGCTTTCTACAATTGATACAAACAAGTATTTTGTTTATTTTATGATAATAATTTATTTTTTACAGATTTAAACTGATAAAATGTCGACTTCAATTGACAATATACAAATAACGAGGTATACTTCTTATGGTAGATTTGAATATTTAGTATTAAAAATTAGAGGAAACAACGAAATTCGCAAGTATGAGTCCAGTAGTTTATATAGTTTTACTGAACACGAAGCTGTAAGTAAAATAGCAAATGATTTTGTAAAAGATTACAAGTCTGAGTATTACAGGACAAAAATCATTCAAGGTTTTCAACAGTTGCGTTTAAGAGGAGATCGTTTTAGAGATGAAAAATTTGGTATTCGCGACATGGATATTCCTCTTCTACAAGATCCCCTTGAATTCCATTCCTCATGTAAAATGAAAATTGTTGATAATTCCACGACAAATCTACAAGAAAACGAAGTATCTCAGAGTGAATTGAAAGAAAAACTGTCTAACACATACAATAACAGTGAAGTAGCGAAGTTTTTTGAAGACAACAAATGTTCTGTTTGCATGAGTAACTACAAAGAGATAGTTGATGAAGACCTTCACATAGTAGTTCCATCTTGTGGACACCCGTTGTGTTGTAAATGTGCTGATAAAGTTTTAGTTAGTGAGAAGAAAGAATGTCCAAGTTGTAGAGGAGATTTTACTGCTCAGTCGTTCGGTCTCATGAAGTTCAACGAAGATTTGACGATAAAGGCTGATGATGGAAAATTATTTTTGTAATGCTTTAGAAATAATATGTTTTAAAAAGTTACTTTTCTGTTTATTATATTTTTATTAATCCAGATAAACTTAAAAATTATAGTTGTTCTAATGTAGTGTATTAGACGTTTACTTATTAAATTACATGTTTTTAAAGCTATTAGACTAGTTTAATTTATTTGAGCTTCATTGAAATAAAGTAAATGCTACTGATACAAGTGTTTTTTTTTAGATGATTTAATTAAAATAATATCTAATTACATTTTTTTCCTAGCTAAGCCTAATAATTAATATAGAAATAAAGTTCCTGATAATATTTTTTTTAAATAAAAGAAGTATCTATATCATAAAGTTGTAATTACATTATGGGCTTAGACCTAAACTTTAGCTTATGAATATATATTTTTTTAACGTTAATTGATGTAATGTTTTTAAAAGTAAACTGTTTTTTAATTTTTAATTATTAATAAGAAGTGAATGTTAAAGTTATGGATCCGATTAATTACTAGTTTGAATTCATTTATCTTACAATTTTTTCTCAATGCAATTAACTGCTTTTTAAGTATTTGCAGATCTATATATATCTTAACCTTAGGTCAAATTAATGCTAGTTTTAAAAATACAATAAACTGGTCACTGAATGTTACTAGAGCATAAAAATACAAAATAAAACATACAAACTTTTAATCAAATAATTGTAATCGTCTATTTTTGGTAACTCTTGGCGTGAGAGTATTAATGTGGCAATATTAGATTTAATAAAACAAATTTTGTATAACTGATCTTGGCTGGCCGGATTCCATTGATCTTTTAAAAAACATCAGGGGTCATTTTAAATCGTGGGGCGGTTTCGATCAGCGAGCACAACGATGCACGGCCATATACCATAGCTCATATAGTTTTTCATTTGACTGTTTAAACTTTGCAAAATACTTATTTATGATAATTAATTTAGAACAGTTAACAATTTAGAAAAAAAATGAATCATACTTAAAAACATAATTGTGTGAAATAGTGTTAATTGTGTTAATTTTAATTCAACCATTTTACTGCTTTATTTTTATATCTTAGGCGTATTTCGACTGGTTTCCTGTTTCCTATGCGACACTTTTCTTTTACAAAGTTTTCTTTTAAATATTTTTAAAAAGTTTGTTTATATTTGTTAAGTGTTTGCCATCAAATAATTCTTTTTTATGAATTGACGTAGTTTTATAAAAATTTTTTTATATAAATATTATCATACTGCATATAATTAAATTTTAGTTTGCAACAACATTTGGAAAAGGAAACTTTATTTCAATATCTGCCCATCAAAAGAGGTGTAAAAACTAGTTTTAGATTTTTTCACAGGTTTTTTTTTAGATATCGTTGAATAACTCACATGTTTTCTTTATTTTACAATGTTCGAAAAACTGTAGATTTACATTTCTTTTAGTAGTAAAACAATTGTTCACGTCTGCTACTATTTTGGTTTTATAAACATAGTTTGTATTTATTCAAGTGTGATTTTCTGCTAAAGTAGTTTAACTGGAACTTTTTTATTTAGTAATTTATTGACATGTCATTGAATAAACATTTATATTATTAAGATTAACTAATTCCTTATATTGGTTAGTTCATCGTTTTTAGTTTCTTATGTATGAAAGGTTTCTTTGTGGATGTTAGCTTCAATATACTAGAAACAAAAAATTCATTTTGTCAATAAAAAAAGGCCTTACATTAAATTTTAATTGTTTCACTTAATATCAAAGAACTGGATTTTTCGAAAAAATTATGAATTCTTTTTTACTTTTGATTTCAAGTAGTCTAAAGTTTAAACATAGCTATGTACCTAAAAAACTTTAAAGTTATGTATTTAAACGTTATGTAACAATACTATTAAAAACTTTTAATAAATATTATAGTTTATAAATACTTAGTTACTAATAAAACGTAAAAAGTGCTACACCTCTTGAAGAGTTTAGACACGACCATGGTTTAAAAAAAAATTATAATAAAACTGTATAACTTAAATGAAGCCATAATGAAACAAAAACGTGAATCCTCTATTATAGTTAATAATTTTGAACTATTATGTAAGAGACAATAACTTCAAATGTATAATAATTAAATTTCAACTATATTATCAGGAACAAAAACTCTAAATTATGATGTTAAAAAAATTAGTTTTTGTAACAATAAAGACTATTTTATTTTTGGCATATATGGCAAATAAAAAAAAAGTTCAATATATAGCAAGTATAGCAAATATTGCAAATATATTGCAAATAAGAGCAATAAAAGCAAACTTAAAATAATATGGCAATATGGGAAAGTTTGATACAAATTATGGAAAACATGTCAAAATATAAAATCATGGTAAAATCTGGCAACTAGGACAAAATGATAAAAATATTGCAATTATGGCAAAAAGTAGCAAAATTAAGAAAAACATGGTAAATATGGTATGTTTTTCAAAATTATTGCAATGTTATGAAAATAATTAACATTTATGGCAAAAACATATGATAAATAAAACAATAAAATAAAAAAATATAACAAATTTAAATTAAAAAACGATGAATCAGTCATAATGTTGATGTTTACTTAAAAGGAATTTAGTGGGTAGACATTCATATCTTAGTAATCAATAATATCTCTTCCTTATAACAGAAACATCATTTAAACCATACAAGCTAAATTGGCACTAGCAGGAATTGA
The DNA here is from genome assembly GCF_965202585.1 of Thalia democratica. Taxonomy (NCBI): domain Eukaryota; kingdom Metazoa; phylum Chordata; class Thaliacea; order Salpida; family Salpidae; genus Thalia; species Thalia democratica. The sequence continues at coordinate 5,020,618 of NC_139166.1, forward strand.
ACCGACGACATATCGATAATACCGGCGTCTTAACACCTCGACCAAACTGCTTCGCGGTATCTTATACCTTTGCTAGTTTATATATACTTATTTATTTTTACTTTCTTAGTTTCTGATCTACTATTTTTCTGGGTTTTGATAAACAGCAAAACTTGATGTCATAAATTAGAATATTTTTAATATTTTTACTTTTATTCAATAGTTTTTTTTATAATTATATGTGTTCTTTAATCTCTTCATTAATTTAAACTAGTTGTGAACGCTTATAATGAGTTATTAAATATACTAGACCGTTAATAAAAGTAAAGTGTATGGTTGAACTATAACTAAGTATTCGTATATAAACATCTAAATATGTTTTTAGAAAATTGTGTAGCTTATTATTGTGTTCATGTCAAAAATGCTTTGAACCAGACTCACCCGAGGGTGTCTAGATTTTTTACAGTTAGCAAATTTTTTTTTTTAAATTTTAACATACTTTCTCAAATAACTTTTTATAACACACTTTAGAAAATTACTGTCTGCTATTATGTTAAACCATTTGATTATAAAAATGTAAAATAAAACTATGTGTCTAATAAATTGATATTTTATTATTAACGATAACCAATATTTTTTTTTTAGTTTTAGATTTTTCAAATGTTTATTTTATAAACATTTGCTCAGTTTACACTTTAAATTATTAAAGCTTTAATATTAGATATAAATTATTTAAACTTCAAAATAAGTACTATAAAAAGTGTCCTTAAATTGTTTTGTTTAATAAATAATTTACATTTTAATTGAAACTTAAGTATCATTTAGTTTGTTAAAATTAATTAAATTTAAAATAGCTGAAATGTCACTTAAAAAAATTATTGGTTTTACATTTAAATTAAGTAATAAATTTAATAAATCTTTAAATGATATTAATATGTTTGGCTCTATAGTATAGATGCCCTAATGATGGATTTAAAACTCTCTTTGTTTTACATTAAAATGTAAACCTAGTGGTCAACACATGTACAATATTTTAATATTTTACTTATTTATTTATTTATCCTAACCTTTGTATTTAATTTATTTAATTGTCTAAAACTCAAAAAAGTTTTTTTTTTCCAAGTTTTTTTATTGAAAAATGTTCATAGTTTAGGTACTTATAGACTTTTTAGTTTAAATTTTTAAATAAAAAAAACTGTAGTAAACAAAATTATATTTTATTAAAAAACATTCCTAGAAAACAAACTATGTACTGTTTTTGTTTTCTGATTTTATTTTATTTTTTAGTTTTTCTGGTTCTGTTCTTATAGTCTACAAAAACTAATTATACATTATCATTTCAACTACTCTACCTTGACATTATAATAGTGATATTAAAAAAAAATATGGTATTTGAGTCATAATGGAATATACTACTTTAGATTTTTATGTTCTTTAAATCTTAATAATATTAAACTACACTTTAATTTTTCTTAAGTAAAATAAGGTAATAAAATATAATTAATTATGCTATAAAAAAAAATTAATTTTGATTACACAATTATATTAATAATTAAAATACTTGAAGCAAAAAAGTATTAAAACCAACTTTGAAACAAAAAATTAAGTATTTTTTATTTAGGTTTAGCACTTATTTTCATTTTCCATTCAGATAAAACACTTTAAAAAGTCAATGGCCGATTGAACCCCTTTTTTATATATTATTTATATAAATTTAACATTGTGTAGTAAACTGTTTAAAACTAATTACTTTTGAAAGTATATCCAAAAGTTATTGTTTACTAACTTATAGGTACTTTAGTTATAAATTCAAACTTATTATAAAACTCAGCATACTTTTAAAGTTTTGTATTGGATATAAATCTTTTATATGCTATTTCCCTGTTTAGTTTTGAGTGTTGAGCTTTACAAAATACAACCAATGAATCGTAAAAGTAATAATGTAGTTGCACTAAAAATATAAGAAAGAGAAGTGAATTGTAAAAAAGTTTTATGAAATTTGTATTGAAATCTTGTTCAACATTGAAATTAAACTTATCTGTAAAACTGTGTTGTATTTAAATTGCATTTTGTATGATGTAAACATAAGAGTTGTTCATTAAAATTTATCCAATTAATCTATAGTTTAGATTATTTAAATTTTCAAACATTTTCCACCTAAATTTGAATTATAACCAAGTTTTATGTATACCATGATATTTATTAAAATAAATTATTTTAGATACAGTGTGTTTTTTTTTATTTATAGTAGTCTTTATTATAGTAAATTAAACGGTCTTGTTTAATAAAAAGCTATCTCAAATAAATTCTAATATTTTGGATATAGTAGTTAAAAAAGGTAGGATTAAATTAAGAATATTAGTACAAATAAATATCAAGTACTTTATTTTCAGGTAAAGTCAAGTTTTTTTAGTTTACCTTAATAAGATTTTTATTTAGATATTTTATAGCCAACTTTGTTTCAAATATTATTATTTTTTTGTAATTTAAGAAAATATGTGTTTTATTTTTTTCTGAATGATTAAAACTTAGAAGGACTCAGGAAGTTGAAAGTAATTTAAGATAATTTGTTTTATTTTGACTCAAAAAATGGCAACCCTACTCATGCTTGTCTTTGGTTCCTCAGACTAAATTTGTTTTGGTTTCAAGAAAGGCACACCTGTTAATCATACTTTTTATAAAAATCATTATTTCTTTTGAGCTTATTTTAAACTGCTAACTAGGAACCTTAATTTTTATTACGTGTTATTTACAAAAATTATAATTTTAAGAAGATGTAAGAAGATTAAAGATAGGATAGTTCAAAACAATGCATATTTATTTAAATTTATTAATGGTCTTAAATTGACTTAAAAACGATAGTTATTATTTTGTACTATAATAACATGTAATTATCTAGTAAATTTTAAATAAGAAAGCTATAGATTTATTGATTAATAGATTAAATAGATCAATATATTAATAGATAAATATATTAATGGATAAATCAATTAATAAATGACATAGATAAACATATTAACATATTGATAGATTAGTAGAGTAAAAGACTTAACTTTAAAGCAGTTTAAAATACAGTTGTATTAAAGCATAAATCCAAATCTATCATTAAGATATTTTCATAAAACTGTTGGCTAACAGTATTTAGAAAACACTTATGAATTTGTTTTAAATTACAATGAACATTATTAAAGTAAGGTTTACTTTTTAGTTTGAAAATAATGTATAATCACTATATGTTGATATATATATTCGTTTTGTTTTAAAAATTCGTTTATATTGTATCTAAAAGTATACAGTAGCATAGTTATAAATAGATAAAATTATATATAAGAAGAGCAGAAAATAACTAATGTATCGATCTAGTTAATACTACTTACATATATATATGGAGTAGCACTCAAATTTGCACGAGCGTAGAAAATTGCACGAGAGCAAAAAATGCACAATGACACTTTTGCATAAGAAGACAAAATTGCACGAAGGGCCGAATATGCCCGAATAAAATTTTTCACTAGAAACTAATTTTGCAAACAGATATTTTTGCATTGGGTTTTTTTTTTTTTGGTTTATATAAATTTTAAATTAACTTTATTTTTTTTTACTATCACTATTATTCTCTAACCATTACCTTCGGTCGGTAGCTTTTCTTTTTTTGATTACTTTTATTAATTATTCAATGTTTTTTTATTGATAATAATTTTTTACTTCTTTTAAATTTAATTTCACTATATTTTTTACCCCTAACCCTAACCCATACCCTCGTGCTGTAACTTTTTTTTTTATTTGTTTTAGTATCAATTTGTTTTTTTTTTTTTTGTTTTTTTTTTTTTTTTTTAAGTTTTATGTCTGTTTTTTTTACTTTTACACAAAATATGACCCTCCGTGCAAAGTTGACTCGTGGTGCAAAAATTTTCTTCGTGCAATTTTTTGCCCTCGTGCGAATTTGTCTTCGTGCATAAGTATCTTTGTGCAATTTTGTGCACTCGTGGAATTTTATTCTCTTGGAATTTAGTCCCATCGTGCAATTTTGTTACCTTATTCAATTTTTTCTTCGTGCAATTTTGACTCGTTTCCATATATATATATATGGAAACGAGTCAAAATTATGTAAGAAGTTGGTGAAAATTCCTTTGAAAATACTAATAAAAAACTCCTAATAATATACTTTAGCTAAACTAAACTATATAGCTTGTAGGTTTAAATATTAAGCCAAGGAAATATATCTGTTACAGATGTTAATAAATATTTATTAACTATTATTGTAAGAAGAAAATACACAGTTAGTTATATTTTTATTTAGTTTTATGTAGATTTTTTTTTCCTTTTTATATGTAAACAATTGCCACTTGTTTTGAGGTAATTTCTTTCAGAATTTACATTTTCTTTATAACTTTCTTAAATAGAACTTTTTAGTTTATTTTTAAACTTAGGTAAAATATAGGGTTTTAAAAGTATAAAATATCTAAAATGATACTATGTTGCTTCTTTATAAGTGTTTATCGTTTTATACCTCTAATTTATCTAAATTATTATTTTTGTAATTAAATTATTTTTTCAATTTAACTTTATTTTTTTCAAATAAAAACTGTCTATTACTCATTCTTTTCAAATTTATTATGATATTTATCTCAAATTTGAAATTTTTTTCTGAAATTTTTATATCCAAGTTTTTATTAACTTTTCAAATAGAATGGCCACTCTGTTTCTAATATCTTCTAAAGTAGATTTTTTGTTTATAATCTAAAAATTCAGATCATATTTCTGGGCAACTATTAGTATTTGGTTTAATAGTACTAACTTTTTTATAACTTAAAACATAAATTTCATATCTACTTTTTTCAAATTACTAATTCAATACTCAGTTATATATTGTTATTGATAATACTTTTAACAATAGATAAAATAAAAACATAGTTATATGAAATCAATACAAAGCAAACGATAGAAGCAACTATTGAAGTCTACTTTCACTGGTTTTAAAACCAAAAGTACAAAAGCTTATGGTGAAAATCAAAGTTTTTTTTAAGTCAGTCAATTTGCTTTTTGCCTTAAAAAGTAACAATCCTGATATAACTTATGAAAGTTTATATGTTCTATTTTGTTTTTTGAAAGCTTTAGTTATGGTTATAAATTTTTTATAAAAAATTTATCAAGATAAATTAAAATTAAAATGAAAGAATTATTGTAAAGTATAATTTATTAAATCTTTTATTAAGTCTACATGATCACCCGAATAAACAAAAGAAGCAAACTATATGTAGTAAATATATAGGAGCATATTTATATTTTTAATCTTTTTTCGCCTCCCCATTATGCTCAGCAGGGTTTTAAGGCTGGTAATTCTAAACCTGCGAACTTTCAGAAAAATGAGAAAATAAAAAACCTTAGTTTTTCATGAAAGTATTTACTTATATATTATAAAGCTTGTAATTTTCATTAAGATTTTGAAAACAAATATCTAAATACAAGCTATAAAATGAGCCAAAAATATCTAATTTTAAAAGTTTTACTATTCCTTACTAAGAAATAAGTAATAGCTTTAATTAGCTTTATTTTTAAATTTTCTTGCGATTAACTTAAATTATTTACTTCTAGAAATTTTTAAACTAAGTTAAATAAATTTTTTTACCTGTAAAGCTAGTATTAGCAAACAAATTAGATCATGCTTTAATTTTTACTATATGTTGTAATTGTACTTCAAATAACAGATTTATTGATAATAAACTTCAGTTTACATTTTACTTCAAAAATTTAATTTATATAATGCTGAATACTTAAAATAAACTTATAGCAATTAAAATTGTATTATATTAAAGAATATTTCTTAAACTTTTTTAGCATTTTGTTTTTTTTTTAATCGTTAGTTTAGTTTAGTTTTTTAGGTTAACTTCAAATGTTTACGAAAAAGTTACCATATCATTTTAATATTAAACTACAACATTGACATAGTGAAATGTTTTAAAATTGGTAATAATACAAATAATTAATATAATTGTATTTTAAAATGATTTTGAAAATTTAATAGATTTTATTACGAGGCTTAAATTTTAATAACTTGTTTTAAGGTATTTAAAACTAATCAATTAGTTATACAGAACTTATATTTACTAAAATTAGATAACTAGGAGTTTTAGATGTTGTTTTAATTTGGAGTTTTTGTTAAATTAAAAAAAAAATACAAAACATCTACTAAGACTGTCAACATATTAAACAGATGTTCTTTGTAAAGTTTCCGAATATTTTTTATATCTTATTATTTTTTTGTTAAAGTAACAGCTATAAGTTAGTATTTACAAATGTGTATTCTTACATAACATGCATAAATTAATTAAGACTTTTTTAGTACAAACTTATTTTAAACTAATAGTTTGTTCTGTTTGATGTTCAGTGTTTCGTTAAAAGTTAATTTTTACTTACATTACCTGATAAACTTTATGACTTCAACGTTTCTATTAGATCTATTTATTAATACTACTGAGGTTTTTGAGTAAGAAACCATTATAGACTCTCGCTTCGAGATATAAAAAAATATATAAAATATTACTTCAAGTTATAGAGGCTAGTGATGTTTTACATTAGCCGTTAAACTATATTATCACACTGTATCTAAATTTAAAACCCACATAAAAATCCTAGATATTTTAGACTTTATAGATTGTTTTTAAAAACCCCTTACTACTAAGATCGATATTAGTTTTGTGTAATGCATTGTTTACTTAACGTGTTAGTATTTTTTGTCATTTTTTTCTGAGTATGAAAATCCAGATTACCCATCATAGATTCAAAATAGACAAAAGTTAAATATTGTGTAATTATGAATAAATAAATATAAATTTAGAACCATTTAATTTTTGAATCTTATATGAATCTTATATAGTTTAATAACTTCAGAAGCGTACGTACAACTACTTTTAATCTTTTTAATTAAAATGTGAGTATTGTTGTTTTAAAATAATTGATTGTATTTGTCAGCTAAATAAAATAAATATGTCAACTTCAATTAAAAAAATAATACTTGAAAGGTCAAGTCAGTTTGCAAACAATCATTATCATGCTTTAAAACTGGTAATCACAACGAACAACCACACCGACAATTATCTTTGCAGAAGAATTTCAGGTTTAACTGAAGAAGAAGCTGTAACAACCTTATCGAATGTTTTAGTATACAGTTACGATGCAGAGTGTTATAAAGAAAATATAATTCAAGGTTTTCAAGAGTTGCGCTTGAGTGGTTCAACTTTCAGCCAAATGCATATTCCTGTGCTACCAGTGAAATTTAAACCACATTCCTCATGTAAAATGAACATCGTTGATGGTTTTAATACAGATCTACAAGAAAACGAAGTATCCCAATATGAATTGAAGCAAAGGTTGACAAAAGTTGACAAGGACAGTGAAGTCATGAAGTTTTTTGAAGATAACAAATGTTCTGTTTGCCTGAGTAATTACAAAGAAATAGTTAATGAAAACCTTCATATCGTAGTTCCATCCTGTGGACATCCGTTGTGTTGTAAGTGTGCTGATAACATTTTGTTTAGTAACAAGAAAGAATGTCCATGTTGTAGAGGAGAATTTACTGCTGAGTCGTTCAATCTAATGAAGTTCAACGAAGATTTGACGATAAAGGCTGATGATGGAAGACTGTTTTTGTAATCGTTTACAAAATAATGTTTTAAAAAGTTACGTTTTCTTTTCATTGCATTTCTTAGTCTAGTTATACTTAAAAATAATAGTTCTTTAAATGAAGTGTATTGAACCTTAAAGTTTCTTTACTTGATTTTTACCATAGTAGGTTAATTTAGTAATATAATTTTTTTTTGCAATAAATTTAATGTTACTAATACAACTGCTGTTTTTTATCTAACATAATTACATAAAAGTATTTAATTATAAAAAAATTCTTTAATTATTGTACCAAATTCAAGTATTATTTTATATGGGGTTAATGTAAAAAAATGCTTATTTGAAAACCAGAAATTTAAAATAAAATGTGTTTTAGTTTATATATCTAATGAAAAGCAAAATTTTAAATAATAAAATTACGTTTCAACCTGCTTTTAAAACCTTCTATTTAGCTTTACCTTTCGAATTGTTTTTAGATTAGTTTCAAACAAAAGATATAAGTCACGAAGTTGAAATTATATAAACTATTTAGCTATTAATTTTATGTTATACATATAAACATTTCTAATCTGATTTTAATGGATGAAATGATATTAACTATAAAATTTTTCTCACTTTTTATAACAGTATAGATTTTTTGGATGCGGCCAGCTAGGTCCTAATTAAAACAAAGAACTGGGTCTGACCGGATAATAACTTATAGATAGAAATAATCACTATTTCGAATTCATTTATCTCACAAAGTTTTCTTAAGTGTAACATTTTAAGTATTTAGATTAATTTAATATATCTGTTATAACCCTTGGCCAAATCAATACTAATTTTATAATTACAATAATCAATTAACTGAAAACTACTCAAACGTAACAGTTTAAGTACAAAACATACAAAAAAAACTTTCAATAGTTTGTTTCAGGAACCCTGAACTGGATTATTACATTAATAGTAATTAAATCAATAGAACTTTTTTTTCGAATAGTGATTTTGTCGGGCCGCATTTCATTGAATTTTGAAAAACCTCATTTTCACGGATCGTGATATACGTTGCCAACCCATATGCTAAAGCTTTGAGATATCCACTCAAATATTTTAATTTTGCAAACCTTCTTCTTTAAAAAATTAATAATAAAATTAGATGTACAACTTTATAAGGAAAAAATCTAAAAAATTTATTGTTGAAAATACAATTGTGAAAAATAGTTTTAAAATAGTATTGTTTGTGATAAAGTACAAAAATAAACATATACCTTTCTTTTAGTTTTCTCACGGGTCGCAAAAGAAACATGAAACCAAATCACGCCGCTGTTAAGGTGGCTAATCTTTTAAATATTAGTAAAAAGCTCTTTTTAAAATACTTACAATAAACTCTTGTCTTTATAGAGATGAGTACTAAAGGTAGATTTTATAGCAAATTTAAGCAACTTACTTTAAACTTTTTTAATTTTATATTGAGCACTGACAAGGTCTTTAAACGAAACTTTTGCATAATAAAGTCTTAATTTTTTGTTTCTAGTAGTTGAGATTTCTTTTTTTTACCAAATTCATCCGTACAAAATTAAAATATATGAGTTGTTAATCAATAATTCCGTTGTATTTTAAATAACAGAACACTTTTTTAAAACAAATATAAATAATTATACTTCTTATAAGTTCAAAACTAAGAAGCTTAATAATACTATCAGAGTTTTCCTATACTTAGGTCTCTTAAAATTAATCAGTTTACCATTAAATTTCTTTGAGTTGCCAGACCTTCAGAATGCCAAAGAACCAAAAGTTTTGAAAAAAAGTGGAATTTTACTATTTAGGCTGAAAAACCAGAAGTACCCAGGATGTTAAAAATTTTAAAGATACCTTCATTTTTGAACATAAATCACCTTAAAACCAGGAAATACCGAGAAATTTAAAGAATTTTATTTTTATGGTATTAAATATAAAAACTAGACTTGTCACAAAAATTTATTATAAAGAACCTTTTTTTTCAATTTTTTTTTTAATAAAATCTTATGTTAAGTAGCTATATATTATATTTTCAATGTTGTTACACTGTTTAAGAAAGTTTTTTACCAAAGTTTTTAGAAATTTTTAACAAAGTTATGTTTTTACTTAAGTTAAAGTTATAAATTACACTTAATAACGTGTACATTTACAAAACTGAAAAAAATTCAGAAATCCAGGTAGAAATTCTTCAAAAATATTTTGCAACCCACGGACACTTAATGTATTCAGAATAAATCAAAGTTTGAAAATATCAGTAGGACTCCGGCCAGTGTGATTGTTTATCTTTTATTTCGTGGTAGTTTTATCTACATTTCTAAATATTTTTTATTTCTATCTTTTATGAAATTAAGCTGCTCAAAATTCAGTACTTAAAAATTTTATAACCAACTTTTTAAGTAATTTGTTTTTTTTTTTTTTTTTTTTGAAAAGTGTTTTTAATCTATCAAGAAAATTTAAAGAACTTTTAGAATTTAGAATTGTAGGACAGTTTATAGTCTTTCGGTATAGTTTTTAATCCAAAAAATGACAACCCTGATTTTAAATATCTCAAGTCAACTTAAGCTTAGAGTTGCCTCTTACTCAGGATACTTCAGATATCTAGAAAATCTTCAAAATCTAGCAAGATGTAGCATAAATCAGAACATTCTAATACTTTTCTTAAACTCAGGATAGTTTTGATTTTTTCAAAAATTTCAGGATAGCTATAAAATTTCTGAAAGTCTCAGGCTATATTTTTTATAGATTTAAAAAATATATTTATTTTGTTTATTTCCAATAATTTTTTAATTTATAAATACTTTTGTAGAACAGCTTTATCTTCATTGATATTGACAAGCTTATAACTTTTTATTTAAGTTACTAAAAAATATCACAAATAACTAGATTTTTCTACTATAAAGGAATACTTATGATAACACAATCCTTTTTTTTACGCGACAAATGTAATAGAACCTTTTGTTAAAATCATAAAGTCGAGATACAAAGCTTGAAATTAAGATAAAAATAGTTAAAAAAAATTTAGTTTGCCAGATCAACATGCTCGTAGAAAGCAAACTTTTTCTTCGAAGGATGCAGTTTTCTTGCGGGTCACGTGTTGCAAACACATGAACTAAAAAAAAACTAATTAATTTTTAATCAAAATTTACGTACTGATAAGAATTTTTAACAATATATTTTAGAGATAACCATATTCATCTGCTATTTTATTACGTTTGTTCAAGATTTTTCAAGGGTTGCACAGGAAACATAGAACTAATAAAATCTCGCTCCTGTAATGGGGGCTAATTTGACTTATTTGCTAAAAAAATTCCTTCCTAAGTATAACTAAAAAACTTTTAAAGTTACACACTTTAACTATAGACAGAGTTAAAACAAAGTTAAGTAACATAACTAATAAACTTGGACAATTAAGTCTTAAGTATACGTATTTCATTGACGTTAGTATATATTGTTTTAAACTATTATAATTAGAAGAAGATACAATTAACTTATTTTTTTTTTAGATTTAAAAAGAGTACATGTTGATTACGGGTCAAAAAAAAATTTCTCTTAGGTTCTGTGAATATTTTTCGAAGTATATCAAAGTACAAAATTTTTAGTATAAACATTACTTCTATGAAATATATGCTATTAAAAATATAAAATGACTAAAAAGATAATCTGTAGCTACTTTATGAGTGCTTATTATAGATAAATCCCCAAATAAAAAAAAGATAACAAATTGTGTAGCCTTTAGGTCTTAACTATATTACTTAAACAAAAATATTGTATATTTTTTATAACATTTATTTAAACTTTAGTTTTTAATATTTTAAATTATATTATATATTTTGATTTTTTAAAAACATATAAAGAGATCTGAAATACTAGAGGAGAAATAAATTTTAATATATAAATTTATTCTTTTAAACTTTATTTTACAAACTAAGTTTAGGTCAAAGACCTCGTCAGTGCTTAAATATATCTTATTCAAGTAGACTTCTTCTTGAATAAGATTTATTTAAGCGCTGATGAGGTCTTTGACTGAAACTTAGTTTGTAAGATAAAGTCTTGAAAGAAAAAATTCGTAAATTTAAATTGTCTAAAATTAAAAAAAAAAATAAAAAATTTCTAATATTTTTCAGAAAAGTTCTTATAGTTTAGGTACTTATAAGTTTTTATGATGTAAACTTTTGCTTAATTTAAAAATATAGTAGATACAACTATGTTATATTTATAAATATTCCAAAAAAAGTTATCACAGTTTTCCTTTATTCAGTTCTCTTAAATAAATCAGTCTAGCATTAAATTTCTTAGAGTTGCCAGACTTTCAGAATACAGGGATTGCCAAAAAACCTTAAGTCCTGAAAAAAACTAGAATTTTACTATCTAGATTGAAAAATCAGAAGTACCCAGGATTTTGAAAATTTTTAAAGATACATTTATTTTTGAACATAAATCACCTTAAAACCAGGAAATACCGAGAAATTTAGAGAATTTTATTTTTGTGGTAACAAATAAAAAATTTAGACTAGGTACAAAAATTTTGTATAACGAACTTTTTTTTCAAAATTTTTTTTTATTAAAAACTAATATTAAGTGGCTAAATATTATCTTTTCAATGTTGTTATACTTTTGAAGAAAGTTTTTTACCAAAGTTTTTAGAAATTTTTAGGAAAGTTATTTTTTTACTTATGTAAAAGTTATAAAAAACACTTAATAACTTGTACATTTACAAAACTGAAATAAATTCAGAAATCCAGGTAGAAATTCTTCAAAAACATTTAGCAACCCTCGGACACTCAATGTACTCAGAATAACTCAAAATTTTTAAATATCAGTAGGACTCCGGCCAGTGTGATTGTTTATCTTTTATTTCTTGGTAGTTTTGTCTACATTTCTAAATATCTTTTATTTCTATCTTTTATGAAATTAAGCTGCTCAAATTTCAGTACTTAAAAATTATATGAACAATTTTTTAAGTAAATTGATTTTTTTTGAAAAGTGTTTTTATACTATCAAGATAATTTATAGGACTTTTAAAATTTAGAATTGTAGGACAGTTTATAGTCTTTCGGTATAGTTTTTAATCCAAAGAATGACAATCCTGATTTTAAATATCTTAAGTCAACTTAAGCTTAGAGTTGCCTCTTACTCAGGATACTTCAGATATCTAGAAAATCTTCAAAATTTTAGGATGATGTAACATAGATAAGAAGATTTTAATATTTTTCTTAAACTCAGGATAGTTTTGATTTTTTCAAAAATTCAGGATAGCTTTAAGATTTCTGAAAGTTTCAGGCTGTATTTTTTATAGATTTAAAAAGAAATATATTTTGTTTATTTCCAGTAATTTTTTATTTTATAAATAAGTTTGTTGAACAGCTTTATCTTCATTTATATTATAAAGCTTATAATTTTTAATTTAAATTTGAAAAAAATCACAAAATATTAGATTTTTCTACTGTAACAAAACACTTATAATAACACGATTTGTTTTTTTTTTAGTTTAGGCGACAAAATTAATAAAATAATTTTTTTTAAACCATAAAGTCGAGATACAGAGCTTGAAATTAAAAAAAGAATGTTTCAAACAAAATTTTTAGTTTGCCAGATTAATATGCTCGGAGACCGCAGACTTTTTCTTCGAAGGATGCAGTTTGCTTGCAGGCCACGTGTTGCAAACTCCTGAACTCAAATGAAATTTATATCAAAAATTTCCAACTGATATAAAATTTTTAACAATATATTTTAGAGATAACCATATTAATCTGCTGTTTTATTACGTTTGTTCATGCTTTAACAGGCACAGGAAACATGAAACCAATAAAATCACGCCCCTGTTATAGTGACTACTTTAAATTATTTTCTAAAAAAGTTCCTTACAGAGTCAGGGGCGTGTTTTGACTGGTTTCCTGTTTCCTGAGAAACCCCTAAAAAAAAAAAGAAAAAAGAAAAAAATATTCTTAGAATATCACTAAAAACGTTGTTTATTGACTATGTTTGATTATTTGATAAACATTGAATATTGAATGTTGAATTTATAACACTGAAAGATTAAAATTAATTCCTTAACAAAAAGTGCTCGTTTTTGCCTAGCTGAAATAGATTTTAAATAAAGTTTTAATAGTGACGTCATAGTAGGTAAAAGTTTAAAAGTAGCATTTTCTTTCTAGAAAACTTTTTGCTAAGATGCTCTTAGTTCTCACTATAATTGTTAGTTAGTGTAAATAACTTTTGCTATAACATTGTTTTTAAACTAGTAAATATAATTTTACTTAAAAAATGTCCAATGTAATCACTATAGTTTTATTTTACAAAGTTATTTGTATATAACAATGTTGTGTGAAGCTTTTGTACTTTAAAATTTATATTTTTGTTTATGTGTCAACCAACTGGGTTTAAACCTTGAAAAGTTCAATTTTGATAATTTTCAAAATTATCTTTAGACCACTAGCACCAATGTATTCTTTTATCATTTAATGGCATTTTAATATTTTTTTATATAAGTTGTTTTTTTTTTGTATATCTGTTGGCCACAAAGTTTGTCTTGATTTTATGAAAATTTAAACTCAAAGAGTTTTCTAAATCATTATTAGAATTCCTGCACCACCAGGCAAACATTTAGTTATAACTTAAATATATTTAAATTTAGTTGTAAAAGTCTAAAAACTTTGTGGTAATTACCTAGGATGATATCTCACTAATATCAAGCTAAAATTATATTGTGTTTAAAATCTTTTTGAACCATAATTTTAGACTTATAATCAATATTTTAAGCCTTATATGATTGATCTAAAGTTATAGATTTTTTTACAAAATCTTTATAAAAACATAGTTAGAATTAAATTCATATGTTATAAACTAAAATACTTAATTGATATTATTTTACAGTATAGTAATATATAATATTTTTACATTTCTACTTGTATTTTTTTATTTCTAAGCAAAAAAAAAAGCATTTTTCACACAGAGTTTTTCGGCTAAATACTGCGTACTTAACTAGCAGTGCATACCTAAGAAATGCGTACTTAAGCAGAAAATTAATAACAAAAAAAATTGTTAACTCCCTTTGAAAAAAGTCTAGACACGCCCCTGTCCAGAGTACAACAATAAAATTTTAAAGTTACACAGTTTAACTATAGACAGAGTTAATAGTAAAGTTAAATAACATAACTTATAAACTTGAACAATAAGCCTAAAGTATACGTATTTCAATTACGTTAGTATATATTAATTTAAATTATTATAAGTAGAAGAAAATGCAGTTATTTTTTAATTTGTCATTTAGCTTTATAAAGAGTACAGGTTGATTACGGGTCATTAGAAAATTTCTTCAAGGCTCTCTGAATATTTTTCGAAGTATGGATTTTAAAGTACAAAATTTTTAGTATAAACATTACCTCTATGAAATATATGCTATTGAAAATATAAAATGACTAAAAAGATAATCTGTAGCTACTTTATGAGTACTACAATAAATTGTGTAGCCTTCAGGTCTTAATTATATATCTTAAACAAAAATATTGTATACTTTTTATAACATTTATTTAAACTTTAGTTTTTACTATTTTAAATTGCAATACATATTTTGATTTTAAAAAAACAAATAAAGAGATCTTAAATACTAGAAGAAAAATAACTTTTAATATATAAATTTATCCTTATTTTTTCTTCTTGAATAAGATTTATTTAAGCATTGACGAGGTCTTTGTCTGAAACTTAGTATGTAAGATAAAGTCCTGAAAGAATAAACTCGTAAATTTAAATTGTCTAAAATTTAAAGAAAAAATCATCGTTTTCCTTTTTTTTTCAAAAAAGTTCTTACAGTTTAGGTACTTATAAGTTTTTATAATTTTTACTTTTGCTTAATTTAAAAATATAGTACATACAATTATGTTATATTTATAAATATTCCTAAAAAAATATAAATAGTTTACTTTTTGGATGTTTTTAATTTTTGAAATTTTCTTGTTCTGTTCTTATAGTCTACAAAAACTGACTTGACAATGTCATTTCAACTATTTTTCTTTGAAATTATTATAGTGATATATTTTTTTAAATAGTATTTGATTTATGATATATTAAGTTAATTTAGATTTTAAAGTTACTTAAACTTTAGTAATGATAAAGTACACTTTAATTTTTGTTAAGTAAAATAAGCTTTAAAAATATATTTATTTTGTCATCAATTAAGATTATTTTTAAGTAAAAACTATTATTAATAATTTAAATACTTAAAGCAGAAAATAAATAAAACCAACTTTTGAACAGTAAAACATGTTATTCTTATTATAATTATCACTTAGTTTGATTTTCAATTTACCAAAACCGCCCTAAAAAGTCAATGGCTGCTTGAACCACTTTTTGCCCAAAATGTATATAATTATAAGATTGTGTAAAAAATTTTAAAATTAATTACTTTCAAAAGTATATCAAAAAATTATTTTTTGCTAAGTTATAGTGATTTGAAGTTTTTTAATCTTGTTTCAAACTTTTAATAAAACTCAGCATACTTTCAAAATTTAGTAATAGGGTGCATCTTTGATATGCTATTCTATTGTTTAGTTTTGAATGTTGAGCTTTACAAAATACAACCAATTAAGCGTGAAAGTTCTATTGTAGTTGCACTAAAAATATAAATAAGAAAATGACTGATATATAGTTATTTGAAACTGGTATTGAGATCTTGTTCAAAATTTTATTTAGACTTAATTTTAAAACTGTGTTGTATTTTAATTTTTTTGCATGGTGTAAACAAAAGATTTATTCATTGAAGTTAAGTCAATTACTCTGTAGTTCACAGTTCACACTACTTAATTTTCCTAAATAGTTTTTAGTTAAATTTAAATTTTAAGTAAGTTTTATGTATTCCAAGTGATTTATTAAAGTAATTTATATTTTCTAATAATGTCTTTTTTTATAGTACATACATTGTTAAAACTATCTTGTCTGATTTATAAATAGCTATCTTAAATAAAATCTAGTATTTATAGTATAGTAGTTTTATAAGGTAAGGTTTAATGAACGATAGTAGTATCAATAAAATTCAAGTACATTACTTTCAAGTAAAGTCAAGTGTTTCTATATACCTTGAATGAGATGTTTTATTCTGATATTTTATTACCAACTTTATATAAAATATGTAACTTTTTTGTATCTTAAGAAAACATATACTTTACTTAACTTAACTTGAAATACTCGCTAAGAATCTTGATTTTTATTTCATGGTATTTAAATAAGTTAAAATTTTAGCCAGATGTAAGAAGATTTTAAATATTATAGTTCAACACAATATATGTTTCTTCATATTTTGCAATTATTCTTAAATTAACTTTATAAAGATTTTTTATTTAGAAATTATTTTATTAGTTATTATTTTGTACTATAACAACATTTAGTTAAAAAAGAAGTAAAGCTTATGTAAATTTAGATGATTAATGTATAGAGTCATTTTGTGAATGATTTTATTATTCAAAGTAGTTAGCAACTAGCAATACTTACTTAGTTTGTTGCATTTACTAGATAAAACAAAATATTACGACTAATGCTGGCCTGTTTTTAATAAGATTAATAATGTAACTAAAAAAATTATAAATTTTAAAACATGGTTTAGTAATTTTACTTATTTAAACCTTTTTAACAACTTTAACCAGTTATAATTTTGAAACAAATCTGTCCATTAAAAAAAAAGCATTTAATAAACTCAATCAGCTGAAAATGACAAATCAGTTCAGAGTAACAAATCTTTATAAAACTCAGATGTGTTTCAGGATTACAAACAAATATTCATTTTTAAATCAATAATAATAATTCTTAATGTTAATATTACAATAGTGGACTATAATACTATTTCTAACTATTTAACTTGAGTATTTATACTATATCATGGCTTTCATTTAAATTATTTATGTTATTATCATTTATTAACCCATTAAAATTTCATAAAAAAATTTTTTGGGGATAGAAACTAAATTTGTGTATTAAATGTTACTTAAAACTTAAAAAGTTTAGCTCATGTTATAGTTAAAATTGTTAAAAGATTCAGGCTGATTTGGAATTTTTTCCAAATGTTTCATTTAACTTATCTTAAGTTAAAATTTATTTATTATTTTAAAAGAAAATGTTTTGAGAAGTTAAGTAACTAAGTGATTTTTTCAATAAGTATGTTTTACTACTTGAACTTTCAGCTTAAATTTATTATTTGTTAAATATATTTCAACCACATATGTATGTTAAATTAACGTATGTATTATTATTAAACTTTATTTAAATTCAAAAATATTTGTACTTTTTTGTAAAACTCAGGTTGGTTTAGAATTGTTTTTAAAGTCTTAAGTTTAATAAAATAAATATGTCCTTTTTTTGCTATTTTACTTCTTTAGTTGTTTAAGTTTAATAATAGTTTTTTTTATGTTCTTATTACTAATTTTACAGTATCGTCGTTATAGGTTGACTCGGGTTTTATTTTTTTGAAATACTGGAAAAGTATTTTAATAATATTTGGGTGAACTTAAAAAAAACTGCAGGCAAACTCGTGCTTGTTAGATTTTTTAAGTTCTTAAAACTTTAATGCTACCATTTTACTTAGATGCAATGTTTCTGTATATTGTAAATTTTTAAGTACTAATGTTTCGGCTAACTGTTCTTAGTACATTATAAACAATAAAATATAAAATGTTAAATATATTGTTAATTTGTTTATATGAACGTTAAATGTTATTTTGCTTGTTATACTGTTTGGTTTACTCACAACTCCTTACCGTGCAATTACCATCCGAAGAAATTCGAATCAGATCAAATTTTAAAGGATATTTTTTTTTTACTTTCTATATCTTTGTTCCGTTTTTTTTTTTTACTCCGACTATTGCATCTAACTATTACCCTTGGTTGGTATTTTTTATGTGTGTTTGTTCATTTTTACTTTGTACTGATCGGATGGAAACTTATCTGCATGGGAATTGTGCGGATGGGAGTTGTTTTTAATTGAAAATGTGTGCGGTTTGAAATTGAGCGTATCACATAATGTTTATTAATTTCAGTTTTAATGACACTGCTGTGTTTACTTGCATCTCATATTTTGATGATTTAGTTTATTTATTTGATTATAAAGTTTTAGTAAACAAAATGACCATATTTGGATTCCTGCAATCAAGCATACTATTGAAGAAATTTCTCCAGTTACATTTATTCCTATAGTTGTTGACAAGTCCTAGAGACTAAGAACAAGACCTTTACTATTTAACAAAAACTACATGATAATTTATTAGTGTATTTTTAAAGTTTATGTACAAAAAGTGTTTTTTTAACGAAATTTAGTTGTTTTAAAGTTTTTAAAACATTTTATAGTTCATATAAACTAAAATTTTAAAGTATTTTTCACTTAAAGTTAAATTTTTGTTAAGTTTTATTTATTCCAAGTAACTTTCAGTTAAACTTTTTTTTTATAAGTATTGCTATAATAGTGTTTTTTCGTTCTTAATAAAAAACATATGGGTAGCTGTCTAGTTTGCACGAGTGCACAAAATTACAAGAAAACACTTTTGCACGAAGGGCCACTTTTGCATGAAGACACTTTTGCAAGAGCAGACAATTTTGCACGGGCTAAATTTTTATTTTTTTGTTTTTTACTTTTTTTATTATTATTTTTTTGTTAAATTTATTTGTTTTAATTTTTTTTTTGTTTTTCTTTTTCCTTTTTCTTTATTTTTACTGTCACTGTTACCCTATCCCTTAACCTCGGTCAGAAAATTTTAGTAATATTTTAAATTTTTAGTTTATTTTTCTGTTTATTTTTAATTTTAAATATAGTTCTTTATTTCTTTACTTTTGTGCAAAAATGTAACCCGTGAAAAATTGAACCTTGGTGCAGAATCATCTTCATGCAGTTTTGTTCCCTAGTGTAATTTTGTTCCCTTGTGCAAATTTGGTTAGTGCTAGTTTGGTTCGTGCAAATTTGGCTTTATGCAATTTTGTGCATTTCTGCAATTTTGCTTTCATGCACTTTTAGCCCTCTCGTGCAGTTTAGTAACCTCGTGCAATTTTATCTTCGTGAAACTTAGACTCGTACCCAAAACATATATTGTTCAAATTGTCTTGTCTTATATATATAAATTAGTTCCGAACAAAATCTAGTATTTATAAGTGAACAATTAAATAATGTAGGATTCAGTATGATGAATAATTCAAACAAGTTAGATATACTAACATCCTTACTATACTGAGTGTTCAAAAAAACAGCTTTCTACAATTGATACAAACAGGTATTTTGTTTGTTTTATGACAATAATTTGTTTTTTACAGATTTCAACTAATAAAATGTCGACTTCAATTAACAATATACAAATATCGAGGTATACTCACTATGGTCAAATTAAAGATTTGGTATTAATAATTAGGGGAAACAACGAAACTCGCCAGTATAATTCTAGTAGATCATATGGTTTTACTGAACACGAAGCTGTAATTAAAATAGCAAATGATTTTGTAAAAGATTACAAGTCTGAGTATTACAAGACGAAAATCATTCAAGGTTTTCAACAGTTGCGTTTAGAAGGAGATCGTTTTAGAGATGAAAAGTTTGATTTTTGCAACATGGAAGTTCCTGTTCTACAAGAGCAACTTGAACTCCATTCCTCATGTAAGATGAACAATATTGATAATTCCACGACAGATCTACAAGAAAACGAAGTATCTCAGTGCGAATTGAAACAAAAGTTGACAGAAGTTGACAAGGACAGTGAAGTTATGAAGTTTTTTGTGGACAACAAATGTTCTGTTTGCATTAGTAACTACAAAGAGATAGTTTATGAAGACCTTCATATCGTAGTTCCGACCTGTGGACATCCGTTATGTTGTAAATGTGCTGATAAAATTTCAGTTAGTGAGAAGAAAGATTGTCCAAGTTGTAGAGGAGATTTTACTGCTCAGTCGTTCGTTCTTATGAAGTTTAACGAAGATTTGACGATAAAGGCTGATGATGGAAAACTATTTTTGTAATGCTTTAGAAATGTTATGTTATAAAAAGTTACTTTTTCTTTTTATTACATTTATTAATCTAGATATACTTAATAATTATAATCGTTCTAATGTAGTGTATTAAACGTTCACTTATGTAAATACATGTTATTAAATCTATTAGACTAGTTTGAGCTTCATTGAAATAAAGTAAATGCTACTGATACAAGTGTTTTTTTTTAGGTGACTTAATTAAAATAACATTTAATTACATTTTTTTCCTAGCTAAGCCTAACATTTAATCTACAAATAAAGTACCTGATGATAATTTTTTATTTTTTAATATTTTAATAAAAGACGTATATCAGGAAGTTGTAATTACATAATGGGTTTAGCCCTAAACTTTAGCTTATGAATATATACTTTTTTTTTAAAGTTAATTTATGTAATGTTTTTAAATGTAATTTTTTTTTCATTTTTTAATACATTGTACAATATTTTTTGGATTCGGCCGTATACTAATTACAAAATAAGATTCGGTTCTTGCTAGGTTTTAATTATTAAAAAGAACTAAATCCGGCCGGATAATTAAGTTATGGATCCTATTTTTCATTATTTTGAGTTCATTTTTCTTACAACTGTTTCTCAATCCATTTAAAGTGCATTTTAAGTATTCGGAAATTTATATATATCTTAACCTTAGGTCAAATTAATGCTAGTTTTATAAATAAAATAAATTAGTCACTGAAATTTATTCGAGCATAAAAATACAAGCTAAAACATACAAATTTTTAGTCAACTCCTTAATGTAACCCTGGGCTTGAAAGCAATGATGGTAAAATTTAAAAACTCATAAGTTACAGCTATTTCATCACTATAGTAACTAGAAAGCTAAAGTAACAAACTATAGCTAATTTTCTTTTCATACTTTACACTTTATTAAATTTGACAAGTTATTTTTTTTTACCTTTGATGTAATAAATTTAATATCATGTTAAATAAAAAATCTTAATTTACAATGTAATTTATTATTTTTACACCTTGTTTGCAAAATTAAAACAGTTTTTAATATTATTTATACATATTAACTTAACTTTTTTTATTAACAAAAGTTTTAGTTCTTCTTAAACTATATTTTAGCTTATAGCTTTGAAAAAGAATAAAACAAGTTTTACTGTGTGATTTTATTTTGTAACTTTACCTTCTAATTAAATTTATTATTTATTGAATAAACATTTTATTGCAATAACATATTAAAAAATTAAACACATGAGTTCTTTAAAAAACAAAAAAATTAAATGTTTTGACACCCTGTTAATAAATATAAGAAACAAATAGAAGAAAGAGACAAATACTTTAATGTCTTATCTATAATATTTTTGTAAAGTTTATTTAGAGAGTTTTGTTTTGTGCATGCTTTGTCCACAAATTAGAGTTGTATAATAGAAGACTTGATTTTTTAAATGAAATGACTACATAGTATAAATTTGTGGCTTTGATAAAAATCAAAGGTTTTAATGATGAAATTTAAAATACTTTTGACAAAATTATTTTGTATCTTCAAAATAAGAAAACAAATTTATGGTAAAAAATCAGCTATTATAACTTTTTTGTAAAAGTTTGTTTACCTTTTAGGTTTAAAAATCCTACTGCCGGGGATTTTTAATAGTATTTGTTTTAGTTTTATTCAAAGGCGGCGCTTTTTACAATGTCTGCTTGAGAGTATTAATGTGGCAATATTAGATTTAATAAAACAATTTTGTAATACCGTTCTTGTCTGGCCGGATTCCATTTACCTTTTAAAAAACATCAGGGTCATTTTTAATCCGCGGGGCGGTTCCGGTCAGCGAGCACAACGATGCCCGGCTATATACCATAGCTTTTATAGTTTTTCATTTGAATGTTTAAACTTTGCAAAATACTTGTTTATAATTATTAATTTGGAACAGTTAACAATTTAGAAAAAAAATGAATCATACTTAAAAACATAATTGTGTGAAATAGTGTTAATTGTGTTATTTTAATTGAACCATTTTACTGCTTTATTTTTATATCTTGAGCGTATTTCGACTAGTTTCCAGTTTCCTATGCGACACTTCTTTTTTAATAAGTTTTCTTTTAGTAAGTTTTTTTTATTCTTCATTTATATTTAATAAGTATTTGCTATCAGATGATTTTTTTTATTAATTGACGTAGTTTTAAAAGTTTTTGTTATATAAATATTATCATACTGCATATAATTAAATTTTAGTTTGCAATCACATTTAAAAAAATATTTTAGTTAAAAATCTGCCTATCAAAAGTTGTCTAAAAACTAAATTTACACTTTTTTTAAGGTTTTTTTTAGGTATTATTGAATAACTCACGTTTTCTTTATTTTAGATTGTTATAAAAACTGTAGATTTAATTTTCTAAAAGTTGTAAAGTAATTGTTCACGTAATTGTTGCTACTAGTTTGTTTTTATAAAAATAGCTTGTTTTTTAATCAAGTGTGATTTTCTGCGAAAGTAATTTAACTGGAACTGTTTTATATAGTAATTTATTTACATGTTATTGAATAAACATTTCTATTATTAAGATTAACTAATTCCTTATATTGGTTAGTTCATCGTTTTTAGTATCTTATGTATGAAAGGTTTCGTTGAAGATGTTAGCTTCAAAATACTAGGAAATAAAAAATTCATTTTGTCAATAAAAACAGGACTTACGTTATACTCTAATTGTTTTACTTTATATCAAAAAATTGGATTTTTCAAAAAGATTATGCATTCTTTTTTACTATTGATTTCAAATAGTTTAAAGTTTAAACATTGTTATTTACCTGAAAATATTTAAAGTTATATAATAAGACGTTATGTAACAATACTATTAAAAACTTTTAATAAATGGTATATTTTATAAATACTTAGTTACTAATGAAACGCAAAAAGCGCTACTCTTCTTGAAGAGTTTAGACACGATCATAGTTTGAAAAATGTTTATAATAAAACTGTATAACTTTAATGAAGCCATAATGTAACAAAAACGTGAATACTCTATTATAGTTATTAATTTTAAACTATCATGTAAGAGACAAAACCTTCAAATGTATAATTATAAAATTTCAACTATATTATGAGGAACAAAAACTGTAAATTTAGATGTTATAAATATTATTTAATGTAACAATAAACACTATTTATATTGTTTTTTGACATATATGGCATATATGACGGCAAACCATGGTAAGTATAAATAAAAGTTCGCAATATATGGAACTATAGCAAATAATAACAATAAAAGCAAAACTAAGAAAAGTATGACATATATTGGCAAGTTTATTATAAATTATGGAAAATGTGAAAAATATGAAAAATATGCTAAAATTAGGCAACTAGGGCAGAAAAGATAATTATATTGCAATTATGGCAACCAATAGCAAAAACAAGAAAAACATGGTAAATATGGTAAAGTTTTTCAAAATTATTGCAATGAAATGAAAACAATTAACATTTATGGCAAAAAAACATGATAAATAAAAAAATATATGACATTTAAATTTAGAAACGATGAATTAGTCATGATGTTGATGTTTACTTCAAAGGAATTTAGTGGGTAGACATTCATATCTTAGTAATCAATACTATCTCTTCCTTATAATAGAAATATCATTTATATCAACTAGCTGAAATTGAACTAGCAGGATTTTGAGCCCCAACATATCGAACCATCGTGCTTAACAGCCGGCGCCTTAACACCTCGACCAAACTGCTCCGCTTAAATTACGAGCTTTTACTAGTTTATATATAATTATTTATTTTTAAGTATTGATCTAATATTTTTTAGCTTTTAACTAATAACGAAACATAAATTCTAAAATTACAGTTTTGTTTAATTTTTTTTTTTAGTCAATATAGTTTTTTGGGTGGGTGTCACTTTTGCACGAGAGCACTTTTCAGCACGAGGTGACATTTTAGCACGAGTAAACTTTGCTATCTTGTATATTTAAACTGTCGAAAATTCTCAACAAAGATTCAGTTATTTTTAAGTTTGATTTTTCTATAGTAAATAAAATTGGGTTATGTTCAAGAACATTCTTTATAAAAATAATATAGTGTTTGTTTTTTTGATTCATACTTTATTTTTTCTGGTTGTGTTTATACAATTTACTAAAACTAACCATATAATGTTACTCTAACTACTTTCAATAGGTGTTTAAGTTATAATGTATTCTGGTATTCTAAAGCTGATAAATATATTTAAGCCTTAAAACTTAAAAACTATTTTTTTATTATTAACTATAATATTATTTATGCAGAACTACTTACTACACTTCTATTTTTACCAGTTAGAATAAGCTATAAAAAACTAACAAACTTAGTTTTCAAAGTGTATCTAAAAGTTATTGTTGACTAATTTATTATAACTCGGGTTTTTTAGATCTTATCATTAACTATAATAAAACTTTATTTTCAAAATTTTACAATGGGGTGCATCTTTCATAAAATATTCTATTGTTTAACTTCGAATGTTGAGCTTTACAAAATGAGCCCAACCAATAAAGCTTGAAAGTACTTATGCATTTGCTTTAGAAACATATTAAAATAACAGAATTTTAAAATTTTAACATAAATTTGGTATTAAGATCTTAATTAAAGTAGAAACTAGACCTATTTTAAAAACTGTATTTTTACTGCAAAATTTATGGTATAAATATAAGAGTTATTTTTTAATATTGTTCATTTGTTTTGGAATTCTTTAAATTTATTATTATTGTTACCATAATTAAAAGTTTAAATATATGCTTCTATTAAACTTAATTTGGTAGTAAGTTTTAAAATATCCAAGTGAGTTAAAAAAGTAACTTATCTTTTTTAGTAACATTTTGTGGATTTTTTCATAATACATACATTGTTTAAACTTTCTTGTCTGATTTATACATAGTAATTTCAAATAGAATTTAGTATTTTTAAGGTAATTAAACAAGTTAGGATTAAATTATGATGAGTTTTTCTAATAAGTTAAGTGCACCAACATCCATACCTTTCAATTTTTCTAGAATTTCTGTCCAGTCTTTTTTCAGACCTTGCATAAGATTTTTGTTTAGGTTTTAATGTCCAGATATTTTTAAACCATTTTTGTTGAAAATCTGATTACTATTTTTTTTTTATTTAAAAATATATATTAGATTTTTAACCTAAAAACTCAGGATGACTCAGGAAAGTTTAAAGTCATTTGAGATATTTTGTTAATCTTAGAAAATTGCAACCCTACTCATGCTTGTTTTTGGTTCCTCAGACTGATTTTGTTTTAGTTTCAAAAAGTCAAACCTACAGGGTTGCCACAAGGTCAGGAAAAGTCAGGAAATCAGAAAAAACTAAACAAAAATGACAAATTTCAGAAATTTTGACTAAACTAAAAAAAAGTCAGATTTTATCAGTTTAAATTTACAAACTCATTATTTTCTAAATCCTTCAAATGGTAAAATATTAATTAAAAATACTTTAGAACAAAAACTTTTAGAAAAAAATTTCAAGTTTTTCCTAAGAAATAACAAAATTAATTAATTCCCAATGCCTTCATCTGGTATAGATTAATAAAAAAAATCTATATAAAACTGCAAAATTTTTCTGTTAACATATTTAACAAGTACACTACTTTAAAAGTAGTTTTGTAAGTTTTTTAGTATTGATGATCTGTAACTAGGACCCTTCCATAGTGAAACTGTGATATATACACAAAAACTTATCTAGCAAAACTTTATAACAAAGTGCTTTAAGTGAGCAATTGAAATCCTTTTGATTAAGTTTAGTATTTATGTAAGAAGTTAATGTGTATACTTAACCTCTTTATATTTATTTGCAAAGTAAGTTATACGAGAGGTATATTTGATGATTGAGATTACTTATATGTGTTTTTTGTAGAATAACTTGAGTTTTAAAATAAATAAGAAAAGATTTATTTGTTACAAATTTTATACTAAATGATAAAAGGAAATATTTTATACAACAGAATATAGTTAACCCCTTTAATGCATATTTTTTCAGTTACTTAAGTATATATACATTAGTGGAAGAAAATGCTAAGAAATTGTGTCTTTTTTCATACAAGCTGTGTTCAAAAGGTAATATAAGAAATATTTTGCTATTATAGCTGTTTCTTGCAAATACATCAATCATAAACAGATGGTTTAAGTGATATATGTAATGGAAGCTTGGTGATTAAATTCAGCAAAGAAATTGTTGTTTTAATCTGTATTAAAAATTAGATTAAAAGCTTTTAGTTTCAAGTGTTAGACAATGTATTTTAAAACAAGTTTAAATAAAGAGTTTGATTTAGAAAAGACAGAAAAAGTCAGGAAAATTTTTTCAGCTAGATTTTTGGCAACCCTGCACCTATCAGTTATATTTTGTTATAAGTTTCAAGAAATTATACTTTTTATTAAAATCATTAATTCTTTTAAATTTAACCAGAACTACTGACTAGGAATCTTTTTTTTTTTTTCATGTTATAAAAGTTATGATTTTCACTTAAATATAAGAAGATTTACAATATGATAGTTTAACACAAACACTGTTTCTTTATATTTTGCAAACATTCTTAGATTTTTAGATTTAGACTTTGAAAAGATACTCTTTGTTTGTACCTTAATATCATGGAGTTTTAAAAAAAAAGGGAAAATTATGTAATGTAGTAATGTTTGGAGTGATTTTATCAATGTTTATTTTTATTATTTAAAGTTGTTAGCAAGTAGCAATATTTTACTTAACATGTTGCATTTACTGTATAAAATAAAATACTTGGGTTTGCAGGCAGGTTTTCAATATGATAAAAAATATGACAAAATTTATATTATTATCTTAGGATATTAACAGTGGATTATACGACGAATTCTTACTATTTTACTATAGTATTAAAATTATATCATGGTATACTTTTTTAAAATTATCTTTATTGTCATTTACTCATCAATTTAAAACTTTAAAAAACTGTTTTTTGTAACTAAAAACTTATTTTGTGTATAAAAAATTAATTAAAGCTTTAATAATTATAATAAAAAAGGTTATATATGAAATTTTATGACTAAGGCTTATTTAAAACTTTTTTATTAGTTTTCCATATAACTGATCTTAATTTAAATTTGTTTATTAAATATTTCAAACAAATGTTTTTTGAAAAAATAAGTAACTAACTGAATTTTCCAATAAATATTTCTTACTACTTTAATTTTCAACTTAAATGTATTCTTTAATAAATATATTTCAACCACATATATATGTTAATGCGTGTCCTATAATGTTTATTAATTTCAGTTTTAATGAGACTGCTGTGTTTACTTGCATCTCATATTTTAATTATTTGGTTTATTTAATTGATTTAAAAGTTTTTAGTAAACAAAATGACTATATTTGGATTTGTGCAATCAAGCATACTTTGAAAAACTCTCTCCAGTTACATTTATTCCTATAGTTGTTGAAAAGTCCTAGAGACTGAGAATAAGACCTTTATTTATTAACAAAAAGTACATGCAAATTTATTAGTGTATTTTTAAAGTTTAAGTACAAAAAAGTGTTTTTTAAACGAAATTTAGTTGTTTTATAGTTTTTAAAACATTTTATAGTTCATATAAACTAAAGTTTTAACCTGTTATTTACTTAAAATTATTTTTTTTAAGTTCTATTTAGTCCAAGGAATTTTCAGTTGAACTTTTTTTTATAGTTATTGCTATAATAGTGTTTTTTCGTTCTTAACAAAAAACATGTGGGTAGCTGTCTAGTTTACACAAAAGTGCACGAAAATACTTTTGCACGAAGGGCCACTTTTGAATGTAGACACTTTTGCAAGAGCAGAAAATTTTGCACAGGTTAATTTTTTTGTTTTTTAGTTTTTTTAGCATAATTTTTTTTTTTTAATTTAATTTTTTTTTTGTTTTATTTTTTGATTTTATTTTTTATTTTTACTATTACTTTTACCCCGGACCCTCACCCTTGGTCGGTATTTTTTGTTTTGATTAATTTTGTTCTGTTTACTAATTTTTTTTAACTTTTATTTTTTTTTTTTTTTTTTTGATTATTTTTTATTTCTTAATCTTACTTTCACTGTTACTCTATCCCTTACCCTCGGTCAGTAACTTTTTTTTTTTTTTAGTTTTATTTTGCTGTTTAATTTTAATTTTACTTCTATATTTTTTCACTTTCGTGCAAAAATGTAACTCGTAAAAATTGAACCTTGGTGCAGAATCATCTTCGTGCAGTTTTGTTCCCTGGTGCAATTTTGTGTCCTTGTGCAAATTAGCTTAGTGCAAATTTGTTTCGTGCAAATTTGGCTTTATGCAGTTTTGTGCATTTCTGCAATTTTGTTGACGTGCACTTTTGACCCTCTCGTGCAATTTAGTAACCTCGTGCAATTTTATCTTCGTGCAACTTAGACTCGTACCTAAAACATATACTGTTCAAATTGTCTTGTCTTATATATAAAAAGTAGTTCCAAACATAATCAAGTATTTTAAATTGAACAATTAAATAAGTTAAATATATTAACATCCTTACCATACACAATGTTCAAAAATACAGCCTTCTACAATTGATACAAACAGGTATTTTGTTTATTTTATGATAATCATTTGTACTTTACAGATTTAAACTGACAAAATGTCAACTTCAATTCAAACAATACAAATATCGAGGTATACTCACTACGGTTGAGTTAAAGATTTAGTATTAATAATTAGGGGAAACAACGAAGATCGCCAGTATAATTCTAGTAGATTATATAATATTACTGAACAGGAAGCTGTAAGTAAAATAGCAAATGATTTTGTTAAAGATTACAAGTCTGAGTATTACAGGACACAAATCATTCAAGGTTTTCAACAGTTGCGTTTAGAAGGAGATCGTTTTAGAGATGAAAAATTTGATATTCGCGAAATGGAAATTCCTATTCTACAAGAGCAACTTGAACCTCATTCCTCATGTAAAATGAACAATATTGATAATTCCACGACAGATCTACAAGAAAACGAAGTTTCTCAGCGTGAATTGAAGCAAAAGTTGACAGAAGTTGACAAGGACAGTGAAGTCTTGAAGCTTTTTGAAGACAACAAATGTTCTGTTTGCATGAGTAACTACAAAGAGATAGTTGATGAAGACCTTCATATTGTAGTTCCGACCTGTGGACATCCGTTGTGTTGTAAATGTGCTGATAAAGTTTTA
This sequence comes from Thalia democratica, assembly GCF_965202585.1. Lineage (NCBI taxonomy): Eukaryota > Metazoa > Chordata > Thaliacea > Salpida > Salpidae > Thalia > Thalia democratica. The sequence goes on from NC_139166.1 coordinate 5,050,344, forward strand.
GTTAGTGAGAAAAAGGTTGTCCAAGATGTAGAGGAGATTTTACTGCTGAGTCGTTCAGTCTCATGAAGTTCAACGAAGATTTGACGATAAAGGCTGATGATGGAAAACTATTTTTGTAATGCTTTAGAAATGTTATGTTATAAAAAGTTACTTTTTCTTTTTATTACATTTATTAATCTAGATATACTTAATAATTATAATCGTTCTAATGTAGTATATTAAACGTTGACTTATGTAAATACATGTTATTAAATCTATTAGATTAGTTTAATTTATTTAAGCTTCATTGAAATAAAGTAAATGCTACTGATACAAGTGTTTTATTTAGGTGATTTAATTAAAATAATATTTAATTACATTTTTTTCCTAGCTAAGCCTAATAATTAATCTAATAATAAAGTACCTGATGATAATATTTTTTTTAATATTTTAATAAAAGACGTATATCAGGAAGTTGTAATTACATAATAGGTTTAGCCATAAACTTTAGCTTATGAATATATATTTTTTTTTTAAAGTTAAGTGATGTAATGTTTTTAAATGTAACTTTTTTTTTTCATTTTTTAATACATTGTACATTATTTGGATTCGGCCGTATACTAGTTACAAAATAAGATTCGGTTCTGGCTGGGTTTAAATTATTAAAAAAAACTAAATTCAGCCGGATAATAAAGTTATGGATCCTATTAATCACTATTTTGAGTTCATTTATCTTACAACTGTTTCTCAATCCATTCAAAGTGCTTTTTAAGTATTCGGAATTTTATATATATCTTAACCTTAGGTCAAATTAATGCTAGTTTTATAAATAAAATAAATTAGTCACTGAAATTTACTCGAGCATAAAAATACAAGCTAAAACATACACATTTTTAATCAACTCCTTAATGTAACCCTGGGCTTGAAAGCAGGCATGGTAAAGTTTAAAAACTCATAAGTTACAGCTATTTCATCACTATAGTAACTAGGAAGCTAAAGTAACAAACTATAGCTAATTTTCTTTTCATACTTTACACTTTATCAAATTTGACAAGTTAACTTTTATTACCTTTGATGTAATAAATTTAATATCATGTTAAATAAAAAATTTTAATTTACATGTAATTTATTATTCAAACACCTTGTTTGCAAAATTAAAACAGTTTTTAGTATTATTTATATATATTAACTTAACTTTTTTTTATAAACAAAATATTTAGTTCTTCTTAAGTTATATTTTAGCTTAAAGCTTTGAAAAAGAATAAAACAAGTTTTACTGTGTGATTTTATTTTGTAACTTTACCTTTTACTTAAATTTATTATTTATTGAATAAATATTTTATTGCAATAACATACTAAAAAATTAAACACATTAGTTCTTTAAATAAAAAAAAAAATTAAACGTTTTGACACCCTGTTATAAATATAAGAAACAACACTACTAGACAAATACTTTAATGTCTTATCTGTAATATTTTTGTGAAGCTTATTTAGAGAGTTTTGTTTTGTGCATGCTTTGTCCACAAATTAGAGTTGTATAATAGAAGACTTAATTCTTTAAATGAAATAACTACATAGTATAAATTTGTGGCTTTAATAAAAATCAAAGGTTTTAATGATGAAATTTAAAATACTTTTGATAAAGCTATTTTATATCTTCAAAGTAAGGAAACAAATTTATTGTAAAAAAACAGCTATTATAACTTTTTTGTAAAAGTTTGTTTACCTTTTAGGTTTAAAAATCCTACTGCCGGGGATTTTTAATAGTATTTGTTTTAGTTTTATTCAAAGGCGGCGCTTTTTACAATTTCTGCTTGACAGTATTAAAGTGGCATTATTAGATTTAATAAAAAAAAATTTGTAATACTGATCTTGGCTGGCTTGATTCCATTGATCTTTTAAAAAACATCAGCGGTCATTTTAAATCCGCGGAGCGGTTCCGGTCAGCAAGCAGAACGTTGCCCAGTTCTATACCACAGCTTTTATAGTTTTCCATTTGAATGTTTAAACTTTACAAATCTACTTGTTTTAATATTTTCAATTATATAACAGTATAACATTTTTATAAATAAATTAAGAAACCGTATTTTAAAGCATAATGTGTAAAATGGTTTAAAATTGTGTTAATTTCAACTGAGCCGTTTTACTATTTTATATTATTTCCTACTTTTGTACGACATTTTTAAAAATACTGGAATGAAAATAACCAAAAGCTTACAAATATATTTTTCTTTTAAAATAGTTTACTAAAAAGTATTTATTTTTGTTAGGTATTTGCTATTAGTTAAAGTTTTTTTTTTTATTATTGACATAGTTTTAAGTATTTTTTATACAAAAACTGTCATACTGCAAAAAAAAATTAGTTTGCAATCACAGTTTAAAAGGATATTTTGAAACAAATTAGTTTATTACTAATTTTAGAAATTTTTTCACCTTTAAGGGTTTCTTTTTTGTAAATGAAATCATTGATCAACTATATATATTATATTAATATTTTTTAGTTAACATTGTTAGAAAAAATTTATATTTATTTTTTTTTATTAAGTAGAAAATAATTATAAGCTTTTGCTACTAGTTTGTTTTTAAAAATATAATTTGTTTTTTATTTAAGTTAGAATTTCTGCTAAAATAATTTAATTAAAACTGTTTCAACCGGGATTTTATTTCCATATCATTGAATAACTAGTTCTATAATTAAGATAAACTTATTCCTTATACTCTATAGTACATCGTTTTTAGTTTCTTACGCATGAAAGGTTTCATTGTACATGCTAGATTCACAGTATTAGAAATAGAAAATTCATTTTGTCAATAATAACATTCCTTACGTTTATTTTTAATTGTTTTACTTAGTATCAAAAAACTGGATTTTTCGAAAAGATTACGCATTTTTATTACTATTGATTTCAAATGGTTTAAAGTTTAAATTTTTTTATGTGCCTGAATAACTATAAAATACTTTTATAGAAAAACGTTATGTAACAATGCCATTGAAAACTATTTTTTAATAGTATATTTCTTAAATACTTTGTTACAAATAAAACGCAAAAAACGCTACTCCTTTTAAAAAGTTTTGACACAATAATGGTTTAAATAAAAATTTAAAATAAAACTGTATAACTTTAATGATAATAGAATTAGTAATTTTGAACTATCATGTTAAATACAAAAACTTTATATTCAAAGCTAGTAAGTCTTAATTATATAATGAGGAACAAAAACTCTTAATTTAAATGCTATAAATATTACCTATTGTAACAATAAACACTATTAATATTGTTTTTGACATATATGGCAAATATGACGGCAAACCATGGCAAATATAAATAAAAGTTCGCAATATATGGTGACCATAGCAAATATTGCAAATTTATTACAAATAAGAGCATTAAAAGCAAACTTTAGAAAAATATGGCAAAAATGAGCAAGTTTATTATAAGTTATGGAAAATATGGCAAAATATAAAAAATATGGTAAAATTTTGCAACTAGGGCAAAAATGATAAGTATATTGCAATTGTAGCAACAAATGGCAACATTAAGAAAAATATATTAAATATGGGCAAGTTTTTCCCAACTATAGTAAATATATGGCAAAATATGGTAAAATTTGGCTACTAGGGCAAAAATGACAAAAATATTGCAAACATAACAACATTAAAAAAAACATGGTAAATATGGTAAAGTTTTGCTTAAATATATCATTTTATAAAAAACATAGCATTTATGGCAAATACATTTGATAAAAATAATCATAAAATAAAAACTATAGGATATTTAGAACTAAAAAATCGATGAATAAGTCATGAAGTTGATGTTTGCTTCAAAGGAATTATGTGGGTAGACATTCATATCTTGGTAATCAAAACTATCTCTTCCTTATAACAGAAACATCATTTGGATCATCTAGCTAAACTGGAACTAGCAGGATTTGAACCCTCGACATATCGATTTATCAAGCTTAACAGCCGGCGCCTTAACACCAAAGTGCTTCGCGTAAATACACACTTTTTGTAGTGAATAAAATTGGGTTATGTTCAAGAACATTCTTTAAAAAAATAATGTAGCGTTTTTTTTATTTTTGATTTATACTTTCTTTTTTCTGATTTTGTTAATATAACTTACTAAAACTAACCATATCATGTCATTCTAACTACTTTCAATAGGTATTTATAATATAATGTTTTATGATATTCTATACTTTGAGTTAACTTTAATATTATTTATGCAGAACTACTTACTACACTTCTATTCTTACCAGTTAAAACAAGCTATAAAAAACAAACAAACTTAGTTTTCAAAGTGTATCCAAAAGTTATTACTGACCAACATATTATAACTCGGGTTTTTAAGTTCTTATCATTAACTTGTAATAAAAATCACCTTACTATCAAAATTTTTGTCATTGGGTGCATCTTTCTATTGTTTAACTTTGAATGTTGAGCTTTACAAAGTGAGCCCAACCAATAAAGCTTGATAGTACTCTAAAAAAATATTAAAAAGAGTGACTTGTAATATGTTAGTATAAAATTAGTATTAAGATTTTGATCTAAGTAGCAATTAGACCTATTTTTAGAACTGTATTTTAATTGAAAAAATTATGGTATAAATATTAGAGTTATCTTTTAAACAATGTTCAGTTGTTTTAGAGTTCTCTAAATCAGTTACAATGACCATAATTAAACCTTTAAAAGTATTCCTCATTTAAACTTAATTTGTAACTAAGTTTTAATAAATCCAAGTGAATTTAAAAAGTAACTTATCTTTTTTAATAACACTTTTTGGTTTTTCTTATAATACATACATTGTTTAAACTTTGTCTGATTTATTGAAAGTAATCTTAAATAGAATATAGTATTTTTTAGATAGTAATTAAACAAGTTAGGATTAAATTATTATGAGTTGTTCTAGTGCACCAACATCCATATACCTTTCAATTTTTATGGAAACTCTGTCAAGTATTTTTTTAGACCTTGGATAAGGTTTTTGTTTTAGTTTTATTGTCCAGGTATTTTTTAACCATTTTTGTTAAAAATCTATTATGTATGTTTTCTTAATTAAAAAAATGTATATAAGATCCTTGAAGAAAAAACTCAGATGACTGAGGAAAGTTTAAATCATTTGAGATCTCAAAAAATTACAACCCTGCTCGTGCTTGTTTTGTTTTTGGTTCAAAAAGGCACACCTACAGGGTTGCCACAAGGTTAGGTAATATCAGGAAATACGAAAAAACTAAAAAAAAAGACAAATGTCATGAAACTTGACAAAAAAAAGAAGTCAGATTTTTTCAGTTCAAATTTACGAAGTTCCTTCTTTTTTAAATCATTTAAATACTAAAAAAATAGTTGAAAAAATCAGGAAAAACGAAAAAAAAAGACAAATGTCAGAAATTTTGACAAAACTAAAAAAAACTTAGATTTTGTCAGTTTAAATTCACAATCTTTATATTCTAAATCCTTCAAATGGTAAAAAGTTAATTAAAAATACTTTAGAACAAAAACTTTTAGAACAAAATTCCAAAATTTTCCTAAGAAATAACAAAATTAATTAATTCCCAATGCCTTCATCTGGTATAGATTAATAAAAATCCTATAAAAAGCTGCAGAATTTTTCTACTATAATATTGAATAAGTACCCTACTTTAACAAGTAGTTTAGAAGTATATGTGATGATTAAGTTTACTAATATGTAATTTTTTATAGAACAACTTAAGTTTTTAAAATAAATAAGATTATATTATCTCCACAAATTTTATACTAAATGATAAGAGGAAATATTTTATACAACAAAATATAGTAAACTTTTTTACGTATATTTTTATCAGTTACTTAAGTATATATACATTAATGGTAGGAAATGCTAAAAAATGTGTCTTTTTTCAAACAAGCTGTGTTCATAAGGTTATAGTACAAATATTTTGCTGATAGAGCTGTTTCTTGCAAATACATCAATCATAAACAGATGGTTTAAGTGATGTAATGGAAGTTTGATGATTAAATTCAGCAAAAATACTGTTGTTTTAACCTGTGTTAAAAATTAGATTAAAAGCTTTGTATAGTTTCAAGTGTTAATATAATGTACTTTGAAATAAGTTTAATTTAATAGTTTGATTTAGAAAAGACAACAAAAGTCAGGAAAATTTTCTCACCTTGATCTGTGGCAACCCTGCACCCATCAATTATATTTTGTTTTAAGCTTGAAGAAATAATACTTTTAATAAAAATCATTGATTTTTTTAAACTTAACCTGAACTACTGACTAGGAATCTTAGTTTTTATTCCATGTTATAAAAGTTATAATTTTAACCAAAATATAAGAAGATTTATAATATGATAGTTTAACACAATAACTGTTTTTATACATTTTGCAAACATTCTTAAATTGACTTTAAAAAGAAACTCTTTATTTTGTACTATAATATCATGAAGTTTAAAAAAAAAGGGAATTTATGTAATGTATGGAGTGATTTTATTAATGTTTGTTTTTATTATTTGAAGTTGTTAGCAAGTAGCAATATTTTACTTAACATATTGCATTTACTGGATAAAATAAAATACTTGGGCTAGTGCAGGCAGGTTTTCAATATGATAAAAAATATGACAAAATTTATGTTATTATTTTAGGATAATAACAGTGAATTATACGACTAATTCTCACTGTTTCACTAAAGTATTAAAATTATATCATGGTATGCTTTTTATAAATTTATTTTTATTGTCATTTACTCATCCATTTAAAACTTTGTAAAAATATTTTTTGGTAAATAAAAACTAATATTGTGTATACAAAATAGATTAAAACTTTGATAGTTAAAATAAAAATAGATTATATTTTAAGTTTTAGGACTAAGGCTTATTTAAAACATTTTTATATAATTTTTTTATATAACTAATTTTAAATTAAGTTTGTATATTAAATATTTCAAACAATATTTTTTGAATAGTTAAGTAGCTAACTGAATTTTTCAATAAATATTTCTTTCTACTTTAATTTTCAACTTAAATGTATTCTTTATTAGATATATTTTAACCACATATATATGTTAATGCGTGTCACATAATGTTCATTAATTTCAGTTGTAATGAGATTGCTGTGTTTACTTGCATCTCATATTTTAATGATTTGGTTTATTTAATTGATTATAAAGTTTTTCGTTAAAAAAAAATGACTATATTTTAATTTGTGCAATCAAGCATACTATTGAAGAACTCTCTTTAGTTACATTTATTCCTATAGTTGTTGACAAGTCCTAGAGACTAAGAATTAGACCTTTATCATTTAACAGAAATTACATAATAATTTATTAGTGTACTTTTGAAATTTAATTATAAGAACTGTTATTTAAACGATATTTAATTGTTTTAAAAATTGAAAAGTTTTATTGCTCATATAACTACAATTTTAAAGTATTTTCCACTTAAAGATAAACTGTTGTTAAGTTTTATTTAATTCAAATTATTTTTATAAGTAACTTTTTATTTGTAATAGTTTTAATACAGTAGTGTTTTGTAGTTCTTAACACAAAACATATATTGTTCAAACTGTCTTGTCTTATATACATAAAGTAGTTCCAAACAGATTTTAGTATTTATAAGATAACAGTTTAATAAGGTAGAATTTAGTTATGATAAATAGTACAAATAAGTTAAGAATACTAACATCCTTACCATACACAGTGTTCAAAAATACAGCTTTTTACAATTAATACAATAAGGTATTTTCTTTTTTATTATAATTATTATATTTTACAGCTTTAAACTGACAGAATGTCAACTTTAATTAATAAAATACTAATAGTGAGGTATACTTCCTCTGGTCAGTTTGACCATTTAATATTGAAAATTAAAAGAAACAACAAATTTCGTCAGTATGATTCCAGTAGATCATCAGGTTTTACTGAAGATGAAGCTGTTAGTAAAATAGCAAATGATTTCGTAAAAGAATACAAGTCTGAGTATTACAGGACAAAAATCATTCAAGGTTTTCAACAGTTGCGTTTAAGAAGAGAATCACCATATGGTATTGACGTCATGGAAATTCCTGTGCTACCAGAACCCCATTCCTCATGTAAAATGAACAATATTGACAATTCCACGACAGATCTACAAGAAAACAAAGTATCTCAGAGTGAATTGAAACAAAAGTTGACAGAAGTTGACAAGGACAGTGAAGTCATTAAATTTTTTGAAGACAAAAAATGTTCTGTTTGCCTGAGTAACTACAAAGAGATCCTTGATGAAGACCTTCACATTGTAGTTCCATCCTGTGGACATCCGTTGTGTTGTAAATGTGCTGATAATATTTTCATTAGTAACAAGAAAGAGTGTCCAAGTTGTAGAGGAGATTTTACTGCTCAGTCGTTTGATCTCATGAAGTTTAACGAAGATTTGACGGTAGAAACTAGTAACCAAAAATTATTTTTGTAATGTTTTTTATATCTTTTATTAAGCTTAAGCTTTTTGAAGTTGTTCATTGCAATAAACTATAAATTACTGATAAGATTGTTGTACATTATTTAATTAGTTATCAAAGTATAGACACAAAACATTCAAAAGAGTATGAAATGTTTTACAAAATGTAATAGAAACTTTAACGCCTCTGTCATTCTCATATCACGCTACTGGTTTGTTTTTTTTATCAAATATTAATAAGTTTTCCTCTCCCGCCAAAAAAAAAAACTGTGTTGGGTGTAAGATGAACTTGTGTGTTTAAGATAACTAAAAACTGTAAGACTTATGAAAAACTCAGCCAAGTTTGCTGTTTTTACGGGACAAAGTCTATATTGAAGTTTTTTCAAACATCTTAAGTAACAATTTATTACATAAAATAAAAAAATACAGTATGGCAATTGCGCTACAAAACAAAATAAATAAATATTGCAAGTTACTGAATATACTTAAGAACTTTTTATTGTCCTGCAACAGGATATAAAACTGCATTTGATAACTGCTTAAATTCAAGTTTTGAGTTCAATTTCTTATTCATCTAACTAAGCTTTTACGAGAAAGCTCGCACGCCTACGTGTTATACTGATGCAAGTACAGATATAAAGAAAATGAAGAGCAGTCACGAGTATACTGATGCAAGTTTACATTCAAATATTAGATTCGTAATTATTAACTCTCAACAGTTGAATCCGGAAAGAATTCTATTAAGAGACTGCTGCAGTAGATATGTAAACCCAAAATATGCTTGTATATTCTTGTATTGTGTAAGTATTTTTTTTGTAATGTTAATTTTGACAAGTAGTTTTTTACATTTCATTTTCAGTATTTAAACCTGGTTATATTCTTTAAATTCTTAAAATGTGTTCCTGCTAGATTAAGTACTGTGAAAAAGATTTGACCACATTTAAAGCATGATGTTTTTTATATATTTGTAAGTGTTTGTAATTGTGCTTTATATAAATTATGTTCATTCATTTCATGCTTAATTTTGTATAGAGTAGTCCAGAGTAATCAATATTAGCATTTATCATAAGTAGCGTTTAAATTTATTTATGATTTACAGTGTGGTTTTACACTACTTTATAACCTTTACTTAAAATAAATCTACTTGATTTTTTCTATTAAGCTTGGTATCTGTTTTCTTCTTTAAATTAGATAACTGTACAAACTAATTAAGTTAATTAATAATTTCGATATGCAATGTAGTTACGTTCGATATAGTTAAAAATGCTTCGCACATCCTATGACGTCATCACACGTCGCCTTTGACGTCATATAAACTACATCGCTGATTACAAATGTTGAGTAGTTTACTTTTAATAATTAAACAAAAAAGTTACAAAAATTCATCGCGCTGAAAAGTAAATTGAACAATTGCGTTTCATTAAAATTCGTACTTCTAGTTTTTGGAGTTTTATTTTTGTTTACACAAGAATAAGTATCTCTGCCTATAAAAATACACTTTCTATGTGATTTTTAATCGTAAACAAATACAACCACATGCATAGATATATAAAGAAAACTGTTTTTCAATGTTACACAATGTTTTACTAAAATGCAATAACAATCTATAAAGTGGATTGATTTATAGTTTTACTTGAGTCGAAGGTATTTTTATAAACTTATTAACTGAGTTACATTTACAGAAGAATTCTAAATAAATTATAATTACCAGTGGCGTAGCGTGGTATTTTTGACAGAGACTGCGCAAGCTTTTTCTAGAAAAATCCCCAAAATTAAAACTTTTGTTATTAGCTATAAAAAGATCTTTTTTTAAGTAATATAATTGAAACAAATTCAAAGTAACTGTTTTAAAAAATACTTATATATTAAAAACTTAGACAATTAAAAAAAGTATAAATTTCATTAGAATTACTTATAATCGCACAAATGTAAACTTACTAAATAAAACTTGTTTTTATTACTTACAGTAAAATTTATGTCTTTAAAAATGAATATTTTTAATATAACGAAAGTATATGTTTTATTTACGAAAAAATGCCAATCTCTTAAATATAATATACAACAGTGGTAACAAAACCTCATTGCACATAATTCAAATAAAGCTACACAGAAGTTAAAATAGACCAACGTTATAACTGTTATTACAATTCATTACAACATTATAAAACAGTTAAAAGTATACTAATCAAATTTAATTCATCTGTTTGTATTTGTTTAAAATAAAAATCTCAAACAAAATTTATTTCTCATAGGCCGACACGCTTTTTCTTGTATGTTTACAAAAAATAAAGATCTGAAAACTAGCGTTAGTCTTAACATATATTGTAGCATAAAAAAAAACTTGTAAAGTTGTTTAATTTTCATTTAAGCGTGAGGTATTTTTGTAAACTTTTTGTAGAAAAACCTGTCATAACGTTATACTACTGCGGTGCTTTAATTAGTTGCGTTGTTTTTGAGTCTAAATTCTTATGAAGTTATAAAGTTTTTCCTTATTGGGTTTTTCATCAACATCGGTGTAAATTTTGCTTCAGCACCGAATCAGTATATTGGTTAATTTCCCTGACTTGTCACTAATCGGTATTCAAAATTTCGCTTAACTTTTCGAATACTAGATAAACATAGTTGAAAAAAGACCAATTAAGCAGAAAAAATAAACAATAAAGGATGAAGATGTTACATTCTTTTTTTACTTTTTTTTTTCTTTCGGGTGGCACGCATGCGCCAGTGTCCCTCCCCACGCTACACCCCTATATATTTAAAATTACATATATCGAACTTGTCTAACATGGTACAATAAGACTTCTTCTATATTATGATTTTTTTATTAAAACATAGTTACAAATTAATATAATGATTAAAGGCGTGTATGTGTTTAGGTAAGCTAAATTATCCAACTTAGTTTTAAAATAAGTTTAAAGAGGTTGCTCGCACTGTGTTTTAAAACACAAACTTAGTAAAGTATTAAATTGTTGTAATCTGTTTATCATATTTATTTGATGGTTAAGAAAAAAGATGCAGTTGTACAAATAAGAGGAAAGTACATACATTTTAGAACTGACTCTGTATTTTTTTTAACAATGTAAGTGAAAGCACCACAGTTCTTGATGGGAGTTGCCCACTTTGTATGCAGTGCAATGACACTAAATGTATGTATTAGCACGATAGAATTCTATTTGAATAAGACCTATTTACAACAACTGAGGATCTCCTATATGCAAGTATAGGAGTGAAACATTGTTTTGTTTGTAATAAACTGTGAAAATAAATATTGGATATAAATCTCCTTAAAGACATTTAAGTCGAGAACTTTAAATTGTTTGATTTAAAACAAGTTACATTATTATAATTTAGTTGTGCAGAAGATAATAAAGCCAAATTACTAGAAACATTATTTGTAAAACTATTGGAAACGAAGTAAGTATAATAAGTATTTTCATAGTAAAATTAAAAGAGATATATAAATTTGTACACAACTAAAATAAGTTTTAAGTCGATTTAAAGTTAATAGAAAAAGAAAATGTAATAGTTATAATTGGATAACTTCATAGTTTTAACTTAAGTTTTCTAATAGAAGTAGGTAAAAGTATTTGTAAAAAATAAACTTTACAATCTTATGGCTTGTTGTAAGTATTAACTAAATAAATATTATAAACAGTTTACAACAACTTACCACTTTACTAGGTTTTTGTTTGTTAAACACAATGTGAGCAACCTCTTTAAACTTGGTTTATAACTAAATTGATTAATTATTCCTAAACCAAGTTTACCTATACATTAGTGGCGTCGCGTGGTATTATTTTTAGGTGGTAGAAAAAAAAATCCGAGTTGCTGGTGATCGATTTGCCCCTACTTGAGTTGTCCCTACTTGAGTTGTCCCTTCTCGAGTTGCCCATGCGCGAATCGCTCCTGCTCTGCTTAGCTTTGTACTTTTTTTGTACAGATTTGCTTTTTCTTTTAATAACTTTCTAATATGAGATGGATATTTTTTATTTTTGTTATTTTCAGAATAAATTGGGACAAAACGTTTAATCAAGACTTGGATTAAGCTAATGAATTGATCATAAAAATGCTGAAGATTTTCTGAATTTTCAAATAAAGAGGTCCAATTACTTTTTGAAAGGAAATCATTGATGCTTTCAAAATCTGCTTTTTTATTGTCATATGAGACTTTTTTAGCAATAGGTACTATTTTATTTTCAATTTTAATTTTTAGTGAAAGCAAGTTATGGTCACAAGTGTTTGTTAATGGAAAATAAGTTGAGTGTGATATGATTCTATCTAGACCAAAATGATTGCAAATTATGAGATCGAGAATGTTAACATTCTTATGGGTCGGACTTCCGATTACTTGGGTTAAAAATTGTCTGTACAAAAATTAAGTATAAACTCATGGGGTTTACTTAAATCTGTGCTAGGAATCCTCCAATCTATATATGTTAATGATAAGTTTATTACACTGAAGCTACATTTTTTAAAGGGTTGCCACAAACTCTGATTAACTCAGGCTAGTTTGAAATATTGAAAAAAAAACCCTAGTTTTTATAACTTTCAAAATTCAGACACAAGCATAAACTTAGCTTGAGAGCGTTTTTTTAGGAATTTTATAAAAATGTCTAAACTTAAGACCCAATTATTTTCCTTATCTTAATAGCTAAATAAAAAAATTACTTAAGAGAACGGTCCTTTGTCTTTAGTTTAATAAATATCAATTCAATTGGGGTTTGATTTTTCTCCAAAAACAATAGTTTTATTTCTAATTCTTTTTTATAACTGTATGTTATAAAAAATGTGTTTAGCGATCGTCACTAACTCTGGAAGTGTTTGTACCTGAGGTAACGTCTTTCGGCTTACGAAATGCACAAAAACGTTTTCAGCAGTTTATAGATCGTATAATGTTATCATGCCTTTACTTTTATCTACTCCGACGACATTAATAGATTCTCAGGCTCTTAGGAAAACCATATTGTTCATTTTAAACAAGTTTTAAAAACACTTTCAAAAAATAAATTATTCTTAAACAAAGCTAAATGTTCCTCTGCGAAAATAAAATAGATTTTTTCAGACACTCAGTCGGTGTTGAAGGTATTAATTTTATGGAAGCTAAACTCAAAGCTATGAAAAATACCATTACCAAAAACCGAAACTAGTTAAAAAGGTTTATTGGTATGTTCAGTTTTTATCATGAATTAATTCTAAGCTTAGCTAAAGTAATGGCACCACCTAAAGAAATTTCAGGGTGACCTATAAAGAGAAATAGAAAAGTTATTAAACTTTCGGACAGTCAAACTCAAGCTTATCATGACAAGATAGCTTTATTAGTTGAAGTAGCAATAATAAATGTGAGGACAACACATAATCTCTGATCCTATTCACCGATGCATCGGACAGTCATGTCGGCGCAGTGTTGTAACAGGAAGGAAAAAATGAAAAAATGCAACCTTTGGCCATCTTTTCAAAAAAACTACCCCATCTAAACAGATACATCACAATTTTCCTAGGAGCTTTCATGGAGTACACTTGGCTCTTAAGCACTTTCAAAGTAGAGTATGGGGAGGTCTTCAATTTTACGAACTGACAGTAGACAGGTAAAAGGGCCTTTACAAATGAGGTGACCAACCAATTATCTGCGTAAAAACGTTTTGTTTGGGCCATGAAGGTTTTTAATTCATCAGTAAAACACATCAACAGTCGAAAAACGTGGTTGTCTGTAGATTGAGCCGACCACCTCAAAGCACGACGATGTATGTAAAAGTATGCAAAGAAGATTGAGATTATGCTTCTGAGGCGGACAAAAGTGACGGTGAGTCAGATGATTACAGTATTATTGACGAAGACCCACTCATAAGCTACGAAGTTTCAGCTTGGAAAAAAACAACACAGATGTAGAGGCAACTAGTTTTAAAACAATAGGTAAGAAAGCAGTTGCGACATTTCAAGTCAAACAATCAGGGCTAGTTGATATCGTATGTAAAATTGATAAGTAAGTTGAGTATCTAAAACCAGAAAATTCAGCAGTAGTTGTAGAGGAATGCAATAAACGGGCGATTCTTCCCGAGACATTCCGCTTAACAGCATTTAAAATGGCTCGTAATAGGCTGCACTTTTGCATAGAGAAAACAATCGAGTCTATTGCAAAAGACTACTGCTGGCCTTATATGATCAAAGACGTAACTAACTGGGTCAAAAGTTGTTTAGTACAAGCAAGCTACAAAGGTTACCAGGTATGATCGACCAAAAACCAGTATCTTTCCGGACAACACTGAACGTTTTCAGTTTGTCTACAAAGATCTTGTTTGTCCTTTAAATGAGGTTTCTTGTAACAATAAAACTACTTTGATAGCAATAGACTGGGCAACAGGGCTCCTTGTGACTATGCTAGTTCTAGATAAAAAAGCTGTAACAGTTATGATTGCTTTTTTTAAAGTTAGGTTTCCTTTTGGTGTTCCTCAAGTGGTCTTTTGCGATAATGACCAAGAATTTGTAAATACCGTTTTGTATTTTTTGATTAATGTTTCTAAAGCTTTTGACCAGTTGGGCATAAACCATCGTTCAATTAGCCCATACAGCCCTAAAACAAATGGTTTTATATAAAAGCAACATAAGACTATCAATGTGGCACTTTGTTCTTTGATCGATAAAACAATTTGGGTGTTACATTTGCCTTTAATAAC
The DNA here is from genome assembly GCF_965202585.1 of Thalia democratica. Classification (NCBI taxonomy): domain Eukaryota; kingdom Metazoa; phylum Chordata; class Thaliacea; order Salpida; family Salpidae; genus Thalia; species Thalia democratica. The sequence goes on from NC_139166.1 coordinate 5,065,404, forward strand.
ATCAACTATTAATAATACTTTTTTGGAAAAGGTCACTGTACTACCTATCTCAGTGTGCACTAGGGCGTCACTGAAGCTTTCGGATGGTGTAATGTTCAATGAAATAAAGGAAAGTTCTGTCATTACTACACCTACTTTCTTGAATATTAAAACTAAAACAATAACCAAAACTGGTAGACAGTTTTAAACGTTATAAAAATAAACCATATTACAACCGAGATACACTCGAGTTCGAATGGGAAGGGCTTAGAATACAAAACAAGCGGAAACTTAGTTCACTTTATCTCGGTCCATATAGAGTTCATTCTTTCTCGAAACAAGTATGATTACTCATAAGAACTCTAAGTTAGAAAAGGTCTCTATAAAGAACGTGGAAGCTTGTGTACCCAGAAACATATTTTTCTGCTACGGGTAATTACAACTAAATATAACGCCGAAACATCAAGCTCTGACGACTTATGGCTTATAAAATGTAGTAAAACTATTTCTCAACCCTTTGTATTATAGGGTCTAGTTAGGAATGAATGTTGAGCAATGTTTCTGTATGACTGAACAAACATTTTATAATAGCTCTTTGTGCAAATATCTTTATCTTAAAACTTAATAGTTTTATTTTACTAAAGATTTTTTCAGAGTCAAACATTCTCACAACTATGTTTCCTATAAAAGCTCGCAAGGTCTTGTGTTTTACTGATTCAAGTTTGATAGAGTTAAGATAAGAAGAAAATAAAGAGCATTTACGAGTTTTGTTGAAAGTTTGTATTACCAAACTATTTTAAATTGTTTGTTGGCATTGAAAATTACATTACCTATACAAACTTTTATTAAGTTTAACTGCCGAACGGATTATTAAACTATCTGAATTGTAATATATGTTGTCAATAAGGATTGTAGGTAGAAATTTTTATAAAAGTTATTTTCATTCTTAAGTACAGTAATTGATTTTTTTTTCATAAAACTTTGTTTAAGATCACTTTAAAGACGACTTCACTCGTTTTTTTTTTCTGTTAAAAAGTTTATTTATTGTAAGTTTATATACTATACCTGCTAAAACTACATTTTCATGATTTTTGTAATTTTTGCGCTAAAAATCTCTACATAAGAGGTTTTAAAAGCGTTTTTATGTTTTTAATACTAAAAAGTATATATATTAATATTTTTTTAAAACTGTTAACTTTAGATTAAAACTGTCTGTCTAATTTCTGTACTAAAATAATATTTTAGAATTTTTGATGCTATAACTTTGTTTTCGTGTCTATTAAGCCTTAAAAGTACATTTATTCTCTACTTAATTTGCCTATAAGCCATGCCTCGACCAATTACTAATGTTAAATATGTACAAAAGGGTTCTACTAAGGACGTTTAAACGGTTTTTCGTGTTTTTATTTTAACTAAAAGACTAATTATTGAAAGCATTTAATTGAAACTTTCAAAATTATTACTTATAAGTACTATAAATGAGTTCTAGTTATTACTTTTAAAAGAATTTTTAGTTTTTTTTTAAACATAAATTTTATTGATGTTTTTTTTTATTTAAAATTGTTCAAATTTCAACCTTTAAATCTATAAATTTGTTTTATTACGTTTAAACAGTTTATTTTTTTAATTTAAGAGAAAAAAGCATATTCGTTTACCAGTTTCAATCGTTTTTATATCTTATAGTCTAAAATCTTTTCAATATACAATTTATTTTTATACTTAAAGTAAGAATATGCTACTTTATATTAATTTATATTTAAATTAGAAACAATTAATAAATTGATATATGTTAGAAATATCCCTTTGTGTAAAAAAAATAACTTAAAAAAAAGATACTTTATTTTATGCTTTTATTAAAAATATTATAAAATCGTGTAATTTTATTTTAAGTTAAATGTTCAAAAATTATAAAAGTGTTTTTTTAAAACTTTTAAATCCTTACTATAAGTTCTATTAAACAACATTAATTTTATCTTAATTTTAATTCATCTATAAAATAATTTTTGAATAGGTAAGGTTGATTTTTACTTGTAATTTTTAAATAAATTTAAATTTTTCTTAGATATTTTAACCTAAAAAAAACATAACTAATTTATAAAGTAGTGAAATATAAATTAAGTATAGTGTAATAATACAATAATTACCACTTAAAAATATACTTGTTTAAAACTAATATTTAAATTTAATTTATCTAACTCGCATTGGTTTCATCGCTATTTAACTATTTACGATAATGAACTTTCATATTAGATAACATTAAGATAACAGTAAGTAAGTAATTTAAACGTTGAAAACTCTATTTAAAAAGCTATCTTTTGTGCTCAGTAGAGCGAAGGATCTGTTGGCTTAACGCCAAGCCACCCTTATTCTTATAGTTTACAAAAACTGACCTTATCCTGTCACTTCAGTTACTTTACCTTGATATTTTTAAATAGATATCTAGAATTTTTAAATTGGTATTTAAGTTATAATGTAAAATAATATTTTTGAAGTTATTTAAATATTATTCGTGCTAAACTACACTTTAACTTTTATAAGTTAAAATAAGCTGATGAATACAAAATAAGTTATTTTGCAAATTATATCCAAAAGTTATTATTTAGGAACTTGTATTTAATTACAGTGTTCCCATTTCCCTATTAATCAATACAAATCCCTAGAAACTTGCAATATTCTGAATAATCCCTATTAAAATTAAAAAATATATGAAAAACCTAGAAAAAAATTTTTTTGCTTGATGATTGAATTTTATGTGATAGTTTAACAAATACTATTCTTTTAATTTTATAAAATTTATAAGTATTTTAGAATTATATGCATTTCTTTCAAAGTGGAAAAGATAAAGTACATTTCTAAAATAAATTTGTTGGTGTAGCAACAAGAATATTTGAGCTTTATTTTTTGTATTTACTATATTAGTAGAAATTTTTACATATATTCACACTTTTTTGTATGATTTTATGAGTGGAAGAGTACTTTTTTGCATTAAAATTGTTCATTCACTTAAATGCTTATTTCTCCAAAAAAAAGATTGACAAAATTATAATAATACTGTTTTGTCATCTGTTAATAATATTTTTATTAAACTGAAACTACATTTTTAAAAAATGTGGCTTAAACTTAAACTCTGATCAACACAGGGTAGTTGGAAATATTGAAAACTTCATGCTGTTTTTTATAATTTCAACCTCAGACTAGGTTGTATTAATTTAATTTATTTTGCTAAAATTAAGTTTTTACTAAGTTTTTTTTTCAATTAGTGATTTAGTTATTTAAGTTTGATTGATTGTAAACTTTTTTTGGCTCATAGTACTTTCAACTTTTTTTAATAGACTCAGGCTTGCCAAATACTAACCCAGCTAGTTTTTAAACTTAATAAGTCTGGCTGTTTGCCTCGAAAAGTCAAACTTGTTTTTATTATACATTTTTCAGTCAGAGTATAACAGGGTTGCCACTTTACCTGGAGCCTGGTAAAACCTGGAATTATTCAATTTAGACAAAAAAAAACCTGAATTTGAGAAATTTTGAAAAAAACCTAGAAAACCCTGGAATTTTGAACGAGAATTACTAAACAACTCTGGAATTCCTGGAATTTTTAACAATTTTAACAAGATAAAGCATAAAATTTTGATTTGATTCTAAATATCTACCATATTGCCAAAAAGTTTTTGATATCACCAAATTTTTTTTAATAAAACCACATTTAAAATAGCTTTACAGTACTTTTTCAATGTTTTTATACTATTAAACACAGTTTCTTACCTTAGACTTTACTTAAACTTACTTTAAACAAAATATAGACTCAAAAGCGTGTACTTTTAAAACCTGGAAAAATTTGGAAAACCTGGAAAAAAAGTTTAAAAACGAGTGACAACCCTGGTATAAGTATAAAAAATTATACAAACAGTTGATTAGTAAAGAAAAAGGTTTTGTTCAAAGGATCAAGCATAAAATGTACAAAGTTTATTTTTATTTAATATTATTTTTGTGTTAAAGTTTAAATCAAAACTTAACTCTTTAAATAATAATAATATTAATTGAAATTAATAATTTTTTTCTTTTAGAACATCAAAAGTATAACTAAATGAAAGTATGATCAAAAGTATTATGTCAAACTATTATTAAAAATTTATTATTTTTAATTAATTTTAGTATACTAACCTCATATACTGATACTCATAAATTAAAAACTGATATGTTTCAAATTTTTATATTTGCTATAAAAAATAAATGATGCCTTCAAAAGAGTTTTTAAAATGCCTCTTATATCTTAACTAATATATAAATCTACCTGAAAACTATTCCTGTCTGTAGTTTAATACTGACTACAGAATTAGGTTTCATTATATTCTTTACATTTTATAAATCGAAATAAAATAGTAAAACATTATATTTTATTCTAGAATAAATTAGTAATTTTCATGATAAAAATATAGTAATAATTTTATATAAATTGATACTAATATTCAGTTGAAGCAGAGTAAAAACAGTAGCTTAATATGGCAAATCTCTAGCACTTTTTTTCAAGAAACTTTTTTTAATAATGTCCCTATTAAGATATTGCATCTTATGGATTTATATATACATTTTTTTTTATATTAATTTTACTCGGAATTACGTAGTTAAGTGTTGCCAAAAAACCTGGATCTTTTTAAACCTGAAAAATTTTGTAATTTGACAATTTAGGCTTAAAAATGCTGCAACTCGCGAGCATGTAAGTTTAGCCTGCTCAACAAAACTATATTTTAAATTGACTAAAAAAAAAATTTTTAGTTCCTGGATATCATTTAAGAACCATTTATTTTCTTCATTTCTAAAGCTTAAATATATGCGAAAAGACAGACAGTAGTTCTAGCAGTTTTTTTAAGTTTAGATTTTGCTTTTCATATCAAACAACAACATCTTTAAGTGTATACAAAAGCTACTTACTTGGATTGAAATGTTTCTTAGATTTAGTAAGTTGACAATGCAATAAGTTATTTTGTTTAGAATAAAATTTTTATGCGTACAAACACTGTGCAAACATTACAGTGTTTTACTAAGATGTCAATTCTTTAGAATTTAAGTCTTTGGTTTGAAATGTTGTTATAAAAATGTTCCTTTTAAAATAGTTTTATCACTATATTAATACTTGCAAAGAAACATTTAAAAGAAATCAAAAACTATTTATTAAGATTAAATACTTTTTTTTTAATTTGAAGTTATTTTGTTTAAATTCCAAAGTTTTTCTATTTTTCCTTTCCTTTTTTTATTTTTTAAAAACACTGACTGGTTTGACGTAACTGATTGTAATCTTTTTGTTTTAATAAGTTATACCAAAAAAAACTTTAAATAGATTATAAAAGTACTAAGTAAACTATGATGAACACAGGCTAGTTTGAAATATTAAAAAACTCAGGCTATTTTTTATTATTTTAAACCTCAGACTAGGTTGTATAAATTTAATTTATTTCTCTAAAATTAAGTTTTTACTAAGTTATTTTTTCTAATTAGTGATTTCGTCATTTAAGTTTGATTGATAGTAATTATTCTTGGCTTATAATACTTTTATTTTTCTTTATAAACTCAACCTTGCCTAATACAACTCCAGCTAGTTTTTTAACTTAATAAATCTGGCTGTTTGCCTCAAAAGAGTCAAATTTGTTTTTAGTATACATTTTCAATAGTAGTATAATAGGGTTGCCACTTTACCTGGAGCCTGGAAAAACCTTGAAAAACCTTTAATTTTTCAATTTAGGCAAAATAAAACCTGGAATTTGAGCAATTTTGAAAAAAAAAACTGGAAAAACCTTGAAAATTTAACAATTTAAACATGTTAAGTCATTAATTTAGATTTGACTCAAAAAGTCTATCATATAGCCAAAAAAATGTTGACATCACTAAAAGTTTTTTTCATTAAAAACACATTTAAAAAAGCTTTACACTACCTTTTCAATGTTTTTATACTATTAAACACAGTTTCTTACCTTAGACTTTACTTATATTTACTTTAAAATAAAATCAGACTTGAAAACTTGTATTTTTAAAACCTGGAAAAAATTGAAAAACCGGGAAAAAGTTCAAAAAAACGAGTGGCAACCCTGGTATAAGTATAAGAAATTATACAAACAGTTGATTAGTAAAGAAAAAGTTTTTGTTCAGAGGATAAAGCATTATATTTCTAAAGGCTATTTTTATTTAATTTTTTTTAGTTGTTAAGGTTTAAATCAAAGCTTATCTTTTTAAATAATAATAAGTTTAATTAAAATTTAATAATTTTTTTTCTTTTAGAACTTCATAAGTATAACTAAATAAAAGTATGATCAAAAGTATTATGTCAAAGTACTACTTAGAATTTAATATTTTTAATTCTTTTTAGTATACTAACCTTATATATTGATATTCATGAATTAAAAACTGATATGTATCAAATTTTTATTTTTGCTATATAAAATAAATGGGGTCTTCAAAAAAATGTGTTCAAAATGCCTCTTATATCTTAACTAATATATAAATCTACCTGAAAACTATTCCTGTCTGTAGTTTGATACTGACCACAGCATTAAGGTTTCATTATATTCTTTACGTTATATAAACGAAATAAAACAGTGAAACATTATATTGTATTCTATAATAAATTAATAATTTTCATTATAAAAATATAGTAATATTTTTATTTATAATATAAAAAACAACTAATTTTCAAATCGTTTACTTAGTTTCGATGTTTTATACATATCCTCAAAACGAAAAAAAAAAATTATTATATATTTTGATATACATCTTTATATACTTTTATATACTTTTTTATAGTAAAATTTTTTAATGTAAATTGATACTAAAATTAAGTTGAAGCAGAGTAAAAACAGTAGCTTAATGTAATTAGTCTCTAGCACTAATTATCAAGCAAATTATTTTGATAATTTCCTTATTATTAAGCTACTACATCTTATGGATTTATGTATACATTTTTTTTTTATTAATTTTACTGGGAATTACGTACTTAAGTGTTGCCAAAAAATATGAATCCTCTTAAACCTGAAAATTTTGTAATTTGACAACTTAAGCTTTAAAATGTTACGACTCGCGAGCATGTAATTTTGGCCCGCTTAACAAAAATATGTTTTTAAATTGACTTTTTCAAAAAAACAGTATTTTTAATTTTTTAGTTCCTGGATATCATTTAAGAACCATTTATCTTCTCACTGCTAAAGCTTAAATATGTGCAAAAAGACAGACAGTAGTTCTAGCAGTTTTTTTTTTTTTAGTTTAGATTTTACTTTTCATATCAATCAACAACATCTTTGAGTGTATACAAAAGCTACGTACTTGGATTGGAGTGTTACTTAGATTCAGTTAGTTGACAATGCAATAAGTATTTTTTTTATATAAAGATTTTTATGCGTACAAACACTGTTCAAACACTACAGTGTTTTACTAACATGTCAATTCTTTATAATTCAAGTATTTGGTTTGATATGTTGTTATAAAAAGATTCCTTATATGATAGTTTTATCACTATATAATAACTTGCAAACAAACATCTAACAAAACTCGAAAACTATTTATTAAGATTAAATATTTGTTTTAATTTGTGATTTTGTTTAAATTCCGAAGTATTTCAATTTTTCTTTTCCTTTTTTTTTTAATTTTTAAAAACACTGACTGGTTTGATTGTTTTTTTTTTTGTTTCAAAAAGTTGTAACCAAGAAAACTTTAAATAGATTATTAAAGTATTTAAGGACTATAAAATAAAAATTTAGCTGTTTAAAACGAAAAGAATAATATATGTTTTGTTTATATTTTAGTAAACTTAACAAAATAACCAAAAATTTAAATATTTGCCTTGCTTAAATATATAAAGATTATTTTCAAACTTAAAAGAATATGATAACCAAATAAATAGAAGTTGATTACATAAAAAAGAAACAAAGTGATCCACATCTGTAATTTGAGCTTAGTTTTTTACAGATCTCAGTTGGTGTTGCTTGTAAATGATTACTTAAAATGGCTATCTAAAAATGCAAAAAACAAAAAATAAAAAGAAAAAAACAACACTTTATGAAACCAAACTAGAGGAAATAGAAATAAAATCGATCTCAAATTTTATTATTTGTTTTATTGCATCACTGTTTTGTAGTTGATCTTTTATTGTTGTTTATCGTGTAATTTTCTATCAAACACAAAACGTCTGACAGAATGCTTATTTCATTGTTCAAGAGTTAGGTGGTTATGAAAGAAACAAAGTTGTTTTTTTTTTTTTTTAATTTATAAATAATAATAGAAAAAGAATTAGGACATAAGTGTTTTATTAAATATTAATTTTAGACTCCAAACTAAAAATACAATTAAAATAGGCCAGTTCAAACCCCTCTATATATAAGATAAGCTAAATGTGACTTAAACCGATTAAAGATAAAAAATGATTAAAAATGCAGGTTATGTTTACAGAACAGGTATTAATTGCAGAAAATAAAGTTACAACTATTCATAATGTTTAAATATTTTAATGTGAGATTTGTTACTTTATGAAAACTGTTTATCTTTTTCAGCTTAATACAATTAAAATGTCAACATCAATTGAAGAAATAAAACTATACAGATTTATATCTAATGGTCAGTATGAAAATTTATTACTGACAATTAAAACAAATAATGGTTTCAGCCCTTATAGATCAGGTAGTTCATTTGGTTTAACTGAAGAGGAAGCCATAATTAAAATAGCAAATGATTTTGTAAAGGATTACAATTCGGAGTACTACAAAGTTAAAATAATTGAAGGTTTTCAACAGCTGCGTTTGGGAGTATCAATTTGGCCTTTTGCTTTTATGGATATCCCTGTGCAACAAGAACTCCTTGAACCCCATTCCTCATGTAAAATGAAAGATGTTGATAATTCCACGACAGATCTACAAGAAAACGAAGTATCTCAGTGTGAATTGAAACAAAAATTAACAGAAGTTGGCAAGGACAGTGAAGTCATGAAGTTTTTTGAAGACAACAAATGTTCTGTTTGCCTCAGTAACTACAAAGAGATCTTTGATGAAGACCTTCATATCGTAGTTCCATCCTGTGGACATCCGTTATGTTGTAAATGTGCTGATAATATTCTTGGTAGTAACAAGAAAGATTGTCCAAGTTGTAGAGGAATTTTTACTGCTCAGTTGTTCGATCTTATGAAGTTTAACGAAGATTTGACGATAAAGGCTGATGACGGAAGATTATTTTTGTAATGCTTTTGAAATATAATGTTTCAAAAAGATACTACTACTTTTTATTACATTTTTAGCTTAGATATACTTAAAATTTTAGGTTTTTCCTACGTAGTGTATTAAACCTTAACTTCTTCTTTATTTGCTATTTACCCTAGTAAATTAATTTAGTTACTTTGAGCTTTTATTGTAATAAACTGAAAGCTCCTGATACAAGTGTCTTTTCTTAGTGTAAATAATTCTTTTTAATATCTAACTAAAATATGTATTTATTACTTAAACCCAATAATTTACTTACAATTTTTTTTGGTTTATTATCACTGATACAAGTGTTGATTTTACATCATTCTCTAGTTTTTTGGCAACCCTGGGCTTGAGTATTAAATTAACAATATTAGAATTATTAAAACAATTATTTTTAATTCTCATTTGGCGGATCGGATTCGATTAAATTTTAAAAAACTTCAGGGGGTCATTTTAACTCTGCGGGCCGGTTCCGGTCAGAATTGGAACAAATTAACTCAGAGAAACACAAGTAAAAAATTGACTGTGTCCTAGACTAGTTTGATAGTTTTATGTAAATCTTGTTTTATTAAACTAGTAACATCACTGTTTATATAAGAAATTTGTTTAGCAATATTAAACATAAACAATTTTCTTGTGGTAAGATGCAATACTTGCTAAAGTTAATAAATCTTTTTATAATGTTTATAGTTATTGCTAAATACTTAAAAATGTTTACTTTAGAAATACATTTTTATATGCTTATCCATTTAATATAAGGTCAAATTGTGTTTTTATCAATACAATACTTAACCTTAACAATATTCTTATGGCTTTTTAAATATTACTTTATAATCAATTATAAAATGCATTAAAAAAGTTGTTTAATTGAATGTTACATATGAATTTTTTTTTACCAAAATCTTTGTGTGATAAAGACTAAACTTTTATTAAATTAGTATACAAAGCTTAATATAACACTGAATACAACTGTGTCAAGCATTAGCAAAAAGTATTTAATAATTAATAAGTTAATAACTTCAAAAATTAAATAAGAACTTAAGATAACACAGTGTTTTAAATTTTAATTAGTTAACACTTTCAGATGGCGAAAAATAAAAGCAAGTTTTTTTACTTCAAAGAAATAATCACTTTCAAACAATCTGTTATTTTTTTTTACTTTTTTTATGCGATAAAGTTTATAAAATAGTTTTTATTAAAACCATAATGTTGGTTAAGTCAAGACACAAAGTTTTAACATAAAAGATTCAGTTTAAAAAAATATTTAGTGTTTCAGATAAACATGCTCGCGGGCAGCAGATTTATTCTTCGAGGGTCGGAGTTGGCCTGCAGCCCACGCGTTGCTGACATCTGAACTAAAATATATTTGTAACAAAAAAATTTAATATACATATATGAAGTTATTCATATGATATGAACTAAACTAACTGTAAATGTTATAGAACTGAACTATATACATGAAGATTTTCATTTGCTTTTTTATTATGTTTGTTCTTTTTTTTCATGGGTTGCACAGGAAGTGTGAAACCAATGAATTAACCTTAATAACCCCCTTGTTATGGTGGCTAATTTTATTGAAGTTTCTTCAAAAATACAGTTAATGAATTTTTAATATATTTCTAGAGTTTATAGCAGATTAAACAACACAACTTTAAAATTCAAACATATAAGTTTAGAACATGGGTCGGCAACCGTCTGTGACTCGCGGGCCAATTTTCTTAGATTTTCATAGAAAAACCTGTTAGCGGGCTGCACTATTTAGAAAAAAATCCTTTGAGGGCCGCATTTATCTAAAAAAAATTATAGTAATCAGTAGAAAAATATTATTAAGATTAGAAATAAAACAATTTAAGTAATATAGACCATTAATCAAAAGTATTTGTTGAATTAAGAGCCTAAATGTAAGTTTTTATTACAAATAGTAGAATTTTTATTGCATTTGAAATGTATGTTTTTTGCAGAAAAGGAGCTCGCGGGCCGCAGATTTTGACTTAAAAGGCCGCATTTGGCCCGCGGGCCGCAGTTTGCCGACCCCTGGTTAAGAATATATGTATTTAAGGATGTGAACCAAATTTTAAAAATCTTTTTTTTAAGTATATTAAATCAAAAGTTTTAGTATAAAACATTACTTGTATAAAATTTATGTTTTCAAAAAAAAATTTATGAAAGAATACTGTGTTGCTACTTTATAAGTGTTTGCAATGAAAAAAAAAATATTTATAAACTTCTTAGTGTATTTATCTACTATATGTTGAATATAAGTTTATTTTCTTTTTCTCTTTTTGTGTGTCCTGTTTAAGTGGCTCAAGTTTTGATGCCTGAGTTTAACATTGCAAAATTAACAAAATAATAATAATATTTTTGTTTAGCAATAATAAACTGAATTTTGCTTTAATTTGCTGTATGAAGTTAATTAGGCATTTAAAAAAATTTTCAAAATGCTTCTTATATCTTAATTATTTCATTAAACCACTAAATCTAGAACACTACTTCTGCTTGTAGTTTAACACTTTCTCTAGCATGAAGTTCTCATTATATGCTATACAAAAAAGACATAAAGGCAGTGAAACATCAAACTCTATTCTATAATTAACTTAAAATTAATAGACTTTATGATAAAAGTACAGTTTTTTAACATTTAAATTGATAAAATAGTTGAGTTAAATAAGTGTATCCAACAGTAGCTTGATATAGATAATCGCTATCTAGCAAAGTTTTTCTGATAATTTCCTTACAAATTACCAATATCTTATGGATTTCTTTATATACTTTTTTCTAATTTTAATGGGGTTTTTACACTTATAGAGTTGCCTAAAATCCTAGAATACTTGAAAAATTTTTAAAATCCTGGAGTTTGACAATGTAGGTTAAAAAACATAAAAAGCTTTTGAATTTTGAGACATTTTGATAAAAGCCTGGAATTTTGAACAAAAATCACTTAAAAAACCTCAAAAAACCATAAATATTTTAACAACTTTAAATGTTTAGTAGTAAAATTTCGGTTTTACATAACAAATTAATGTTATAGATAAAATTTTGTATGTCATCATTAAAATTTTTTTATTATAAAACACATTTAAATAAGCTTTAAATATCTATTAATGATGACATAGAAAATTCTATCCATAAGATTAATATCTTATGTAAAACTAAAATTTTACTATATAACATGTTATTCTTATTAACACGGGTTTTTACCTTAAACTTATTTTCAAACTAAAAATAGACCCTAAAACGTGTAATTTTGAAAACCTGGACTAAATTTGCCAAAGTACATAGAGTTTTATAGTTCTAATTTTAAATTTATAATTTATTTCAAAGTATAATTAAAAGTTAATAGATACTAACACTGTCAACAAACTAAAAAAACTACTCAAGATTTTTTTTGCTTGTACCTGACTTAAAGCTTATTTAGATTAAAGTAACATACATAAGTTAATATTTACTCTAAATATCTGTATAGTATAAATAAGGCTGTCTCAGGTTTTTTTGTCTTAAATTAAAAGATTTTTCAAATCAGCATTTCGGCTAAAGAAAAAATAAGAAACTGTTATAGGCCAAATCTTTTTTCAAAGTTTTTAAAAGTACAAGCTTGTTTAAAGCTTTTGTACAATATTCTACTGTATGTTTTTTTTTTGTTTCTTCATCATAACTTGAAAACTTTATATCTAAAACTTATGTATTATAAGTGTAAGGTCTTTTTGTTAATGGTTTTCTTTTATTTTTGTACAAACTTGTTAGTTACTGCAGGTATTTTGCTTATTTTTATGCATTAATGAACAAATTAAAAAGTTGGCAAATGCAGGCAAGACTTTGAAGGCAAGCCTAATTATCAAACTTTTTTATTTGAGTATCCTCATACTTTTGTCGATTATATTTAGTGTCCTCTTGGTTAAGATTCACCAGTCTCATATCTAGCAGTTAATTAAGACCAATTCAGTGTTTTACAAAAAGTTTGTCACAAAACTTAATTATAAATGATTGAAAGACTTAGACCCTGATCAACAAAACTTTTAAATTTTGGTCTAACTAGTACCAACTTTGTTAAAGAACTTTTAAGATTTTACATTTTTTAAATTTTAACATATAGTAGTATATACGTTAATATAATTGAAAAACTTTTGATTAATTTATTTACAACTTTATTTAAAAAGTTTAAAAATCTTATTTTAGTAAGGTTGTAACTTTCTATCAACTTAAACTAATGTACCTTTAATGATGCTTAAAATGATTAAAAACATAAGTGTATTATCTAAAATTAAAAAAAAAAAAAATTATTTAGAGAAACTTTAATAGAGTTTATATTCTTATAAGTTTTTTTAATGTAAACTTTTGCTTAAATTAAAATTGTAGTAAATAGAACTATATTATATTAAAAAAAATTACTAAAAAAAAAGTACTGTTCATTTTTTTTGATTTTTTAATTTTTGAAGTTTTCTTGTTCTGTTCTTGTAGTCTACAAAAACTGACTAGACAATGTCATTAAAACTACTCTACATTGACATTATTATAGTGACATATATTTCTTTTAATTAGTATTTGATTTATAATGTATTGAGTTTTTTTAGGTTCTAAAGTTACTTTATTGCTACTAATGCTAAACTACACTTTTATTTTTCTTAAGTAAACTAAGCTATAGAAGCATAGTTATTGTTGTTATCAAAAAGAATATTTTAGTTAAAAAATATTATTATTAATTAAAATACTTGAAACGGAAAAGCAATAAAACCAACTTTTTTAACAGTAAAACCATTATTTTTTAATTATATCTAGCATTTAATCTCATTTTCCATTCAGCAAAAACATCCTAAAAAGTCAATGGCTGCTTAAACCCCCTTTTTAGCCAACATTTATACAATTATAACATTATTTAATAAACTTTTTAAACTAATTACGTTTAAAAATATATGCAAAAATTATTTGGTTTAAGGTTTTTTAATTTTATTTCAAACTTATAATAAAACTTACCATACTTTCAAAATTAAGTAATGGGGTGCATCTTTGATATGCTATTCTATTGTTTAATTTTGAATGTTGAACTTTGCAAAATACAACCAATAAAGCGTAAAAGTAATAATTTTGGTTGCACTAAATATCTTAAAAAGAGTGACTGGTATACAGTGATATGAAACTGGTATTGAGATCTTGTTGAAAATTATAATTAGACTTATTTTTAAAAATGTGTTTTGTAGTTTTTTTTTTTGTATGGTTTAAACAAAAGAATTAATCTTTGAAATTAAATAAATTACTCTGTAGTTCACACTACTAAAATTTTCTAAATAGTTTTTAGTTAAATTTAAATCTTAATCAAGTTTTATGTATTCCAAGTGATTAATTAAAGTAATTTGTACTTTTTAATGATGTATTTTTTTATAGTACATACATTGTTCAAACTATCTTTTCTGATTTATAAATAGCTACCTTTAAAAAAATCTAGTATTTATGGTATAGTAGTTATATAAGGTAAGGTTTAATGAACAATAGTACTACCAATAAAATTCAAGTACATTATTTTCAAGTAAAGTCAAGTGTTTTTGTATACCTTGAATGACATTTTTTATTCAAATATTTTATAGCCAACTTTGTACAAAATATGTTTTTTTTTTGTATCTTAAGAAAACATAAACTTAACTTTTTTCTGAAGGATTAAAGCTCAGGAAAAGTCAGGAAAGTTTATAGTCATTTAAGACAGTTTGTTTTTTTTTTACTCAAAAAATGGCAATCCTGCTCATGCTTGTTTTTAGTTCTCAGACTGATTTTGTTTTGGTTTCAAGAAAAGCAAACCTATCAACTATACATTATACAAAACTATTAAACCTTTAGACTTAACTTGAAATACTAGCTAAGAATCTTAATTTTTATTTTAAGGTATTTAATAAGATTAAAATTGAATAAATATTTACCAGATGTAAGAAGATTTTAAATATTATATTTCAACACAATATATATTTCTTCATATTTTGCAAATATTCTTAAATTAACTTTATAAAGATTATTTAGTTATTATTATATTAGTTATTATTTTGTACTATAACAACATGCAATTAAAAAAAGAAGTAAAGCTTATGTAATTTAGATGATTAATGTATAGTGTAATTTTGTGAATGATTTTATTATTCAAAGTTGTTAGCAACTAGCAACATTTAATTAGTTTGTTGTATTTACTTGATAAAACAAAATATTATGACTAATGCTAGCCTATTTTTAATAAGATTAAAATATAAAAATAATTACAAATTTTAAAATATGGTTTAGTAATTTTACTTAATTTAACCTTGTTAAGAACTTTAATCAGTGATAATTTTGAAACAAATATGTCCATTAAAAAAAGCATTTAATGAACTCAGTTGTGTTTAACATCCAATCAGCCGAAAGTTCAGAGTAACAAATCTTTATAAAACTCAGATGTGTTTCAGGATTACAAACAAGTATTCATTTTAAAATCTATAATAATTATTCTTTATGTTAATATTACAATAGTGGACTATAATACTATTTCTAACTATTTCACTAGAGTATTTATATTATATCATGGCTTTCATTTAAATTATTTATGTTATTATCATTTATTAAGCCATTGAAAGTTCATAAAATTTTTTTTTGGGGATAGAAACTAAATTTGTGTATTAAATGTTACTTAAAACTTAAAAAAATTGAGCTCATGTTATAGTTAAAATTTTTTAAAGACTCAGGCTGATTTGGAATTTTTTTCCATTTTTTCAGTTAACTAATCTTAAGTTAAAATTTATTTATTTTTTTAAAAGAAAATTTTTTGAGAAGTTAAGGAACTAACTGAATTTTTCAATAAATATGTTTTTATAGTTGAACTTTCAGCTTAAATTTAATATTTATTAAATATATTTCAACCACATATGTATGTTAAATTAAAGTATATATCATTCCTAAACTTAATTTAAATTCAAAAATATTTGTACTTTTTTGTAAAACTCAGGTTGGTTTAGAATTGTTTCTAAAGTCTTAAGTTTAATAAAATAAATTATGCCCTTTTTTGCTATACTACTTCTTTGGTTGTTTAAGTTTAATATTAGTTTCTTTTATGTTCTTTTTACTAATTTTACAGTTTCGTTGTCATAGGTTAACTCAGGTTTTATTTTTAAGAAATACTGGAAAAGTGTTTTAATAATATTTGGGTGAACTTAAAAAAACTGCAGGCCAACTCGTGCTTGTTAGATTTTTTAAGTTCTTAAAACTTCAATGCTACCATTTTACTTAGATTCAATATTCCTGTACACTGTAAATTTTTAAGTACTAATGTTTCAGCTAACTGTTCTTTGTACATTATAAAAAATAAATTATTAAATTTTAAATATATTGTAAATTTGTGTATATGAACGGTATATGTTATTTTGCTTGTTATACTGTTTGGTTTAGTCACAACTCTTTACTGCGCAATTTTCATCCGAATCAATTCCAATCAGATCAAATATCAACATATACTTTTTTTTTTACTTTCTATTTCTTTGTTAAGTTTCATTTTTTACTCCGATTCTTACATCTAACTACTACCCTCGGTTGGATTTTTTCTTTATGTGTGTTTGTTGTTTTTATTTTAACTGATCATATAGAAATTGATCTGAATGGGAATTGTACGAATGTAAGTTTTTTTAATTGAAAATGTGTGCGTGTATTGGAATTGAGCGTGTCACATAATGTTCATTAGTTTCAGTTGTAATGAGACTGCTGTGTTTACTTGCAGCTCATATTTTGATGATTTGGTTTTTTTATTAAATAATAAAGTTTCTAGTAAACAAATTAACTATATTTGGATTTGTGCAATCAAGCATACTGTTGAATAACTTTCTCTAGTTACATTTATTTCTATAGTTGTTGACAAGTCCTAGAGACTGAGAATAAGACCTTTATTACTTAACAAAAATTACATGCAAATATATTAGTGTATTTTTAAATTTGAAGTATAAAAAAAGTTATTTAAACGAAACTTAGCTGTTTTAAAGTTTTTAAAACATTTTATAGTTTATTTGAACTAAAGTTTTAAAGTGATTTTCAGTTAAAGTTAAACTGTTGTTAAGTTTTATTTAGTCAGCATTATTTTTATAAGAAACTTTTTTGTTTTTAATAGTTTTTTACAATATATTTTTAGTTCTTAATATAAAACATATATTGTTCAAACTATTTTGTCTGATTTATATAAAGTAGTTCAAAATAGAACCTAGTATTTATAATATAATATATAATTAAGGTAGGATTTAGTTATGATGAATAATTCAAATAAGTTAAATATACCAATATCCATTCAATACACATTGTTTAAAAATACAGCTTTCTACAATTGATACAAACAGGTATTTTAATTATTTTAAGATAATAATTATTTTTTACAGATTTAAACTGATAAAATGTCGACTTCAATTAACAATATACAAATAACGAGGTACACTCACTATGGTCAAATTAAAGATTTAGTATTAATAATTAGGGCAAACAACGAAATTCGCCAGTATGAGTCCAGTAGTTTATATAGTTTTACTGAACACGAAGCTGTAATTAAAATAGCAAATGAGTTTGTAAAAGATTACAAGTCTGAGTATTACAGGACAAAAATCATTCAAGGTTTTCAACAGTTGCGTTTAAGAGGAGACCGTTTTAGAGATAAAAAAATTGATATTCGCGACATGGAAATTCCTGTTCTACAAGAGCAACCTGAACCCCATTCCTCATGTAAAATGAAAGATGTTGATAATTCCACGACAGATTTACAAGAAAACGAAGTATCTCAGTATGAATTGAAAAAAAAGTTGACAGAAGTTGACAAGGACAGTGAAGTCATGAAGCTTTTTGAAGACAACAAATGTTCTGTTTGCATGAGTAACTACAAAGAGATAGTTGATGAAGACCTTCACATAGTAGTTCCGACCTGTGGACATCCGTTGTGTTGTAAATGTGCTGATAAAGTTTTAGTTAGTGAGAAGAAAGATTGTCCAAGTTGTAGAGGAGATTTTACTGCACAGTCGTTCGTTCTCATGAAGTTCAACGAAGATTTGACGATAAAGGCTGATGATGGAAGATAATTTTTGTAATGCTTTAGAAATCTTATGTTTTAAAAAGTTACTTTTTATTTTTATTACATTTAGTAATCTAGATATACTTAAAAATTATAATCGTTCCAATGTTCCAAAAATTATAATTATTTTTTATTAACAAAATATACATGCAAATTTATAAGTGTATTTTTAAAGTTTAAGTATAAAAAGTGTTATTTAAACGAAATTTGGTTGTTTTAAAATTTTTAAAACATTTTAGAGTTCATATAAACTAAAGTTTTAAAGTAATCTTCACTTAAAGTTAGTTTTTTTAAGTTTTATTTATTCCAAATAATTTTCAGTTGAACTTTTTTTTATAAGTATTTCTATAATAGTGTTTTTTCGTTCTTAATAAAAAACATATGGGTAGCTGGCTAGCTTGCACGAGTGCACAAAAGTGCACAAAAATACTTTTGCACGAAGGGCCACTTTTGCGTGTAGAGACTTTTGCAAGAGCAGACAATTTTGCACGGGTTAAATTTTTAATTTTTTGTTCTTAGTTTATTTATCTTTTTTTTATGTTAAGTTTAATTTTTTTTGTTTTTTTTTTTACTAGTACTGTTACCCCGGACCCTCACCCTCGGTCGGTAGCTTTTTTTAATTAATTTGTTTTAATTACTAATTTATTTTATTTTCATTTATTTTTATTTTGTAGTAATTTTTTTTTCTTTTATTTTTACTGTCACTGTTACCCTATCCCTTAACCTCGGTCAGTAACTTTTTTATTTTTTAATTTTTAGTTTTATTTTTCTGTTTATTTTTTATTTTCTCTATATTTTTTTTACTTTTGTGCAAAAATGTAACTCGTGAAAAATTGAACCTTGTTGCAGAATCATCTTCGTGCAGTTTTGTTCCCTGGTGTAATTTTGTGCCCTTGTGCAAATTTGGTTAGTACAAGTTTGGTTCGTGCAAATTTGGCTTTACGCAATTTTGTGCATTTCTGCAATTTTGTTGTCATACACTTTTAGCCCTTTCGTGCAATTTAGTAACTTCGTGCAGTTTTATCTTCGTGCAATTTAGACTTGTACCCAAAACATATATTGTTCAAATTGTCTTGTCTTATATATAAAAAGTAGTTCCAAACATAATCAAGTATTTTAAATTGAACAATTAAATAAGTTAAATATACTAACATCCTTACCATACACAATGTTTAAAAATACAACTTTCTACAATTGATACAAACAGGTTTTGTTTATTTTATTAATAATTTATTTATTACAGATTTAAACTGATAAAATGTCGACTTCAATTAACAATATACAAATAACGAGGTATACTTCTTATGGTAGATTTGAAGATTTAGTATTAAAAATTAGAGGAAACAACGAAATTCGCCAGTATGAGTCCAGTAGTTTATATAGTTTTACTGAACACGAAGCTGTAAGTAAAATAGCAAATGATTTTGTAAAAGATTACAAGTCTGAGTATTACAAGAAGAAAATCATTCAAGGTTTTCAACAGTTGCGTTTAAGAGGAGACCAGTTTAGAGATGAAAAATTTGATATTCGCGACATGGATATTCCTGTTCTACCAGAACCCCATTCCTCATGTAAAATGAAAAATGTTGATAATTCCACGACAGATCTACAAGAAAACGAAGTATCTCAGTGTGAATTGAAACAAAAGTTGACAGAAGTTGACAAGGACAGTGAAGTCATGAAGTTTTTTGAAGACAACAAGTGTTCTGTTTGCATGAGTAACTACAAAGAGATAGTTGATGAAGACCTTCACATAGTAGTTCCATCTTATGGACATCCGTTGTGTTGTAAATGTGCTGATAAAGTTTTAGTTAGTGAGAAGAAAGATTGTCCAAGTTGTAGAGGAGATTTTACTGCTCAGTCGTTCGGTCTCATGAAGTTCAACGAAGATTTGACGATAAAGGCTGATGATGGAAGATTATTTTTTTAATGCTTTAGAAATAAAATGTTTTAAAAAGTTACTTTTTTGTTTATTACATTTATTAATCTAGACTAGATAAACTTAAAAAGTATAGTGGTTCTAATGTAGTGTACTAAACGTTTACTTATTTAAATACATGTAATTAAAGCTATGAGACTAGTTTAATAAATATGAGCTTCAATAGAATAAAGTAAATGCTACTGATACAAGTGTTTTTTTAAGTTATTTATCTAAAATAATTTTTAATTAATTGATATACAAATAAAGTCCATAATATTTTTTATTTTAATAAAAGACGTATGTATATCAGGAAGTTGTAATTACACTATGGGCTTAGCCCTGAACTTTAGCTTATGAATATATGCTTTTTTTTAACATTAATTGATGTAATGTTTTTAATGTAAACTGTTTTTTAATTTTTTTATACATTGTAAATTACTTGGATCCGGCTAGATACTAATTACAAAATAAGATCCGGGTCTGTTTAGGTTTTAATTATTAAAAAGAAGTGAATATTAAAGTTATGGATCCGATTAATCACTATTTTGAATTTATTTATCTTACAATTGTTTCTCAATCCAATTAACTGCTTTTTAAGTATTCGGAATTTTATATATATCTTAAACTTAGTTCAAATTAATGCTAGTTTTATAAATACAATAAATTGGTCACTGAAAGTTACTCGAGCATAAAAACACAAGCTAAAACATACAAGCTTTTAATCAAATAATTAGAATCGTCTATTTTTGGTAACACTGGGCTTGAGATTATTAATGTGGAAATATTAGATTTAATAAAACAATTTTTTGTAATAAAAATCTGGGCTGGCCGGATTCCATTGATCTTTTAAAAAACATCAGGGTCATTTTAAATCGGCGGGGCGGTTCCGGTCACCGAACAGAACGTTGCCCGGCCCTATACCACAGCTTTTATATTTTTTCTTTTGAATGTATAATTTTTGCCAAATACTTTTTTATAATTATTTATTTGGAACAGTTAAACAATTTTATTAGAAAAAATAAGAAACCATACTTAAAAACATAATTGTGTGAAATGTTTTTAATTGTGTTAATTTTAATTCAACCAATTTACTGCTTTATTTTTATATCTTGGGCGTATATCGACTGGTTTCCAATTTCCTATGCAACAATTTCTTTCTTATAAAGTTTCATTTTAAATATTTTTTTAAAATTTTATTTGTATTTGTTAGTATTTGCTATTAAATAATTCTTTTTTATTAATTTACGTAGTTTTATAAGTTTTTTTGTATAGATACTCTCATACTGCATATAATTAAATTTTAGTTTGCAATCAAATTTGAAAAAAAAACTTTAGTTCAAAATCTGCCCATCAAAATAGGTGTAAAAGCTAATTTTAGATTTTTTTAAAGGTTTTTTTTAGATATCATTGAATAACTCGCATGTTACCTTTATTTTACAATGTTCGAAAAACTGTAGATTTAATTTTCTTTAAGTAGTAACATAATTGTTCGCGTCTGCTACTAGTTTGTTTTTATAAATATAGTTTGTATTTTATTCAAGTTTGATTTTCTGCGAAAGTAATTTAACTGGAACTGTTTTATTCAGTAATTTATTTACATGTTATTCATAAAACATTTCTATTATTAAGATTAACTGATTCTTTATACTGATTAGTACATCGTTTTTGGTTTCTCATGTATGAAAGGTTTCTTTGTAGATGTTAGCTTCAAAATACTAGAAATAATATAGAATAAAATAAATAATAATAGGAATAGAATATTCATTTTGTCATAAAAACAGGAATAACGTTAAATTTTAATTGTTTAACTTAATATCGAATAATTGGATTTTTGAAAAGATTATGAATTCCTTTTACTGTTGACTTCAAATAGTTTAAAGTCATCGTTATGTACCTTAAAAACTTTTAAAGTTATATAGTAAAACGTTATGTAAAAATAGTAATAAAAACTTTTGCTAAATAGTATATTTTATAAATACTTAGTTACTAAAAAAATGCAAAAAGCGCTCTTGAAGAGTTTAGACACGATCATGATTTATAAAAATGTTTATATTAAAACTGTATAACTATAATGAAGTCATAATATAACAAAAACGTGAATCCTCTATTATAGTTAGTAATTTTGAACTATCATGTAAGAGACAAAAACTTCAAATGTATAATTATTAAATTTCAACTATATTATCAGGAACAAAAACTTTAAATTTAGATTTTATAAAAATTAAATATTGTAAAAAAGAACACTAACAATATTTTTTTTGACATATATGGCAAATATGACGGCAAATCATGGCAAATATATATAAAAGTTCGCAATATATGGTAACTATAGCAAATATTGCAAATACATTGCAAATAATAGCAATGAAAGCAAACTTAAGAAAAGTATGGCAATCATGGGCAAGTTAATTATAAATTATGGAAAATATTGCAAATTAGGTAAAAAATATGGTAAAAATTGGCAACTAGGGCAAAAATGATATTGCAATTATAGCAACAAATAGCAACATAAAGAAAAACATGGTAAATATGGTTAAGTTTTTCAAAATTGTTGCAATTATATAAAAATAATTAATATTTATGGCAAAAACATATGATAAATAAAACGATAAAATACAAAATATATATGATATCTAAATTAAAAAACGATAAATCAGTCAAGGTGTTGATGTTTACTTCAAATTATGTTAGTGGGTAAACATTCATAGTTTAGTAACCAATACTATCTCTTCCTAATAAGGTAAACATCATTTTAACCGTACAAGCTATATTAGCACTAACAGAATTTGAACCCATAACATATCGATTCATCGTGCTTAACAGCCGGCGTCTTAACACCTCGACCAAACTTCTTCGCGGTATCTTATACCTTTGCTAGTTTATATATACTTATTTATTTTTACTTTCTTAGTTTCTGATCTACTATTTTTCTAGGTTTTGATAAACAGCAAAATTTGATGTCATAAATTAGAATATTTTTAAACTTTTACTTTTAATCAATAGTTTTTTTTATAATTATATGTGTTGTTCAATCTCTTCATTAATATAAACCTAGTTGTTAACGCTTATAATGAGTTATTAAATATACTAGATTGTTAATTATAAAAAGTAATAAAGTAAAGTGTATGGTTGAACTATAACTAAGTATTCGTATATAAACATCTAAATATGTTTTTAGAAAAATGCGTAGCTTATAATTGTGTTCATGTCAAAAATGCTTTGAACCAGTTACCAGAGGGTGTCAAGATTTTTTACAGTGAGTTAGCACAATTTTTTTTAACTATAACAAACTTTCTCAAATAACTTTTATTAATACACTTTAGAAAATTACTGTCTGCTATTATGTTAAACCATATGATTATAAAAATGTAAAATAAAACTATGTGTCTGATAAATTGATATTTTATTATTAACAATCACCAATTTTTTCTTTTTAGTTTTAAATTTCTCAAATGTTTATTTTTTAAACATTTGCTCAGTTTACACTTTAAATTATTAAAGCTTTAATATTAGATCTAATTATAGCTAGAGAAAATAGTTTTAAACATTATTTATATTACTGAAACTTCAAAATAACTACTATAAAAAGTGTCCTTAATTTGTTTTGTTTAATAATTGATTAATATTTTAATTAAATCTTAAGTATCGTTTAGTTAGTTAAAATTAATTAAACTTAAAATAGCTGAAATGTCACTTTAAAAAAAATTATTGGTTTTACATTTAAATTAAGTAACAAACTTAATAAATCTTTAAATGATATTGGCTCTATAGTATATGATGGTTTTGAAACTCTCTTTGTTTTACATTAAAATGTAAACCTAGTGGTCAACACATGTACAATATTTTAATATATTACTAATTTATTTATCCTAACCTTTATATTTAATTTATTTAATTGTCTAAAATTCAAAAAAGTTTTCATTTTTTCCAAGTTTGTTATTGAAAAATGTTCATAGTTAAGGTAGTTATAGACTTTTTAGTTTAATTTATTACTTAACAAAAAACTGTAGTAAACAAAATTATGTTATATTAAAAAACATTCCTAGAAAACAAATTATGTACTGTTTATTTTTTCTGATTTTTATTTTATTTTTTAGTTTTTTTGGTTCTGTTCTTATAGTCTACAAAAACTAATTATACATTATCATTTCACCTACTCTACCTTGACATTATCATAGTGATATTTAAAAAAATAATGGTATTTGAGTCTTAATGGAATATAATACTTTAGATTTTTAGGTTTTTTAAATTTTAATAATAATAAACTACACTTTAACTTTTGTTAAGTAAAATAAGATATTAAAATATAATTAATTTTGCTATAAAATAAAATTACTTTAGATTACACAATATTATTAATAATTAAAGTACTTGAAGCAAAAAAGTAATAAAACCAACTTTGAAACAAAAATCAAGTATTTTTTATTTAGTTTTAGCACTTATTTTGATTTTCCATTCAGATAAAACACTTTAAAAAGTCAATGGCCGATTGAAAACCTTTTTATATATTATTTATACAAATTTAAAATTTTGTAATAAACTTTTTAAAACTGAATACTTTTAAAAGTATATCCAAAAGTTATTGTTTACTAACTTATAGTGACTTAAGGTATTTTAGTTATTAATTCAAACTTATTATAAAACTCAGCAAACTATTTTTAAAGTTTTGTATAAGATAAAAATCTTTGATATGCTATTCTATTGTTTAATTTTGAATGTTGAGCTTTACAAAGTACAACCAATGAAGCGTGAAAGTAATAATGTAGTTGCATTAAAAATATAACAAAGTGAATAAACTTCTAAAAAAGTGATGTAAAATTTGTATTGAGATCATGCTCAAAATTGAGATTAAACTTATTTATAGAAATGTGTTGTATTTTAATTGTATTTTGAACGGTGTAAAAACAAGAGTTAATCATTAAAACTTATTCAACTAATCTATAATTCACACTATTTAAATTATTTAATTATTTTTCACATAAATTTAAATTATAAGTTAGTTAAAGGTATTTCAATATAACTTTTATAGTAAGTTACATTTTGTAATAGTTTTATATAATTATTTTTTTATAATAGGTACATTGTTAAATCTGTTTTGTCTGATTTATAAAAAGTTATCTCTAATAAAATCTAATGTTTATGAGGTTGTAATTAAATGAGGTAAAATTTAATGAAGAATAGTAGTAGCATTAAATATCAACTACATTATTTTCAAGTAAAGTCAAGTTTTTTTAATTTACCTTAAATGAGATTTTTATTCAGAAATTTTATAGCCAACTTTGTTTCAAATATGACTATGTTTTTTGTAAATTAAGAAAATATGTTTTTTATTTTTTTCTAAAGGATTAAAACTCAGGATGACTCAGGAAGTTGAAAGTAATTTGAGATACTTTTTTTGATGGCAACCCTGCTTATGCATGTTTTTGGTTCCTCAGACTGATTTTGTTTTGGTTTCAAGAAAGGCACACCTATCAATTATACTTTTTATAAAAATCTTTGAATCTGTTGAACTTATTTTAAACTACTAACTAGGAACCTTAGTTTTTATTACGTGTTATATACAAAAATTATAATTTTAAAATAATATAGTTTAACACAATACATATATAATTAAATTTATTGATGTTCTTAAATTGACTTAAAAAAGATAGTTATTATTTTGTACTATAATAACATGTTATTATCTAGTTAATTTTAAAAAGAAAGCTATAGATTTATTGCTTAATAGATTAAATAGATCAATATATTAATAAATTAATATATTAATTGACAAATTGATTAATAAACGACATAGCTAAACAGATTTAAATATTGATAGATTAGTAGAGTAAAAAACTTAACTAAAAATTAATTTAAAATACAGTTGTATTAAAGCATAATTCCATATCTTTCATTAAGATATTTTCATAAAACTATTGGCTAAAATTGTTTAGAAAACACTATTGAATTTGTTTTAAATAACAATGAACATTATTAAAGTAAGGTTTACTTTTTAGTTTGAAAATAATGTATAATCACTATATGTTGATATATATATTCGTTTTGTTTTAAAAATTCGTTTATATTGTATCTAAAAGTATACAGTAGCATAGTTATAAATAGATTAAATTATATATAAGAAGAGCAGAAAATAACTAATGTATCGATCTAGTTAATACTACTTACATATATATATGGCGTAGCACTCAAATTTGCACGAGCGTAGAAAATTGCACGAGAGCAAAAAATGCACAATGACACTTTCAAACAATGACACTTTTGCATGACAAGACAAAATTGCACGAAGGGCCGAATATGCCCGAATAAAATTTTTCACAAGAAACTAATTTTGCAAACAGATATTTTTGCATTGGGGTTATTTTTTTTTTGGTTTACAGTAACCTCTCGGATCTTTACGCACTCGTGACGTTACGCACTCTCGTTTAGTTACGCATTTCAGAACTCTTTAAAATTCAGAAAATAAAAATATTAGTTTTTTTTAATATTGTACAAATTAGGTCTAATGTATATTTTTAAATTAAAATATGTTTTTGAATGCTAACACACCTCTCTATATCTTTAGACTTTGTAAATTTATATTCCTTGACTAATTGATAAACATTTAGTTGTACTTCAGTATATCAAAATTTTTGTTAACAATAAGAGATTAAATCAAAATTCTGAAATAAACATGACTGTGTTTAATAATGAAAGTATAATGAAATAATGAGAGTTTAAAACACAAAGAAATAATACAGCAGTCTTGCCCTATATATTAATAATCACTACTTTAAAATTGTAAAGAAATGCTTAATTATAAATTAAATTTGCTAAGTAGAACAGAATATAAATGTCATATATAAATAAATATAAAGATAATTTCTACTTATTATTAAAATAGTAAAATTATTTCTACTCGTATTATTATTATTTTATCGAAACTTAAATCCTTTTTTTAATATATGTATAGTTTTATCTGTTGCTTTTATATTTATAAATGAAGTAAACAAATAGTTAAAAGTGGGAAAGTGCCCAGTCTGCTTTTATCTAGAAGCAATATCATAAACAGCCATTATAGTGAGTATATTTAGTATCTCTCGTATCTTTACGATCTCTCACATCTTTACGCACTTTTTCTGTGGACACAATGTGCGTAAATAAGCGAGAGGTTACTGTATATAAATTTTAAATTAACTTTATTTTTTTTTACTATCACTATTATTCTCTAACCATTACCCTCGGTCGGTAGCTTTTCTTTTTTTGATTACTTTTATTAATTATTCAATGTTTTTTTATTGATAATAATTGTTTACTTCTTTTAAATTTAATTTTACTATATTTTTTACCCCTAACCCATACCCTCGTGCTGTAACTTTTTTTTTTATTTGTTTTAGTATCAATTTGTTTTTTTTTTTATGTTTTATGTCTTTTTTTTTATACTTTTACACAAAATATGACCCTCCGTGCAAAGTTGACTCGTGGTGCAAAAATTTTCTTCGTGCAATTTTTTGCCCTCGTGCGAATTTGTCTTCGTGCATAAGTATCTTTGTGCAATTTTGTGCACTCGTGGAATTTTATTCTCTTGGAATTTAGTCCCATCGTGCAATTTTGTAACCTTATTCAATTTTTTCTTCGTGCAATTTTGACTCGTTTCCATATATATATATATATGGAAACGAGTCAAAATTATGTAAGAAGTTGGTGAAAATTCCTTTGAAAATACTAATAAAAAACTCCTAATAATATACTTTAGCTAAACTAAACTATATAGCTTGTAGGTTTAAATATGAAGCTAAGGAAATATATCTGTTACAGATGTTAATAAATATTTATTAACTATTATTGTAAGAAGAAAATACACAGTTAGTTATATTTTTATTTAGTTTTATGTAGATTTTTTTCCTTTTTATATGTAAACAATTGCCACTTGTTTTGAGGTAATTTCTTTCAGAATTTACATTTTCTTTATAACTTTCTTAAATAGAACTTTTTAGTTTATTTTTAAACTTAGGTAAAATATAGGGTTTTAAAAGTATAAAATATCTAAAATGATACTATGTTGCTTCTTTATAAGTGTTTATCTTTTTATACCTCTAATTTATCTAAATTATTATTTTTGTAATTAAATTATTTTTTCAATTTAACTTTATTTTTTTCAAATAAAAACTGTCTATTACTCATTCTTTTCAAATTCATTATGATATTTATCTCAAATTTGAATTTTTTTTTCTGAAATTTTTATATCCAAGTTTTTATTAACATTTCAAATAGAATGGCCACTCTGTTTCTAATATCTTCTAAAGTAGATTTTTTGTTTATAATCTAAAAATTCAGATCATATTTCTGGGCAACTATTGGTATTTGGTTTAATAGTACTAACTTTTTTATAACTTAAAACATAAATTTCATATCTACTTTTTTCAAATTACTAATTCAATACTCAGTTATAGATTGTTATTGATAACACTTTTAACAATAGATAAAATAAAAACATAGTTATATGAAATCAATACAAAGCAAACGATAGAAGCAACTATTGAAGTCTACTTTCACTGGTTTTAAAACCAAAAGTACAAAAGCTTATGGTGAAAAATCAAAGTTTTTTTTAAGTCAGTCAATTTGCTTTTTGCCTTAAAAAGTAACAATCCTGATATAACTTATGAAAGTTTATATGTTCTATTTTGTTTTTTGAAAGCTTTAGTTATGGTTATAAATTTTTTATAAAAAATTTATCAAGATAAATTAAAAGTAAAACTAAAGAATTATTGTAAAGTATAATTTGTTAAATCTTTTATTAAGTCTACATGATCACCCGAATAAACAAAAGAAGCAAACTATATGTAGTAAATATATAGGAGCATAGTTATATTTTTAATCTTTTTTCGCCTCCCCTTTATGCTCAGCAGGGTTTTAAAGCTGGTAATTCTAAACCTGCGAGGTTTCAGAAAACTGAGAAAATAAAAAACCTTAGTTTTTCATGAAAGTATTTACTTATATATTATAAAGCTTGTAATTTTCATTA
This sequence comes from Thalia democratica, assembly GCF_965202585.1. Taxonomy (NCBI): domain Eukaryota; kingdom Metazoa; phylum Chordata; class Thaliacea; order Salpida; family Salpidae; genus Thalia; species Thalia democratica. Next base: position 5,094,563 of record NC_139166.1, read on the forward strand.
AGATTTTGAAAACAAATATCTAAATACAAGCTATAAAATGAGCCAAAAATATCTAACTTTAAAAGTTTTACTATTCCTTACTAAGAAATAAGTAATAGCTTTAATTAGCTTTATTTTTAAATTTTCTTGCGATTAACTTAAATTATTTAATTCTAGAAATTTTTTAACTAAGTTAAATAAATTTTTTTAGCTGTAAAGCTAGTATTAGCAAACAAATTAGATCATGCTTTAATTTTTACTATATGTTGTAATTGTACTTCAAATAACAGATTTATTGATAATAAACTTCAGTTTACATTTTACTTCAAAAATTTAGTTTATATAATGCTGAATACTTAAAATAAACTTATAGCAATTAAAATTGTATTATATTAAAGAATATTTCTTAAACTTTATTAGTATTTTGTTTTTTTTAATCCTTAATTTTGTTTTGTTTTTTAGGTTTTAACTTCAAATGTTTACCAAAAAGTTACCATATCATTTTAATATTAAACTACAACATTGACATAGTGAAATGTTTTAAAATTAGTAATAATACAAATAATTAAAATGATTTTAAAAATTTAATAGATTTTATTACGAGGCTTAAATTTTAATAACTTGTTTTAAGGTATTTAAAACTAATCAATTAGTTATACAAAACTTATATTTACTAAAATTAGATAACTAGGTGTTTTACATGTTGTTTTAATTTGGAGTTTGTGTTAAATTAAAAAAAAAATACAAAACATCTACTAAGACTGTCAACATATTAAACAGATGTTCTTTGTAAAGTTTCCGAATATTTTTTATATCTTATTATTTATTTGTTAAAGTTACAGCTATAAGTTAGTATTTACAAATGTGTATTCTTACATAACATGCAAAAGTTAATTAAGACTTTTTTAGTACAAACTTATTTTAAACTAATAGTTTGTTCTGTTTGATGTTCAGTGTTTCGTTGAAAGTTAATTTCTACTTACATTACCTGATAGACTTTATGACTTCAACGTTTCTATTAGATCTATTTATTAATACTACTGAGGTTTTTGAGTAAGAAACCATTATAGACTCTCGCTTCGAGATATAAAAAAATATATAAAATATTACTTCAAGTTATAGAGGCTAGTGATGTTTTACATTAGCCGTTAAACTATATTATCACACTGTATCTAAATTTAAAACCCACATAAAAATCCTAGATATTTTAGACTTTATAGATTGTTTTTAAAAAAACTTACTATTTAAATCGTTGTTGGTTTTGTATAATGCATTGTTTACCTAACCTGTTAGTATTTTTTGTCATTTTTTTCGGAGTATGAAATAACCAGATTACCCATCATAGATTATTAATAGAAAAAAGTGAAATATCGTGTAATTATTAAAAAAATACATATAAATTTAGAACCATTTAATTTTTGAATCTTATATGAATCTTATTTAGTTTACTAATTTCAGAAGCGTACGTACAACTACTTTAATCTTTAAAAGTAAAAATGTGAGTATTGTTGTTTTAAAATAATTGATTATATTTGTCAGCTAAATAAAATAAATATGTCAACTTCAATTGAAAAAATAAGACTTGAAAGGTCATGTCAGTTCGCAAACAATCATTATCATGCTTTAAAACTGGTAATCACAACGAACAACCACACCGACAATTATCTTTGCAGAAGAATTTCAGGTTTAACCGAAGAAGAAGCTGTGACAACCTTATCGAATGTTTTAGTTAACAATTACGATGCAGAGTGTTATAAAGAAAATATAATTAGAGGTTTTCAGGAGTTGCGCTTGAGTGGTTTAACTTTCAGCGAAATGGATATTCCTGTGCTACCAATGAAATTTAAACCACATTCCTCATGTAAAATGAACATCGTTGATGGTTTTAATACAGATTTACAAGAAAACGAAGTATCTCAATATGAATTGAAGCAAAGGTTAACAAAAGTTGACAAGGACAGTGAAATCATGAAGTTTTTTGAAGATACTAAATGTTCTGTTTGCCTGAGTAATTACAAAGAGATAGTTGATGAAGACCTTCATATCGTAGTTCCATCCTGTGGACATCCGTTGTGTTGTAAGTGTGCTGATAACATTTTGGCTAGTAACAAGAAAGAGTGTCCAATTTGTAGAGTAGTAATTACTGCTGAGTCGTTCGTTCTCATGAAGTTTAACGAAGAATTAACGATAAAAGCTGATGGACAAAGACTGTTTTTGTAATCGTTTACAAAATGATGTTTCCTTTTAGTTACATTTCTTAGTCTAGTTATACTTAAAATCAATAGTCCTTTAAATAAAGTGTATTGAACCTAAACTTGTTTCTTTACTTGATTTTTACCATAGTAGATTAATTTAGTTATATAAGCTTTATTGAAATAAATTAAATGTTACTGATACAACTGCTGTTTTTTATCTAACATAATTACATAAAAGTATTTAAATACATAAAAGTTCTCTAACTATTATACCAGATACAAGTATTATTCTTTGTGTTGTTAAGTTAAAAAATGCTTATTTTAAAACATGAATTTTCAAATAGAGTGTGTTTTAATTGAAATATCTAATGAAAAGCGAAATTTTTAAAAAGAAAACTACATTTAAACCCGCTTTTAAAACAATTTTTAGTTCTCAATGATTTACAAAGTTTTAATAAAATGCAATAAATACTATAAAGTGGGTTGATTTAAACTTAATTTTTTTTTTTTTGAGTCGAGAGTACTTTTATAAACTTATTAACTAAGTTACAATTACAGAAGAATTCTAATTAAATTATAATTACCAGTGACGTAGCGTGGTATTTTTGACAGAGGGTGTGCAAACTTTTTCTCAAAAAATCCCTTAAAATAAAACTTTTGTAATTAGCTATAAAAAGATCTTTTTATAAGTAATATAATAGAAATAAGTTCATTTAGTAAAAAAGTTCGAAGTAGCTGTTTTAAAAAATACTTATATAATACAAAATTAAACAATTAAAAAAAAGCTTAAATTTTATTAGAATTACTTTAACTTGCACAAATGTAAACTTACTAATTAAAAATTGTTTTTACCACTTACAGTAAACTTTTTATCTTTGAAAATAGATATTTTCAATAAAACGAAAGTATCTGTTTTATTTGCGATAAAATACCAATCTCTATAATATAATATACAACAGTGATAACAACACCTTATTGCACATAATTCAAATAAAGTTACACAGAAGTTAAAGTAGAGAAACTTTATAACTGTTATTACAATTTATTACAACTTTATAAAATAGTTAAAAGTATACAATTTAAATTTAATTCATCTGATTGTATTTGTTTAAAAAAAGTCACAAACAAAGTTTGTTTCTCATAGGCCGACACGCTTTTTCTTATATAATTACAAAATAAAGATCAAAAAACTAGCAGTAGTCTTAATATTTATTTTATCATATAAAACTTGTAAAATTGTTTAAATTTCATTTAAGCGTGACGTATTTTTGTAAACTTTTTGTAGAAAAATATGCGGTAGAACTTTTTATGGGTAGTTTTAAACATTGAGTACTTTTAATAGCAGTTATTTTGCAAAAAAAAAAAACAGTATTTTGATCACTTCATTAACTTCACTTTGAGTAGTTTTGAAGCTTAAACTTTGTAATCAAAACAAAATTGCTTTTTAGGCCTATGTTAGCATCACTTTGTTTGTTATTTCTAAAAATGAAAACAAGTATATCTGAAATAAAATAATAGAATAAAACTAAACATTTTTCTATGTTAACGAAATTATAGAAATATAACTTTTAACTTTGGTATTTTTGTATAGTTTACAATTTTAAATTTAAACATAAAATAAGCTATTAATTTTAAATTATTTTTTTTTATAGTCTATTGGTGAATTTAAAACATAGAGAATTTGAACTAGTTATACATAAGTTTGTACTTCAACAAAAGCTAACTTTTTTTAGTATGAAATAAAGTTACCAAGGTGGCTAAAAACTTATATACTTATGGGAATCTTGGAATGTTATATAAAATCCTAGAATGACTTGCAATTCTGATCACATGTTTTTCCTAGAAAAGTAGATAAGGCTTGCATTTAAAAAAGTATATTAAATTATATAGATTAAAAGAAACTTCAAAAAAAACTTAAGTAGCCACATTGGGTACACGAAGGGTATCACTTTTAAAGATCACTTTTATTACAAGTTGATGTCACTTAATAAATTTTAATCTAAACTACAAGTAGCTTTATACGGACTTTTTATACCAAAACCAGTTTTTTATATGTAACATTAAAATAGGAGAGTACAGTAGGTTTTAATTGTCATCTTTTATTATTTTTTCTTTTTATTGATAAATATTGAAAGGAATACTTCCTTAAAATTTGAGCAGGGTTGCCAACACACCTGGAATCCAGGAACTTTACAGTTTAAACAAAAACTTGAAAAACTTTGAACTTAGGAAATTAAAAAATAGAAAAAATGTGGTATTTATAGCGAAATTTTCAAAAAAATCTGTAACTTTTATATTACTATATTGATATACTATAAGTAAATTCTGACATTTTGATAAAATATGATAACTTGAAGTCATCAATAAACTATAAAAAAAAATTTTTTAGAGTCAATAGCTTAATTTGTGTTTAAATTAAAAATTGTAGCTTACACAAAAAATACCAAGGTTGAAAGTTATATTTCTACAATTTTTTTAACATAAGTAAATGTTTAGTTTTGTTTTATTTTAGATAAAATTGTTTTTTAGAAACAAAGTGATGCTATCATAGGCCTAGAAAGCAATTTTGTTTTGTTTACAAATTTTAAGCTTCAAAACTACCCAAAGTAAAGTTAATGACGTCATCGAAATATTGTTTTTTTTTATTCAAAATTGCTGCTATTAAAAGTACCCAATGTTTAAAACTACCCATAAAAAGTCCTACCCAAAAATCTGTCATAAGTTTATACTACTTATATTAGTTGCGTTGTTTTTGAGTCTAAATTCTTATGAAGTTAATTAAGTTATAAAGTTTTTTCTTATTGGGTTTTTCATCAAAATCGGTCTAAACTTGTGCTTACGCAACGAATCAGTATATTGGGTAATTTCCCTGACTTGTCACTAATCGGTATTCAAAATTTCGCTCAACTTTTCGAATACTAGATAAACATAGTTGAAAAAAGGCCAATTAAGCAGAAAAAACAAACAATAAAGGATAAAGATATCACATTCTTTTTTTTTACTACTTTTCTTTTTTTGGGTGGCACGCATGCGCCAGTGTCCCTCCCCACGCTACACCCCTAGTAACTACTTATATCTATATATTTAAAATTACACATTGCGAACTTGTCTAACATGGTACAATAAGACTTCTCCTACATTATGATTTTTTTTATTAAAACATAGTTTACTAACTAATATAATGATTAAAATCATGAATGTGTATAGGTAAACTAAAATAAGGAATAATTAAGCAATTTAGTTACAAATTAAGTTTAAAGAGGTTGCTCGCACTGTGTTTTAAAACAAAAACTTAGTAAAGTATTTAATGGTTGTAATCTGTTTATCGTGATTATTTAATGGATGGTTAAGAAAAAAGATGCAGTTGTAAAAATAAGAGGAAAGTACATACATTTTAGAAATGACTCAGTATTTTTTATTTTTGATAACGAGCGTGAACTTAGCTTAAGAGTGCTGTTTAGGAATTTTATAAAAATGTCCAAACTTTAGACCCAATTATGTCCTAATCTTAATAGATAATAAAAACCTTATTTTTTCTAAAGAACGGTCCTTTGTCTTTAATTAAAAAAGATCCTAAATTCTTCGCAACAATTTTACATAAAAGTTTATAACATCATTAATAATAAATCAATTTAATAAGTATGTTTAAAAATAAAATTCTAAAAAAAATAAACTATTTTTTAAGAAAAGGTTGTATAAACAAAAAACTAGAAAAAAACACAAATAATTTAAAGGGACCCTATTCAAAAAGTCAAACCCCAATTCAATGGATTTTTTTTAATTAAAGACAAAGGACCGTTCTTTAAAATAAAACAAAAGGTTTTAGTTATTTATTAAGATAAGGACATAATTGGGTCTTAAGTTTGGACATTTTTATAAAATTCCAAAAAAAACGCTCTCAAGCTAAGTTCACGATCGTTTTTTAATAATGTAAGTGTAAGCACCAAACATGTGGATTGGAGTTGCCCACTTTGCATGCAGTGCAATGACACTAAATGTATGTATTAATACATTCTATACATTTAATATTTGTCTAGAAGATAATACAGCTAAACTACTAAACACCTTTTTATTTGTAAAACTCTTGGAAACGTATAAGTATAATAATTTGTTTATTGAGTAAAATTAAAGGAAGTAAATAATTTTTTATACAACTAAAATAAGTTTTAATTCCATTTATGGTTAATAAAATAAGAAAATTTAATAGTTATAATTGGATAGTTCAAATAGAAATAAGTAAAAAAAATTTTTTTTAATAAATTTTAAAACTCTTGTGGCTTGTTTTAAGTATTAACTAAATAAATATGATAAACAGCTTACAACAACTTACCACTTTACTAAGTTTTTGTTGGATAAACACAATGTGTGCAACCTCTTTAAACTTAGTTTATAACTAAATAGGTTATTTATTTCCAAACCGTGTTGATTAGTGGCGTCGCGTGGTATTATTTTTTAGGTAATGGAGAAAAAAAACCGAGTTGCCGGTGATCGATTTGCCCCTAAATGAGTTGTCCCTATTCTAGTTGTCCCTGCTCGAGTTGCCTCTGCTCGAGTTGCTTCTGCTCAAATAGCCTCTGCTCGAGATGTCCCTGCTCGAGTTGTTCTTGCGCGAGTCGCTCCTGTTCTGCTTAGCTTGTCCTGTGTCCACCTGCGCCACCTGCGCCGTCTGCACCGCACACCAGCCCCGCTCCCTTACTCGTCCGGCCTTCTTGATCGACAGGAAACAAATTGACCTCATTGACGTCCAAGTATCCACCGTTTTGATCGTATCCGTTGAAATTTGCCTTCTTCCACGTCAGGTAGTTGATCAAGTCCCAGCTGGCAAACTGACACTCGACCGGATTCAATCCTTCCGGCGCCAAGTCGATTTTTTTTACATACTTATCGAACTCGAACGCCATATTAACCTCGCACAGCTCGAGGTCGTTTCTCGGAGCAACTCGTCGAACGCAAGTGCGCATCTGGCGTTTATCGTTTCTCAAAATCAAAGTTTTGTCAACTTCTCCCGCAAAAATATCCCCGCCCCTCACAAAGCACCCTTCGCCCGACAGAACCAACCGTTTGCTTACGACGACGCCCGAGCACCTGAAATTAACGTTCCTGTCGAAAAATGCGGCCTGGTAGGGGAACTGACCCATTACAGCGTCCCTGCCGTCCAGCAAAACTCTCTCCCTGCCGTACAGTGTCACGCTTCGGACGATCCATTCGTGGTGAGCGACGATCCTGGTGTATCCTACTGGCGCGCCGTGGCCGCCGCCTACCCCCGACGGTCCCCCACGAAGAACGCCGTACACCGACTTGTGCTGGTCGCGATTGAACGGCCTGGATCGAGGGTAGCACGACAGCGAAAAAAAATTTTTCCGAAGACTGTTTGGTACGAGTAAAGTTTAGTTACGAAATTGTACGCTAGCGGCCACGTCCAATGCAATGAGGATTCGCCTATGACTTTAATTTCGTTGTTTATGTTCTGATCGCCCATGATTGTGTTTCTAGCTGACTTCAGCACTTGCGAGTAATTTCCGTCTCTTATTTCTTCCGGAGTGGAACGTCCCCACCCGCTAACGTCACAATCCCATCCAACCTGGCTCAAGCTGATATAAAAGTCATAAAATGGTAACGGTTCACTTTTGCACGAGCGTCACTTTTGCTCGAAAATAAAAAAGAAACTACAAAAAAATTAAATATTAAACTATAGAAAATAAGTTCGAGTGATAAAAAAACGTTACCGACCGAGGGTGATGGATAGGGGTAACAGTAATAAAAAAGTTGTATATACCTAATAAAATTTATTAATCGAAAAAAAGCACTATATTAAGAAAATTTATAAAAAAAAAATTAATAAAAACAAAAAATTTATAAAATAGAAACTTAACGACCGAGGGTAAGGTTTAGGGGTATTAAAGATAGCAAAAAAAAAATAAAGTTTTTAAGAAAATAACTAAAAAACCTGTGCATAATCGACCCTTCGTGCAAAAGTAACACCCACCCCATATTAAAAGGAAAATAGAAAGAAAAATTTACAACTTTCACTTTTTTGACATAATTTTTCTTAAATTTGATCAGTAAAATCCTTTTGATTCATTTAAAATGATACTTTTGATTATTTTACGTAATAATTTTTTGATTGTTAATTATACGCTAACATGTGTGCATTACCAATCACAGTAAAAAAAGACGGTAACTTGCCTATTTGTGTTAATTATGCACTTTTTAATGAAAACACACGTCGATTTTTATATCCATTAGTAATGGAATAAAGTAAGTAAAGTAAGTCTATGCGTGGTAACGGACCATTGCTCATTAATAGACTCACTTTCGAAAAAAACCAGGCCGGTTTTTTTATTACATTATACTTAAAACAAGCTTATTGCAGTCTAACCACTTGATTCAAGTTCTCACAAGCGTGCAGCGATCGTCACTAACTCTGGAAATGTTTGTACATGAGGTAACGTCTTCCGGCTTGCGAAATGCACAAAAAAGTTTTCAGCAGTTTACGGATCGTGTAATCTCATCATGCCTTTACTTTTATCTACTTATACGACATTCAGATTCTCAGACTATTAGGACTACCATATCGCTCATTTTAAACAAGTTTAAAAAACACTTTTAAAAAATGAATTGTTCTTAAACAGAGCTAATGTTCCTTTGCGAAAATAAAGTAGATTTTTAGGACACTCAGTCGGTGTTGAAGGTATTGATTTTATGGAAGCTAAGGTCAAGGCTATCAAAAAATGTCATTACCAAAAACACGAAACGATTTAAAAAGGTTGATTGGTATGGTCAGTTATTATCATAAATCAATTCCAAGTTTAGCTAAAGTAATGGTACCACCTAAAGAATTTTCAGGGTGACCTATAAGGACCAATAGGAAAGTTGTCAAACTAACGTCATATCATTACACGAAAGCTTTATTAGTTGAAGTAGCAACAATAAGCTGTGAGGACCACACATAACCTCTGATCCAATTACTGACGCATCGGGCAGGCATGTCGGTGCAGTGTTATAACAGGAAGGAAAAATAGAGAAATGCAACTTCTGGCCATCTTTTCAAAAAAACTACCCAATCTAAACAGATACATCACAAATTTTCTAGGAGCTTCGTGGAGTACACTTGGCTCTTAAGCACTTTCAAAGTAGAGTATGGGGGAGGTCGTTAATAATACAAACTGACATTAGATACCTCTTCTAATGCTATCGACCAGTTGGCCATAGACCATCGTTCAATTAGCCCGTACAGCCCTCAAACAAACGGTTTTATAGGGAAGCAACATAAGACTATCAATGTGGCATTTTGTGCATTAACCGATAAAACAATTTTGGCGTTACATTTGCCTTTAATAACAGCAACTCCTAATAATACCTTTGTGGAAAAGTAACTTTACTACCCATCACAGTATGCCCTAGTTGTGTCATTTTAATTTTCGGGTTAGGTAATTTTCAATAAAATAAAGGAAAATTGTGTCATTACTACACCCACTTTCTTAGATACTAAAATTAACACAATAACCAAAACTGGTCGACAGTTTTAAACGTTATAAAGATAAACCATATTACAACCGAGATATACTCGAGTTCGAATGGGAATGGCTTAGAATACAAAACAAGCGGAAACTTATTTCACTTTAACTCGGTCCATATAGAGTTCATTCTTTCTCGGAACAAAGCATGATTATTCAGAAGAACTCTGGGTTAGAAAAGGTCTCTATAAAGAACGTGGAAGCTTGTGTGTCCAGAAACGTATTTTTTCTGCTACCAGTAATTGCAATTAAACATAACGCCGAAACATCAAGCTCTGACGACTTATGACTTAAAAAATGTAGTAAAGCTATTTCTAAACCTTTTTGTTATAGGGTTTAGTTAGGTATGACAGTTGAGTAATGTTTCTGTATGACTAAACAAACATATTTTTAACAATTTTTTGTGCAAATATTTTGATCTTAAAACTTAGTAAATTTATTTTGCTAAAGATTTTTTCTGAGTTGAACATTCTCACAGTTATGTTTCCTATAAAAGCTCGCAAGGTCTTGTGTTTTACTGATGCAATTTTAATAGAGTTAAAGTAAGAAGAAAATGAAGAGCATTCACGAGTTTACTGATGCAAGTTTGCATTACAATATTACACCCATATATATGCGCTCATCAGTTTGAGTAGGCATTCTTTTCAGATTACCTTGCTGCAACTAACACGCAGATTGTAAACATTTTCTATTTCTATTTGTTAAATCAAAATTTTTTTTTTCTAAATACTATTTTTAATAAGCAGTTTTCCAGTTTAAATTCTGTGTAGTTAACTTTAAATTTATTTTGTACATTCTTAAAGTATATTTTGTTAGGTTTAATTTTTGTGCAAAAAATTTGACATTACTAAAGTATTTTCAAAACTAAGGTTTTTTTTTTATTTGTGTTAGCAATTGTTTTTTATTAAAAAAAATTTCTTTCAAGTTATGCTTAATTTTATAAAAAGCAAGCTAAAGTATTTTTAAACATCAGCTCTCTTAAGATTAATAATATTATTAACTATTTGTTTAAGTCTACAATTTGGATTATAAATATATTATAACCATACAAATTGTTATACTAAAGTAATTTTAATATGTGTGTAAGGTTACAACTGAGTTTGACATTCATACTATATCACCTTGTTGCTGCTAAATGTAGTTCAACTTAACATTTATACTAATTGTTATTTGCTAAAAGCTTCTTAATTAATCAACAATTTTTCAAAGTGTTTTTTAATTTTTGTTTTAAGTAGTTAAATGTAATATATTTTTATCCATTCTTAAAGTATATTCCACAGTACATTCTTAAATTATTACAAAATATGTATCAAAGGATTTAATTCTTGTTTAAATTTTTTACCACACTTAAGGTGTTTTCTTAAGTAATCGTTTTTTATTGTTTGCAACTGTTTCTAAATACAATGTGTATATTCAATATATGCCTTGTTTTAAAAACTGTTCTCAGTATCATATAGTATCAGTATTATATAGACTACTGTTTTTACTTATTTGTTATAGGTTAAAGTGTAGATTTAAAGTACACTATAACCACACCTAAAATTCTATGTTGGTTATAACAATACTATCCGAACTGATAATGTTCATTTATTATTATATTCGTTTCTTTTTCTGAGTATACGATAGCTTAGTTAGATTATCACAGTTTATTATAATTTTAGCTAGCTGGCACTTTAAGATGAAGAAAAACATAAGGAGGTTTTTCTACTCTAAATAAATAATTATAATCACACAATCAGTTTTTAGGTAAGTTTTTGCATTAAAATTTATAGAATACTTTTTGTTAAAACCGTTGAGATACAGAGCTCAAAATTTAAAAAAATCAGTTGAAACCAAAATTTTTAGTTTGCCAGATCAATATGCTCGTAGACCGCAGACTTTTTCCTCGAAGGATGCAGTTTGCTTGCGGGCCACATGTTGCAAACTCCTGAACTAAAATTAACTTTATATCAAAAATTTACGTACTGATATGAATTTTTAGCAATATATCTTAAAGATAACCATATTCATCTACTATTTTATTACGTTTGTTCCAGTTTTTTCAGGGGTTGCACAGAAAACATGAAACCAATAAAATCACACCCTTGTTATGGTGGCTACTTTAACTTATTTGCTAAAAAAGTTCCTTCCCAAGTATAAACAAAAAACTTTTAAAGTTACACAGTTGAACTATAGACAGAGTTAATAGTAAAGTTAAATAACATAACTTATAAACATAGACAAATAAGCCTAAAGTATACATATTTCATTGACGTTAGTATATATTGTGTTAAATTATTATAAGTAGAAGAACGTGCAATTAATTTTTAAGTTTGTTATTTAGCTTCATAAAAAGTTCAGGTTGATTACGGGACAATAGAAAATTTCTTCAAGGTTTTTGAATATTTTTTAAGTATTCTAAAGCACAAAATTTTAAGTATAAAACATTACTTCTATTAAATATATGCTAATGAAAATACATAATTACTTAAAATATATTCTAATACTTCTTTATGAGAGCTTATGATAAATAAAAACCCAATGAAAAAAGATAATAAATTGTGTAGACCAGGGGCCGGCAGGCAGTTAGTGCTCGCGGGCCAAATTTCAAGTTTCAAAAAACTTCGCGGGTCGCAGTTTTAGTTTTATATACATTTAAACAGTCTTCTGGTTTTAGTTTTAGTCACACTTCTAGTAAACTTTTATTAAGTTTATTGTTTGGATTTACTTTTACTTTTACATAGACTATTTATTACAAAAAAAAAAGGATTTACATTTACATTGACTAATATACTTAATTCTTAATAAACTATGTACTACTTTTTCCAGTTAATAGTTTAACTTAATATTTACTTAACTTTTTATAAAAACCAAGCTTGAATTACTTTATGAGTGAATTTTATACATTTTGTTTATGTTTTCAACTAATTTTTCAAATAAAAAATTGTTAATTATTGAAAATAAATTTTAAGTTTTTGAAAATTTGCACTCTTTTAAAAATTCAGAAATTAGTTTACATAAAAATAAAACCTATTTGTATTAAAGAAACCTAAAACATTTTTTTTACATAATTATAGCTCAAATACTTTATTAATAATTAACTAGTCTTTTACATAGTTGTCACTTTAACAGCAAAAATGTTTGAGTTATATAAAACCAGTCTAAATTTACTAAAAGTTAAAAAAGCTTAAAATTCGCTGTTAATCAAGCTTTAATAATTAACTAAAATATTATCACTATTAAAAAGTACAAAATATGTACGTAGCCTAGAATAAATTACAATAAATAAACTACACTACAGTCATAAAACTGTTATTATAATTGATAGATTTACAAAAAGTACTATAAAAATAAATTTCACACAGACCTTAGTTTTCAACAATGTCTTAAACAGGTTTAATTTAGTCTGAGTACACAAAATTCAAAACTAGGCATTTTTTTTTGCAACCGTGTTTATAACAAAGTTTACAAAAAAAAAACGAAGTTTATTAACAGTGAATTAAATATAAACAAAAAAAATAAATGTTATAAGTCAGCTTGAATGTATATTTAAGTTTTTTAAATATTTATAACGAAAAAATGAAAATTTATTAACCCATTAATAAAAAGAAGTTTTTTTTTTCAGCATTATAACAAATTTTTACCGCAATAAAAATTTTGCATTTAAAAATAGTGAATGTGAAATATAAGACGAACTATAAAAATATAAAAACGTTGGTTAGGAGTTATTGCAAGAAACGAAAAAATGCTTACGTCAGTTTTAACAAAGCGCATGATTATCTTTAGTAATTACAGACTGATCAGAACAAATTTTCAAGGCCTTTATAAAGTAGCAAAAGTAATTAATAAAAAGGAGATACCGTTTGAATTGAAAATATTTTAAAACATTTGTCTTAGCAACTTAACTTGGTACTACAAAAAACAAGTTATCTATGAAATGTGGTGCCATATAATAACACTTGAAACAAAATCAAAACTTTTGGAGTTTCAATTAAACGAAAACAACTATAAAAATTTCCACAATCTTTGAAACATTAAACTAATAACAGATTTTGACTTTTTAGATGCAATTAAAACTTATCAGAAATTTTTTTTTTCTACAATTTTTTGACCTTCAATAGTTATAAATTAAATTTAGATTCTAAAAAACTTACACAAAAAAAATTAAGTTAAAGTCTAACGCACATTTACAATCAAAGTTTTCTGCGTGCAATCGCTTGATTGAAGTTGTTTTTATTTTGTAAATTAAGTTGTATCACAATTTATCAAACAACGCAAAAAATGGCAAAAGAATTAATTGATGAAGATTAAAAATTAATGAAGAAGGATCATTTGAATCACATACGAAAAAATTATATTGTTCATATCTGCATCTGTAGCTTTAAAAAAAAAAACATTTAAAACTCTCTTTTTTTTTAATCTCAATTTCCAGGTTTTTGCAGCCAAATTGTCAAGTTCAAGGTATTACGTCAACATTGATTTTTCACACTTATAAATTAATATAAATAATATTTCAAAGTATAGCAGCTGCAAGACTTAGAACATAAAATATATTATAATCATAACCATAACTGTGAGTATAACAAAACATAAATCATAAGTTTGTTTGCCACTCTTCAAAGCAAAAAGTTTTGAATAAAAAGCCAAAAACTAGCCTGATAATTTAGATTTAAATTTTAGAACAAAAAAAGCAATTCAAGTTAAATACTAAAAAAATGTCTAAATTAGCCTGAAATTTGAAAAGTATTCAATAACTGACTTAGTCCAATATTGTGGCAAAGTTAAGTTGCTTAATTAATCGGATTTGAACTATTTTGATTAACAACTTTTAAATGTATTAATTTTACCATCACTAAATATAATATATCTTAAATACGTAGTTACAAAAAATAGCATATATATTAGGGTAGATAGCAAAGAAAAAAATTCGATCTACGAAAAACATTGTTTGAAAAATGAAACTGTATACAAACCAATTTAAATTATAAGTAAATTTTTATTACTGCATATATACTGTTTTAAAAGTGTTTGTAAACGCTTAGATTTTCAAGTAGAAAAAAAAATATATATGATCAAACTTCACTTAATCTAACTTAAGTATTTAAAAAAATGGTTTAAAAAATGGTTCTAAACATCTGTGTACATTGGTGTGTATAGTAATTAACTTAAATTGCACACAATCCTTCTAAAATTTAATATGTATTAAATGGAAAACAAAATAAACCAATTTATTATTATGCTATTTTAAATGTTTTTGTGCACACTTAGATATAAATTACTCTGATAAAACATTTATAAAAAAATTTAGGTACTAATTACATGTTAAACAAAATACCTGAACTATACAGAATAAAATTTTAATTAATTACTGTACTTTAAATAGAAAGCATTTGCGTTTAGTTTGTTATATAAATAACTAAATAATTGTTATATAAATAACCTACTGCATCCAAGCACTTCTTTTTTCAGCTAATAATTTACAGATGCAATAAGAAAGTTATTGTAAAACTGATATAAGATAACTTGTCAAATGCTAATCTGTCTTTTTAACATTTTCAAGTTAAAGTAATAGAGTCATTTAGTTGTTTTAAAATGTTATTCAGGGACTTAAAACGATATCAATCAATCTAAACCAAATTCCCGAAAAAAAATTCACGAAAATTTATTTTTGCTCAGCGGGCCACATTTAGTAGCTCGCGGGCCGCAGAAATTTCTCTCGCGGGCCGCATTCCATTTAAAAAAATAACGTGCTCGCGGGCCGCAGTTTGCCGACCCCTGGTTTAGACTTTAGCTCTTAACTATACAAATTAAACAAAAATATTGTATATTTTTCATCATATTTATCTAAACTTTAGTTTTTAATATTTTAAATTGTACTATATATTTTGATTCTTAGAAAAAAAAAGTTATATCAAATACTAGAGGAGAAAAACTTCTAATATAAAAATTTATTCTTTTAAACTTTGTTTTACAAACTAAGTTTTGGTCAAATACCTCGTCAGTGCTTAAATAAATCTTATCAAAATAGAATTCTACTTGAATAAGATTTATTTAAGCACTGACGAGGTCTTTGACCGAAACTTAGTTTGTAAGATAAAGTCTTTAAAGAATAAATTCATATATTTAAATTGTATGAAATTCCAAAAAAACCACCCTTTTCTGATTTTCTTTTCAAAAATTCTTATAGTTTAGGTACTTATAAGTATTTATGATGTAAACTATGCTTAATTCAAAAATATATTAGATAAAATTATGTTATATTAAAAAACATTCCTAGAAAAAAAAACACCGTTTATTATTTTTGATTTTTCAATTTCGAAGTTTTCTTGTTTTGTTCTTATAGTCTGCAAAAGTTGACTAGACAATGTCATTTCAACTACTCTACATTGACATTATTATAGTGATATATATATATATATCTTTTGAATCGTATTTGAATTATAATGTATTAAGTTATTTTAAATTTTGATGTTACTTTAATGATACTAATGCTAAACTACACTTTAATCTTTGTTAAGTAAAATCAGCTATAGAAACATAACTATTTTTGTTATCAACTAATATTACTTTTAGTGAAAAAGTATTATTAACAATAAAAATACTTGAAGCAGAAAAGTAATAAAACAACTACAAAGATAATAAAACAATTTTATTTTAACTATGTTTAGCACTTGGTTTTTTTTTCCGTTTAGCAAAAACATCCTAAAAAGTCAATGGCTGATTGAACCCCTTTTTTAGCCAACTTTTATATAATTATAACATTTTGTAATAAACTTTTTTAAACTAATTATTTTTAAAATTTTATCCAAAGTTATTTTCTGCTAACTTATAGTAGTTTCAGGTATTTTAATCTTATTTCAACTTTTTAATAAAATTCAGCATATTTTATAAATTTAGTAATGGAGTGCATCTTTCGTATGTTATTCTATTGTTTAATTTTGAATGTTTAGCTTTACAAAGTACAACCAATGAAGCGTGAAAGTACTATTGTAGTTGCATTTAAAATTTTTACAAAAAATTGACTGATATAAAGAAATATGAAATTGGTATTTAGTTCTTGTTCAAAAATGTGAATAGACTTACTTTTAAAAATGTGTTGTACTTTGTTGTATTTTGTATGGTGTTAACAAAAGAGTTGTTCATTAAATTAAATCAATTACTCTCTAGTTTTAATTATTTAAGTTTTCTAGTTATTTTCCACATAAATTTAAATTATAACTAAGTTTTATGTATTCCAAGTGATTTATTAATGTAAATTATATTTTGAAATAGTGTTTTGTAGTTCTTTTTTTTTATAGTAGATGCATTGTTCAAAATGTTTTGTTTGAATATTTAAAAGTCATCTCTAAAAAAATCTATTGTTTATGAGAAAGTAGTAAAATAAGGTAAACTTTAATTAAAATTAGTAGTACCAATGAAATTCAAGTACATAATTTTCAAGTTAAGTCAAGTGGTTTTATATACTTGAAAGAGACTTTTTAAAGATATTTTATAGCCAACTTTGTATGAAATATGAGTATTTTTTTTGTAAATTAAGAAAATATATTTTTTGTTTTTTTCTGAAGGATTAGAACTCAGGATAAGTCAGGAAAGTTTAAAGTCATTTAAGACAGTTTGTTTTTTTTTACTTATGAAATGGAACCCTGCTCATGCTTGTTTTTTGTTCTCAGACTGTTTTTGTTTTGGTTTCCAGAAAAGCACACCTTTCAATTATACATTATATAAAACTCATTAATTATTTTGAACTCAATTTGAAATACTAGCTAAGAATCTTAATTTTTATTTCATGGTATAAAATAAGTTAAAATTTTAACCAGATGTAAAAAGATTTTAAATATTATAGTTCAACACAATATATATTTCTTCATATTTTGCAAATATTCTTAAATCAACTTTATAAAGAATATTTATTTAGTTATTATTTTATTAGTTATTATTTTGTACTATAAAAGAAGTAAAGCTTAAGTAATTTAGATGATTAATGTATAGAGTCATTTTGTGAATGATTTTATTATTCAAAGTTATTAGCAACTAGCAATATTTACTTAGTTTGTTGCATTTACTTGATAAAACAAAGTATTATGACTAATGCTGGCTTGTTTTTAAAAAGATTGAAATATAACTAAAACAATTATAAATTTTTAAATATGGTTTTGTAATTTTATTTAGTTTAACCTTATTAAGAACTTTAATCAGTGACTATTTTGAAACGAATCAGTCAATTAAAAAAAAGCATTTAATGAACTCAGTTGTGTTTAACATCCAATCAGCCGAAAGTTCAGAGTAACAAATCTTTATAAAACTCAGATGTGTTTCAGGATTACAAACAAGTATTCATTTTAAAATCTACAATATTTATTCTTTATGTTAATATTACAATAGTGGACTATAATACTATTTCTAACTATTTGACTAAAGTATTTATACTATATCATGGCTTTCATTTAAATTATTTATGTTTTTATCATTTATTAACTTATTAAAATTTCATAAAAAATTTTTTTGGGTGTAGAAGCTAAATTTGTGTTTTAAATGTTACTTAAAACTTAAAAAGTTTAGCTAATATTATAGCTAAAAATTTTGAAAGACTCAGGCTGATTTGGAATTTTTTTCCAATTTTTTCAGTTAACTAAACTTAAGTTAAAATTTATTTAATATAAAAATATTTGTATTTTTTTTGTAAAACTCAGGTTGGTTTAGAATTGTTTCTAAAGTTTAAAGTTTAATAAAATAAGTTATGTCCTTTTTTGCTATACTACTTCTTTGGATGTTTAACTTAAATATTAGTTTTTTTCATGTTCTTATTACTAATTTTGGGAATGGGTCTAAATTGCGTGAAGACAAAATTGCACGAGGTTACTAAATTGCACGTGGGGACTGAAATGCACGAGAACAAAATTGCACGAGTGTACAAAATTGCACGAAGATACTTTTGCACGAAGACTAGTTTGCACGCAGGCACAAAATTGCAAGAGGGGACAAAATTGCACGAAGTCTAACTGGCACGGAAGCTCAATTTTGCATGAGTTACAATTTTGCACGGAAGCTTAATTTTGCACGACAGACAGTTTTGGACGGAGGGTCAATTTTGCACGAAAAAGTACTAACTTAAAATAACTAAACAAAAAATATATTAAAACCTTTATATTTTATAAAAAAGAATAAAATAAGCATGTATTAGTGTAGTTAATTTTAAGTTATTTAGGTTTATATTAGTTTTTTTTTTTTTAAATTTATTTAGCTTTTTTAAAATTGAAACTAAATTATTGTGTTTAAAAACTAATGAAAAATTTAAAAAGTTTTTACTAAAAATAAAAGAATGGTTTTATTTTAACAAAAATATCCCTTATTAAAGAATAAACATGTATTGATGTAAACTTAAATTAAATTAAAATTATACAAAAACTAAATATGAAAAAAAACGAGATTAAAAATAATAATAAATAAATAATATTTACATGGATAGGTGTTAAAATTGCACGAGCGTACAAATTGCTCGAGGGGACAAAATTACACGAAGATACTTTTGCACGGAAAAAAAAACGAGCAAGCAAAACAGTGAATTAATTTAATAAATTAAGAAAGGAGAAAATCCGTCTAATGAAATTTTTATTGAGCATTGTACAGAAAGATCTGTTATGGCTGTGTACTTCCATAAATTATACTTTAAATTGTTTTTTTTTTATAAAACTTTTAAACATAATTTATATATCATTATTTTATATTTGTCTAAACTTTGTCTTAGTTGCATTACTATTTGCACGCGTTTTACTCTAATTAGCTCTTAATTTTCTCCTGCTCTGTTTTTTCTCTTTATCTAACCCAGACTTGCGAAAAAGCACTTGCAGAAGTAATTTTCTTCTTACTTTTATTAGAATAAAAGGAGATATAAGCTTTTGACTAAAATAAAACGAAGAAAATAATACAACAGCTAGAATAACTTAATTTCTATTTTTAACAAAAATAAATTATTAGTATAAATTAAACTCTTTAAGGTAATTATATTTAAATAACGGTTGTTACAATCTAATTTTATAATCTATTTTTGTTTATATTAAAAATTTTTTTTTTTGATCGATTTTTGTTTATTATTTAATTTGTTCATTTTGAATTTTTGAATTATTAGTATTTCTTTTAAATTTTTTTAATTATTTATTTCATTTATTTTAACTTGTTTTAATAATTTTATAACTTTTGTTTTGGACTTTTATTTAATGTTTTTATTATTTAATTTATTAATTTTTATAAATCTTATTATTTTTTATTCATTTGAAATTTATATATTATTTAGTTATTTGATTTTTTAAATTCTGACTTATTTAATTATTTACTTTAATCTATTTAACATTTAATATTTATTTTCTTCTTAAAAATATTTTTTTTATTACTTAAAAATATTATTACTTTTTATTTTTCCAGTAACTATATTTTTTTTTAATTGATTTGTTTTTTTTACTTAATATTAATTACTTTTTTTATTTGTTTTTTTATTTTTACTTAATATTTTTTACTTATTTTTTTATTTTTTTTAAATATTATATAGTTTTTTTTTCGTATTTTTCTATTATTTAGTTATTAACTTTTTAATTCTGATTTTTTTTAAATATATTTTAAAAATTTTTTTGTGCAAAAGAGTTTTCTCGTGCAATTTTGTCTCCTCGTGCAAAATTGTCTACGCGCAATTTTGACCCGTTTCTGGGTAGGAAACAAAACTCCTGCAAAATTGAACCTCCGTACTAAATTGTCACTCGTGCAAAAATGACCCTTCGTGCATAAGTGTCTGCGTGCATCATTGTCTGCTCGTGCAAAAATGTACCCTCTTGCAAAAGTGTCTTCGTGCAAAAGTGAACCTTCGTGCAATTTTGTCTACGTGCAATTTTATCTTCGTGCAATTTTGTGCTCTCGTGCAAATTAGTCTTCGTGCAAAAGTATCTTAGTGCAATTTTGTGTTTTCGTGCAAATTTGTCCCCTCGTGCAATTTTGTACGCTCGCGCACTTTAGACAGCTACCCACTAATTTTACAGTTTGGTCGTCAGAAATTGACTCGGGTTTTATTTTTTAGAAATACTGGAAAAGTGTTTTAATAATATTAGGGTGAACTTAAAATAAACTGCAGGCAAACTCGTGCTTGTTAGATTTTTTAAGTTCTTAAAACTTTAATGCTACCACATTACTTAGATTCAATATTCCCGTATATTCTAAATTTTTAACTACTAATGTTTCGGCTAACTGTTCTTAGTACATTATAAACAATAAATTATAAAATGTTAAATATATTGTAAATTCGTTTATATGAAAGTTATATGTTATTTTGCATGTTATACTGTTTGGTTTACTCACAACTCCTTACCGTGCAATTTCAATCCGAATCATTTCCAATCAGATGAAATCTCAAAGAATACTTTTTTATATTTCTATTTCTGTGTTAAGTTTTATTTTTTACTCCAATTCTTACATCTTACTCTTACCCTAAGTTGATTTTTTTACATGCGTTTATCTTTTTTTTACTTTGAACAGATCAGATTGAAACTTATCTGCATCGGAATTGTGCGGATGGGAGTTGTTTTTAATTAAAAATGTGTGCGGGTTAGAATTAAGCGTGTCACATAATGTTTATTAATTTAGTTTTAATGAGACTGCTGTGTTTACTTGCATTTCATATTTTGTTGATTTGGTTTATTTATTTGATTATAAAGTTTTTAGTAAACAAAATGACTATATTTGGATTTGTGCAATCAAGCATACTATTGAATGACTCTCTCTAGTTACATTTATTCCTATAGTTGTTGACAAGTCCTAGAGACTAAGAATAAGACCTCTATTATTTAACAAAAAGTACATGCAAGTTTATTAGTGTATTTTTAAAGTTTAAGTATGAAAAGTGTTATTTAAACTAAATTTAGTTGTTTTAAAGTTTTTAAAACATTTTATAGTCCATATGAACTAAAGTTTTAAACTGTTATTTACTTAAAAATAATTTTTGTTAAGTTCTATTTAGTCCAAGGAATTTTCAGTTGAACTTTTTTTTTATAATTATGGCTATAATAGTGTTTTTTTTCGTTCTTGATAAAAAACATGTGGGTAGCTGTCTAGTTTACACAAAAGTGCACGAAAATACTTTCGAACGAAGGGCCACTTTTGCAAAAGCAGAAAATTTTGCACAGGTTAATTGTTTTGTTTTTTAGTTTTTTTAGCATTATTTTTTTTGTTAAATTTAATTTTTTTAATTTTTTTTTGTTTTATTTTTTGATTTTATTTTTTATTTTTACTATTACTTTTACCCCGGACCCTCACCCTTGGTCAGTATTTTTTGTTTTAATTAATTTTGTTCTGTTTACTAATTTTATTTAACTTTTATTTCTTTATTTTTTTTGATTATTTTTTATTTCTGTATTCTTACTGTCACTGTTACTCTATCCCTTACCCTTGGTCAGTAACTTTTTGAATTTTAAGTTTTATTTATCTTTTTTATTTTTAATTTTTTCTATATTATTTTTACTTTTGTGCAAAAATGTAACTCGTGAAAAATTGAACCTTGGTGCAGAATCATCTTCGTGTAATTTTGTGCCCTTGTGCAAATTTGGTTAGTGCAAACTTGGTTCGTGCAGATTTAGCTTTATGCATTTTTGTGCATTTCTGCAATTTTGTTGACGTGCACTTTTGGCCCTCTCGTGCAATTTAGTAACCTCGTGCAATTTTATCTTCGTGCAACTTAGACTCGTACCCAAAACATATATTGTTCAAATTGTCTTGTCTTATATATAAAAAGTAGTTCCAAACATAATTAATTTTTTTAAGCTGAATAATTAAATAAGTTAAATATACTAACATCCTTACCATAAACAATGTTCAAAAATACAGCTTTCTACAATTGATACAAACAGGTATTTTGTTTATTTTATGATAATAATTTATTTTTTACAGAGTTTAAACTGATAAAATGTCGACTTCAATTAACAATATACAAATAACGAGGTATGCTTCTTATGGTAGTTTTGAATATTTAGTATTAAAAATTAGGGAAAACAACGAAATTCGCCAGTATGAGTCCAGTAGTTTATATATTTTTACTGAACACGAAGCTGTAAGTAAAATAGCAAATGATTTCGTAAAAGATTACAAGTCTGAGTATTACAGGACGAAAATCATTCAAGGTTTTCAACAGTTGCGTTTAAGAGGAGACCGTTTTAGAGATGAAAAATTTGATATTCGCGAAATGGAAATTCCTGTTCTACAAGAGCAACTTGAACCCCATTCTTCATGTAAAATGAAAGATCTTGATAATTCCACGACAGATCTACAGAAAACGAAGTTTCTCAGTGTCAGTTGAAACAAAAGTTGACAGAAGTTGACAAGGACAGTGAAGTCATGAAGCTTTTTGAAGACAACAAATGTTCTGTTTGCATGAGTAACTACAAAGAGATAGTTGATGAAGATCTTCATATCGTAGTTCCATCATGTGGACATCCGTTGTGTTGTAAATGTGCTGATAAAGTTTTAGTTAGTGAGAAGAAAGATTGTCCAAGTTGTAGAGGAGATTTTACTGCTCAGTCGTTCGGTCTCATGAAGTTCAACGAAGATTTGACGATAAAGGCTGATGATGGAAAATTATTTTTGTAATGCTTTAAAAATGATATGTTTTAAAAAGTTACTTTTCTGTTTATTATATTTATATTTATTTATTATTAAAAATTATAGTTGTTCTAATGTAGTGTATTAAACGTTTACTAATTAAATTACATGTTATTTAAGCTATTAGACTAGTTTAATTAGTTTGAGCTTCATTAAAATAAAGTAAATGCTACTGATACAAGTGTTTTTTTTTTAGATGATTTAATTAAAATAATATTTAATTACATTTTTTTCCTAGCTAAGCCTAATAATTAATATACAAATAAAGTACCTGATAATTTTTTTTTTTTAATTAAAAGAAGTATGTATATCATGAAGTTGTAATTACATTATGGGCTTACACCTAAACTTTAGCTTATGAATATATATTTTTTTAACGTTAATTGGTGTAATGTTTTTAAAAGTAAACTGTTTATTAATTTTTTAATACATTGTAAATTATTTGGATCCTGCTGGATACTAATTACAAAATAAGGTCCAGGTCTGGCTAGGTTTTAATTATTAATAAGAAGTGAATGTTAAAGTTATGGATCCGATTAATCACTATTTTAAATTCATTTATCTTACAATTTTTTCTCAATCCAATTAACTGCTTTTTAAGTATTCGGAGATCTATATATATCTTAACCTTAGGTCAAATTAATGCTAGTTTTAAAAATACAATAAACTGGTCACTGAATGTTACTAGAGCATAAAAATACAAGATAAAACATACAAGCTTTTAATCAAATATTTGGAATCGTCTATTTTTAGTAACTCTGGGCGTGAGAGTATTAATGTGGCAATATTAGATTTAATAAAACAAATTTTGTATAACTGATCTTGGCTGGCCGGATTCCATTG
The DNA here is from genome assembly GCF_965202585.1 of Thalia democratica. NCBI lineage: Eukaryota > Metazoa > Chordata > Thaliacea > Salpida > Salpidae > Thalia > Thalia democratica. The sequence goes on from NC_139166.1 coordinate 5,118,708, forward strand.
ATCTTTTAAAAAATACCAGGGGTCATTTTAAATCGTGGGGCGGTTCCGGTCAGCGAGCACAACGATGCCCGGCTATATACCATAGCTTTTATAGTTTTTCATTTGAATGTTTAAACTTTGCAAAATACTTGTTTATAATTATTAATTTGGAACAGTTAACAATTTAGAAAAAAAATGAATCATACTTAAAAACATAATTGTGTGAAATAGTGTTAATTGTGTTATTTTAATTGAACCATTTTACTGCTTTATTTTTATATCTTGAGCGTATTTCGACTAGTTTCCAGTTTCCTATGCGACACTTTTCTTTTTTAAGTTTTCTTTTAGTAAGTTTTTTTATTCTTCATTTATATTTAATAAGTATTTGCTATCAGATGATTTTTTTTATTAATTGACGTAGTTTTAAAAGTTTTTGTTATATAAATATTATCATACTGCATATAATTAAATTTTAGTTTGCAATCACATTTAAAAAAATATTTTAGTTAAAAATCTGCCTATCAAAAGTTGTCTAAAAACTAAATTTACACTTTTTTTAAGGTTTTTTTTAGGTATTATTGAATAACTCACGTTTTCTTTATTTTAGATTGTTATAAAAACTGTAGATTTAATTTTCTAAAAGTTGTAAAGTAATTGTTCACGTAATTGTTGCTACTAGTTTGTTTTTATAAAAATAGCTTGTTTTTTATTCAAGTGTGATTTTCTGCGAAAGTAATTTAACTGGAACTGTTTTATTCAGTAATTTATTTACATGTTATTGAACAAACATTTCTATTATTAAGATTAACTAATTCCTTATATTGATTAGTACATCGTTTTTAGTTTCTTATGTAAAAAAGGTTTCGTTGTAGATGTTAGCTTTAAAACACTAGAAATAAAAAATTCATTTTGTCAATAAAAACAAGACTTACTTTATATTTTAATTGTTTTACTTGCTATCAATACATTGGATTTTTTGATAAGATTATGCATTATTTTTTACTATTGATTTCAAATAGTTTATAGTTTAAACATTGTTATGTACCTGAAAAACTTTTAAAGTTATATAGTAAAACGTTATTTAACAATACTACTAAAAACTTTTACTAAATAGTATATTTTATAAATACTTAGTTACTAATAAAGCGAAATAAGCGCTACTCTTCTTAAAGAGTTTAGACACGGTCATGATTTATAAAAATGTTTATAATAAAACTGTATAACTTTAATGAAGCCATAACGTAACACGAACGTGAATCCTCTATTATAATTAGTAATTTTGAACTATCATGTAAGAGACAAAAACTTCAAATGTATAATAATTAAATTTCAACTATATTATCAGGAACAAAAACTCTAAATTTAGATGTTAAAAATATTATTTTTTATAACATAAAACACTATTTTTTTTGGCATGTATGGCAACTATGACAGCAAACCATGGCAAACAAAAATAAAAGTTCGCAATATATAGCAAGTATAGCAAATATTGCAAATATTTTGCAAATGATAGCGATAACAGCAAACTTAAGAAAATATGGCAATATGGGCAAGTTTATTACAAATTATGAAAAACATGTCAAAATATGAAAACCATGGTAAAATCTGGCAACTAGGACAAAAATGATAAATATATTGCAATTATAGCAACAAATAGCATCATTAAGAAAACATGGTAAATGTGGTAATTTTTTTCAAAATTATTGCAATTTTATAAGAATAATTAACATTTATGGCAAAAACATATGATAAAAAAAAAATTTATGATATTTAAATTGAAAAACGATGATTTAGTCATGATGTTGATGTTTACTTCAAAGGAATTTAGTGGGTAGACATTTATATCTTAGTAATCAATACTATCTCTTCCTTGAAACAGAAACATCATTTAAATCAACTAATTAAAATGGAACTAGCAGGATATGAACCCACGACATATCGATTCATCGTGCTTAACAGCCGGCGTCTTAACACCTCGACCAAACTGCTTCGCGGTATCTTGTACCTTTGCTAGTTTATATATACTTATTTATTTTTACTTTCTTAGTTTTTGATCTACTATTTTTCTGGGTTTTGATAAACATCAAAATCTGATGTCATAAATTGGCATATTTTTGAACTTTTACTTTTAATCAATAGTTTTTTTTTATAACTATATGTGTTCTTCAATCTCTTCATTAATCTAAAAAAGTTGTTAACGCTTATAATGAGTTATTTAATATACTAGACCGTTAAGAAAAGTAAAGTGTATGGTTGAACTATAACTAATTGGCCAATGCAGGCAAGATTTTAATTTTAAGAAATGTATTATAAAATTGTTAATTATGATTAACAATTTATAATTTGCTTAACCAATTAAACTTTTTATCAGTAAGAATTTTGAAATAAATACATATCAGCAAAAAAAAACAGCTTAACTATCAATTTTTTTATTTGAGTATCCTCATATTTTTGTCGACTATGTTTAGTGTCCTCTTGGTTAAGATTCACCAATCTCATATGTAACAGTTAGTTAAGACCAATACAGTATTTTACAAAAAGAAATATTACTAGTATACTACCTTTTATTTTGTAGGCCGTATACACAAATCTTTCATCTCATATTTTTATATTTTTTATTATTTTCAATTCATGGTGCAATTATTTTATTTAATAGTTGATTTAGAAGTGTTTTCAAAATTAAAGCTTGTGTCTAATTTTTAAGAAGCAATACTTACATTTACATTGTGCTAGTTTTAATAGCTCTTAAGTTTTAAATGTAACTTAAAAGGTATTAACGTTATGAAAATAAACAGGCTTTAGGGTTCATAATTAAAAAGTACCATAGTAAGATTAATTAATAAGTAATTAGGGTGGTTACAGAATATTTATCCCGATAGGTGGCAGAAAGTTGGTGACAATTTCAAATCAAACAAGTCCCAAAGTTTATTGTCCTAGTGTAAGTCCCAATAAGTCACAAAGAGTTTTGGACAGAAAAAGATTACAAACAGACAAAAAAGAACTGAAAAATTTAGTCCACAAAGTCTTAATAGAACTGATAAAATTCAGTCAAATAAGTTCCTAAAAAATTTTGTTTTATTTCTAACTATTCAAATTGTGAATCTTATAGTTTACACAAATAGAAAAGAAATTGACATCATAGTAATATTATATCAAGAAAAACTCTAATACTTGAACTTTTTTTTGTTTGATAAGATTAATAAGTTATAATATTTTAAATAGCATTTAAGAATTTAATTTTTAATAAAATGTTATGAGTTAGTTAATGTTATGAGTTATTTTTGTAGTTATGAATATTGTTTTATAAGCCATGATTTTAGACAAACTTCTTTACTGTGTGTACTAAGTAATATATAAATTTGAATTTTTTGAACTGAATTTTCAATTTAGTTCATTTGTTTATCATATTGTGTTTAACTTTGTGTTTCCATTTAAATTATGTTTGTATATATATATATATGTATAATTTATCTTAAAGTTTTGAATATAAGTTTATTTTCTTTTTCTCTTTTTGTGTGTCCTGTTTAAGTGGCTCAGATTTTGATGCCTGAGTCCAACATTGCACAATAAACAATATAATAATAATAATAAAAGTACACTCAAAATGATAAAAAACAAATTGTGTTTTTTTTCATAAATAGTTTTAAGTTTACTACTTTAAAATAAAAATTGTTCACAATTCCAATATATTCTAATTTTTTACACTTAATTTTTCTGAAAAGTTCTTCCAAGTTTTTTAATAAACTGTTTATTATTCATGATTTTTTTGTTATTTGTCACAAAATTTAATTATAAATGATCCTAATAGACCCTGTTCAACGAATATTTTAAATTTTGGTCTAAATAGTGATAACTTTGTTTAAGAACTTTCAAGATTTTATATTTTTAAAATGTTAACAAATAGTAGTATATATGTTTAATGTAACTGAAAAACTTTTGATTAATTTATTTATAACTTTATTAAAGAAGTTTAAAAATCTTAGTTTAGAATGGTTGTAATTTTTTATCAACTTAAACTAAATGTACCTTTAAAGATGCTTATAATGATTAAAATAACAGATAGGAGCTTATAGTAAAAATTCCAAGCTGCTTTGATATCTTATTATCAATAATTTCAAGCTAGTTTTTAAGTAAATAGTACATATTTTTGTAGTGCTCAAAGAGTAGCAACCCTGATATCCATTTTGAAGTTTTTAATTTTATTGGCTGCTAGAAATTTAAATTGTGCTTTGAACTTTTAAAATGTTAAATACATAAAAAAATCAGTTTATTATAAAAATTAAGTGCTATCGCACTTTTAAACAAGCAATTAATACTGTATATTAAAAGAAACAAGAAATAAATAGTAAAGCATTTGTTTTTTATGGATTTACTTGCTAAGCATTTTAATGAAGGATGAACTACTATTCAATTTCAGAAAATTAAAATTAAAAATACACTTTAAATTGCAACACTTAAAATCAATACATGTTAAAGAATTATGTTTCGAGGTCTAACTAATACCTAAATAAACTTTTTTTTGAATAACTGAAATAAATTTTTAAGTTAGTGTTAAATTAAGTTTTGGAAAGTAATATTTTGAATAAACTTTTTGTTTAATATAATTTTTAATAATTAGACCTACATACGTTTTTCATATCAGAAATATATTACTTTTTATTTTCCCATCATTTAATCATTTCGTAAAAAATTAAAGTTTTATCTAAAGTTTTCCAAATTTGAATTGTCATGTTATTTGTTATGAGCCAGGAGTATAGTTTCAATACTTATTTTAATAAATTGCCACAAAAGTTATTCGACCGTATCGTTTTCAATTAAAGTAAATAAATGTGTTTCTGACCCCTGAACTGAAACATATTTATATCAAATATTTAACATACAAATATAAATCTCAATAAAAAAAAATTGAAATAAAAATACTCATTTGCTTTTTTATTACGATTGTTTTAGTTTTCAGGGGTCGCACAGGTAATATGAAACTAATAAAATCACGGCCCTGTTATAGTGGCTCATTTGAAAACGTTTTTGCTTAAAACTTCCTTCCAAATACAAACAATAAAATTTTAATATTATAAAATTAAAGTCTGTGACAGACTTATTAGCAAACTTAAACAAAAAAAAAATTATAAATTTAAACAAATAAGAATTACATTTATTTAATTTATGTTAGCATGTAATTATAAGTAGACAAATATGCATCTTCAAAATTTGTCATTTAGCTTTATAAAAAGTTCAGTTAAGTTACTGGTTTTTTAGAAAATTTGTTCTAGGTTTTCTGAATCTTTTTAAAAACATTAAAATAAAGCATTCAAGTTTAAAAATAAACATTAGTAAAGTTTATTGTTTTCAAGATATAAAGTTTTTGAAAGATAATGTGTTGCTATTCTATAAGTGTTTGTAATAAATAAAACTAAAAATGTTTAAAAAAATATGTATAGTCTTTGACTAAAATATTATAAAATATTATATTATTATAAAATATTAACCTGATATTTTCTATTTTATATATAAAATTGTCTACATAAGATTTCATTTCAGTTTCTTCTAAGTTTGTTTTTTTAAAATCTATGATAAACTTGTATTATTCAAGTTTTTTTATTGTAGACTTTTGTTTATTTTAACAATGTTGTGAATAAACTTTGACTATATTTAAGAGCTTTTTTACAAAAGTAGAAACGAAGTTTTTTTTTTAATTAATTTTTTCATTTGAGTTTTTCTCGTTTTGTTCTAATAGATTTAAATAACTTTCCAAACAATGAAATTTCAACATTATTAGTTTGACATTATAATAGTCTTATTTTTCAGGCAGTTATTAGAGTTATAAGGTTTTATGTTGTTGTATATTTTAAAGTTTTTTAATATTTCTAATGATGAACTACACTTCAATTTTTTTAGTTAAAAGAAGCTGTAACAAATAAATAAACTTACTTTTCAAAGTTATCCAAAAGTTATTGTTGAGCATTTTATAATGACTTTGAGTTTTCAAGTTCTCTTTCATACAATATTTTATTGTTTAACTTTGAATGTTGAGTTTTACAAAATACAATCAATGAAGCGTGAAAGTAATTTTGTAGTTGCACTAAATATCAAACAAACATAGTAGATAGTAGTAAAGTGATATAAAAATGCATAAAATGCTTAAACCTTCGACTACCATTACTTGCTTAGGTTGTTTTAGAAAAATTTAATAATAAAAGCTCCCAAAAAAAAAAACTTACTTACCTAAGCATTATGGCTACCCAACTGAAAAAATCTTAGATACACTACACCTACTAAAAAACATTTATTTATTTATGAATATATTATTTTCAGCAATTATTGCTTTCATTAATCACTACTCCTATGTACAAGAAATCAATTGTAGCCCTAATCAAATGAATCTTAAAATGCTGATCAGTTATAAAAATTTTGTTACGTTATGTTCAAAAACATATATGGTTTTAGAATAAATTTTTGTTAGATACATAGTTTATTATTTGCAGAAAAAAAATACAACTGTTCATAATCTTTAAATATTTAAATATGAGATTTGTTACTTTAAGAAAACTGTTTATATTTTTCAGCCTTATACAATTAAAATGTCAACATCAATTGAAGAAATACAGCTGTTCAGATTTATTGCTAATGGTCAGTATAAACATTTAGTACTGCACATTAAAACAAGTAATGATTTTAGCCGTTATAGTTCCAGTAGTTCATCTGGTTTAACTGAAGAAGATGCCATAAATAAAATAGCAAATGATTTTGTAAATGATTACAACTCGGATTACTAAAAAGTAAAAATAATTGAAGGTTTTCAACAGCTGCATTTGAGAGTAACAACTTGGCCTATTGTTTTTATGAATATTCCTGTGCAACAAGAACTCCTTGAACCCCATTACTCATGTAAAATGAAAGATGTTGATAATTCCACGACAGATCTACAAGAAAACGAAGTTTCTCAGTGTGAATTGAAACAAAAGTTGACAGAAGTTGGCAAGGACAGTGAAGTAATGAAGTTTTTTGAAGACAAAAAATGTTCTGTTTGCCTCAGTAACTACAAAGAGATCCTTGATGAAGACCTTCATATAGTAGTTCCACCTTGTGGACATCCGTTGTGTTGTAAATGTGCTGATAACATTTTGGGTAGTAGCAAGAAAGATTGTCCAAGTTGTAGAGGAAATTTTACTGCTCAGTTGTTTGATCTAATGAAGTTTAACGAAGATTTGACGATAAAGGCTGATGACGGAAGATTATTTTTGTAATGCTTTAGAAATATAATGTTTTAAAAAGTTATTACTACTTTTTATTACATTTTTAGCCTAGATATACTTAAAATTTCAAGTTTTTAATACGTAGTGTATTAAACCTTAACTTCTTTATTTATTTGCTATTTACCCTAGTAGATTAATTAAGTTACTTTAAGTTTTTATTGTAATAAACTTAAAGCTCCTGATACAAGTGTCTTTTTATTTATTTAAATAATTTGTTTTTGATATCTAACTAAAATTTGTATTTATTAGTCAAACCTAATAATTTACTTACAGACAAAGTTGATTACATATTTTTATTTATTTCATATCACTGATACAAGTGTTGATTTTATGTCATTCTCTAGTTTTTTGGCAACCCTTGGCTTGAGTATTAAATTAACAATATTAGAATGAGTAAAATATTTTTTTTAATTCTGATTTGGCAGATCGGATTCGATTAAATTTTAAAAAACCTCAGGGGGTCATTTTAACTCCGCAGGTCGGTTCCGGTCAGAATTGGAACAAATTGACTCAGAGAAACACAAGTAAAAAGTTGACTGTGTCCTAGACTAATTCGATAGTTTTACGTAAATCTTGTTTTATTAAACTAGTAACATCACTATTTTTATTAAAAAGTTTGTTTAGCAATATTAAACATCGACAATTTTCTTGTGGTAAGATGCAATTTGCTAAAATTAATAAATCTTTTTATAATGTTTATAGTTATTGCTAAATACTTAAAAATGTTTATGTAAAAAATACATTTTTTATACGCTTATCCATTTAATATAAGGTCAAATTGTGTTTTTATCAATACAATACTTAACCTTAACAATATTCTTATGGCTTTTTAAATATTCCTTTATAATCAATTTTAAATGCATTAAAAAAAGTTGTTAAATTGAATGTTACATATGAAAATTTTCTAACCAAAATCTTTGTGTAATAAAAACTAACCTTTTATCAAATTACTATACAAAGCTTAATATAACACTGAATACAATTATAATAGGCATTAGCAAAATATGTATATTTAATAATTAATAATAAGTAACTTAAAAATTAAATAAGAACCTAAGATAACACAGTGATTTATAATTTTATATAGTTAACACTTTCAGATGACGAAAAATAAATGCAGATTTTTTACTGTTAAGAAATACTCACAACAAAACAGTCAGTTGTTTTTTTATACTTTTTTTAGGCGATAAAGTTAATAAATTGTTTTTCATTAAAACCATAATGTTGGTTAAGTCAAGACACAGAGCTTAAACATAAAAGATTTAGTTTTAAAAAATAATATTTAGTGTTTCAGATAAACATGCTCGCGGGCAGCAGATTTATTCTTCAAGGGTCGCAGTTGGCCCGCAGCCCAAATGTTGCTGACTACTGAACTAAAATATAATTTTAATTAAAAATTAATATGCATATATGAACTCATTCATATGATATAAAGTAAACTAACTATAAATATTATAGAACTGAACTGAACTATATACGACATTTTCATTTGCTTTTTTATTATGTTTATTCTTTTTTTTTCATAGGTTGCACGGGAAGTTTGAAACCAATTAAATAATCTAATAACCTCCTTGTTATGGTGGCTAATTTTATTGAAGTTCCTTCAAAAATACAGTTAATGATTTTTTAATATAATTCCAGAGTTTATAGCAGATTAAACAACATAACTTTAAAATTCAAACATATAAGTTTAGAACAGGGATCGGCAGCCTTATGTGACTCGCGGGCCAATTTTCTTAGATTTTCATAGAAAAACCAGCTAACGGGCCGCACTATTTAGAAAAAAGTCCTTTGAGGGCAGCATTTATCTAAGAATAATTCTAGTAATCAGTAGAAAAATATTATTAAGATTAGAAATAAAACAATTTAAGTAATATAGACCATTAATCAAAAGTATTTGTTGAATTAAGAGCCTAAATGTAAGTTTTTATTACAAATAGTAGAATTTTTATTGCATTTGAAATGTATATTTTTTGCAGAAAAGGAGCTCGCGAGCCGCAGATTTTGACTTAAAGGGCCGCATTTGGCCCGCGGGCCTCAGTTTGCCGACCCCTGGTTAAGAATATATGTATTTAACGATGTGAACCAAATTTTAAAAATCTTTTTTTAAGTACATTAAATCAAAAGTTTTAGTATAAAACATTACTTGTATAAAATTTATGTTTTCAAAAAAAAATTATGAAAGAATACTGTGTTGCTACTTTATAAGTGTTTGCAATGAAAAAAAAAATATTTATAAACTTTTTAGTGTATTTATCTACTATATGTTGAATATAAGTTTATTTTCTTTTTCTCTTTTTGTGTGTCCTGTTTAAGTGGCTCAAGTTTTGATGCCTGAGTTTAACATTGCAAAATGTACAAAATAATAATAATATTGTTGTTTAGCAATAATAAACTGAATTTTGCTTTAATTTGCTGTATAAAGTTAATTAGGCATTTAAAAAAATTTTCAAAATGCTTCTTATATCTTAATTACATTTCATTAAACCACTAGATCTAGAACACTACTCCTGCTTGTAGTTTAACACTTTCTCATTATATGCTATATACAAAAAAGACATAAAGGCAGTGAAACATCAAACTCTATTCTATAATTAACTTAAAAATAATAGACTTTATGATAAAAGTTAAGTTTTTTTAACATTTAAATTGATACAATAGTTGAGTTAAATAAGTGTATCTAACAGTAGCTTGATATAGATAATCGCTATCTAGCAAAGTTTTTCTGAAAATTTCATTACAAATTAGCAATATCTTATTGATTTCTTTATATACTTTTTTCTAATTTTAATGGGATTTTTACACTTATAGAGTTGCCTAAAATCCTAGAATACTTGAAAAATTTGAAAAATCCTGGAGTTTGACAATGTAGGTTAAAAAACATAAAAAGCTTTTGAATTAGAGACATTTTGATAAAAGCCTGGAATTTTGAACAAAAATCACTTAAAAAACCTCAAAAAACCAGAAATATTTTAACAACTTTAAATGTTTAGTAGTAAAATTTCGGTTTTACATAACAAATTAATGTTATAGATAAAATTTTGTATGTCATCATTAAAATTTTTTTTATTATAAAACACATTTAAATAAGCTTTAAATATCTATTAATGATGACATAGAAAATTCTATCCATAAGATTAATTTTTTATGTAAAACTGAAATTTTACTATATAACATGTTATTCTTATTAACACGAGTTTTTACCTTAAACTTATTTTCAAACTAAAAATAGACCCTGAAACGTGTAATTTTGAAAACCTGGACTAAATTTGCCAAAGTACATAGAGTTTTCTAGTTCTAATTTTAAATTTATAATTTATTTCAAAGTATAATTAAAAGTTATTAGATACTAACACTGTCAACAAATTAGAAAACTACTCAAGATTTTTTTTTGGTTGTACCTGACTTAAAGCTTATTTAGATTAAAGTAACATACATAAGCTAGTATTTACTCTAAATATCTGTATAGTATAAATAAGGCTGTCTCAGGTTTTTTTGTCTTAAATTAAAAGATTTTTCAAATCAGCATTTGGGCTGAAGAAAAAATAAGAAAATGTTATAGGCCAAATCTTTTTTTAAAGTTTTTAAAAGTACAAGCTTGTTTAAAGCTTTTGTACAATATTCTACTATATGTTTATTTTTTTGTTTCTTCATCATAACTTGAAAACTTTATATCTAAAACTTATGCATTATATGTGTAAGGTCTTTTTGCTAATGGTTTTCTTTTATTTTTGTACAAACTTGTTAGTTACTGCAGGTATTTTTCTTATTTTTATGCATTAATGAATAAAATTTAAAAATTGGCAAATGCAGGCAAGACTTTGGTTAAAAAAAAATATATTATTAAATTGTTAATCATGATTAAGAATTTATAATTTGGTTAACCTAGTTGAAATTTTTATCAGTAAGAATTTTTAAATAAATATATATCAGCAAAAAAAAACAGCCCAATTATCAAACTTTTTTATTTGAGTATCCTTATACTTTTGTCGATTATATTTAGTGTCTTCTTGGTTATGATTCACCAGTCTCATATGTAACAGTTAATTAAGACCAATTCAGTGTTTTACAAAAAGTTTGTCACAAAATTTAATTATAAATGATTGAAAGACTTAGACCCTGATCAACAAAACTTTTACATTTTGGTGTAACTAGTACCAACTTTGTTTAAGAACTTTTAAGATTTTATTCTTTTTAAATATTAACATATAGTAGTATATACGTTAATGTAATTGAAAAACTTTTGATTAATTTATTTATAACTTTATTTAAAAAGTTTAAAAATCTTATTTTAGTAAGGTTGTAACTTTCTATCAACTTAAACTAATGTACCTTTAATGATGCTTTTAATGATTAAAAACATAAGTATATTATCTAAAATTAGAAAAAAAAGTCAAATTTTAGTTTAAGAAACTTTAATAGAGTTTATATACTTATAAGTTTTTTTAATGTAAACTTTTGCTTAAATTAAAAGTGTAGTAAATAAAACTATGTTATATTAAAAAACATTACTTAAAAAAGTACTGTTCAATTTTTTTGATTTTTTAATTTTTGAAGTTTTCTTGTTCTGTTCTTATAGTCTACAAAAACTGACTAGACAATGTCATTTCAACTACTCTACTTTAACCTTATTATAGTAACATATATTTCTTTTAATTAGTATTTGATTTATAATGTATTAAGTTATTTTAGGTTCTAAAGTTACTTTATTGCTACTAATGCTAAACTACACTTTTATTTTTCTTAAGTAAAATAAGCTGTTAAAAATAATTATTGTTGTTATCGAAAAACAATACTTTTACTTAAAAAATATTATTATTAACTAAAATACTTGAAGCGGAAAAGTAATAAAACCAACTTTTAAACAATAAAACAAGAATTTTTTAATTATATTAAGCACTTAGTTTCATTATTCAGCAAAAACACCCTAAAAAGTTGAAGGCTGCTTAAACCCATTTTAGCCAACATTTATACAATTATAACATTATTTAATAAACTTTTTGTAATTAATTACGTTTAAAAATATATCCAAAAGTTATTTTTTACTAACTTATAGAGACTTAAGGTATTTTAGTTATTAATTCAAACTTATTATAACACACAGCATACTTTTAAAACTTTGTATTGGACATAAATCTTTTATATGCTATTCCCTTGTTTAGTTTTGAATGTTGAGCTTTACAAAATACAACCAATGAAGCGTGAAAGTAATATTGTAGTTCCATAAAAAATTTTACAAAGAGAAGTGACTTGTAATAAAGTTATATGAAATTAATATTGAAATCTTGTTCAAAATTGAAATTAAATTATTTGTAAAGCTGTGTTGTATTTAAATTGCATTTTGTATGATGTAAACATAAGAGTTGTACATTAAAACTTATTCAACTAATCTATATTTTACACTATTTAAATTTTTAAGCATTTTCCACATAAATTTAAATTATAAACAAGTTTTATGTATACCATGATATTTATCAAAGTAAATTATTTTAGATACAGTGTGTTTTATTTTTTTATAGTAGTCTTTTTTATAGTAAATTAAACTGTCTTGTCTTATTTATAAATAGCTATCTCAAATAAATTCTAATATTTTTGATATAGTAATTAAAAAAGGTAGGATTAAATTAAGAATATTAGTACAAATAAATATCAAGTACTTTATTTTCAGGTAAAGTCAAGTTTTTTTAATTTACCTTAATAAGATTTTTATTTAGATATTTTATAGCCAAATTTGTTTTAAATATGATTATTTTTTTTTGTAAATTAAGAAAATATGTATTTTATTTCTTTCTAAAGGATTAAAACTCAGAATGACTCAGGAAGTTGAAAGTAATTTGAGATAGTTTGTTTTATTTTGACTCAAAAAATTGCAACCTTGCTCATGCTTGTTTTTGGTTCCTCAGACTGATTTTGTTTTGGTTTCAAGAAAAGCACACCTGTTAATCATACTTTTTATAAAAATCATTATTACTTTTGAACTTATTTTAAACTTCTAACTAGGAACCTTAATTTTTTTTACGTGTTAATTACAAAAATTATAATTTTAAGAAGATGTAAGAAGTTTAAAGATAGGATAGTTCAAAACAATACACATTTATTTAAATTTATTAATGGTCTTAAACTGACTTAAAAAAGATAGTTATTATTTTGTACTAAAATAACATGTAATTATCTAGTAAATTTTAAATAAAAAAGCTATAGATTTATTGCTTAATAGATTAAATAGATCAATATATTAATAGATAAATATATTAATGGATAAATCAATTAATAAATGACATAGATAAACAGATTAACATATTGAAAGATTAGTAGAGTAAAAGACTTAATTATAAAGCAGTTTAAAATACAGTTGTATTAAATCATAAATCCAAATCTTTCATTAAGATATTTTCATAAAGCTGTTGGCTAACAGTATTTAGATAACACTATTGAATTTGTTTTATATAACTATGAACACTATTCAAGTAAGGTTTACTTTTTAGTTTTAAAATAATGTATAATTACTATATGTTGATTTGTATATTCGTTTTGTTAAAAAAAAAAATTTTATGTTGTATCTAAAAGTATACAGATGCATTATTACAAATAGATTAAGTTGTGTATAAAAAGAGCAGAAAATAACTAATATACCAACAGCTAGTAAATACTACTTACATATATATATGGCATAGCAGTCAAATTTGCACGAGCGTAGAAAATTGCACGAGGGCAAAAAGTGCACAATGATACTTTTTAACAATGACACTTTTGCATAAGAAGACAAAATTGCACGAAGGGCCAGATATGCCCGAAAACAATCTTGCACAAGAAACCAATTTTGCAAACAGATATTTTTGCATTGGGCTTAATTTCTTTTTGTTTTATATAAATTTTATATTAACTTTATTTATTTTTTAGTTATTTTTTTTTTACTATCACTTATTCTAACCATTACTCTCGGTCGATAGCTTTTTTTTTTTGATTACTTTTATTAATTATTCATTGTTTTTTTATTAATAATAATTTTTTTAGTTCTTTTAAATTTAATTTTAATATATTTTTCACCGCTAACCCTTACCCTCGTGCTGTAACTTTTTTTTTTTTTTGTTTTAGTATCAATTTATTTTTTAGTTTTTTTTTTATTGTTTTTTTTTTTTTTTTTTAAGTTTTATTTCTGTTTTTTTTTTTTTTTACTTTTACACAAAATATGACCCTCCGTGCAAAATTGACCAGTAATGCGAAAAATGTCTTCGTGCAGTTTTTTCCCTCGTGCGAATTCGTGCATAAGTATCTTTGTGCAATTTTGTGCACTCGTGGAATTTTGTTTTCGTGCAATTTAGTTCACTTTGCAATTTAGTAACCTCATTCAATTTTTTCTTCGTGCAATTTTACTCCTTCCCATATATATAATAGCTAGTATAAAAAGTTAGTAAAAATTTCTTTGAAAATACTAATAAAAAATCCTAATAATAGACTTTAGCTAAACTAAACAATATATTATGTAGGTTTAAATATTAAGCCCAGGAAATGTATCTGTTACAGGTGTTAATAAATATTTTTTAACTATTATTGTAAGAAGAAAATACAAAGTTAGTTATATTTTTATCTAGTTTTATGTAGATTTTTTTTTCCTTTATATATGTAAACTATTGCCACTTGTTTTAAGGAAATTTCTCTCAGAATTTAAATTTATCTTTATAATTTTCTTAAATACAATTTTAAGTATATTTTTAAACTTAGGTAAAATATATATTTTTAAAGTATAAAATATCTAAAATAATACTATGTTGCTTCTTTATAAGCGTTTATATTTGTATACCTCTAAATTATTATTATTGTATTTAAATAATTTTTTCAATTTAAACTACATTATTTTATAAAAAAAAAACTGTCCATTACTCATTCTTTTCAAATTCATTATAATATTTATCTAAAATTTGAACTTTTTGTTTCTGAAATTTTTATATCCAAGTTTTTATTAACTTTTCAAATAGAATGGCCACTCTGTTTCTAATATCTTCTAAAGTAGATTTTTTGTTTATAATCTAAAAATTCAGATCATATTTCTGGGCAACTATTAGTATTTGGTTTAATAGTACTAACTTTTTTATAACTTAAAACATAATTTTCATATCTACTTTTTTCAAATTACTAATTCAATACTCAGTTATATATTGTTATTGATAATACTTTTAACAATAGATAAAATAAAAACATAGTTATATGAAATCAATACAAAGCAAACGATAGAAGCAACTATTGAAGTCTACTTTCACTGGTTTTAAAACCAAAAGTACAAAAGCTTATGGTGAAAAATCAAAGTTTTTTTTAAGTCAGTCAATTTGCTTTTTGCCTTAAAAAGTAACAATCCTGATATAACTTATGAAAGTTTATATGTTCTATTTTGTTGTTTGAAAGCTTTAGTTATGGTTATAAATTTTTTATAAAAAATTTATCAAGACAAATTTAAATTAAAATAAAAGAATTATTGTAAAGTATAATTTGTTAAATCTTTTATTAAGTCTACATGATCACCCGAATAAACAAAAGAAGCAAACTATTTGTAGTAAATATATAGGAGCATATTTATATTTTTAATTTTTTTCGCCTCCTCATTATGCTCAGCAGGGTTTTAAGGCTGGTAATTCTAAACCTGCGAGGTTTCAGAAAAGTAAGAAAATAAAAAACCTTGGTTTTTTAAAAAAGTATTTATTTATATTTAAAAATAAAGCTTGTAATTTTCACTAAGATTTTAAAAACAAATATCAAACTACAAGCTATTAAATGACCCGAAAATATCTAAGTTTAAAAGTTTTACTTTTCCCTACTAAGAAATAAGTAATAGCTTAAATTTGTTTTATTTTGAAACTTTCTTGAGATTCACTTAAATTACTTAATTTTAGAAAATCTTCGACTAAGTTAAATAATTTTTTTTAGCTGTAAAGCTAGTATTAACAAACAAAATAGAGCATGCTTTAATTTTTACTATATGTTGTAATTGTACTTCAAATAACAGATTTATTAATAATAAACTTCAATTTACATTTTACTTCAAAAAATTTAATTTATGAAATACTTAATATTTATACAAACTTTAAGCAATTGAAATTGTGTTATATCAAAGAAGATTTCTTATATTTTATTAGCATCGTGTTTTTTTTTAATCCTTAATTTTGTTTTGTTTTTTAGGTTTTAACTTCAAATGTTTACGAAAAAGTTACCATGTCATTTTAATACTCAACTTAGACATTGACATAGTGAAATGTTTTAAAATTAGTATTTAAATAGAAACATTTTAAAATTCTAATTGTATTTTAAAATGCTTTTACTAATTTAATAGATTTTTATTACGAGGCTTAAAATTTGATTACTTGTTTTAAGGTATTTAAAACTTATCAATTAGTTATAGAAAATTTATTTAACTAGGTGTTTTAGATGTTTGTTTCAATTTAGAGTTTGTGTTAAATTTTTAAAAAATACAAAACATCTACTAATACTGTCAAAATATTAAACAGTTGTTCTTTGTGAAGTTTCCGAATATTGTTTATATCTCATTATTTATTTGTTAAAGTAACAGCTATAAGTTAGTATATACAAATATATATTCATACATAACATGCATAAGTTAACTAAGACATTTTTAGTATAAACTTATTTTAAACTTATAGTTTGTTCTGTTTGATGTTCCAAGTTTTCTTAAAAGTTAATTTTTACTTACTTTACCTGATAGACTTTATGACTTCAATATTCCTATTATATCTATTTGTTAATAATACTGAGATTATTGAGTAACAAACCATTATGCACTCTCGCTTCAAGATAAAAAAAAATTACTGAAAAATGATCGGAGCTAGTGATGTTTTACATTGGCTGTAAAACTATGTATCTCACTATATTTAACTTTGCTACCCCACATAAAAATCCTAGATATTTTAGACTTTATAGATTGTTTTTAAATAAACTACTTTAATCGATGTTAAATTTGTATAATGCGTTGTTTACTTAAGGTGTTAGTATTTTTAGTCATTTTTTTCTGAGTATGAAAATCCAGATTACCCATCATATATTATTAATGGAAAAAAGTGAAATATTTTGTTACTATAATAAATTCATAGGAATTTAGAATTTTTTAACTCTTGAATCTTGTTTAGTTTACTTATTTCAAAAGCGTACATAATTCAAGGTTTTCAACAGTTGCGCTTGAATGGTTTAACTTTCAGCGAAATGGATATTCCTGTGTTACCAGTAAAATTTAAACCACATTCCTCATGTAAAATGAACATCGTTGATGGTTTTAATACAGATCTACAAGAAAACGAAGTATCCCAATATGAATTGAAGCAAAAGTTTACAAAAGTTGACAAGGACAGTGAAATCATGAAGTTTTTTGAAAATACTAAATGTTCTGTTTGCCTGAGTAATTACAAAGAGATCCTTGATGAAGACTTTCATTTCGTAGTTCCATCCTGTGGACATCCGTTGTGTTGTAAGTGTGCTGATAACATTTTGTTTAGTAACAAGAAAGAATGTCCATGTTGTAGAGGAGATTTTACTGCTGAGTCGTTCAATCTAATGAAGTTCAACGAAGATTTGACGATAAAGGCTGATGATGGAAGACTGTTTTTGTAATCGTTTACAAAATAATGTTTTAAAAAGTTACGTTTTCTTTTCATCACATTTCTTAGTCTAGTTATACTTAAAAATAATAGTTCTTTAAATGAAGTGTATTGAACCTTAAAGTTTCTTTACTTGATTTTTACCATAGTAGGTTAATTTAGTTATATAATTTTTTTTTTGCCATTAATTTAATGTTACTAATACAACTGCTGTTTTTTATCTAACATAATTACATAAAAGTATTTAATTATAAAAAATTCTTTAATTATTGTACCAAATTCAAGTATTATTTTATATGTGGTTAATGTAAAAAAATTCTTATTTTAAAACCAGAAATTTCAAATAAAATGTGTTTTAGTTTATATATCTAATGAAAAGCAAAATTTTAAATAATAAAATTACGTTTCAAGCTGCTTTTAAAACCTTCTATTTAGCTTTACCTTTCGAATTGTTTTTAGATTAGTTTCAAACAAAAGATATAAGTCACGAAGTTGAAATTATATAAAGTATTTAGCTATTAATTTTCTGTTATACATATAAACATTTCTAATCTGATTTTAATGGATGAAATGATATTAACTATAAAATTTTTCTCACTTTTTAAGACAGTGTAGATTTTTTGGATGCGGCCAGCTAGGTCCTGATTAAAACAAAGAACTGGGTCTGACCGGATAATAACTTATAGATAGAAATAATCACTATTTCGAATTCATTTATCTCACAAAGTTTTCTTAAGTGTAACATTTTAAGTATTCAGATTAATATATCTGTTATAACCCTTGGTCAAATCAATACTAATTTTATAATTACAATAATCAATTAACTGAAAACTACTCAAACGTAACAGTTTAAGTACAAAACATACAAAAAAAACTTTCAATAGTTTGTTTCAGGAACCCTGAACTGGATTATTACATTAATAGTAATTAAATCAATAGAACTTTTTTTTCGAATAGTGATTTTGTCGGGCCGCATTTTATTGAATTTTAAAAAACCTCATTTTCACGGATCGTGACATACGTTGCCAACCCATATGCTAAAGCTTTGAGATATCCACTCAAATATTTTACTTTTGCAAAGCTTCTTCTTTAAAAAATTAATAATAAAATTAGATGTACAACTTTATAAGGAAAAAATCTAAAAAAATTATTGTTGAAAATACAATTGTGAAAATTAGTTTTAAAATAGTATTGTTTGTGATAAAGTACAAAAATAAACATATACCTTTCTTTTAGTTTTCTCACGGGTCGCAAAAGAAACATGAAACCAAATCACGCCGCTGTTAAGGTGGCTAATCTTTTAAATATTTAGTAAAAATCTCTTTTTAAAATACTTACAATAAACTCTTGTCTTTATAGAGATGAGTACTAGATAAAGGTAGATTTTATAGCAAATTTAAGCAACTTACTTTAAACTTTTTTAATTTTATATTTGAGCACTGACAAGGTCTTTAAACGAAACTTTTGCATAATAAAGTCTTAATTTTTTGTTTCTAGTAGTTGAGATTTCTTTTTTTTACCAAATTCATCCATACAAAATTAAAATATATGAGTTGTTAATCAATAATTCCGTTTATTTTAAATAACAGAACACTTTTTTAAAACAAATATAAATAATTATACTTCTTATAAGTTCAAAACTAAGAAGCTTAATAATACTATCAGAGTTTTCCTATACTTAGGTCTCTTAAAATTAATCAGTCTACCATTAAATTTCTTAGAGTTGCCAGACCTTCAGAATGCCAAAGAACCAAAAGTTTTGAAAAAAAGTGGAATTTTACTATTTAGGCTGAAAAACCAGAAGTACCCAGGATGTTGAAAATTTTAAAGATACTTTCATTTTTCAACATAAATCACCTTAAAACCAGGAAATACCGAGAAATTTAAAGAATTTTATTTTTATGGTATTAAATATAAAAACTAGACTTGGCACAAAAATGTATTATAAAGAACCTTTTTTTTCAAATTTTTTTTTAATAAAAACTTATGTTAAGTAGCTATATATTATATTTTCAATGTTGTTACACTGTTTAAAAAGTTTTTTACTGTATTTTTTGGCTGTATTTTTTATAGATTTAAAAAGAAATATATTTTGTTTATTTCCAGTAATTTTTTAATTTATAAATACTTTTGTAGAACAGCTTTATCTTCATTGATATTGACAAGCTTATAACTTTTAGTTTAAATTTGAAAAAAATCACAAAATATTAGATTTTTCTACTGTAACAAAACACTTATAATAACACGATTTGTTTTTTTTTTTTAGTTTAGGCGACAAAATTAATAGAATAATTTTTTTTTTTTAAACCACAAAGTCGAGATACAGAGCTTGAAATTGAAAAAAGAATGTTTCAAACAAAATTTTTAGTTTGCCAGATCAATATGCTCGGAGACCGCAGACTTTATCTTCGAAGGATGCAGTTCGCTTGCGGGCCACGTGTTGGAAACTCCTGAACTAAAATGAAATTTATATCAAAAATTTCCAACTGATATAAAATTTTTGACAATATATTTTAGAGATAACCATATTAATCTGCTGTTTTATTACGTTTGTTCATGCTTTAACAGGGAAGGCACAGGAAACATGAAACCAATAAAATCACGCCCCTGTTACAGTGACTACTTTAAATTATTTTCTAAAAAAGTTCCTTACAGAGTCAGGGGCGTGTTTTGACTGGTTTCCTGTTTCCTGAGAAACCCCTGAAAAAAAAAAGAAAAAAGAAAAAAATATTCTTAGAATATCACTAAAAACGTTGTTTATTGACTATGTTTGATTATTTGATAAACATTGAATATTGAATGTTGAATTTATAACACTGAAAGATTAAAATTAATTCCTTTACAAAAAGTGCTCGTTTTTGCCTAGCTGAAATAGATTTTAAATAAAGTTTTAATAGTGACGTCATAATAGGTAAAAGTTTAAAAGTAGCATTTTCTTTCTAGGAAACTTTTTGCTAAGATGCTCTTAGTTCTCACTATAATTGTTACTTAGTGTAAATAACTTTTGCTACAGCATTGTTTTTAAACTAGTAAATATAATTTTACTTAAAAAATGTCCAATGCAATCACTATAGTTTTATTTTACAAAGTTATTTGTATATAACAATGTTGTGTGAAGCTTTTGTACTTTAAAATTTATATTTTTGTTTATGTGTCAACCAACTGGGTTTAAACCTTGAAAAGTTCAAATTTGATAATTTTCAAAATTATCTTTAGACCACTAGCACCAATGTATTCTTTTATCATTTAATGGCATTTTAATATTTTTTTATATAAGTTGTTTTTTTTTGTATATCTGTTGGCCACAAAGTTGGTCTTGATTTTATGAAATTTTAAACTCAAAGAGTTTTCTAAATCATTATTAGAATTCCTGCACCACCAGGCAAACATTTAGTTATAACTTAAATATATTTAAATTTAGTTGTAAAAGTCTAAAAACTTTTTGGTAATTACCTAGGATGATATCTCACTAATATCAAGCTAAAATTATATTGTGTTTAAAATCTTTTTGAACCATAATTTTAGACTTATAATCAATATTTTAAGCCTCATATGACTGATCTAAAGTTATAGATTTTTTAAACAATCTCTATAAAAACATAGTTAGAATTAAATTCATATGTTATAAACTAAAATACTTAATTGATATTATTTTACAGTATAGTAATGTATAATATTTTTACATTTCTACTTGTATTTTTTTTTTATTCCTAAGCAAAAAAAAAAGCATTTTTAACACAGAGTTTTTCGGCTAAATACTGCGTACTTAACTAGCAGTGCATACCTAAGAAATGCGTACTTAAGCAGAAAATTAAGAACAAAAAAAATTGTGAACTCCCTTTGAAAAAAGTCTAAACACGCCCCTGTCCAGAGTACAACAATAAAATTTTAAAGTTACACAGTTTAACTATAGACAGAGTTAATAGTAAAGTTAAACAACATAACTTATAAACTTGAACAATAAGCCTAAAGTATACGTATTTCAATTACGTTAGTATATATTAATTTAAATTATTATAAGTAGAAGAAAATGCAGTTATTTTTTAATTTGTTATTCAGCTTTATAAAGAGTACAGGTTGATTACGGGTCATTAGAAAATTTCTTCAAGGTTCTCTGAATATTTTTCAAAGTATGGATTTTAAAGTACAATATTTTTAGTATAAACATTACCTCTATGAAATATATGCTATTAAAAATATAAAATGACTAAAAAGATAATCTGTAGCTACTTTATAAGTACTACAATAAATTGTGTAGCCTTCAGGTCTTAATTATATAACTTAAACAAAAATATTGTATATTTTTTATAACATTTATTTAAACTTTAGTTTTTACTATTTTAAATTGCAATACATATTTTAATTTTAAAAAACAAATAAACAAATAAACAGATCTTAAATACTAGAAGAAAAATAACTTTTAATATATAAATTTATCCTTATTTTTTCTTCGTGAATAAGATTTATTTAAGTATTGACGAGGTCTTTGTCTGAAACTTAGTATGTAAGATAAAGTCCTGAAAGAACAAACTCGTAAATTTAAATTGTCTAAAATTTAAAGAAAAAATCATCGTTTTCCTTTTTTTTTCAAAAAAGTTCTTATAGTTTAGGTACTTATAAGTTTTTATAGTTTTAACTTTTGCTTAATTTAAAAATATAGTACATACAATTATGTTATATTTATAAATATTCCTAAAAAAAATATAAATAGTTTACTTTTTGGATGTTTTTAATTTTTGAAGTTTTCTTGTTCTGTTCTTATAGTCTACAAAAACTGACATGACAATGTCATTTCAACTATTTTACTTTGAATTTATTATAGTGATATATTTTTTCAAATAGTATTTGATTTATCATATATTAAGTTAATTTAGGTTTTAAAGTTACTTAAACTTTAGTAATGATAAAGTACACTTTAATTTTTGTTAAGTAAAATAAGCTTTAAAAATATATTTATTTTGTTATCAATTAAGATTACTTTTAAGTAAAAACTATTATTAATAATTTAAATACTTAAAGCAGAAAATAAATAAAACCAACTTTTGAACAGTAAAACATGTTATTCTTATTATAATTAGCACTTAGTTTGATTTTCAATTTACCAAAACCGCCCTAAAAAGTTAATGGCTGCTTGAACCACTTTTTGCCCAAAATGTATATAATTATAAGATTGTGTAAAAAATTTTTAAATTAATTAGTTTCAAAAGTATATCAAAAAGTTATTTTTTGCTAAGTTATAGTGATTTGAAGTTTTTTAATCTTGTTTCAAACTTTTAATAAAACTCAGCATAATTTCAAAGTTTAGTAATAGGGTGCATCTTTGATATGCTATTCTATTGTTTAGTTTTGAATGTTGAGCTTTACAAAATACAACCAATTAAGCGTGAAAGTTCTATTGTAGTTGCACTAAAAATATAAATAAGAAAATGACTGATATTTAGTTATTTGAAACTGGTATTGAGATCTTGTTCAAAATTGTATTTAGACTTAATTTTAAAACAGTGTTGTATTTTAATTTTTTGTATGGTGTAAACAAAAGATTTATTCATTGAAATTAAGTCAATTACTCTGTAGTTCACACTACTTAATTTTCCTAAATAGTTTTTAGTTAAATTTAAATTTTAACAAAGTTTTATGTATTCCAAGTGATTTATTAAAGTAATTTATATTTTCTAATAATGTCTTTTTTATAGTACATACATTGTTAAAACTATCTTGTCTGATTTATAAATAGCTATCTTAAATAAAATCTAGTATTTATAGTATAGTAGTTTTATAAGGTAAGGTTTAATGAACGATAATAGTATCAATAAAATTCAAGTACATTTTTTTCAAGTAAAGTCAAGTGTTTCTATATACCTTGAATGAGATGTTTTATTAAGATATTTTATTACCAACTTTATATAAAATATGTAATTTAATTTTTTTGTATCTTAAGAAAACATATACTTTACTTAACTTAACTTGAAATACTCGCTAAGAATCTTGAATTTTATTTCATGGTATTTAAATAAGTTAAAATTTTAGCTAGATGTAAGAAGATTTTTAATATTATAGTTCAACACAATGTATATTTCTTCAGATTTTTCAAATATTATTAAATTAACTTTATAAGATTTATTATTTAGTTATTATTTTATTAGTTATTATTTTGTACTATAACAACATGTAGTTAAAAAAGAAGTAAAGCTTATGTAATTTAGATGATTAATGAATAGAGTCATTTTGTGAATGATTTTATTATTCAAAGTAGTTAGCAACTAGCAATACTTACTTAGTATGTTGCATTTACTAGATAAAACAAAATATTACGACTAATGCTGGCCTACTTTTAATAAGATAAAAATATAAAAATAATTATAAATTTTTAAATATGGTTTAGTAATTTTACTTAGTTTAACCTTGTTAAGAACTTTAATCAGTGATAATTTTGAAACGATTCTATCCATCAAAAAAGTATTTAATGAACTCAGTTGTGTTTAACATCCAATCAGCTGAAAATTACAAATTAGTTCAGAGTAACAAATCTTTATAAAACTCAGATGTGTTTCAGGATTACAAACAAATATTCATTTTTAAATCAATAATAATTATTCTTTATGTTAATATTACAATAGTGGACTATAACACTGTTTTTAACTATTTCACTAAAGTATTTATCTTATATCATGGCTTTCATTTAAATTACTTATGTTATTATTAAAATTTTATAACAATTTTTATTCGGGATAGAAACTAAATTTGTGTATTAAATTTTACTTAAAACTTAAAAAGTTTAGCTCATGTTATAGTTAAATTTTTTTAAAGACTCAGGCTGATTTGGATTTTTTTTCCAATTTTTTCAGTTAACTAATCTAAAGTTAAAATTCATTTATTATTTAAAAGGAAATTTTTTTGAGAAGTTTATAGCTAACTGAATTTTTCAATAAATATGTTTTACTTCTTGAACTTTCAGCTTAAGTTTATTATTTATTAAATATATTTCAACCACATATGTTTGTTAAGTTAAAATATATATTATTGTTAAACTCTACTTAAATTCAAAAATATTAGTACTTTTTTGTAAAACTCAGGTTGGTTTAGAATTTTTTCTAAAGTTTAAAGTTTAATAAAATAAATTATGTCCTTTTTTGCTATACTACTTCTTTGGTTGTTTAAGTTTAATATCATTTTCTTTTATGTTCTTATTACTAATTTTACAGTTTCGTCGTCATAGGTTGACTCGGGTTTTATTTTTTAGAAATACTTAGAAAGTATTTTAATAATATTTGGGTGAATTTAAAAAAAACTGCAGGCAAACTTGTGCTTTTTAGATTTTTTAAGTTCTTAAAACTTTAATGCTACCTTTTTACTTAAAAGCAATATTTCTGTATATTGTAAATTTTTAAGTACTAGTGTTTCGGCAAACTGTTCTTAGTACATTAGAAACAATAAATTATAAAATGTTAAATATATTGTAAATTTGTTTATATGAACGGTATATGATATTTTGCTTGTTTGTTTGGATTACTTACCATTTCTTACCGTCCAATTACCTATCCGAATCAATTCAAATCAGATCAAATCTCAACAGATACTTTTTTGTACTTTATAATTCTTTGTTAAGTTTAATTTTTCACTCCGACTCTTACATCTTAATATTTCCCTCGGTTGGTAATTTTTTTGATGTTCGTTTGTTCCATTTACTTTGAATCAGATGGAAATTGACCTGCATGGGAATTGTGCGAATGGGAGTTGTTTCAAAATGAAAATGTGTGCGAATTGGAATTGAGCGTATATTATAATATTGTTTATTGTATATTAAAATATTGAGCGTGTCACATATTTTTTATTAATTTCAGTTGTAATGAGACTACTGTGTTTTACAAACTGCTGTGTTTACAAACTGCTGTTTTTACAAACTGCTGTGTTTACTTGCATCTTATATTTTGATGATTTGGTTTATTTAATTGATTTAAAAGTTTTTAGTAAACAAAATGACTATATTTGTGTTTGTGCAATCAAGCATACTATTGAATCCATCTCTCCAGTTACATTTATTCTTTTAGTTGTTGACAATTCCTAGAGAATAATAATAAAACTTTTATTTTTTATTAATAAAATATACATGCAACTTTATAATGTATTTTTAAAGTTCAAATAAAAAAGTGTTATTTAAACGAAATTTATTTGGTTTAAAGTTTTTTAAATTTTTTATAGTTCATATAAACTAAAGTTTTGAACTGTTTTTACTTAAAGTAAAATTTTTGTTAAGTTTTATTTATTCCAAGTAACTTTCAGTTGGACTTTTTTTTTTATAATTATTGCTATAAAAGTGATTTTTTCGTTCTTAATAAAAAACATATGGGTAGCTGTCTAGTTTGCAAGAGTGCACAAAAGTGCACGAAAATACTTTTGCACGAACGGCAACTTTTGCATGACACTTTTGCAAGAGCAGACAGTTTCGCACGAGTTAAATTTTTAATTTTTTGTTTTTTAGTTTTTTCATCATTTTTTTTATGTAAAGTTTAATTTTTTTTTAACTTTTTTTTGTTTTATGTTTTTTTTTTGTTTTTTTTTTATATTTTTACTAGTACTGTTACCCCGGACCCTCACCCTCGGTCGATATTTTGTTTTTAAATTGATTTTATTTGTTTTACTAATTTTATTCAATTTTTATTTTTTTTTTCTTTTTACTGTCACTGTTACCCTAACCCCTACCTTCGGCAGTAACTTTTCTTCATTTTTAGTTTTATTTTTCTGTTTATTTTAATTATTTTCTATATTATTTTTACTTTTGTGCAAAAATGTAGCTTGTGAAAAATTGAACCTTGGTGAAGAATCATCTTCGTGCAGTTTTGTTCCCTGGTGTAATTTTGTGTCCTTGTGCAATTTAGCTTAGTGCAAATTTGGTTCGTGCAAATTTAGCTTTATGCAATTTTGTGCATTTCTGCAATTTCGTTGTCGTGCACTTTTGGCCCTCTCGTGCAATTTAGTAACCTCGTGCAATTTTATCTTCGTGCAACTTAGACCCGTTCCCAAAACATATATTGTTCAAACTATCTTTTCTTATATATAGAAAGTAGTTCCAAACATAATTAATTTTTTTAAGTTGAATAATTAAATAAGTTAAATATACTAACATCCTTACCATAAACAATGTTCAAAAATACAGCTTTCTACAATTGATACAAACAGGTATTTTGTTTATTTTATGATAATAATTTATTTTTTACAGGGTTTAAACTGATAAAATGTCGACTTTAATTAACAATATACAAATAACGAGGTATGCTTCTTATGGTAGTTTTGAAGATTTAGTATTAAAAATTTGGGGAAACAACGAAATTCGCCAGTATGAGTCCAGTAGTTTATATATTTTTACTGAAAACGAAGCTGTAAGTAAAATAGCAAATGATTTCGTAAAAGATTACAAGTCTGAGTATTACAGGACGAAAATCATTCAAGGTTTTCAACAGTTGCGTTTAAGAGGAGACCGTTTTAGAGATGAAAAATTTGATATTCGCGAAATGGAAATTCCTGTTCTACAAGAGCAACTTGAACCCCATTCTTCATGTAAAATGAAAGATATTGATAATTCCACGACAGATCTACAAGAAAACGAAGTTTCTCAGTGTCAGTTGAAACAAAAGTTGACAGAAGTTGACAAGGACAGTGAAGTCATGAAGCTTTTTGAAGACAACAAATGTTCTGTTTGCATGAGTAACTACAAAAAGATAGTTGATGAAGACCTTCATATCGTAGTTCCATCATGTGGACATCCGTTGTGTTGTAAATGTGCTGATAAAGTTTTAGTTAGTGAGAAGAAAGATTGTCCAAGTTGTAGAGGAGATTTTACTTCTCAGTCGTTCGGTCTCATGAAGTTCAACGAAGATTTGACGATAAAGGCTGATGATGGAAAATTATTTTTGTAATGCTTTAGAAAAAAATATGTTTTAAAAAGTTACTTTTCTGTTTGTTATATTTATTAATTTAGATAAACTTAAAAATTATAGTTGTTCTAATGCAGTGTATTAAACGTTTACTTATTAAATTACATGTTATTAAAGCTATTAGACTAGTTTAATTAGTTTTAGCTTCATTGAAATAAAGTAAATGCTACTGATACAAGTGTTTTTTTTAGATGATCTAATTAAAATAATATTTAATTACATTTATTTCCTAGCTAAGCCTAATAATTAATATACAAATAAAGTACCTGATAATATTTTTTTTAAATAAAAGAAGTATGTATATCATGAATTTGTAATTACATTATGGGCTTAGACCTAAACTTTAGCTTATGAATATATATTTTTTAACGTTAATTGATGTAATGTTTTTAAAAGTAAACTGTTTTTTAATTTTTTAATACATTGTAAATTATTTGGATCCGGCTGGATACTAATTACAAAATAAGATCCAGGTCTGGCTAGGTTCTAATTATTATTAAGAAGTGAATGTTAAAGTTATGGATCCGATTAATCACTATTTTGAATTCATTTATTTTACAATTTTTTCTCAATCCAATTAACTGTTTTTTAATTATTCGGAGTTCTATATATATCTTAACCTTAGGTCAAATTAATGCTAGTTTTAAAAATACAATAAACTGGTCACTGAAAGTTACTCCAGCATAAAAACACAAGCTAAAACATACAAACTTTTAATCAAATAATTGGAATCATCTATTTTTGGTAACCCTGGGCTTAAGAGTATTAACGTGGCAATATTAGATTTAATAAAAAAAATTTTTGTAATAAAAATCTTGGCTGGCCGGATTCCATTGATCTTTTTAAAAACATCAGGGGTCAATTTAAATCTGCGGGGAGGTTCCGGTCAGCGAACAGAACGTTGCCCGGCCCTAAACCATAGCTTTTATAGTTTTTCATTTGAATCTTTAAACTTTGCAAAATACTTGTTTATAGTAATTAATTTGGAACAGTTAAATAATTTTATTAGAAAAAATAACAAATCATGCTTAACAACAAAATTTTGTAAAATAGTGTTAATTGTGTTTTTTTTAACCGAACCATTTTACTGCTTTATTTTTATATCTGGGGCGTATTTCGACTGGTTTCCGGTTTCCTATGCGACAATTTTCTTTTATAAAGTTTTGTTTTAAACAGCTTTATAAAATTTTATTCATATTTTTTAAGTATTTGCTATCAAGTAATTCTTTTTTATTAATTGACGTAGTTTTATAAGTTTTTTTTATATAAATATTATCATACTGCATATAACTAAATTTTAGTTTGCAATCCCATTTGGAAAAGAAAACTTTATTCAATATCTGCCCATCAAAAGAGGATTAAAAACTTAATTTAGATTTTTTTAAAGGTTTTTTTTAGATATCATTGAATAACTCGCATGTTTTCTTTATTTTACAATGTTCGAAAAACTGAAGATTTAGTTTTGTTTAAGTAGTAAAATAATTGTTCACGTCGGCTACTAGTTTGTTTTTATAAAAATAGTTTGTTTTTTATTCAAGTGTGATTTTCTGCGAAAGTAATTTAACTGGAACTGTTTTATTCAGTAATTTATTTACATGTTAATGAATAAATATTTCTATTATTAAGATTAACTAATTCCTTATATTGATTAGTACATCGTTTTTAGTTCCTTATTTATAAAAGGTTTTGTTGGAGATGTTAGCATCATAATACTAGGAATAGAAATTTCATTTTGTCATTAAAATAAGACTTACTTTATATTTTAATTGTTTTATTTGCTATCAATACATTGGATTTTTTGATAAGATTATGCATTATTTTTTACTATTGATTTTCGATAGTTTAAGTTTTAAACATTTTTATTTACCTGAAATACTTTTAAAGTTTTGTGGTAAGACGTTATGTAACAATATTATTAAAAACTTTTAGTAAATAGTATATTTTATAAATACTTAGTTACTAATGAAACGCAAAAAGCGCTACTCCTCTTGAAGAGTTTAGACACGCTCATAGTTTATAAAAATATTTATAATAAAACTGTATAACTATAATGAAGCCATAGTGTAACAAAAACGTGAATACTCTATTATAGTTAGTAATTTTGAACTATCATGTAAGAGACAAAGACTTCTAATGTATAATTATAAAATTTCAACTATATTATCAAGAACAAATACTCTAAATTAAGATGTTATAAATACTATTTGTTGTAACAATAAACACTATTAAAATTGTTTTTTGGCATATATGGCAAATATGACGGCAAACCATGGCAAATATAAATAAAAGTTCGCAATATATGGTAACAATAGCAAACATTGCAAATAATAGCAATAAAAGCAAACTTAAGAAAAACATGGCAATTATGGTCAACATTATTATAAATTGTGGAAAATATGGCAAAATATGAAAACTATGGTAAAATTTGGCAACTAGGGCAAAAATCATAAATAATTTGCAATTATAGCAACAAATAGCAACATTAAGAAAAACATGGTAAATATGGTTAAGTTTTTCAAATTTACTGCAATGTTATGAAAATAATTAACATTTATGGCAAAAACATATGATAAATAAAACAATAAAATAAAAAAATATATGATATTCAGATTAAAAAACGATGAATAAGTCATGATGTTGATGTTTACTCGAAAGGATGTTAGTGGGTAGACATTCATATCTTAGTAATCATTACTATTTCTTCCTAATAAGGTAAACATCATTTAAACCAAACAAGCTAAATTAGCACTAGTAGGATTTAAACCCACGACTTATCGATTCATCGTGCTAAACAGCTGGCGTCTTAACAACTCGACCAAACTGCTTCGCGGAACCTTATACCTTTGCTAGTTTATATATATTGTTTATTTTTACTTTTTTAGTTTTTGATCTATTATTTTTCTTGCTTGTGATAAACAGCAAAATTTGATGTCATAAATCAGCATATTTTTGAACTTTTCCTTTTAATCAATAGTTTTTTTATAATTATATGTGTTCTTCAATCTCTTCATTAATTTGAACTAGTATTGAACGCTTATAATGAGTTATTAAAAATACTAGACCGTTAAGAAAAGTAATGTGTATGGTTGAACTATAACTAAGTATTCGTATATAAACATCTAAATATGTTTTTAGAAAAATGTGTAGCTTATAATAGTGTTCATGTCAAAAATGCTTTCAACCAGAGCAGACATGGTAAAAAGCGCCGCTTTTGAATGAAACAAAAACAAATACTAATAAGCCCGGCAGTAGGATTTTTTAATCTAAAAGAAAAATAACTTTCACGAAATAGTTATAACAGCTAGTTTTTAATCTTAAATTTTTTTTTATTCTCAAGATATAAAATGATTATAACAAAAATATTTTAAATTTCATTATTAAAACCTTTGATTTATATTGAAACCATAAATTTATATTTTGTAGTTATTTCATTGAAAAATTAAGTCTACTACTCAAAATTTTCATTTATGGACAAA
Source organism: Thalia democratica (assembly GCF_965202585.1). Taxonomy (NCBI): domain Eukaryota; kingdom Metazoa; phylum Chordata; class Thaliacea; order Salpida; family Salpidae; genus Thalia; species Thalia democratica. Next base: position 5,149,946 of record NC_139166.1, read on the forward strand.
GCATGCACAAAACAAAACTCTCTTAGTAAACTTCACAAAAAATATTATAAATAAGATATTCAAGTATTTCTCTAACAATGTTGTTTTTTTTTTTTTTTTTAAAAGCATGTCAAAAGATTTAAGTTTTTTTTCGTTTAAAGAACTTATGTATTTATTTATTTTAATATGCTGATGCAAAAAAATTTAGTCAATAAGTAATAAGTTTAGATAAAAAGTAAAATTACAGAAGAAAAATATCTTACACTGTAAAAGTTGTTTTATTCTTTTTCAAAGCTTTAAGCAAAAAGAATAACTTAAGAAGAACTTAATTTTTGATAAAAATAAAAATTATATTAAAAATTGTTTAAATATACAAAAAAGACTTTAACACAATGAAGTACATTGTAAAAAAAAACTTTTTTTTTATTTAACATGATTGTAAATTCATTACATCAAAATTAATGAAAATTAACTTATCAAACTTGATAAACTGTAAAATATGAGAAGAAAATTAGATATAGTTTGTTACTTTAGCTTCCTAGTTACTGAAGTGATAAAACAGCTGTAACTAATGATTTTTAAATTTTACCATACCTGAACCAGAGGGTGTCTAGATTTTTTACAGTGAGTAAGCACAATTTTTTTGAAACTATAACATACTTTCTCAAAAAACTTTTATTAATACACTTTAAAAAATTATTGTCTGCTATTATGTTAAACCATTTGATTATAAAAATGTAAAATAAAACTATGTGTCTAACAAATTGATATTTTATTATTAACGATAACCAATTTTTTCTTTTTAGTTTTAAATTTCTTTAATGTTTATTTTATAACATTTGCTCAGTTTACACTTTAAATTATTTTAGCTTTAAAATTAGATATAATTATAGATAGAGAAAATTGTTTTAGATATTATTTATATTACCAAAACTTTAAAATAACTACTATAAAAAGTGTCGATAAATTGTTTTGTTTATGAATTAATTAATATTTTAATTGAAACTTTAGTATCATTTAGTTTGTTGAAACTAATTAAATTTAAAATAGCTGAAATGTCAATTAAAAAAAATTATTAGTTTTACATTTAAACTAAGTAATAAATTTAATAAACCTTTAAATGATATCTATATGTTTGGCTCTGTAGTATAGATGCCCTAATGATGGTTTTTAAACTCTCTTTGTTTTACATCAAAATGTAAACCTAGTGGTCAAAACATGTACAATATTTTAATATTTTAGTTATTTATTTATCCTAACCTTTATATTTAATTTATTTTATTATCTAAAATTCAAAAAAGTTTTCATTTTTCCAAGTTTGCTATTGAAAAATGTTCATAGTTTAGGTACTTATAGACTTTTAAGTTTAATTTATTACTTAACAAAATCTGTAGTAAACAAAATTATGTTATATTAAAAAACATTCCTAAACTTTTAGTAAATAGTATATTTTATAAATACTTAGTTACTAATGAAACGCAAAAAGCGCTACTCCTCTTGAAGAGTTTAGACACGCTCATAGTTTATAAAAATATTTATAATAAAACTGTATAACTATAATGAAGCCATAGTGTAACAAAAACGTGAATACTCTATTATAGTTAGTAATTTTGAACTATCATGTAAGAGACAAAGACTTCTAATGTATAATTATAAAATTTCAACTATATTATCAAGAACAAATACTCTAAATTAAGATGTTATAAATACTATTTGTTGTAACAATAAACACTATTAAAATTGTTTTTTGGCATATATGGCAAATATGACGGCAAACCATGGCAAATATAAATAAAAGTTCGCAATATATGGTAACAATAGCAAACATTGCAAATAATAGCAATAAAAGCAAACTTAAGAAAAACATGGCAATTATGGTCAACATTATTATAAATTGTGGAAAATATGGCAAAATATGAAAACTATGGTAAAATTTGGCAACTAGGGCAAAAATCATAAATAATTTGCAATTATAGCAACAAATAGCAACATTAAGAAAAACATGGTAAATATGGTTAAGTTTTTCAAATTTACTGCAATGTTATGAAAATAATTAACATTTATGGCAAAAACATATGATAAATAAAACAATAAAATAAAAAAATATATGATATTCAGATTAAAAAACGATGAATAAGTCATGATGTTGATGTTTACTCGAAAGGATGTTAGTGGGTAGACATTCATATCTTAGTAATCATTACTATTTCTTCCTAATAAGGTAAACATCATTTAAACCAAACAAGCTAAATTAGCACTAGTAGGATTTAAACCCACGACTTATCGATTCATCGTGCTAAACAGCTGGCGTCTTAACAACTCGACCAAACTGCTTCGCGGAACCTTATACCTTTGCTAGTTTATATATATTGTTTATTTTTACTTTTTTAGTTTTTGATCTATTATTTTTCTTGCTTGTGATAAACAGCAAAATTTGATGTCATAAATCAGCATATTTTTGAACTTTTCCTTTTAATCAATAGTTTTTTTATAATTATATGTGTTCTTCAATCTCTTCATTAATTTGAACTAGTATTGAACGCTTATAATGAGTTATTAAAAATACTAGACCGTTAAGAAAAGTAATGTGTATGGTTGAACTATAACTAAGTATTCGTATATAAACATCTAAATATGTTTTTAGAAAAATGTGTAGCTTATAATAGTGTTCATGTCAAAAATGCTTTCAACCAGAGCAGACATGGTAAAAAGCGCCGCTTTTGAATGAAACAAAAACAAATACTAATAAGCCCGGCAGTAGGATTTTTTAATCTAAAAGAAAAATAACTTTCACGAAATAGTTATAACAGCTAGTTTTTAATCTTAAATTTTTTTTATTCTAAAGATATAAAATGATTATAACAAAAATATTTTAAATTTCATTATTAAAACCTTTGATTTATATTGAAACCATAAATTTATATTTTGTAGTTATTTCATTGAAAAATTAAGTCTACTACTCAAAATTTTCATTTATGGACAAAGCATGCACAAAACAAAACTCTCTTAGTAAACTTCACAAAAAATATTATAAATAAGATATTCAAGTATTTCTCTAACAATGTTGTTTTTTTTTTTTTTTTAAAGCATGTCAAAAGATTTAAGTTTTTTTTCGTTTAAAGAACTTATGTATTTATTTATTTTAATATGCTGATGCAAAAAAATTTAGTCAATAAGTAATAAGTTTAGATAAAAAGTAAAGTTACAGAAGAAAAATATCTTACACTGTAAAAGTTGTTTTATTCTTTTTCAAAGCTTTAAGCAAAAAGAATAACTTAAGAAGAACTTAATTTTTGATAAAAATAAAAATTATATTAAAAATTGTTTAAATATACAAAAAAGACTTTAACACAATGAAGTACATTGTAAAAAAAAACTTTTTTTTTATTTAACATGATTGTAAATTCATTACATCAAAATTAATGAAAATTAACTTATCAAACTTGATAAACTGTAAAATATGAGAAGAAAATTAGATATAGTTTGTTACTTTAGCTTCCTAGTTACTGAAGTGATAAAACAGCTGTAACTAATGATTTTTAAATTTTACCATACCTGAACCAGAGGGTGTCTAGATTTTTTACAGTGAGTAAGCACAATTTTTTTGAAACTATAACATACTTTCTCAAAAAACTTTTATTAATCCACTTTAAAAAATTATTGTCTGCTATTATGTTAAACCATTTGATTATAAAAATGTAAAATAAAACTATGTGTCTAACAAATTGATATTTTATTATTAACGATAACCAATTTTTTCTTTTTAGTTTTAAATTTCTTTAATGTTTATTTTATAACATTTGCTCAGTTTACACTTTAAATTATTTTAGCTTTAAAATTAGATATAATTATAGATAGAGAAAATTGTTTTAGATATTATTTATATTACCAAAACTTTAAAATAACTACTATAAAAAGTGTCGATAAATTGTTTTGTTTATGAATTAATTAATATTTTAATTGAAACTTTAGTATCATTTAGTTTGTTGAAACTAATTAAATTTAAAATAGCTGAAATGTCAATTAAAAAAAATTATTAGTTTTACATTTAAACTAAGTAATAAATTTAATAAACCTTTAAATGATATTTATATGTTTGGCTCTGTAGTATAGATGCCCTAATGATGGTTTTTAAACTCTCTTTGTTTTACATCAAAATGTAAACCTAGTGGTCAAAACATGTACAATATTTTAATATTTTAGTTATTTATTTATCCTAACCTTTATATTTAATTTATTTTATTATCTAAAATTCAAAAAAGTTTTCATTTTTCCAAGTTTGCTATTGAAAAATGTTCATAGTTTAGGTACTTATAGACTTTTAAGTTTAATTTATTACTTAACAAAATCTGTAGTAAACAAAATTATGTTATATCAAAAAACATTCCTAGAAAACAAATTATGTGCTGTTTTTATTTTTTCTGATTTTTATTTTATTTTTTAGTTTTTCTGGTTCTGTTCTTATAGTCTACAAAAACTAATTATACATTATCATTTCAACTACTCTACCTTGACATTATCATAGTGATATCATAGTGATATTATTAAAATTAAAAAAATAGTGGTATTTAAGTCATGATGGAATATAATACTTTAGATTTTAAAGTTTTTTAAATTTTAATAGCAGTAAACTACACTTCAATTTTTGTTAAGTAAAATAAGGTATTAAAATATTATTAATTTTGCTATAAAATAAAATTACTTTTGATTACACAATATTATTAATAATTAAAATATTTGAAGCAAAAAAGTAATAAAACCAACTATGAAACAAAAAATCAAGTAATTTATGTTTAGGTTTAGCACCTATTTTCATTTTCCATTCAGACAAAAAACTTTAAAAAGTCAATGGCCGATTGAACCCCTTTTTTATAAATTATTTATACAAGTTTAACATTGTGTAATAAACTTTTTAAAACTAATAACTTTTAAAAGTATATCCAAAAGTTTTTGTTTACTAACTTATAGTGACTTAAGGTATTTTAGTTATTAATTCAAATTTATCATAAAACTCAGCATACTTTTAAAGTTTTGTATTGGATACAAATCTTTCATATGCTATTCCCTTGTTTAATTTTGAATGTTAAGCTTTACAAAATATTACCAATGAAGCGTGAAAGTAATAATGTAGTTGCCTTAAAAATTTAACAAAGAGAAGTGACTTGTAATAAAGTTATATGAAATTAATATTGAAATCTTGTTCAAAATTGAAATTAAATTATTTGTAAAGCTGTGTTGTATTTTTATTGCATTTTGTATGAAGTAAACATAAGAGTTGTACATTAAAACTTATTCAATTAATCTATAGTTTACATTATTTAAATTTTTAAGCATTTTCCACATAAACTTAAATTATAAACAATTTTTATGTATACCATGATATTTATCAAAGTAAATTATTTTAGAAACAGTGTGTTTTATTTTTTTATAGTAGTCTTTTTTATAGTAAATTAAACTGTCTTGTTTAATGTATAAATTGCTATCTCAAATAAATTCTAATATTTTTAATATAGTAATTAAAAAAGGTAGGATTAAATTAGGGGTGGGCAACGTACGGCCCGCGGGCCGGATCCGGCCCAAAGAGTGAAAATGACCGGCCCCCAAACCTTTTTAATTTTAAATGGGATCCGGCCCGCAGGCAACATTGATCCGGCCCGCAAGTGGGTGATCCGGCCCGCTAAGCATTTTCAAAACTTATATAAAATCCGGCCAGCCAATTTAATTATTACAAAACTTGTACACAACCTTTTTTGAACTACTTCATTAAACAAAACTGTAAGTCTTTGACCCTAAAAACGTTTGTTAAAATGGCTTATTACTTTGTGGTTATAAAACACTATTTTGTTATAGTATCTTGTTCTGTTTCAAGTCAGTTGAAGTGATCCTTTCTCAAATTGTCAAAAAGCAATTGTTTGCTGAATTAACTTTGATTATCTTACCTACCATAATGTTTTCATAAAAAATAGACGTGTCAAAAATTGCTGTCTTTTCCAAATAAGTATTGAGTTGTTTTTTAAATCTTTAAAAAAATAAAAATAAATATCCTCTTAAACATCGACAAACTTTTTAAGTCAAACAAATTTAAATTTTTGTCAAATGTTTTAATCTTAGACTACCATTTGCACTTTTTCTGCTATTGTTTTTTTTCATTAAGGACTTTTTGATTAATTATATGGTTAAGTTTAGTGATGACCAATTGATGACAATAGTTTCACTTGATAATAAGTTTGGTCGTCGTTTTGCAGACTTTTAACAATTAAGTGAAGAATTCGACATTATTTCATCACCGTCGACGTTTGACACCGAAAATGTACATAGTAATATTGTTAGAACTGTTGAACTTCAATGTGGCAGTACACAAAAAGAAAAGTTCAAAACTGAAAAATTGACAGATTTTATGACTTACTTAACAAGTAAAAGTTTGTAAATTTGAAAAAGATTACAATGAAGTTATTTGTTTTGTTTGAGTCTACATATTTTTGCAAACAAACATTCTTAACCTTGTATATAAAAAAAAGTTAGCTGCGTTCAAATCTTACTGATACAAATTTGCAGTCATTACTGAGTATATCTACTTCAAATAAACTACCAGATTTCAAACAACTTGTTAAAAACTTTTATGATCTAAAAATTTCTCATTGATTTCTTTTTAGTGTAATTATTCTTGCTAAATTCTTTAAACTTAACATTTTAAGTATAATGTGACAGTTTTATGTTTTAGTTTTTCGTTTAGTAATATTTTCACTAGTGAAATCGGTCTTAATCTAAAAGTCTACTAAACTTAAATGTTGTTATGCTAAAAATATATATTAATTTCCTTTTTGTTTCAATATTTCGTTATTTTATGTTAGTAGTCTTATTAAAGTATTTTAGGTGCACTTTTTGATTAATATTTTTAAAGTACAGAATTTAGTTAAATTTCGTGTGTTAGTTATAACTATTTGATATTTTGAAAGTAAAAATGTTGAAATTTCAAGCCAAAGTAATTTGTTATCTAGGCTTAACTGTTTTTTAAACAAGTTAATAAGAAAATTTGAAATCAAACATATAATTTTTGTTGCTTTTATAAGATTTTTAAATAGATTTTATGTATTATTTATAGAGCCAAAATTTGTCAACTTCTAAAGATGACCATGGAGCTAGTTGTGTTGTTCGATACTTCATACATTTAAAAACAAACATTTCCGACCATAAACATTAACAAGGATAAGCTATCTTCAAACCTAATTGGTAGTTCAGTGCACTTGCAGATTTTCCAAAACTATCATGCAACTAGATTTAAACAACTCTAATACATGATCAACCTTAAGTGTTTCATCGAGATCTTTTAAATATATTATTTGCTTTTTATGGTAAAACTGTTTATTATATCAGAATTACTTTTTGTTTTGTTTCTTTTATACATGCAAAAAAATGTAATGAATCTTCTTTAGCTTAATTAAATTAAATAACAGTAATTTAATATTGTATTGTTTGTTAATTTTTGAAAAAATATTATCACTATAAACTCAAAATAAGGATTTCCAAAATTATTTAATTTCAAATAGTTTGCAATTTTTTTTATGTTTTAACTTGAAATGTTAGGCTCAAGTAACTTTTAGTAACCAAATTATAATTCTTTTAGGACTAATTAGTATTATTTCGGTCCAGAGTTATAATATATATATATATAGAATTATGAATACTTAACTAAATTTAACATAAAATTTCATACATGAGAACCTTGGTAATTAATGTATTGATTCAAAATTCTGAAATACCCGATCAATAAGCATCTAACCGTATCCAAATCTTTTTGAAATTAGCTTCCATTCGGATCCAGATCTTTGTCTAAAACAAGTATTTAGCCGGATCCGGATAATATGTTTAAAATGGGATCCGGATCTAAAAAAGGATCCAGCTAAATCCAAAATATCACTAACTTAAAATGATCCGGCCCGCTGAGGACTATATTTTTCTGGATCCGGCCCGTCAACTATTTACGTTGCCCACCCCTAGATTAAATCAAGAATATTAGTACAAACAAATATCAAGTACTTTATTTTCAGGTAAAGTTAAGTTATTTTAATTTACCTTAAATGAGATTTTTATTCAGATATTTTATAGCCAACTTTGTTACAAATATGACTATTTTTTTGTAAATTTAGAAATATGTATTTTATTTTTTTCTATAGGATTAAAACTCAGGATGACTCAGGAAGTTAATTGTAATTTGAGATATTTTGTTTTATTTTGATTAAAAAAATGGCAACCCTACTCATGCTTGTTGTTGGTTCCTCAGACTGATTTTGTTTTGGTTTCAAGAAAGGCACACCTGTTAATCATACTTTTTATAAAAATCATTAATTCTTTTGAACTTATTTTAGACTACTAACTAGGAACCTTAATTTTTATTACGTACTATTTAGAAAAATTATAATTTTAAGAAGATTTAAGAAAATTTAAAATAAGATAGTTTAAACAATACAAATTTATTTAAATTTATTGATGTTCTTAAATTGACTTAAAAAAGATAATTACTATTTTTTACTATAATAACATGTAATTATCTAGTTAATTTTAAATAAGAAAGCTTAGATTTATTGCTTAATAGATTAAATAGATCAATGTATTAATATATTAATGGATAAATCGATTAATAAACGACATAGATAAACAGGTTAACATATTGATAGATTAGTAGAGTAAAAGACTTAATTATAAAGCAATTTAAAATACAGTTGTATCAAAGCATAATTCCAAATATTTCATTAAGATATTTTCATAAAACTATTGGCTAAAATAATTTAAAAAACACTATTGAATTTGTTTTAAATAACTATGAACATTGTTAAAGTAAGGTTTACTTTTTAGGTTGAAAATAATGTAAAATCACTATATGTTGACATATATATTCGTTTCGTTTTAAATTTTTTTTATATTGTATTTAAAAGTATACAGTAGCATTGTTATAAATAGATAAAATTATATATAAGAAGAGCAGAAAATAACTAATATATCATAGCTAGTTAATACTACTTACATATATATAGCGCGTAGCAGTCAAATTTGCACGAGCGTAGAAAATTGCACGACGGTAAAAAATGCACAATGATACTTTAAAACAATGACACTTTTGCATAAGAAGACAAAGTTGCACGAAGGGCCAGATATGCCCGAAAACAATCTTGCACAAGAAACCAATTTTGCAAACAGATATTTTTGCATTTGGCTTAATTTTTTTGTTTATATAAATTTTATATTAACTTTATCTATTATTTAGTTTGTTTTTTTTTACTATCACTGTTATTCTAACCATTACCCTCGGTCGGTATCTTTTTTTTGATTACTTTTATCAATTATTTATTGTTTTTTAATTAATAATTTCTTTTTAAGTTCTATTAAATTTAATTTTACGATTTTTTTCACCCCTAACCCTTCTTTTTTTTAACTTTGTTTTAGTATCAATTTATTTTTGAGTTTTCTTTTATTTTTTTTATTAGGTTTTTTTTTAAGTTTTATTTCTGATTTTTTTACTTTTACACAAAATATGACCCTCCATGCAAAATTGACCCGTGGTGCAAAAAATTGTCTTCGTGCAATTTTTTGCCCTCGTGCGAATTTGTCTTCGTTTATAAGTAACTTCGTGCAATTTTGTGCACTCGTGTGATTTTGTTTTCGTGCAATTTAGTCCCACCGTGCAATTTAGTGACCTCATTCAATTTTGTCTTCGTGTAACTTTGACTCGTTCTCATATATATATATATATATATATATAATTTATTCAAATGGCGATTTTAAAAATTCTGGAACATATGTTTCACAAAGCTTTAATTTTTCATAAAGCTATGATCATCAGCCAGTTAAATTCAAAATACAAAGCACTGTACTAAACAAAGATACAAAAGTTATTAAAAAAACAAAAAACAGTATGACGTAATATTAAACATTACAAATATTCAGTACAAAAATCGATCTACCTTCTAACTAGTTAAACAACTAAAATTAACGAAAACAACAGTTAATTGACTATAAAATGCTTCAAAATGTGTTGTGTTTTAAAAGAAGCTTTTTTATATGTCGACAAGACGATATAAATTCGCTTCGCTTATTTAAACAACCTTCCTTTTTTAACGCATACATAACGGCTGTTGATTCTTTTAAGCACAGCCTACAAACAGGGTTGTTACCATCTGCTATTGGCTGTGCTCTTTTTATCACCTCCCAAGTTAATTTAAAATCAATGTTTTTGCGCTTAAGGCCGCAAACATACTTCGAAAGCTCAGTTTCATTTTCGTATACACCACCTTTAAAGGATTTTTTATGGTTGGCATACCGAAATCTGAATTGAGTGGAGCATAGGCCGATGTAGAACTTCTTTTCAAGGTCAGAGTTAACTGTTGCCTTGTAAATAATGTTCTCTGGCCGGCAATTGTCCCCCTTCAAATTGTATTTACAGCCACCGGCGCAATTACACTGATTTTTGATTGAATTACTTTTGTTTAAAATCCTTTGATTATGTGACTTGATTAATCTCTCCAAATTCGCCATACATGAATAACTGATTCGCATATTATGTTTGTTTAATATCTTTGATAATGGGTTATTTTTCTTGAAATGGTTTTTTACTAGATTTATAAATTCTCTGCTGATGTTTGTTTTAACTGAAGTACAGAATGGGGGATTATACCAAATTATATTTCGCTTTCTTTTACTTTTATTGGTCGTTTTGTTTTTTTGCTCCGTTGTTTCAAAATTAAGTTTATCATTGTAACCGCATTTTTTCATTATTAGTTCGTAATCTTGTTTTGTCTTTAAAAAGTTTTCTTCGTTGCTTGATCTTTTATTTAAACGTTTATTAATTATTTTTGGTATTTGGTTTATAATATTTTTTGGGTGGCTAGAATATTTAATTATATACATAATTTTTGCGTTTTTCTTTTTATAAGGCATATAGGAGAGATCATGCAAGTTGAGCTTCACATCCAGGTAGTCAGTCGTCAACATTGGTAATTCAATAGTGACTCTTAACCCCATAGACTTGAAGAAGGCGTGCGTTTGTTTTTTTAGCCTTTCAACTATAAAGCCAGAAGAATTGGGCAGTACAGCTAAACCATCGTCCCTGTACAACCCAACTCTTTCTAAACCAAAGATATTCTTCAACCCATCTAACAAAAAAAGACCTACTAATTCACATAACTCTGCACCCATGAACGATCCCTGCGCTACATCAAAAAGAGAGCTGGTGTTATTTGCTCTCTTCTTTTGCCACAGGTTTCCTTGTTCATAAAGTACTGATTTACATGCGTTTTTTATTAGACCTAAATCTTCAGTAGGTACGCTAGTATAAATACCAGCAAATTTTAGTGATTTTGTTACCAATTCTTCGCTGATAGAAAGATAAAAATCGACTACATCAAACTTAAAAAAGCTGTACGTTTGTTTTTCCAAACCAGTGAACCAATTTAAGACTTGGTCTGTATCAGTCCACTGCATAAGTTTAGATTTTAAACGCACAGCCTTATTAATACAGTCAATCTTAACCTTAACTATACGACCTACATCGGACTTAGAAGTATTAATCAATCTACACTTGGGATGTGTCAAAAAGTTATCTTTATGGTCTTTGACCGTTATGTATGCGTTTTTTAATGGCAATTTTTTAATCCTATCGTGTATTTTTAAGTTTTTAGTTAAATTTTTAGCTTCTACATTAATATCATTTAAAGTTTTATCAGTACTTTTTTCGTAATCTTTAGTAATATTGTCTTTTAATAATTTTTTATAGTCATTTACTGAAATTTCGTAAAAATTAGAAGTTTTATCAGAAGGCACAATCAAATTTTGTAATGTAGACTTTTGTTTATTTAAACAATGTTAAGAATAGAATTGGGTTATATTTAAAAGCACTTCTACAAAAAAAATGAAGTGTTTGTTATTTAGATTTTTTTTTTAATTTTTCTCGGTTTGTTCTAATAGGTTTAAACAACTTACCAAACAATGAAATTTCAACCTTATTAGTTTGACATTATAATATTTTTATTTTTTTAGACAGGTGCTAGAGTTTTAACGTTTTGTCTTATTTTATATTTTTAAGTTATATAATGTTACTAATGCTAAACTAAACTTCAAATTTATTTACTTTATATAAGATATAAAAAATATAAAAAATTAGTTTCCATAGTATAACCAAAATTTATTGTTGACCATTTTCTAATGACTTAGAGTTTTTTCAGTTCTTTATTCTTATGATATTGCGTTGTTTAATTTTGAATATTAAGCTTTACAAAATGAGCCCAGTCAATAAAGCGTGAAAGTACTAATGTATTTGAACTAAAAATGAAACGAACAGAGTGACTTGTAATATAATGATATAATTTATAATTGATACAAAATGCCAAAACGTTTGACTACTTGCTTAGATTGTTTTGAAAAGAATTATAATAAAACGTCCCAGAGATAAACTTACTTACCTAATAAAAGCATTATTGCTACCCCACTGAAAAAAATCTTAAATTCACCACACCTACTAAAATAAATAAATTTATTTATGAAAGTATTCTTTTCAACAATAATTGCTTTAATTAATCGCTATTTATATGTACAAGAAATCAATGGTACCCATAATCAATGAAACCTAAAAGGCTGATCAGTTCTAAATATTATGTAACGTTAAGTTCATAAACATATTTGGTTTTAGAAAAAATTTTAAATTGATACAAAGTTTATTAATTGTAGAAACAAAGTCACAACTGTTTATATTTTTTAAATATTTAAAAATGAGATTTGTTGCTTTAAGGAAACTGTTTATACTTTTCAGGCTTATATAATTAAAATTTCAACATCAGTTGAAGAAATAGAGCTATTTAGATTTATTTCTAATGGACAGTATAAACATTTAGTACTGAACATTAAAACAAATAATGATTTTATTCCTTATAGTTCCAGTGGTTCATCTGGTTTAACTGAAAAAGAAGCCATAATTAAAATAACAAATGATTTCGTAAAGGATTACAATTCGGACTACTACAAAGTGAAAATAATTGAAGGTTTTCATCTGCTGCGTTTGAGAGTAACAACTTTGCCTTTTGCTTTTATGGATATTCCTGTTCTACCAGAACCCCATTCCTCATGTAAAATGAACAATCTTGATAATTCCACGACAGATCTACAAGAAAACGAAGTTTCTCAGAGTGAATTGAAACAAAAATTGTCTAACACTGACAATAACAGTGAAGTAGCGAAGTTTTTTGAAGACAATAAATGTTCTATTTGCCTTAGTAACTACAAAGAGATATTTAATGAAGACCTTCATATAGTAGTTCTATCTTGTGGTCATCCGTTGTGTTGTGAATGTGCTGATAACCTTTTGGTTAGTAATAAGGGAGAGTGTCCAAGATGTAGAAGAATTTTCACTGGTCTGTCGTTTGATCTGATGAAGTTCAACGAAGATTTGACGTTAAAGACTGATGACAAAAAATTATTTTTATAATTTTTTACAAAATTAATGTTTTAAAATGTTTATTTTTCTTTTTACTACAAGTTTTAGCCAAAATATACTTAAAATTAATAGTCGTTTAAATGTAAAGTAATTAAAATTGTTTCATTTTTTTAATTGCTACTTACGCTAGTTTATTTAGTTTAGTTATTTTGAGTTTTTATTGCAATAAACTTAAAACTAGTGATACAAGTGTCTTTTCTTTATATAAACAACTTTTTTAAGTATTTAACTAAAATATATTTTATTTTAGTTAAATTCAATAATTTACTTACCAACAAAGTTAATTACATAAAAGTTGTTTCAACTATTATCACTGATACAAGTGTTAACTTTATGTGATTAAATTTTAAAAAAATTACTCAAAAACAAAACATTCTAACTAAAAGTGTTTTAACTAATATATCTAATGAAATAAAATCAAAGTTTATACAAATAAAGTCGGTTTTAAAGTTGCTCAATATTTTTTTGCGCCAATATTTTAAATTTTTATATTAAAATTATTCGAACCTGGCCGGATTCAAGCTTAAAAACTAAATCTGTTGATTTAAAAATCAAATTTTTTATGTGCTTATCCATTTAGTATGAGGTAAAAATGTATTTTTATCAATACAAAACTTAACCTTAACAATATTCTTATGGCTTTTTAGATATTCCTTTTGAATCAATTATAAAATGCATTAAGAAAAAATTGTTTAAATTTTGTTAAACAAAGTCTTTGTGTGATAAAAACTAACCTTTTACTTAAATACTGTACAAAGCTTAATATAACACTAAATACAACTATAATAGGCATTAACAAAAAATGATTAATAATTAATAAATATCTTAAAAAATTAAATAAGAAGCTAAGATAACACAGTGTTTTATAATTTTATATAGTTAACACTTTCAGATGACAAAAAAAAGCAGATTTTTTTTACGTTGGAGAAACACTCACAATCAAACAATCTGTTGTTTATTTATTTTTCTTTTCTTTTTGGGGATAAAGTTAATAAAATAGTTTTTATTAAAACCATAATGTTGGTTTAGTAAGGACACAGAGCTTTAACTATAAAGATTCAGTTAAAAATATTTAGTGTTTCAGATAAACATGCTCTTGGGCAGCAGATTTATTCTTCAAGGGTCGCAGTTGGCCCGCAGCTCACGTGTTGCTGACCCCTGAGCTAAAATATATTTGTAACTAAAATTTAATATACATATATGAACTCATTCATATGATAGAAACTGTGCTAATTATAAATATTATAGAACTAATTTTAGATATGAACTATACTATTTATAGATATTATAAAACTAAATGTTAGATATGAACTTATTCATTTGCTTTTTTATTACGTTTAGTTCTTTTTTTTGAAGGATTGCACAGTAAATATAAATCCAATAAGAAAACCCCCCTGTTGTGTTGGATAATTTTAACAAAGTCCCTTCAAAAACAAAAATAATAAATTCTCAATATATTTCCAGAGCTTACAGCAAAACAAACAATATAAGTTAAACATTTATACATATAAGTTTATAGTATATGTATTTAATGATGTTAGCATATATTGTGACAAATTATTAAAATAAAAAACACGAAGTTAATTTTCAAATTTGTCATTTAGCTTTCTAAAGATTACAGGTTAGTTACTATTTTTCTAAAAAAATTCTTCAAAGTTTTTCGAGTCTTTTAAAAATATAACAAATTACAAGTTTTAGTGTAAAACAATATTTACATGAAATATATGCTTCCAAAATTATAATTGCTGAAAAGATACTAGGTTGCTACTTTATCAGTGTTTGTAATAAAATAAACCAAATGTAAAATTAATATTATGTAGTTTTTAACACTAGACTAAACTGTATGCCTTAAACATAACATTCGTATGTATTTTTTTATGTTTATCTTAACTTTGCTAATTTGTATAGTAATATTGTCTAAATTAATACTATTTTCAGTTTTTTCTAAACTAGTTTTTGAAAAAGTTTTAATTTTAGGTTTTTTCAGGTTTTTGTAATGCATTTTTTTTAATGAAGATTTTTTATTATTGGTTGAGATTTAAGAACACTTCTAAAAAAAATAACTTTGTAATTTTTTTTTTTTTTTTTTTTTTGTTTAAATTTTCATGGTTTAACTTTACTGTAAACTAACAACTCTACCTTACTCATATCAATTTAACAACTCTACCTTGGTATAGTATTGTTATGTTACTTACTCTTTTTAATAAATTGTTATTAAAGTTATAATTGTTAAATTAAAATCTTCATTGAAACTTAGTCTAAAATGCATAATCAAACACTTGAGACTACATAAAACAAGGTTTCTAAAATTTTTTTGCAAATGGCCCCTTTAAAGAAATTTAAAATGTCATGGCCTCCTTCAACAAGATTACTCAAAAACTATCTGAGACTTTTTTTTTTTGCTCTTCATCTGCAACTAGATAATATCTATTGTAAATTTTTTTATTAATTTAATTTTTAGTTTTATTATCAGTTTTTTTAGATTATTTTATATTCTTGTTCGAAACAGTCCCTTGGTGCAAAAGTGTCTTCGTGCAATTTTGTTCTCGTGCAATTTAGTCTCCTAGTGCAATTTTTTATTCGTGCAATTCAGCCCAGTTCTCGATTTATGTGTTGAAAAGTATGTTTTTGCCTGAAAGTTTTTTATAGACTAATTTTCTTATTTCTCCAACATTAATTATATTAATACTGTTTTTTCATTTGTTAATGATAAGTTTATTACACTGAATTTACATTTTTTACAGGGTTGCCAAAAACTCTGATTAATTCGTGCTAGTTTTTATAATTTTCAAATTTTAGACTAGGTTGTATAAATTTAGTATCTTTTACTAACTACTCTGTTATTAAATTATTGTATTAGGTAGTTAAGCTTGATGAAGAGTAACTGTTTTTTTTTTAAGTTGCGCTCATATTAGTTTTTGCATTTCTTTTTTTTATAAACTGAGAATTGCGTAATAAAACTCCGGCTAGTTTATTTACTTACTAAAAATTAAAAAATAATACTTACCAAATAAAAAAGATAATAAATTAAAATTATTGTATATTTTTTATTATATTTATCTAAAATTTAGTTTTTTATATTTAAAATTGTATTATATATTTCGATTTTTTTAACAATTAAACAGATCTCAACAACTAGAGGAGAACCTCGTCAGTGCTTAATTAAATCTTGTTCAAATGGAATTATACTTGAATTAGATTCATTTTAGCACTGACGAGGCTCTGACCGAAACTTAGGTTGTAAGATAAAGTCTTAAAAGAATAAATTTTTGAATTTTAATTGTCTGAAATTCCAAAAAAAAACATTCTTTTCAAACCTTGTTCAATAAATTTCTTATAGTTCAGGTACTTATAAGTTTCTATGATGTAAACTTTTGCTTAATTCAAAAATACAGTATATAAAATTATGTTATATTAAAAAACATTCCTAAAAAAATATATATTATTTATTTCTTTGAATTTTTTGGATTTCTGAAGTTTTCTTGTTCTGTTCTTATAGTCTACAAAAACTAGGCAATGTCTTTTCAACTACTCTACCTTGACATTATTATAGTGACGCGTAAATTTTCAATTAGTATTTGATTTACGATGTATTAAGTGATTTTAGATTTTAAAGTTACTTTAATGTTACTAATGCTAAACTACACTTTAATTTTTGTTAAGTAAAACTAGCTAAAGAGTCATAGATAATTTTGTTAACATTAATATCATATTTATTTAAAAAATATTTACAATAATTAAAGTAGTTGAAGCAGAAAAGCAACAAAACCAACTTTAAAACAATAAGACAAGTTTTATTTAATTATGTTTAGCACATAGTTTCATTTTCCGTTTTCCAAAACACACTAAAAAGTCAATGGCTGCTTGAACCCCTTTTTTAGCCAACATTTATAAAATTATATTATTGTGTAATAAAGTTTTTTAAATTAATTAATTTTTAAAGTTTTTTTTTGCTAAGTTATAGTGATTTAAAGTTTTTTAATCTTATTTCAAACTTTTAATAAAATTCAGCATACTTTCAAAATTTTTTAATGGGATGCATCTTTGATATGCTTTTCTATTATTTAATTTTGAATGTTGAGTTTTACAAAATACAACCAATGAAGCGTGAAAGTACTATTGTAGTTCCACTAAATTTTTAAAAAAAGTGACTGATATAAAGTAGTATGTAATTGGGATTGAGATCTTGTTCAAAAATGTAAATAGACTTAATTTTAAAAATGTGTTGTATTTTAATTGTATTTTGTATGGTGTTAACAAAGTAGTTATTCATTAAATTAAATCAATTTCTCTCTAGTTCTAATTATTTAAATTTTCTAATTATTTTCCACATAAATTTAAATTTTAACTTAGTTTTAGGTATTCCAAATGATATACTAAACTAAGTTATATTTTGTGATAGTGTTTTTTAGTTCTTTTTTTTTATAGTAGATGCATTGTTCAAAATGTCTTGTTTGAATTTTTAAAAGTCATCACTAAAAGTATCAAGTGTTGATGAGAAAGTAGTTAAATAAGGTAAAATTTTATTAAGAATAGTAGTACCAATAAAATTCAAGTACATAATTTTCAAGTAAAGTCAAGTGGTTTTATATACTTGAAAAAGATTTTTTTTAAGACACTTTATAGCCAACTTTGTATAAAATATGAGTATTTTTTTATAAATTAAGAAAATATATATTTTATTTTTTTCTGAAGGATTAAAACTCAGGATAAGTCAGGAAAGTTTAAAGTCATTTAAGACAGTTTGTTTTTTTTTTACTTATAAAATGGCAACCCTGCTCATGCTTGTTTTTTGTTCTCAGACTGATTTTGTTTTGGTCTCCAGAAAAGCACACCTATCAATTATACATTATATAAAGTTCATTGAAACACTTAACTTGAAATACTAGCTAAGAATTTCAATTTTTATTTCATGGTATTTAAATAAGTTAAAATTTTACCAGATGTAAGAAGCTTTTAAATATAATAGTTCAAAACAATATATATTTCATCATATTTTGCAAATATTCTTAAGTTAACTTTATAAAGATTATTTATTTAGTTGTTATTTTATTAGTTATTATTTTGTACTATAACAACATGTAATTAAAAAGAGAAGTAAAGTTTATGTAATTTAGATGATTTATGTATAGAATCATTTTGTGAATGATTTTATTATTTAAAGTTGTTAGCAACTAGCAATATATTACTTAATTTGTTGCATTTAATGATAAACAAAATGTTATGACTAATGCTGGCCTGTTTTTTAAAAAGGTTAAAATATAACTAAAACAATTATAAATTTTTAAATATGGTTTAGTATTTTATTTAGTTTAACCTTATTAAGAACTTTAATCAGTGATAATTTTGAAATAAATTTGTCCATTAAAAAAAAGCATTTAATGAACTCAGTTGTGTTTCACGTCTAATCAGCTGAAAATGACAAATCAGTTCAGAGAAACAAATCTTTATAAAAATCAGATGTGTTTCAGGGTTACAAGCAAGTATTCATTTTAAAATCAATAATAATTATTCTTTATGTTAATATTACAATAGTGGACTATAATACTATTTCTAACTATTTCACTAAAGTATTTAAATTATATCATGGCTTTCATTTGAATTATTTATGTTTTTATCATTTACTAACTTATTAAAATTTCATAAAAAATTTTTTTGGGGATAGAAACTAAATTTGTGTTTTAAATGTTACTTAAAACTTAAAAAGTTTAGCTCATGTTATAGTTAAGAATTTTGATAGACTCAGGCTGGATTGGAATTTTTTTCCAATTTTTTCAGTTAACTAATCTTAAGTTAAAATTTATTTATTATAAAAATGTTTGTACTTTTTTGTAAAACTCAGGTTGGCTTAGAATTGTTTCTAAAGTCTAAAGTTTAATAAAACAAATTATGTCCTTTTTTTGCTATACTACTTCTTTGGTTGTTTAATATTAGTTTCTTTTATGTTCTTATTACTAATTTTACAGTTTCGTCCTCATAGGTTGACGCGAGTTTTATTTTTCAGAAATACTCGAAAAGTGTTTTAATAATATTTGGGTGAACTTAAAAAAAACTGCAGGCAAACTCGTGCTTGTTAGATTTTTTAAGTTCTTAAAACTTTAATGCTACCATTTTACTTAGATGCAATATTTCTGTATATTGTAAATTTTTAAGTACTAGTGTCTCGGCTAACTGTTCTTAGTACATTGTAAACAATAAATTATAAGATGTTAAATATATTGTAAATTTGTTTATATGAACGTTATATGTTATTTTGCTTGTTATACTGTTTGGTTCACTCACAACTCCATACCGCGCAATTACCATCCGAATCAATTAAAATCAGATCAAATCTCTAAGGATCCTTTTTTTACTGTCTATATCTTTGTTAAGTTTCATTTTTTACTCCGATTCTTGCATCTAACTACTATTCGGTTGGTTTTTTTTCTTTATGTGTGTTTGTTCCATTTATTTTGAACTGATCATATGGAAATTGATCTGAATGGGAATTGTACAGTTTGATTGTTGTTTTTTTTGTGAAAATGTGTACGGATTTGACCGTGTCACATAATATTTATTAATTTCAGTTGTAATGAGACTGCTGTGTTTACTTGCATCTCATATTTTGATGATTTTGTTTAATTATTTGATTGAAAAGTTTTTAGTGAACAAATTGACTATATTTGGATTTGTGCAATCAAGCATACTATTGAATGACTCTCTCTAGTTACATTTATTCCTATAGTTGTTGACAAGTCCTAGAGACTGAAAATAACCTTTATTATTAAACAAAAAGTACATGCAAATTTATTAGTATATTTTTAAAGTTTAAGTATAAAAAGTATTATTTGAACTAAATTTAGTTGTTTTAAAGTTTTTTTAACATTTTATAGTCCATATGAACTAAAGTTTTAAACTGTTATTTACTAAAAATTAATTTTTGTTAAGTTCTATTTAGTCCAAGGAATTTTCAGTTGAACTTTTTTTTTATAGTTATTGGTATAATAGTGTTTTTTTCGTTCTTAATAAAAAACATGTGGGTAGCTGTCTAGTTTACACAAAAGTGCACGAAAATACTTTTGAACGAAGGGCCACTTTTGAATGTAGACACTATTGCAAGAGCAGAAAATTTTGCACAGGTTAATTTTTTTGTTTTTTAGTTTTTTTAGCATTATTTTTCTTTGTTAAATTTAATTTTTTTAATTTTTTTTTTGTTTTATTTTTTGACTTAATTTTTTATTTTTACTATTACTTTTACCCCGGACCCTCACCCTTGGTCAGTATTTTTTGTTTTAATTAATTTTGTTCTGTTTACTAATTTTATTTAACTTTTATTTCTTTATTTTTTTTTGATTATTTTTTATTTCTGTATTCTTACTGTCACTGTTACTCTATCCCTTACCCTTGGTCAGTAACTTTTTTAATTTTTAGTTTTATTTATCTTTTTTATTTTTAATTTTTTCTATATTATTTTTACTTTTGTGCAAAAATGTAACTCGTGAAAAATTGAACCTTGGTGCAGAATCATCTTCGTGTAATTTTGTGCCCTTGTGTAAATTTGGTTAGTGGAAGTTTGGTTCGTGCAGATTTAGCTTTATGCATTTTTGTGCATTTCTGCAATTTTGTTGACGTGCACTTTTGGCCCTCTCGTGCAATTTAGTAACCTCGTGCAATTTTATCTTCGTGCAACTTAGACTCGTACCTAAAACATATATTGTTCAAATTGTCTTGCCTTATATATAAAAAGTAGTTCCAAACATAATTAATTTTTTTAAGTTGAATAATTAAATAAGTTAAATATACTAACATCCTTACCATAAACAATGTTCAAAAATACTGCCTTCTACAATTGATACAAACAGGTATTTTGTTTATTTTATGATAATAATTTATTTTTTACAGGATTTAAACTGATAAAATGTCGACTTCAATTAACAATATACAAATAACGAGGTATGCTTCTTATGGTAGTTTTGAAGATTTAGTATTAAAAATTAGGGGAAACAACGAAATTCGCCAGTATGAGTCCAGTAGTTTATATAGTTTTACTGAACACGAAGCTGTAAGTAAAATAGCAAATGATTTCGTAAAAGATTACAAGTCTGAATATTACAGGACGAAAATCATTCAAGGTTTTCAACAGTTGCGTTTAAGAGGAGATCGTTTTAAAGATGAAAAATTTGATATTCGCGACATGGAAATTCCTGTTCTACAAGAACACCTTGAACCCCATTCCTCATGTAAAATGAACAATATTGATGATTCCACGACAGATCTACAAGAAAACGAAGTTTCTCAGTGTCAGTTGAAACAAAAGTTGACAGAAGTTAACAAGGACAGTGAAGTTATGAAGTTTTTTGAAGACAACAAATGTTCTGTTTGCATGAGTAACTACAAAGAAATAGTTAATGAAAACCTTCATATCGTAGTTCCATCCTGTGGACATCCGTTGTGTTGTAAATGTGCTGATAAAGTTTTAGTTAGTGAGAAGAAAGATTGTCCAAGTTGTAGAGGAGATTTTACTGCTCAGTCGTTCGGTCTCATGAAGTTCAACGAAGATTTGACGATAAAGGCTGATGATGGAAGATTATTTTTTTAATGCTTTAGAAACAATATGTTTTAAAAAGTTACTTTTTTATTTATTACATTTGTTAATCTAGATAAACTTAAAAAGTATAGTTGTTCTAATGTAGTGTATTAAACGTTTACTTATTTAAATACATGTTATTAAAGCTTTTTGACAAGATAAATTACTTCGAGCTTAATTAAAAATAAAGTAAATGCTACTGATACAAGTGTTTTTTTTATGTGATTTAATTAAAATAATGTTTAATTACAAATTTTTCCTAGCTAAACCTAATAATTAATCTACAAAAAAAGTACCTGAAAATATTTTTTTATTTTTTTATTTTTTAATAAAAGACGTTTATCAGGAAGTTGTAGTTACATAATGGGTTTAGCCCTAAACTTTAGCTTATGAATATATACTTTTTTCTAACTTTACCTGATGTAATGTTTTAAAATGTAAGTTTTTTTTGTTCTATAATACATTTTAGTTTATTTGGATCCGGCCGGGTACTAATTACAAAATAAAAGATCCGGGTCTAGCTGGTTTTAATTATTAAAAAGAACTGAACCCGGCCGGATATTAAAGTTATGGATCCGATTAATCACTATTTTGAATTAATTTATCTTACAAATGTTTCTCAAGCCATTTTAAGTGCCTTTTAAGTATTCTATATATATCTTAACCTTAGGTCAAATTAATGCTAGTTTAATAAATACAATAAATTGGTCACTGAAAGTTACTCGAGCATAAAAACACAAGCTAAAACATATAAGCTTTTAATCAAATACTTGGAATGATCTATTTTTGGTAACCCTGGGCTTGAGAGTATTGATGTGGCTTATAATTAATTAGATTTAATAAAATAAGTTTTGTAATACTGATCTTGGCTGGCCGGATTCCATTGATCTTTTTAAAAACATCAGGGGTTATTTTAAATCTGCGGGGAGGTTTCGGTAAGCGAACAGAACGTTGCCCGGCCCTAAACCATAGCTTTTATAGTTTTTCATTTGAATCTTTAAACTTTGCAAAATACTTGTTTATAGTAATTAATTTGGAACAGTTAAATAATTTTATTAGAAAAAATAACAAATCATGCTTAACAACAAAATTTTGTAAAATAGTGTTAATTGTGTTTTTTTTAACCGAACCATTTTACTGCTTTATTTTTATATTTGTGGCGTATTTATATCTTGGGTTTCCTATTGCCTATGCGACACTTTTGTTTAAAAGTTTTTTTATATTTGTTAAGTATTTGCTATCAAATAATTCTTTTTTATTAATTGACGTAGTTTTATAAAAATTTTTTATATAAATATTATCATACTGCATATAAATAAATTTTAGTTTGCAATCGCATTTGAAAAAAAAAAACTTTAGTTCAATATCTGCCCATCAATAGAGGTGTAAAAACTAATTCTAAATTTTTTATAAAGGCTTTTTTTAGATATCATTAAATAACTCGCATGTTTTATTTATTTTACAATGTTCAAAAAACTTTTGACTTATTTTTGCTTGAGTACTAAAACAATTGTTCACGTCTGTTACTAGTTTGTTTTTATAAAAATAGTTTGTTTTTCATTTAAGTGTGAATTTCTGCGAAAGTAGTTTAACTGGAACTGTTTTATTTAGTAATTTATTTACATGTTATTGAATAAATATTTCTATTATTAGGATTAACTAATTCCTTATATTGATTAGTACATCGTTTTTAGTTCCTTATGTATGAAAGGCTTCGTTGGGGATGTTAGCTTCAAAATACTAGGAATAGAAAATTCATTTTGTCAATACAAACAGGACTTGCGTTAAATTTTAATTGTTTTACTTAATATCAATACATTGGATATTTCAAAAAGATTATGCACTATTTTTCACTATCAATTTCAGATAGTTTAAGTTTTAAACATTGTTATGTACCTGATAAACTTAAAAGTTATATAGTAAAACGTTATGTAACAATACTAATAAAAACTTATACTAAATAGTATATTTTATAAATACTTAGTTACTAATAAAACGCAAAAAGCGCTACTCCTCTAGAAGAGTTTAGACACGATCATGGTTTATAAAAAAAAATTTTAATAGAACTGTATAACTTTAATGAAGCCATAATGTAACATAAACATGAATCTTCTATTATAGTTAGTAATTTTGAACTATCATGTAAGAGACAAAAACTTCAAATGTACAAATATTAAATTTTAACTATATTATCAGGAACAAAAACTCTATTTTTAGATTTTAAAAATTTAATTTTTTGTAACAATAAACAGTAATTTTTTTTGGCATATATGGCAAATATGTCGGCAAACTATGGCAAATAAAAAAAAGTTTGCAATATATGGTAACTAAAGCAAATATTGCAAATGATAGCGATAAAAGCAAACTTAAGAAAAATATGGCATTTATGGGCAAGTGTATTATAAATTATGGAAAATATTGCAAAATATGAAAAGTATGTTAAAAATAGGCAACTAGGGCAAAAAAGATAAATATATTGCAATTATAGCAACAATTAGCAAAATTAAGAAAAACATGGTAAATATGGTAAAGTTTTTTAAAATTATTGCAATTTTATGAAAATAATTAACATTTATGGCAAGTAAATATGATAAATAAAACCATAAGATAAAAAATATATGACATTTAATTTAAAAAACGATGAACCAGTCATGATGTTGATGTTTACTTCAAAGGAATTTAGTGGGTGTACGTTTATATCTTAGTAATCATTACTATCTCTTCCTTATAACAGAAACATCATTTAAAACATCTAGCTGAAATGGAACTAGCAGGATCTGAACCCACACATGTCGATTCATCGTGCTTAACAGCCGGCGTCTTAACACTTCGACCAAACTGCTTCGCGCGAATTTTAGCCTTTGCAGTTTATACTTACTTATTTATTTTTACTTTCTAAGTTTTTGATCTACTATTTTTCTCGGTTTTGATATATAGCAAAATTTGATGTCATAAATTAGCATATTTTTGAACTTTTTCTTTTAATCAATAGTTATTTTTATAATTACATCTGTTCTTTAATCTCTTCATTAATTTAAAATAATTGTTAACGCTTATAATCAGTAATTAAATACACTAGACCGTTAATTATAAAAAGTAATAATGTAAAGTGTATGGTTAAACTATAACTAAGTATTCGTATATAAGCATCTAAATATGTTTTTAGAAAAATGTGTAGCTTATAATTGTGTTCATGTCAAAAATGATTTCAACCAGAGCAGACATGGTAAAAAGCGCCGCTTTTGAATAAAACAAAAACAAATACTAATAAAAAGCCCGGCAGTAGGATATTTTAATCTAAAAGAAAAATAACTTTCACAAAATAGTTATAACAGCTAGTTTTTTATATTAAAATTGTTTTTTTATTCTGAAGATATAGAATGATTAATACAAAAATATTTTAAATTTCATTATTAAAACCTTTGATTTATATTAAAACCACAAATTTACACTTTGTAGTTATTTCATCAAAAAATTAAACTTACTACTCCACAATTTTCATTTGTGGACAAAGCATGCACAAAACAAAACTCTCTTGGTAAACTTCACAAAAAATATTATAAATAAGATATTCAAGTATTTCTCTAATAATGTTGTTTTTTTTTTATTAACAAGCATGTCAAAAGATTTAAGTTTTTTGTAGTTTAAAGAACTCATGTATTTATTTTTTTTAATATGTTGATGCAAAAAAATTTAGTTTATAAGTAATAAGTTTAGATAAAAAGTAAAGTTACAGAAGAAAGATATCTTACACTGTAAAAGTTATTTTATTCTTTTTCAAAGCTTTAAGCTAAAAAATCACTGAAAAAAGAACCTAATTTTTGTTAAAAATAAAAAATGAAGTCAATATGTAAAAATTATATAAAAAATTGTTTAAACTTTACAAAAAAGGCTTAAATACAATAAAGTACATTGTAAAAAAAAAATTTTTATTATTTAACTTGATGGTAAAATCATTACATTAAAAGTAATGTAAATTAACTTATCAAACTTGATAAATTGTAAAATATGAGAAGAAAATTAGATATAGTTTGTTACTTTAGCTTCCTAGTTACTGAAGTGATAAAACAGCTGTAACTAATGATTTTCAAATTTTACCATACCTGAACCAGAGGGTGTCTAGATTTTTCACAGTGAGTTAGCACAATGTTTTTTTTATTTATAACATACTTTCTCAAATAACTTTTAATCACACACTTTAGAAAATTACTGTCTGCTATTATGTTAAACCATTTGATTATAAAAATGTAAAATAAAACTATGTGTCTAATAAATTGATAGTTAATTTTTAACGATAACCAATTTTTTCTTTTTAGTTTTAAATTTCTCAAATGTTTATTTTATAAACATTTGCTCAGTTTACACTTTAAATTATTAAAGCTTTAATATTAGATATAATTATATATAGAGAAAATGGTTTTAGATATTATTTATATTACTGAAACTTCAAAATAACTACTATAAAAAGTGTCCTTAAATTGTATTGTTTAATAATTAATTAATGTTTTAATTGAAATTTAAGTATCATTTAGTTTGTTAAAATTAATTAAATTTAAAATAGCTGAAGTGTCACTTAAAAAATATTATTGGTTCTACATTTAAAATAAGTAATAAACTTAATAAATCTTTAAATGATATTTATATGTTTGGCTCTATAGTATAGATGCCCTAATAATGGTTTTGAAACTCTCTTTGTTTTACATTAAAATGTAAACCTAGTGGTCAACATATGTACAATATTTTAATATTTTACTTATTTATCCTAACCTTCATATTTAATTTATTTAATTGTCTAAAATTCAAAAAAGTTTTCATTTTTACCAAGTTTGTTATTGAAAATGTTCATAGTTTAAGTACTTATAGACTTTTAGTTTAATTTATTACTTAACAAAAAACTGTAGTAAACAAAATTATATTATATTAAAAAACATTCATAGAAAACAAATTATGTACTGTTTATTTTTTCTGATTTCTATTTTTTTTTTTTTCTGGTTCCGTTCTTATAGTCTACAAAAACTAATTATACATTATCATTTCAACTACGCTACCTTGACATTATCATAGTGATATTAAAAACAATAATTGTATTTAAGTCATAATGGAATATAACACTTTAGATTTTTAATTTTTTTTAATTTTAATAATAATAAAATAAACTTTAATTTTTGTTAAGTAAAATAAGGTATTAAAATATAATAAATTTTGCTATAAAATAAAATTACTTTTGATTACACAATTTTACAAATTTATTTTAATTTTACAAAAATGTTTTATTTAATTTTGTTTGATTACACAAAATACAATATTAATAATCAAAATACTTGAAGCAAAAAAGTAATACAACCAACTTTGAAACAAAAAATCAAGTATTTTTATTTAGGTTTAGCACTTATTTTCATTTTCCATTAAGATAAAAGACTTTAAAATGTCAATGGCCGATTGAACCCCTTTTTTATATGTTATTTATACAAATTTAACATTGTGTAATAAATTGTTTAAAACTAATTACTTTTAAAAGTATATCCAAAAGTTATTGTTTACTAACTAATGGTGACCTAAGGTTTTATAGTTACTAATTCAAACTTATTTTAAAACTCAGCATACTTTTAAAGTTTTGTATAGGACATAAATCTTTGATATGCAACTCTATTATTTAATTTTGAATGTTGAGCTTTACAAAATACAACCAATGAAGCGTGAAAGTAATAATGTAGTTGCATTAAAAATATAAAAAAGAGAGTGACTTGTAAAAAAGTTATATGAAATTGGTATTGAGATCTTGTTCAAAATTGAAATTAAACTTATCTGTAAAACTGTGTTGTATTTAAATTGCATTTTGTATGATGTAAACATAATAGTTGTGCATTAAAGCTTATTCAATTAATCTATAGTTTAAATTAATCAAATTTTTAAACATTTTCCACATAAATTTAAATTATAACTAAGTTTTATGTATTCTAAGAAATTTTAAAGTAAATTAATTTAGATACAGTGTGTTTTTTTTGTTATAGTAGTCTTTTTTATAGTAAATTAAACTGTCTTGTTTAATTTATAAAAAGCTATCTCAAATAAATTCTAATGTTCTTGATATAGTAGTTAAAAAAGGTAGGATTAAATTAAGAATATTAGTACAAATAAATATCAAGTGCTTTATTTTCAGGTAAAGTCAAGTTTTTTTAATTTACCTTAAAAAGATTTTTATTTAGATATTTTATAGCCAACTTTGTTTCAAATATGATTATGTTTTTTGTAAATTAAGAAAATATGTATTTTATTTCTCTCTAAAGGATTAAAACTCAGAATGACTCAGGAAGTTTAAAGTAATTTGAGATAGTTTGTTTTATTTTGACTCAAAAAATGGCAACCTTGCTCATGCTTGTTTTTGGTTTCAAGAAAGGCACACCTGTTAATCATAATTTTTATAAAAATCAAATTCTTTTGAACTTATTTTAAACTCCTAACTAGGAAATTTAATTTTTATTACGTGTTATTTACAAAAATTATAATTTTAAAAAGATGTAAGAAGATTAAAGATAGGATAGTTCAAAACAATACATATTTATTTAAATTTTTAATGGTCTTAAATTGACTTAAAAAAGATAGTTATTATTTTGTACTATAATAACATGTAATTATCTAGTAAATTTTAAATAAAAAAGCTTTAGATTTATTGCTTAATAGATTCAATAGCTCAATATATTAATAAATAAATATATTAATGGATAAATCAATTAATAAATGACATAGATAAACAGTTTAACATATTGATAAATTAGTAGAGTAAAAGACTTAATTATAAAGCAGTTTAAAATACAGTTGTAATAAAGCATAAATCCAAATCTTTCATTAAGATATTTTCATAAAACTGTTGGCTAACAGTATTTAGATAACAAAATTGAATTTGTTTTAAATAACAATAAACATTATTCAAGTAAGGTTTACTTTTTAGTTTAAAAATAGTGTATAATTAATTTATGTTGATTTATATATTCGTTTGTTAAAAAATTTTTATTTTATGTTGTATCTAAAAGTATACAGATGCATTATTATAAATAGATTAAGTTGTGTATAAAAAGAGCAGAAAATAACTAATATACCATAGCTAGTAAATACTACTTACATATATAAATGGTGTAGCAGTCAAATTTGCACGAGCGTAGAAAATTGCACGAGGGCAAAAAGTGCACAATGACACTTTTGCATAAGAAGATAAAATTGCACGAATGGCCGAATATGCCTGAAAAAAATTTTGCAAAAGAAACCAATTTTGCAAACAAATATTTTTGCATTGGGCTTAATTTTTTTTTTTTTTATTTAAATTTTACATTAATTTTATTTATTTTTTAGTTTTTTTTCTATCACTGTTATTCTAACCATTACCCTCGGTCGGTAGCTTTTTTTTTTATTACTGTTATTAATTATTCATTGTTTTTTTTCTAATAACAATATTTTTAGTTCTTTTTAGTGTTATTTTACTATATTTTTTACCCCTAACCCTTATGCTCGGGCTGTAACTTTTTTTTCAATTTGTTTTAGTATCAATTTATTTTATTTTTTTTTAATTGTTTTATTTGTGTTTTTTTTTTCTTTTACACAAAATATGACCCTCCGTGCAAAATTGACCCGTGGTGCAAAAATTGTCTTCGTGCAATTTTTTGCCCTCGTGCTAATTTGTCTTCATGCATAAGTATCTTTGTGCAATTTTGTGCACTTGTGGAATTTTGTTCTAATGCAATTTTGACTTTTTGCCATATATATATATATGATAGCTAATACAAAATATTGGTAAAAATTCCTTTGAAATACTAATAAAAAATCCTAATAATAGACTTTAGCTAAACTATACAATATAGCTTGTAGGTTTAAATATTAAGCTCAAGAAACAATCTGTTACAGGTGTTAATAAATATTTATTAACTATTATTGTAAGAAGAAAATATACAGTTAGTTATATATTTTTTAGTATCATGTAGATTTTTTTTCCACTTTGTATGTAAGCTATTGCCATTTGTTTTAAGAGTAATATCTTTCAGAATTTATATTTTTCCTTATAGTTTTCTTAGAATACCATTTTTTGTTTATTGTTAAACTTGAGTTTAACATATGGTTTTAAAAATTTAAAATATCTAAAATGATACTATATTGCTTCTCTATATAGGCTTATACTTTTATACCTCTAAAATTTAGAGTCTAAACTGTCTAAATTATTATTTTTGTATTTAAATTCTTTTTTCAATTGAAATTACAATATTTAAAAAAGAAAAAAACTTTATATTACTCATTTTCTTCAAATTCATTATGATATTTATCTCAAGTTTAATTTTTTTTTATCTTTACTTTTATTTCAAGGTTTTATTAGTATTTTCAAAAAAAATGGCCACCCTGTTTCTAATATTAATTCAAATTCTTCTACAAAATATTTTTTATTTATAATCTAAAAATTCAGATCACATTTCTAGGTAACCATTAGTATTTTGTTAATTAGTACTAACTTCGTTTATAACTTAAAACTCAAAGTTCATATGTACTTTTTTTATGTAACTAACTCAATTGTAAGTTATATAGTGTTATTGGTAATACTTTTAACAACAGATAAATAGCTAAACTTAGTTATACGAAACCAATACAAAATTAATTGATAGATGTACTTTTGTAGTCTACTTTCACTGATCTTAACAGCAAAAGTACAAAAAGCATATGGTGAAAACATTCAACGCTTTTTTTAAACTCAGTCTAGTTGTTTTGTGCCTTAAAAAGTAACAACCCTGATATAACTTGTGAAATTTTATATGTTGCGTTTTGTTTTATAAAAAGTTTTAGTTAGGGTTAAAATTTTTTATAAAAAAATTATCAAGATAAAACGAAATTAAAATTAAAGAAACATTGTAAAATATAAGAAAACAGATAAACCGTATTCTGGGGTCCAAAAAACTAAGCTATACTAAAATTTTCAAATACAAAAAAGCTATAAAATAGGCTTAAAATAGCTGTCTAATGAAACAAAAACCTAAAAACACTAATTGCAAAGCTTTCGTCCTTTATTAAGAACATTTTCGTGCTAAAATACAGATTATTCAGTAAATTTGTATGTTCTAAATAAAGGACGAAAGCTTTGCATTTAGTGTGTTTTGGTTTTTGTTTCATTGTAAAATATAACTAATTAAAATTTTTATAGAGTCAACATGTTCACCCGAACAAACAAAAGAAGCAAACTATATGTAATAAATATATATGAGCTTAGTTATATTAATTATCTTTTTTCACGTCCCTATCATGCTTAGCAGGGTTTTAAGGCTGGTACTTCTAAACCTGCGAGGTTTCAGAAAAATGAGTAAAAAAAACCTTAGTTTTTCATGAAAGTATTTTCTTTTATTTAAAAATAAAGCTTGTAATTTTCACTAAGATTTTGTAAAGAAGTATCAAAATACAAGGTATAAAATGCCCCAAAAACATCTAAGTTCAAAAGTTTTACTATTCCCTACTAAGAAATAATTAATAGCTTAAATTAGTTTAATTTTAAAATTTCTTTGTGATTTAAAAAAAATTTAGTCATACAGATTTATAACTACTAAAAGCTAATTTTTATAGATAGCGTTCAACTAAGTTACATAAATTTTTTAGCTGTAAAGCTAGTAATAACAAAAATAAATTATGCTTTATTCTTTACTATATGTTGTTATTGTACTTCAAATAACAGATTCATTAGAGATGAAGTGCAGTTAACATTTTACTTAAAAAAGTTTGAATTATAAAGTGCTAAATGATTAGTTACTATGTCATTTTAATTCTCAACTACGACATTGACATAGTGCAATGTCTTAGAATTACACTTTAAATGTATTTATATATTTTTTAAAATGCTTTTACTAATTCAGTAGATTTTTATCACGAGGCTTAAATTTTTATAAGTTATATTAAAGTATTTAAAACTAAACAACTAAATTTAAAACTTTTTTACAAAATTTATATTTACTAACGTTAGATAACTAGGTGTTTTAGATGTTTGTTCCAATTTAGAGTTTGTTTTAAATTAAAAAAAAAAAACAAAACATCTACTAATAATGTCAAAATATTAAACAGTTGTTCATTGTGAAGTTTCCAAATATTGTTTATATCTTATTATTTATTTATTAAAGTAACAGCTATAAGTTAGTATATATAAATATGTATTCATACATAACATGCATAAGTTAATTAATACATTTTTAGTACAAACTTATTTTAAACTTATAGTTTGTTCTGTTTAATGTTCCAAGTTTCGTTAAATATTAATTTCTACCAATATTAACTGATAAACTAAATGACTTAAATATTCCTTTAAGATCTATTTGTTAATACTACTGAGATTATTGAGTAAGAATTCATTATAGGCTTCGAGATAAAAACAAATAAGAAAAATTACTAAAAATGATAGGAGCTAGTGATGTTTTACATTAGCCGTTAAACTATATTATCACACTTTATCTAAATTTAAAACCCACATAAAAATCCTAGTTATTTTAGACTTTATAGATTGTTTTTAAGAAAACTTACTAGTACTTAAGTCGATGTTGGTTTTGTATAATGCGTTGTTTACTTAACGTGTTAGTATTTTTAGTCATTTTTTTCTGAGTATGAAAATCCAGATTACCCATCATATATTATTAAAAAACAAAAGTTAAATATTGTGTAATTATGAATAAAAAAATATGAATTTAGAATCTTTTAACTCTTGAATCTTGTTTAGTTCACTAATTTCAAAAGCGTACATACAACTACTCTTAATATTTAAAAGTTAAAATGGGAGTATTGTTGTTTTAATATAATTAATTATTTTTGTCAGCTATATAAATAAATATGTCAACTTCAATTAAAAAAATAAGACTTGAAAGGTCAAGTCAGTTTGCAAACAATTATTATCATGCTTTAAAACTGGTAATCACAACGAACAACCACACCGACAATTATCTTTGCAGAAGAATTTCAGGTTTAACCGAAGATGAAGCTGTGACAACCTTATCGAATGTTTTAGTAAACAATTACGATACAGAGTATTATAAAGAAAACATAATTCAAGGTTTTCAAGATTTGCGCTTGAGTGGTACAACATTCAGCCAAATGGATATTCCTGTGCTACAAGTAAAATTTAAACCACATTCCTCATGTAAAATGAACAACGATGATGGTTCTAATACAGATCTACAAGAAAACGAAGTATCTCAGTGTGAATTGAAGCAAAGGTTAAGAAAAGTTGACAAGGACAGTGAAATCATGAAGTTTTTTGAAGACAACAAATGTTCTGTTTGTCTCAGTAACTACAAAGAGATACTTAATGAAGACCTTCATATTGTAGTTCCATCCTGTGGACATCCGTTATGTTGTAAGTGTGCTGATAACATTCTGGGTAGTAACAAAAAAGAATGTCCAATTTGTAGAGGAATTTTTACTGCTGAGTCGTTCGTTCTCATGAAGTTCAACGAAGATTTGACGATAAAAGCTGATGAACAAAGACTGTTTTTGTAATCGTTTACAAAATGATGATTGCTTTTAATTACATTTCCTAGTCTAGTTATACTTAAAATCAATAGTCCTTTAAATAAAGTGTATTGAACCTAAACTTGTTTCTTTACTTGATTTTTACCATTGTAGATAAGTTTAGTTATATAAGCTTTATTGCAATAAATTAAATGTTACTGATACAACTGCTGTTTTGTATCTAACATAATTACATAAAAGTGTTTAAATACATAAAAGTTCTTTAATTATTATACCAGATACAAGTATTATTCTTTATGTGGTTAAGTTAAAAAAACTTTTAAAATAATTAAACAAAAGAATTTTCAAATAAAATGTGTTTTAATTGATATATCTAATGAAAAGCGAAATTTTAAAAAAGAAAGCTACATTTAAACCCGCTTTTAAAACATTTAAGTGTTTTCAATGATTTACAAAGTTTTAATAAAATGCAATAACAACTATAAAGTTGGTCGATTTCAATTTAATTGTAATTTTACTTGAGTCAAAGGTTTTTTTATAAACTTATTAACTAAGTTACAATTACAGAAGAATTCTAAAAAAATTATAATTACCAATGGCGTAGCGTGGTATTTTTGTCGGAGGGTGAGCATACTTTTTTTCAAAAAATCCCCAAAATTAAAACTTTTGTAATTAGCTATAAAAATATCTATTAATAAGTTATTTAATAGAAATAAATTCATTAAGTAAAAAAAAGTTCGAAGTAACTGTTGTAAAAAATACTTATATATTACAAAATTAAACAATAAAAAAAAATATTATTAGAATTACTTATAGTTGCACAAATGTAAACTTACTAATTAAAAATTTTTTTTACCACTTACAGTAAACTTTTCATCTTTGAAAACGAAAACTTTCAATAAAACGAAAGTATCTGTTTATTTAGAAAAAAATACTAATCTCTTTAATATAATATACAACAGTGATCATAACACCTTATTGCACATAATTATAATAAAGTTACACAGAAGTTAAAATAGACAAACTTTATAACTGTTATTACAATTTATTACAACTTTATAAAATAGTTAAAAGTATACAATTTAAATTTAATTCATCTGATTGTATTTGTTTAAAAAAAGTCACAAACAAAGTTTATTTCTCATAGGCCGACACGCTTTTTCTTGTATGTTTACAAAAATAAAGATCAGAAAACTACCAGTAGTCTTAACATTTATTGTAGCATAAAATACTTGTAAGACTGTTTAATTTTCATTTAAGCGTGACGTATTTTTGTAAACTTTTTGTAGAAAAATCTGTCTTAAGGTTATACTACTGCGGTGCTTACTTAGTTGCGTTGTTTTTGAGTCTAAATTCTTATGAAGTTA
Organism: Thalia democratica; assembly: GCF_965202585.1. Classification (NCBI taxonomy): domain Eukaryota; kingdom Metazoa; phylum Chordata; class Thaliacea; order Salpida; family Salpidae; genus Thalia; species Thalia democratica. The sequence goes on from NC_139166.1 coordinate 5,184,813, forward strand.
ATGAAGTTATAAAATTTTTCCTTATGGATTTTTTCATCAACATAGGTCTAAACTTGTGCTTACGCACCGAATCAGTATATTGGGTAACTTTCCTGACTTGTCATTAATCGGTATTTAAAATTTGGATTAACTTTTCGAATACTAGATAAACATAGTTGAAAAATGCCAATAAAGCAGAAAAAATAAACAAAAAAGGATAAAGATATTGCACTTTTTTTCTACTTATTTTATTTTTTTGGGTGGTACGCATGCGCCAGTGTCCCTCCTGACACTACACCTCTGGTAATTACTAATATTTACATATTTAAAACTGCATATTACGAACTTATCTAACTTGGTACAATAAGACTTCTTCTACATTATGATTTTTTTATTAAAACATAGTTTACTAACTAATATAATGATTAAAATCATGCATGTGTATTGGTAAACTAAAATAAGGAATAAATAATCAATTTAGTTACAAAATAAGTTTAAAGAGGGTACTCGCATTGTGTTTTAAAACAAAAACTTAGTAAAGTATTAAATGGTTGTAATCTGTTTATCTTGATTATTTAATGGATGGTTAAGAAAAAAATGCAATTGTAAAAATAAGAGGAAAGTACATACATTTTAGCATTGACTTTGTATTTTTTTTTGATAACGAGCGTGAACTTAGCTTGAAAACGTTTTTTAGGAATTTTATGAAAATGTATAAACTTAGGACCCAATGATGTCCTTATCTTGATAGATAATTAAAAACTTTTTTTTCTAAAGAACGGTCCTTTGTCTTTAATTAAAAAAGATCCTAAATTCTTCGCAACGCTATTTGAGGGATTTCTTGCTCAAGTGCTTAGAGTTTAGGTAAAACTTATATGGGTCATATATTTTAAAAGCAATAATAAACTGGGAAAAAATATCACAACATGATAAAACATAATTATACAAGTCTGTTAAAACTAAAAATTACTAAAAAAATATTTTATTTTTGCATAAAACGTCGTATATTTGAAAAATGAAAATCGCGCAAAATTTTAATTTTTCTGAAAATTTTACTCAGGCTTATGGTAAACAAAAAAATTTTGAAAAACAATTTTAATTAAAAGTTTATAACATCATTAAAATCAATTTAATAAGTATGTTAAAAAAACAATTTCTAAAAAAATAACTATTTTTTAAGAAAAGGTTGTATAAACAAAAAACTAGAAAAAAACGCAAAAAATTTAAAAGGACCCTATTCAAAAAGTCAAACCCCAATTCAATGGATTTTTTTTAAATTAAAGACAAAGGACCGTATTTTAAAATAAAACAACAGGTTTTAATTATTTATTAAGATAAGGACATAATTGGGTCTTAAGTTTGGACATTTTTATAAAATTCCAAAAAAACGCTCTCAAGCTAAGTTCACGATCGTTTTTTAATAATGTAAGTGTAAGCACCAAATATGTAGATTGGAGTTGCCCACTTTGCATGCAGTGCAATGACACTAAATGTATGTATTAATACATTCTATACATTTAATATTTGTCTAGAAGATAATACAGCTAAACTACTAAACACCTTTTTATTTGTAAAACTCTTGGAAAAGAAGTAAGAATGATAATTTGTTTTTTGAGTAAAATTAAAGAAGATATATAATTTTATATTCAATTAAAATAAGTTTTAATTCGATTTATAGTTAATACAATAAAAAAGATTAATAGTAATAATTGGATAGCTTTATAGTTTTAACTTAAATTTTCAAATAGAAGTAAGTAAAACACTTAGTAAAAAAAAAAGTTAGAACTCTTGTGGCGTGTTTTAAGTATTAACAAAATAAATATGATAAACAGCTTAAATGTCAGAATTTACTTATAGTATATCAATATAGTAACATAAAAATTAAAATCCTAGTTGCCGGTGATCGATTTGCCACTACTTGAGTTGTCCCTACTTGAGTTGTCCCTACTTGAGTTGTCCCTACTTGAGGTGCCCCTGCTCGACTTGTCCCTTCTCTATTTTAGGATGGCGCGATTGCGGCAGTGCAACACCAAATGCGACGCCCCTGTTGTACACATATATGCATTTAATCATTATATTAACTAGTCGTGTATGTCAGAAAATCATAATATAGTTGAAGTCTTATTGTATCATGTTAGATAAGTTCAAAGTATGTAATTTCAAAACAGTTTGTAATTACAATTTAATTAGTATTCTTCTGTAATTTTAACTTAGTAAATAAGTTTATAAAAGTACCCTCGACTCAAATAAAATTAAATTAAGTTAAAATCAACCCACTTTATAGTTGTTATTGCATTTTATTAAAACTTTGTAAAACATTGAAAACTAGTTTTCATTATATTCCAATGCAAGTGGTTGAATTACTTTACAATTAAAAACCACATAGAAAGTGTAGATTTTATAGGCAGATACGCTTATTCTTGTGTAAACAAAAATAAAGCTCCAAAAACTAGCAGTACAAATTTTAATGAAACCACATTGTTCAATTTACTTTTCAGCGCGATGTATTTTTGTAAATTTTCTCTATAACTTTTAAAATAAAACTACTCAAAATAAAATATGACGTCAACAAAATATTGGAGACTTTTTTTTGAAAAATTGCTGCAACTAAAAGTACCCAATTCAAAAACAACCTTTTGTGCTCGCAGGCCGCAGTTATTTTAAAATAGTTGTCGTAGTCTATATAAAATACTATTTTTAAGCAAAAACATGATAAGATAATCAATAATAAAGCACTAGTAAGGGTTTTAATTGAAATAAGAGTCTAACTTAAAGTTTTTATTACAACATTTTTCATTTTTATTGTTTTAAAAAACTATGATTTAAGTTAAAAATTACCTCGCGGGCCACAAATTTTGGCTTCGAGAGCTGTATTTGGCTCGCGGGCCGCAGTTTGCCGACACCTGAGATAAAACCACACATAAAAAGTCCTACCGAAAACTGTTTAAGCTGTATGTTACGTTTTATTTCAATTACATTAAACTAATAAACTATCTGAGTCAAACAAATTATGTGTGACGAGTAAAAAAGAAAACTGCAACAAGTTTAGCTAATATTATAGTTTATTACTTGAATTTCATTTTTATTTTTAACTCAAAATCTTGATATAGTTTTATCGTTAATAGTCTTTGTTAATATGTTAGTCTGTATCACTACAGTTGGGATTCAATCCAATCAGCGTATATTTTGATGTTGACGAACTCCGCTCTTCGTGTAAGGTCTGCGCTCATCCCAAACAAATACCTGCCTCCACCCGCGCCGTCCGCGCCGCCTGCGCCGCCTGCGCCGCCTTCGCCGCACACCAGCCCCACTCCCGCGCTCGTCCAGTCGTGTGGTTGGACACGAAACAAGTTGACCTCATCGACGTCCAAGTATCTACTGTTTTGATCGTATCTTCTGAGATTTGCCTTCTTCCACGTCAGGTATTTGTAATATTTTTCGGTATCAGTGTTGAAGTCCCAGCTGGCAAACTGGCATTCGACCGGATTCAATTCTTCATCGCATTCCGGCGGCAAATCGATTTGTTTTACAAAATTGTTAAATACGAAAAAATCGTCAACCCTGCACAGCTGTAATGCCCGATCCTGATATACTTCACTACAATCACGCTGCTGGCGGTAAATGTTAGTTAAAGTTGTTTGGTCCACTTCTCCCGCAAGAACACTCCCTTTCAAATCGAAGCACCCTTTGTGCGACAGAACCAACCATCTACTTACGATGACGCCCGAGCACTTGAACAAATCATTGTCCTTGTCAAAAAATGCGGCCTGGTAGGGGAACTTTAACTCCTAAAATTCTCAAAAGCTTGACAAGAGATCGGAATGAAAACTCAGTAGGATATTCGGAACCTCTTCGGAGAATTTGCCTTCCATGAATTGTGAAGAAGCATCTGATGCGGATGACTTGCCTAAGTAGAAGATAAATTTTCCTACAAATAAATTTAAAGTTTTCAGTTATTGTAGAGTTTTCAATTTTGTAATCAAAGTGTTTTTTGTTATAAAATATACTTAAAATTTACGCAAAATAAGATCTCTCAGGCCAAGTAACACTAATTTATATTTTACAAAAGTTCAGCTTTACTCAGACTAGTTTTTTTATATAAATTAGGATCGTTTAGATATCTTTTTAAATTTTTAGCTACACTTTTTTTATTATAAAATCTCTTTTCATTTTATATTTTTGTTAAGTCATTATGATACTTTTTATATACTTTAGGTATTTAAGGCAACATTTTTGCTAGTTAGCAAATATTTATTCTAGTTTTCAATGTTTTTATAAATTAAAAAGTCATTTCAATACTGCCTGGATAAACTTAGTATAGTCTGTAGTCACCCAGGCTAGCTTTTTACTCCTGTAGTTTCATATGATTTAAAGTAACAAATTTCAATTAACAGTTTCATAATTCAACAATAAAATTTCCTTTTCTAAGTTTTTGAAAATCACATACTAAACACTAGATAGATTTTTATTTTTAATATTGCGTTAACATTATAAACAGCATATATAACGTTTATGTCATTACTGTACAATAATTTGTAGCTGGTAGAGCTGACAGCAACAAAAACTAATTAGGGTTGCCACGAACTCATGATACTCAAGATAATTTGAAGTTTTCTTAAATCTTGATAATTCAGGGTAGTTAGATTTTTTTATAAATAAGATGACTTAATCGAGTTTAGTTTTTAAAAAAAGACTCGGGGTAGATTTTTTTTAATTTCAGCCCGGTTTTTAGATCTTGAATGAAATTTAGTTGTTTCATATTAAACAGTTTGATATTTTATAACCTAAAAAGTTTGAACTTTGTTTAGCAAAGGTGTTTGATAAAAGTTTTAGATACTTTTAAGCATTTTGCAACAGATTTTTTAAATTCAGGGTGACTCATGACAGTTTTAGTTTTTAAATTAGGTTACTTTACAAGTGATATGTTCAGTAATAATTACTCAGTATTAAAAACTTATGTAAACCTAACTAAACTAATTATTTTCCATAGTAATATAATTTTAATTTTTAGTTTTATTAAACACTTTTAGGTTGAGCTACAACATGGCTTTGTTTATTCGGTAAAATTCTGGAATGAACGTATATTTTTCCTTGCTTTGTGTGTCATTTAATAAAATCAGCTGTAACAAAGAGAGCTAAGAGTAAGAAATTTGGATGTTGAACTGATGTCAGATATCTTTTATTATAATTTATTTAATAACAAAAAAAAGCGCTCAAAATATTTTGCCCTGGGACCTGGTGCACGAAGAAATTTTCAGTTATCGAGTCGCACACCACATATACTTTTTAACGTCTTGTCCAGGACAATACTTATGAAATCAAGTAGAAAAAAGTTATAAATCAAGTATAAAGTTCAGATTTATAAATAAGTCGTTCTAATAAAATTAAGCAAAAGTATTTTATGTTACTATACATTACTACTACTTTACAATATTGTTTAATTGTTCATATATGACATATTGTTTCAATATTACAATATTGGTTTAATAATTTATTAATTTGTATTTCTTTCTATTTTTCCCCGTCTTAACAAACTTTAAAAAAATAACTACAGTTTTTTTATTCAATACAAGTTAATGTTTTTTGTTATTACCTATTGATACTAATTAGTTATGAGTAGCTTCCTAAAGAATCTATATTTAAATTTGCATTCACAAAAAGAGTAAAATAGTATCTGTTGTATCTAAAACAGCTGAGAGTAACAGCTGAAAATAATTTTTCAGACAAACTTATTAGAATTAACTCAACTTTTGAAACTCAACCAAAATTCTATTAAAATCCCCTAATACAATTGTTGAATTTAAACAATATTGTCAAGGAAAAAACTATGAATGTGAAAGTTATAAATATGTTAACTGATATCAATAAGTATTATCAAATCAATGTTTAGCAAATTTGGTAAAATATGGCAAAACTAAGCTGATTATGGAAATTTTGGCAAATATGGCAAATTCTAGTAAACTTTAATATCCTGGTTCTTTCGAATCTATCTAGTTCTAACTTAACTAAATTTATGTTTCTTGTAAAACAGTCTAAAATAAATAGTTTTATTAAAAGCTTTTAAGTTGCGCTACAATGTGGCTCTTTTTTAAATCAGGAAAATGTAAGAAATTAATTTATATATAAGCTTTGTTAAACATTTAATAAAATTAATTGTAACTGAGGTCAAAGGCGCAGTTAGGGAGCCACAGGGGTCCATGAGGTCATAATTTGAAACTTACACTAGATATTCTGGATTTTATGGATGAAAAAAAATATAATGGTTGCTTTTAATGATGGTTTTTTGAGTAATTTTGTTGAAAAAGGTCATAGCTTAATTGTTTTTTAAAGGGGGCCATTTGATAAAAAAGTTTAGGAAATCTTTGTTTAGATACAGCAACAGCACTGATATTGAGTTAAAGTTAATGATTTATTTTTTTTTTTTTGACAGGGAATTATTTTCACTATTTTCACGTAAACGTAATCATCAAATAAAAATGTAAAAGCTCATTTGTGGTATATTATGTAATGTTAATTTTGTAAATATATGATTTCAGAATCAGTTTTGCCTGATATAATAATTGTTGAAAACACAAGTACACTTGTTTATAATCTGTTTGAGGTTTTGATATTAGTTATGTTTATTTTAAAAAAACTGTGTATATTTTTCAGCTATATACAAAACATGATAGCTGCAATCGAAAAAATATTATTATCCAGACGAGTTGTAAACGGTCGGTTTTATGGATTATCGTTGAAAATCTGGGTGACCATTGATAATATCAAAAGGACGTTTAGTACACTCGTAACAGGTGGAAGAGAAGAGCAAGCAGCTACACAACTATCAAATGAATTTTTTCAAAACTCCAATTCTGAACATTACAGAGAAATAATAATTAAAGGTTTTGAAGAGTTGCGCACAATAAGAACAACGGGCACGCAAAATATTTATTTGGAGATAGGTGTGCTTCGCGAACATCTTAAACTCCATTTTTCTTGTAAAAAGAACAAATTTTATGCTTGTGCCACAACTCGAACAGAAAACGAAGTTTCTCAAAGTGAGATGAAGCAGAAGTTGACAGAAGTTGACGAGGACAATAAAGTTGTGAAGTTTTTCGAAGACAAAACATGTTCTGTTTGCCTCCACAACTACAAAGAGATCCTCCTTGATGAAGACCTTCACATCGTAGTTCCATCCTGTGGACATCCGTTGTGTTGTAATTGCGCCGATAATATTTTGGCTAGTAACAATAAACAGTGTCCAATATGTAAAAGAAATTTTACTGCTCAGTCGTTCGATCTTCTGAAGTTCAACGAAGATTTGACGGTAAAGAGAATGGAAGATGACCGAAGACTATTTTTGTAATTTTTTTTCAATTGTTTTTTAGTATTTTTAGATGCAATAAAATACAAATTACTAACAAACTTATCATAATTTTACCTAATTTTTGTAATAACTCTATACAGTATACACCCATTAAACTTTATTTAGAGCTTCCAATAATTATGATTTCCAATAATTATAATTTTAGTAAAACGTGCATGGGTCATGTCTTACATAAAAACAGTTTAGAAAAAAAGCCTGCACCATTTAAAATAGTCATATTAAGTGTAAAACATAAAAGTTTTTTTTTTACCTCCGTGATTGTTGGAAAATTGAGGGTCTTAACTTACAATCGTGCAAATTTAATAAAAAAAGCAACAGCTTGGAAAAAAAAAAAACTTAAAACATAGCAAAGTAAGAATATTTAAAAAAAATAACAGTATTTTCTGGCTGAAACATTAGTTGGAGTAAAAATATTAAAAAAAAAACATTTTTTCTTATGGTCTCACTCAAAAACTTAAACCCCATTCCAATTGTTTTTTTTAAGTTTGTTCGGACAAGATTGGGACACGTTCAAAATCCACCCGCGATCAAAATCCCACTGAGTCAAATTCGAAAACCGCTTCCTTACTAACCTACAGGGATTAGGGGTAACCATGATAGTGAAAACTATATTAAGATAAATAAACATAATATAAAATATATACCAAATGAATTAATAAACAAAGAAAATATAAAAAAATTGGGTGGATTTTGATCGGATGGAATTTACACGCAGGTGGATTTTGATAATACACCGTCAAGATTTATAGCATTCTTATTGAGCAGAGTGATAGTACAAAATGCTTAGGTGTGGTTTTGTATGACATAAGCTAAATAGGAAGAAACATTTGAGTTCCCTAAATTAAAATTGTCTAGGAGTTGTTATTTTTTGTCAAAATTGAAACACTATTTGGACACAATTACACTTAAGATGTTATTTAATAGTTTGTTTTATCCGCACATCCAATATTTTATATCTGCTTTGAGTGGTGCTGCTGACTGTTACTCTAATACTAGAAGCTAAAAAAGGTAAAAGTCTGAAGAATTAAAACAAAAGCGAGTTTTTTTGCACAAATGCATACGTGCCTGATGTACAATAATTTATGCTGGGTCTTTTTATTTTTGCAGTTGTCTGGTTAATTAATAGGTGACTGTTGAAAATTTGTTAAAATAGATTAAATTTATAAATAAAATTTTATTATAAATATTTAATTTTTGTTACTATGTTAGACTTTAAGATAGTTGAATTTATTTTTTGTTTTAATAAAAAAAGAGAGTTTTTCTTACTTTAATTAATTTGTTTTTCTTATTCAAATTTAAAATGCTAAAACAAATTTAATTTCTTTTTGTTGTTGAATTTAATGACAAGGTATTACTATCAAACTTTTATAACACTTTTTAATTTTTACTTTTTATTTATTAAGTAATAAATTTTATAATAACTTTTAAATGATTTTCATTATTATTAGTTGTTCACATATTTTTTGAGTTTTTTTAATGTTTTAATAAAGCTTAATAGGTGCGTTCGACATTGATTAATTTTTAATTTGAAACGGCCGGTGACAGTGACCACACTGATCCTTGATGTATTTTTGATGCAGAGCCGCAAATACTTGAATGGTTCATGATATCCCCACTCTATGTGGTTTTTAGTGTTGAAATCTTTACCCTGTGGGTGTTTGTCAAAAGTTGTTACCAAGGGTTCTTTTTGTTAAAATAGATAGTTTGTTTATTTTTTGTTAGTTTAATATCATTTTAAAGGGGCAGGTAGAATTACAGGTTATGACAATAAAATTGCTTGACCTTCTTAAAACCTTTATTACTGTAAAGAAAAGAGAAAATCTGATGTTTTCTCCCTTTATGTTTTATTTTTGACCTATCAATTGTATTTTCAGGGTTGCTCTTGTAGAGAGGGCAATAAGAAAATTTGAACGTACATGATCATATAAACCAAAATCTCTGGGAGGAGATGGTGTGGTGCCCATGGTAGACTATGGTTTTCTTAGTTAATATTGGCAGTAATGGGTTTAAAAAAGAGTGCATTTTTTTTTTCTTTTAGAGTCAACTTCTTTATTGAAAATAAGTAAAAAAAACAAAGTACATTTATGATGCTTTTAAATTTAAATTTTATTTAAATTCTAATAAAAATTCATCAAAGTTATTTACAAAATATATGGTTTGAGGCTCGATGACCGAAAAATCTTTCTCTACACCAATCCATTGACCATAGTTGTGAGCGTTCACATTTTTCTTTCTTATAAAAAGAACATTTGTCATAAGTTGCATTTTAACTCAGGGAAAATTTAAAACAGTTGGGAAGGAAAAAATATATTAACATGTTTTTTTTTTTTGAAGGTTTGAAGTAATTTTTTATTTACTACTTTACTAAAGTCATGATAACTGAAATGTTTATGTTTGTTTATCAATCTTTTTTTTCATATACAAGAAAATGTTTATACCAATGACCTTTTGTATAGGAATAAAACACTGTTTACCTAACTATTTACTCCTGTATAAACTTTCATATTCATTTAAAAGATTTGTTGAAATATTAAAACAGTACTTATTACTTTGAAATTGCAAAATAGTCGTAGAACTTTTGTCTTATTTGTAGCAATTTAAAAAGTAACTAAACTTGTTTGTTGTTTTCTAATGTTTTGCTGAATGATAAGGTTAAACTTGCACTCAAAATTAAAGCTTTTAATAACTTATCAGAGACACTTTTAATTAAAATTTTGAAATAGTGACAAAAACCAATAACAAAAATTACATAATTCTCTAATTATACAAAAACAGTATTTTTAGTTGCTAGACAATGCGAATACTTGAAAACAACTAAATTAAAACTATACGATACGATTTTTTTTATATAGTTGTATCCTAATAAGGTATCAATAAGCTTTAAAAGAAACTTTGAAAATTAAGGATATAAGTATGAAAGTAGTAAAATGTTTTCAGAAAAAACTCAATTTTTAAAAAACAGTTTAAGATTTACACTAAAACGGTTAGATATTAATGCTCAAAAACTTATAATCGATGTAAAAAAATACTCATTTAACTTACGGTAATTTGTAGGAATAATGCAATTCCCAGTTTCAGTAGGAATGTATATCTAAATAAATCAAGTTTTATTATGTTTTTGTGTATTTGATTTAATAAAATACTTAAGAATTCATTTTCAAGATAAGTAAGGATCAAAATGCCTGTTAGAGATTTAAAACTTTACTTTTTTTTTATAAAAGTCTTTGCTATAATGTAAGTAATTTAGCAACTTGCACACTGAAGATATATAAATATTATGCTACTTTTTCGAATGTTACAATTTACATCTAAAAAACTTTTTTAATAAGATCAAATTAAACAAGTTTTAAGTCATAAGCCATAATTATAGGAAATAATTTATTTTTAATTTATATTTAAACCTGGTATTGTTGATTAGATACACAACTGTAAAGTTCATAAACTTTGGTTTTAAAAACTAAGAAAACAAAAAAATTTAAAAGGATTTTAAATTTTAAAGGTTTAGTCGTAACTTAAACACCAAACACTTTAAGAAACTACTTCAATTTATCTTGTATAAACTTGCAGTGTTGGAAAAAAACAAGAATAATTATTCAAACTATTTTTTTGTTGTTAATTTAAAGTAGATTACATTATAAATTCAAATTAATAGTAAGCCTTATTTTATTTACTACTGAAAATTCATATATTTAAAATTATAGCTTTGCTTGTATAAATTAATAAACATTTTGACTACTAATATAAAACCTTTTAGTTTCTATAAGTAGTATCTAAATTTTAACTTATCGTGATTTTTAAACATATGTTCTTAAGGTAATTTTTTTTACTGTTACTAGCTAAAAAAAGTTTTCTTGAATTATGAAAACAAAATAACTTAATTAGTTAATCAAAATGATCAAAAATGTTTAATTTATTTTGTAATTAAGTTCTCTTTAGTTCAGCAAACAAGTTTTTAGAGGTAAATTCACCTCTCGCGAATCCACGCACTTAATTGGTTATGCAAACTAGAATTATCAAAAAATTAAAAGTTTGAAACCTTTTTAATATTAAAATTTACTGTATGTATTGAGTTAGGAGTATATTTAACTTTTTGTATAAATTACAAATGCTAATATAAGATAAGATAGATTTTCAAAAAAACTGGGATTTTCGCATTCTCATTTAGTTGTTTTTAATGTAACTTGTTGAACATTGTGGATTTGTTCTTTAAATTTTAGGCATTTTATATCTTTAAAACAAGTAGGTACAACTTTAATTTGTTCAGTATTTAACTCAATATATCTCTTTATTTATTTTTTGTCCCTTGCCACCTAAGATTAAACTTGAAATGGTACTAGAAAAGATCTTTCTCTCATATCAGACATTAAACGTTAATCGTAGGTGACAAAGAACAAAGAAGAAAAAATATCTATATACACGTTAGCAATTTAATTTAAAAACTTTTTACATACACGGACAACTTGAATAAAAAATATTTTTGCGAACGAAAAAAACTGAGAAAGTCCGAAAAATTTTATTTATCAGATACATTTAAAGAAAACAGCCAGTTACCAGTAGTAACGCATTTTACTATGAAAACAATGTACGTAGATTCACTTGAGGTGACTGTATTTTGTATTTACTATAACTGACTAGAAAAACTTTTATCAAATAAAAAATAACTTAATTAATAACCAAATGACTAATGGGATTTAGTTTTTTTTTTTTAATTATAGAATTTTAGTTCTGCAAATAGATTTTTTGGATGTATTTTGGTTTTACTGTTACTGACTAAAGAAAAATTGATTAAAATTGAAATTAAAACGACTCAATTAAATAGGTTTTTAAGAAGTTTTACATTTTTTTTTGCTAGTTGTTTATAAATGCAAATAAAAATATAACAAAGTGTTTTAGATAAACTAGTTTTCAATTAAAAGCAGTAAAAAAATCAAAATACTCAATTAATGTTAATTTTTATGGTTTTAACACTGGTTTACAAAAATGGGAAAATGTTATAAAAAATTGATAGAAATATTTAAAGAATATTGATAATTGTTAAACAACCTATCTGTTGATTTGTTACACTTTCTTAAAAATTTAATAGTTTTATCATTCTGAAAAAACTTTATTTTAAAAGTAGTGAATCTTTTGAGGAATTTTGACAATTAATAACTTATAAAGATCTTTAACGCATCTTTAACACAATAGAAAAAGTAATTGGTGTTTAAGATTTATTAAAAAATATATTGTACGATCAACAAAAATATTATAAAAGAAAAATTTTGGTTTAAATATTAAACAAAATTACAAAAGATTAAAAAATTATGACGTTAATTAAAAAATTAAAGCTACAATTAACGTTGTATTGAAAAAAATTCAAGTTACGTATTTTGATACGTAACTTTTCGAGTTAATGTTGAAACACCCATAAGGTATCTAAGACGTTTTTTTAATCGTACTATAAACTTGTACAAAAAATTCATACTTAAGTTGAAATGCGTCATAAATTTACTTTATAACATGCTTATTTTTTATATAAAAAACTAGTTTATATTTTTTTTTGTAAGAAAATATGGGGACAATATTAAACGTGCTGCATCAAAACAAATTTTATCAAATTTATGGAAAAACTCATAAAACTTTTTTAGCCTGTAGACTGTTAAAAACTAGCTTTTTAAAGTAGTCACAATCAGTTAACGCTTAAATTTTAGTAGCTCTTTCTGATTCTTTGTAAACATTTAATTATTAAGTTGTTATCAATAGCTATTATAACTTAGTACTTAAAATGTTACAGTTAATATTAAATATAAGATAGTTTTAGAATTTGGTGTAGCACTCATTTAAACAAATAAGTTAACATGATGTAAGTAAAAAAAAAAATTGTTATAATATATAAATTTTACATACGATTAAAATTTCCGATTTTGTAATATACAACTGTTTTAATGACAAAAACTGTAAAGGGAAATGATTAGGTTGGAAAAAACTTGGATGGGAAATTGTTCAGATGGTTATTTGCTTGTACGGAAATAATTTGTATTTGAAAATAACAAAAATAAGTCGGATCAAAATATTCAATGAGAAAAAATCTGATTTGATATTAAACGAATTAGAAATATTTCAGGTAATAATCTATTAGATTGAAATTTAATGCTAGTATAAAATTAGTGGGTTGTCTTATAAAAGCAGCCCTAATTTTTTACACCTAAAGTATTTTGTAAAATTCTTAACTTTAACATGTGTTTATTTATAAATGTTTTATCTAAAATGTATGTTTTTTTTTGTTCCCTTACAAGAAACACACATGTATAGCTTACGAAGAATTGTTCAACTTTTATGCTAGTAGACAGCATTCAACAATAAAAAATCACAATGAATCATCGTTATTTCCTTACAGATTTTCATCAATTAAACAATATTTATGAGATAATAAACATATTTTGAATATTAAATGTAAAACTACTAATAATTTTGGCAAGCAACTTATACAAAAGATAAAAACCTACATAACATAAATTTAAAAGTTGTATATATGTTGCTGTTTATGTTTTGCTTCTGTACTATAGCTACCATTTTGTCTTTTTCTATGTTTCCCTCAAATCTATGTTTTCATTAGTTTGTAAAATTTCATGATAAAAATCCAAACAAAAAATAAATAAGGTTTTTAAAATCATTTCAAAAATTATAGAAATAGAAAGTCCTACAATTAATTACATTCACATGATCTGCAAGAGTTATACTTTCCAAAAAATCTAAATTGAATAAGATTCAAAACTTTAATCATTCTATAAATGTTGTTGTACTTGACAATAAAAATATGTTTAAGTTGTATTATAAAAGACATAAACATACTTGAAGGTAAAATATATTCCTTCAAAAATATTTTAAACAAGCAATCTAACAAAATATTTTTGTGTGGGTTTCATTTCTAAACTATAATCATTGATTATAAGTATTGAACTTTAAAAAAAATAAGTATTTATGTATTATATTAATAAAAAAAGTAAATTAATTCTTCATCTTAGCAGTTAATACTGTTGCTTTCACTGATCTTGTTAAATTAAAATGTATGTTTGTCTTTTTTTTAGTAATAAAAAAACCTTAATTTCTTCCTGTATCCTTTTCATAAGTAAACTTTATGAAAGTTAAAAAGTTTTCTGAATATTCTAATCTGTTTTCAAAAAAATAATAAAATCAATCAATAATAAATGTACGTTAACTAAGCAGTGTTTTATGTCATAATATGTATGGTCTATTGTAATTTTATTGATATACTTGTTATCAGAAATAAAAATAAATAGTAAAAGCTTATAGGATTATAAGTATAAAAGTTTGTAGCATATTATAGTTTACATTTATTCACAGGAGCATTTCTCTTTGAATTTAATCAATTCTGTTTTAATGATCTCACAACAAAAACTTTATTATGAAATCAGTAAAAAGTTTACACTACTTTTCAGAGAACAGTTCTGGTTCAAAATTTGAACTTTATTTTGGAAAAGTTCTCACTTAATGGTTATGAAAATTTGTAATTTCAATTGAAAACCACTATATAGTAATTACCTAGAATGATGTTGCACCAATATCAAGCTGAAGTTATATTGTATTTTATATTTTACAGTATAAAATAAGACTAAAAATATATATTTTACAAAAATACATAAGTATAATTAAACTTATAGATAATAAACTAGTACAACTTGAAAATTTCATTACTATTACTCTACAAAATAAAGCAAATTATACAATAATTTATGTTGATTACAATATTGTAAAATAAAATCAACTAAGTATTTTAGATTATAATATATAAATTTTATTCTTACTAAGTAATTATATAGCTTGTTTAAAATAAAGTACCTTTTTAGCTTAAGCCAATTAAATAAAAAAAAAACGTTGTTTTTTAGCCTAAACTTATGATTAAAAAACAAATCAAATACGAAATAATTTCAGCTTGATATTGGTGCAACATCATCCTAGGCAATTACCCACTATCTTATATCTTCAAATTTCAAGTAATCCATTCATTAATTATGACATAATATCAAAAAAGTCCACATAGTTTTAACACAGACAAAAAATGTTTGACTTAAACTAAAAAGAAGTGTAAATAACGGTCAATATCAGGGTTTCCCAAACTTTTTTGCAAGTGGCCCCCTTTAAAGAAATTGAAAAAGCCATGGCCCCCTTCAACAAGATTGCTCATAAACTCTGATAAAAAACATTAAAGAACTTTTTTTTTTGCTCTTCATCTGCAACTCAGGAATATCTAGTGTAAGTTTCAAATTATGGCCTCAAGGCCCCCTGAGTATCTGTCATGGGCCACTTGGCCCACTTTGGGAAACTCTAGTGTATAAACATACACAAATTTTCAAAACTACATGTTTATTGTGCAGCAGTATATATATCAGGATATAATGTGTTATGATGTCATAATAACAAAATGGAACAATTTAAAATTTAAAAAAAATGTTTTAGATATTTTCATAACCTAATCTAATGTTCAATATATTTTACAAAAAAGTCCCTATTACCAGCTGCATTCTAACTGTCTTCCATTAGGAAGTGTATACTTTTTGTGAACAACAAAAGTGCACACATTTTAACAATGAAAATAAAAAATCATTTTTAGAATTTTTGAAGTTAATATTAAAAAAAAACTAAGACATAGATAGTTAATAAATCAATGTTGATATAATTGATTTTCAAGCATTTTTATTTTTTGGAAAAGTTAAGTTTATTAAAAAATCTAAGTTTTTTCTATTGTAACTCAAAGTAAATATTCATCATAAGTTTAAACTTTGTACATATGGTAGACAGCCACATGATTATACTAAAAACATGACTTAAAAATTGTATTTGTAGAAAAAATTCAATTGACTTGACTAATAAATTATTTTAATTATTTTTTACTAGTTTAGTTGTTGTAGTTTTGAAATAACTTAACTAAAGCATTAAAATACAATTTAAACCAGTTTTTTTTCATTAAAATATCAATATTATTGTTATAAATATTATTAGTGGTATTCTAAAATATAAAATTTTTGTGGTGTATTTTAATAAAGTATGTAACAAAATATTTTATTGTTTAATATGTGTTAGACTTATAAAAAATAAAAGCAAAAATTATATAATTGGTTTTATTGAACCTTTGGGTATAAAATATTTTCATAATACTGACCACTTTTAAGTATTTTATGTTCTTAACTTATGGCTGTTTTAAGTAAAAAATAAGATTTTAAAAGTTGCAAACATTTTGATAATGTAATCGCTTTGTAGGTGTTTAAACTATTAGGAAGTATTTGTTTTAGAAGTAGTATTCAAATATGTGACTTGATATTTTAAATGTGTAACATAACACTTAACAAGCAACATTTTCAATGCTTATTAAATCCACCACAGGTATTTTTGAAGCAGCATTTGCATGAGTTTAAGTTGAGAAACTCTCATTTTGTTAATCAGTTAAAGTACATGTCAAATAAATAATAGAAATTAAGTCAGTTAGTGTACTTGATATTTTATTTTAAGTATTTTGGAATATTTGGATAATAATTATTTTTTTCAATTTAAATTTTTTATTTAGAAAGTATATTTTTGTTTGTGACACCACTTAATATTTTCAAGGCATACAGACCAAATAGCAAATTGTTTAGTTTTAAGTTGAGATTTTAAGTTTAGTATTTTGATAATAAGGTATCAGATAAGGGGACTGTAAAAGATTGTAGCAATAAACTCAGAAATAAAATAGTTTTTGTTTTATTTATAGAGTAAAGTTTAAATAAAATTTTTGTTTTAAAAGAATCTAGCATAACTTTAGAGGTTTTAAAAAAGCTTTTTTTTTGAATTACTATTTTAATAAATTAGAATTTAATGAAACCACATTATATTGCAAAAAATTATTTAAATAAATATTAGTCATAGTTAATAATTTTCTAGGCATCTTCTTAATTATGAAACTTTTATCAAATCTAAGCTTTTTATTGTTTTTAAAAATTAATATTATAATTAAAAAAATAAAACTGTATAAATTTAAATGGTTAAAAATACTTTATTGTAGTAATTTTTAGCCATTTAGTACTTCTTAAGCACATTGACATTTTTAAGTTAATAACATATTTTAATAATATAAGTAGTAAAAAGATAATTTAAAAGTTTAATAAGAAGTAATTAAATTGTAAAATTTGAAATTTTAAAATTACTAAAACAAAAAGATTTTATAGAAAATACATTGAAAGTTGTATTTTTCTTTTGTTATTTATACATTTACTTTGTTTTTATTTATTTATTGTTAACAAGTGTGTTAAGGCACAGCTTAAAATATAAAAAATTGTATTTATATTATATTAAACTTTGTTTATAAACGTGTTTACATTTTTATAATGATAAATATATTATCAATAATTGAACATAGTATACATTAGTATTTAAAAAAATTAAAAATAAAATTTATCTCAACTGTTTTGTTGTTGCCATAGTTACCAAATTGATATAATTAACTTAACTAATTAAATTAATTTAATATTTTAATAATGTTATCATTATTAAAAAATTAACAATTTACAACTATAAAAAAGTGTGATTTATTTTTTTGCACATTTATATTTAACAGAAGTATATAGTGAGTTTACTATTAAATCATTGCCATAACTTGTACAACATTTGTTAAGGAACATTTTCCATGTTGAAAATTTTATATGACATATTTTACGACTTGATTTAAATTTGTAAGGATTTAAACTATATTATAAGTTTATTTTAACATATACTTAATATTAAAACAAATTTTTGAGATTCTAACTGCTTAAAGTTAAAAGGTACAACATGTTCTTTATGGGAGGAGAAAGCTAAAACAGTAAATGAATAAGAATCACTAAAAATTTACCCCCTGTGTTTTTTAAAACAATACCTCAAACTTTAAGGAAGTTATCCTTGCAATATTTAAAATAATCTGCTACAAGATTTGAAAAACATTACTCTTTATATAAACAAATCACACAGTTTTTTTAGTCATAAAGTTTTATTTTTCTATAATTTTTTAAATATATTATATTAAAAAGTAATTTATGTTTAATCAG
Organism: Thalia democratica; assembly: GCF_965202585.1. Taxonomy (NCBI): domain Eukaryota; kingdom Metazoa; phylum Chordata; class Thaliacea; order Salpida; family Salpidae; genus Thalia; species Thalia democratica. The sequence continues at coordinate 5,203,212 of NC_139166.1, forward strand.
ATGTTCTAATATAAAGCCACTGTTTTTTAGAATTTTAAAATTAAAATTATTTCTTTTCTACCTAAAAATAGAACATTCTTTAAATAATTTTATCATAATAATATTTTTTGTAAGTAGTTAATAAACAGCTTAAATTGCTATTTCAAGTAGTTGAAGAAATATTATTTGTTGGTTTTTGCAAAATTTCACTCAACTTTTAATATAATCTAATAATATTTTTACTAAAATTATTATTAAAGTAAACTAGTAATTTTATAAAATCGACAATATTTTTGAAATAAATTTCCAATTAAAGTTTCCAAACTTCCAATGCAAGTTTACTTTTTAGTTAAAATTATAATTTATTTTGAGTTAAAGTTTTTAATATTAATTTAATATAATTTTAATTATTTTTAATTTTTCAACAATGGTCACACCTTTAACAATATAGATTCCAATAATAACCAATAATTTTTAATTTTTATTTGCTTAACCTTTTTTGAACTCTAGCTAAATTAAAAAAATCTTTTAACTACATAACATGTTATTGATAATATAATTTCTCTTTTAAAATTATATAGTAGAACACTTAAACAGTCAGTACCTATATCAAAATATCTCAGTAATTATTTTTTTCCAGTAATAATTTTAATAACATTTTTATATATTTTCAGTTTAAAATATTGCCTCCCATAAGGAACCCATAGTAGTCTCTGACTTTGACCAGCTATATCTGAAAAATTATTTTGAAGTTTCAAAAAACTTGTAAAAATCTGTAAAAAGCAACTTGTAGTTTAGTTATAACTAAACAAAATAAGACTGAATTCTGAAAAAAGTTATTTCTCCACTATGCCCTTAATGTCTTATGTATGATATGTATGTAAGCATCTTATTATTGATTTTTGAGGGATTGAAGTTTTAAATTTGTAATAATAAAATTAAAATTAAAAAATTGTATAGTAACCTTCCTTTATTGCACCAACATATGTTTCTGTGTGTTAACGAATCAACACACTTCAACTAGGTTTTGTAAAAAAAATATTACTGTAATGTAAGAATAGAAGCATATAATAAAGTAGGTGTATACATGTTTTCATTAAAATAAAATAATTTCTACGGATAATAATTAATAATAGGTAAAAATACTTGATATTAAATCCGACTGTTATAGAACTACAGTAATTATAAAATTTTTATGTATGTTTGCAAATGTTTAACTTTAGTTTATAAAAATAAATGGTTTATTTATGTCTGTTAGTAAATATTTTTAGTATTCTTTTAAGAATTAGGACTTTTTAGCTAATAATCTAATAAGGTTTATACTTGTCTGTTAGTAAATATTTTTCATATTTTCTAGGAATTAAGATTTTTTATTTTTAAATAATTGGATAAGTTGTTTGTTTATGTTTGTTAGCAAGTTTTTTTTCAGGAATTAGGTGTTTGTAGTTTAAAATAATTAATTAAATGGTTTACTTTTAGTAAGTACTTATCATATTTTTTCAGGGTTTAGAACTTTCAGCTAAAAATAATAAAATAAATGGTTAAAAACAAAATTTAAAAACAATAGAAAACTAGTTTAAAAAAAAAATCAGACAGAATTTATTAAATATATCAAGGAACATTTCCTGAAAGTTCGAGATAGTTATCTCAAAAAACGTAGGAGAAAATATATTTTTGTGAAGATGCCTATTTTTGTGGTATTAGTTTGTGCCTCCCATAAGGATCCTATTGTTGCCTCTAACTTTGTCTGGCTATATCTCAAAAATTATTTTGAATTTTTTAAATCTGTAAAAAACATCTTGTAACTTAGTAAAAACTATATAAAACAAGATAAAATTCCGAAAAAGGTGTTCAACCCCCCTATGCCGTTAAATAATTGTATATTTATGTCTGTTAGTACATATTTATCATATTTTTTAAGAAATTAGAATAATTTAGCTAAAATTAAAAAAAACAAATGGTCTATTTATGCCTGTTAGTAAATATTTTTTGTGTTTTTTCAGAAATTAGGATTTTTTAGTTAAAAAAAATGAAATAAATGGTTTATTTATGTCTGTTAGTAAATTTTTAATCTGTTTTTTTTCAGGAATTAGGATTTTTAGTTATAATTAGATAAATGGTTTATTTATGCCTGTTAGTAAATAATTATTTTGTTTTTTCAGGAATTAGGATTTTTTAGTTATAATTAGATAAATGGTTCATTTATGTCTGTTAGTAAATATTTATCATGTTTTTTCAGGATTTAGGATATTTTAGTTATAATTAGATAATTGGTTTATTTATGTCTGTTAGTAAATAATTATTTTGTTTTTTCAGGAATTAGGATTTTTAGTTATAATTGGATAAATGGTTCATTTATGTCTGTTAGTAGTGCCACAGGAATGATAAATTCTCCAGACAATCCTGGAAGAGTTCTGAGGGAAAAAAGAAAGAGGTTTGGAAAAATTGATTATTTTTTTTATAAATTTATAGAGGCTAGAAATATAAAAAAATAGTAAAAATTTTTAGAAAATTAAAACCAAGTAATTATATTATTTTATAAAGAGATATGCTAAAAATATTTAAAATATCAAGAAAGTAACTATACTAATACTGTTAGTTGATAATTAAGATTATATATATAAGTTAAATTTTAAAATAAATTTATATTTTCAAATAAACCCTAAAGTATTTAGAAAATAGAACATAATAATTTAATTCCTGTTTTTGTTGAACCTGTTTTTATAAATTAAAGTTAGTAAAGCTATTGTTAAAAAAAAAGGTTTGTTATAATATTTTTTTCTTAAATTTCCATGTTGCATTAGCTAAGAGAAAACTATGTCACAAATCTACTAACAGTTGAAAAAAAGCAAATTTATGTAGTAGTAAATATGTATATTAAAACTTTATAAATATTTTCAATCATTAATTTTGCTCAATTCAAAAATTACTGGTTGTCATTTCAAACCAGCAAAATAAAATAATAATCACAATAAATAACAACCTTTTTATATTTTATTTCAAAGAATTATAACCAAAAGCTTTTGCAAAAATCAGTTTTTAGAAATAAAAATGTTAAGTCAAGAGTCTTACAAAAAAATAAAAAAAATAGTTTAGCCTGGTTTTATGTTCCATTATTTACATAATAATAAAACTAATAAAAATTACCAAAAAATCCTGCAAAAAAAAGACTAAAATTAAATAAAAAGTCATTAAAACCAAATAAAAGTTAATGTTTTTATTGAAGCTGTCTAAATGTTATAAGTAAATCTATACATATGAAATTAATAAATAGTTGATGTTAAAAAATAAATATTGAAACTAATTAAATTACAAATTGTTTCTTTTATCCAGATTAAGAGTAGTTTTATAAAAACTTTTAAATGTATTTTTAATCTTTATTGGAATAATACAGTTAAGTCTAACTAGTTTCTTTTAGAAATTTGTAACACAGTTTTTATATAAATTGTTAAATCACTACAAAAGATAGTTATTACTTTATTTAAACTTAATAGTTTTTATATGTAGCAAATAAAACTTTTAAGTTCTAATATTACTCCTAGTACAAAGTTTTTTGATGCTAATTTAAAATATAAGTTTGCTATAATTAACAAATAAATTATTATGCTGTTTAGTAAGAAACAAAGTTTAAAAAACATATTTTTAGTAGTCTTCTTTACAGTTCATAGACACATTATAAAAGTGAATAAATAGGAAATATGAAATACAATCATTCAATTCCTGTCTTTAATTAAACATAGAAAAAGTAAAGTGTATTTATTATAAAAGTAAATTCGTTTCAAACAGCTGATTGTGAGTTAGCAATATTCAGTGATAACTAGTTAAAAATTTTTAAATTTAAAATATTTTAAACAGTAGACTTCCAAGCAAGTTTAAAAGTCATGTTGTGGCAGACAAGCCAACCAAAGTGGCAAACAACAACATAATAGCTGAAATTAAACCGCACACTGTTAAAAACAGCAAACACAAACTAACTGAAGATGAACTTAAATACCCAAAGTTTGTTTTAATATTGATTCTATTGTTATATTTATTTGTTTCTGAATAAATTTTTTTCTATATTTTTTAAATTTATATTTTAGGTTTAAATTTTAGTTATAATTAAAACTACTTGTAATCAGTACAACCAATGGGTAGCTGAGAAAATTGATTGTATGTAAACAAAACTAAACTTCTGTGTTTAATTACCCTTGATACGTCTTGATCAACAAACAAAATGGCTATTTCAAGTGCCAAACTCATTTACTTACAGCTAAAATAGTTTTTTTGATAAAAATAGCTGTAAAAAACATAGTCGAGTTATAAGAACAGTTTTATTTTTAATATCATTATCAACTTTGGAATTTTAATATTACCATTAAGTGTTTCTGGGCAACAATAAAAAAACACTGTTGATATTTGAACCTTTAATTATTCTTAAAAAGTTTTCCATACATAATAAAAAAAGAGTCGATTAGTTATATATATCTGTATAAATTATTCACAAGGTTATGTAATTTAAATTTTTTTATTCTATGTGAACTAAACTTTTAAATTATAAGTAAAATGTTTCTATTAACAATTAATAAAAATTATTACTGATTTTCTACATTGTCTACTCAGAAGTAGCCCGAACAACAGATAGTATTATTTTGGATGTTGTAATGAAAATTTTGATATTTGTTTCAGGCTTGGTAAGATATGCGCGTTTTGCTACTGTCCAGAGTCCAGTTTGTTAGGCCAAGGAGACTTCCAAAAGTACGAACCGACCCCCGGATTCAACCCTTCCAAAAACAAGCCTGCCAAGAAGGCGTCAGATCAGAGGAATTCCCGGTCTAAAAGCAGGGAAAACAAGTTAAAGTTTGTTGTTTTGATAAGATTTACAAATGGAATGTTTGGTAGAAAAAATTTTTTTAAATTTTTAAAAGATTAAACTGTTTAAAGTCGTTATTTTCTATTCTACTATATTACCTCACAGTTTTAATTACTTATGTAAGAAATAAAAAATTAAAGTTAAAATTTATACCTCACACTGGTTGTATAAGTTGTTTTGTTGGTACATATATTATAAAAATTTAAATTTTACACAGTTTGGACCAATCAGATACAGATGAGCCTTGTTACGATGTGCCGATTGAGCTCAGTTGCGTCGGTTCCAAACAAATACCTGATCCTAAAAACGTGTTTTTAGACAACGGTTTGTTGAAAACATAATATATATAAATATAATTTCATTGTTGCTCAAGGTAAAGGTTTTAAACTTTAACTAGTTCTAAAGATTTAATAAATAATAGGTTATAGATATCCAGAACGAATTTATATGCTTACTTTCAAATATTCATTATAATATTGTATACAGTTTAACTCAGCTTGTATGACAATAGAACATTTGTGACTAAACATAATTCTCTTCAGATTACATGATATTTAATTATTTGAAATTTTGAAGTATTATTTGGTATTGCAGGTCAAGTTTGGGCCCATCACTGCTGTGCAGCTTGGTCAGAAGGAGTAACTCAGAATGAAAAATATGAGCTGCTCTGCGTTGATAAAGTTTGTTTTATTAGGTATAATAATTTAAAGTAACTTAAAATATAAGCTACTCTGCGTTGATAAAGTTTCTTATAATTAAAGTAATATACACAGTTTCTTAGAATGTTTGTTCCTTTCAGTATGGTTAGGTTTTTAAATTCCAGTGAACTTTGATTTAGATGTATTACACAGTTATTAAACAGAATTTTATATCAATGAAATGTCTGTTAAGTATTTAGTAAACTTAGCTCAATATAAAATATAGAAGATGTTGTAACTCTCAACATATATAACAATTTAAGAAAGGAAACAAAAAAAAAACAAACCAATTAGTTTTAAACAAATCAAAAGCCTCTAAAACAAGCCCATAAAACAGTAAATTGTATCCCATAAACTCTCTTGCAAGTCATTAACACTAGCTAGCAAAGTTGTATATAGTTTTAAACTCCCACTATTTTCCAGGCTGTGATGCAAGGCATGAGTCAGAAATGCCACTACTGCAAGAAGTACGGAGCCACGATTAAGTGCAGCGCGAAATGTGGAAAATTTTTTCACTACCCCTGCGCTGCCGGCATTGGCTGTTATCAGGTTTGTAAATTTTTTCAGTAATATTAAAATTGGAAGTTATCAGGATTGTTTTTACTTGTAGAAAATATTACTTGCATATTAGAAAAAAACTACTAATATTATAGGTTGATATTTTGCTTTTTCGGTAGTAGTTGTTGAACATGTTTTCTAGTTGTTGATATTATCAAAAAAAGACTAGTTTTATTATCTGAATTTTTTTTAAACAAATCTATATAATATTGTAGGCGGGCTGTTTAATAGATTTTATTTTACCTTATGTATAATTTATCATTGTCTCAAAATTAAAGTTTTTACAAAAGTCAAGAACAAAGTTTCGTTTCCCTTGGTTTTTTATATTAATCTAGTTTTATCTCTTTTTGGTGATTAATAAGATGTATATTTGTATTTTGATTAATATTAGTAAAATGTTTAGTAATAAAGTTTCTGGATTTTTCAAAGTAGCTTTTGACAATATCATTTAGTTATTTCATTTTTAATAGTCTTCAACTTCTATAGAATTTTTTATAACTGATTCTAAAGGCTGAAATTTTAATAAGTGTTTAGTTTACATACTATTTTGGTGGTTTATACAAATGGATTTGTTAATAAATGTTATTTTGTTGCTTAATGTGCTCTTCAGTCTGAATTTTAGATGTAGATTAGATTAAAATTATGCTAATAGTACACGTTACAGTTCATCACATAAAAATATACTTTTTATGAATTTTATTTACATACTATTGTCAATAGCAAATCCTCATGTTTTTGCTAATATATTTGTATATTTTTCCAAACCAGTGGTAGAAACGTATTTTTAAAAATCAACATTCATTGCATACATTTTATTAACATCATTTTACTTGAGTTCTTGTTAGCATGAAATTAATGCTCAAAAAGTCGGAGTAGTTTTCACTTCTTTGTAGATATATAAAATTTTTGCTTAACATTTTAAATTCTGTACTTTTTATTACTTACTGATGTTATTGACTAAATTATCGTATTTCTACGCATCTGCTTGTTAAAATGTGCATTCAGTATCAACTTTTTTTTTGCAATTTAAGCAGTAGCTTTAAAAAATGTTAATTGTATAAGAAGTTTATGATTTTTAAACAATTTTTTTTTCGTCTAACAAATTTATGTGGTTGGTTTAGTACAGGGGTCGGAAAACTGCGGCCCGCGGGCCACATTAAAATTTTTATTTAACTAGTTTTATATACTAATATTTTCGAAAACACAAAAATAAAATTTTAGTGCTATATTTAAAGGATATTCTATCGCCTAAGTATTTTTTGTTCAAAAAAATTAATTGTCCTTAAATATGTTTTTTAAAGCACATAAAAAAACGTTCCTTTTTGACCTGCCGACCCCTGGTTTAGTATATATTAAAACAACTGTTTTTTTTTTGCATAAAACTAACGTATAGTGGCTCATTGTATACCAACACTTTCATGTAGTCTCAAATATACTCCAATGTCAATTTACAGGACATCAAGTCCATCGAGACCTTCTGTCCGGACCACTTGAGGATGGCGATCGACCACCCGAATGTTGAGAGGGTCGAGTGTTTCATCTGCAATAAGAAAGGTTCGTTTCATATCAGTATAATAAATAAATAAATAAATATATATATATATCTATTACACTTTTTTGAGAGGTTTGAGTGTTTCATCTGCAATAAGAAAGGTTTTCATATTAGTAAAATAAATAAATATATCATACTTATTTGAGAGGTTTGAGTGTTTCATCTGCAATAAGAAAGGTTCGTTTTCATACCATTTCATAGTAAAATAGAATAATAAAAAAATAAATATATATCAATTATACTTTTTTGAGAGAGTTTCATAAGAAAGGTTTATAATAAAACTTTCTACACATTTATATATTTTTATTATAATCAACTGTATGTTTTATAGTTGATTAGTATATGTTAGTAAAGATGGTTTATACTATATTAAGAAAGGTTTGTTTTCATATTAGTAAAATAAATAAATAAATAAATAAATATATATATAAATTATACGTTTTTGAGAGGTTTGAGTGCTTCATCTGAAATAAGAAAGGTTTATCATAAAACTATTTATAACTTTCTATATAAGGTTTGTTTTTATATTAGTATAATAAATAAATAAAAACAAATATATATATCAATTACACTTTTTTCAGAGTGTTTCATAAGAAAGGTTTATTAAAAAACTATTTATAACTTTCTACACATTTGTATATTTTTATTACAATCAACTGTATGTTTTATAGTTGATTAGTATATGTTAGTAGAAATGGTTTATACTATAATAAGAAAGGTTCGTTTTCATATTAGTAAAATAAATAAATATATTAACTATACTTTTTTGAGAGGTTTGATTGTTTCATCTGCAATAAGAAAGGTTCGTTTTCATATCAGTAAAATAAATGAATAAGTATATATATATATATATATATATATATATAAATAAAAACAAAATATACAGTAATCTTCATTTATTGTAATATCAACATATGTTTCTGTGTGTTAACGAATCAACACACTTCAACTGGGTTCTGTTTAAAATAATTACTGTAACGTAAGATTACTGTATAACTTGTTTTTATTTATATTCCAATGAACTTTTTTCACTAGGATCTTTTCTTAGCAAACGACCAAATCTCTATTTTGAACAGTTATATATATATATATTTATATATCAGTTACACAGTTTTGAGAGGTTTGAGTGCTTCATATGCAATAAGAAAGGTTTATTATAAAATTATTTATGACTTTGTACACATACATACATGTACATACTTTAATTAAAATCTGTACTATGTCGAAAGGGTTTAGTGTTTTATATGTAATTTTTCTAAAACAAAATGAAAAGCAAAAATAAAACAAAACAGCTTTAGATATAATCATATCATTTGAGTGGTAAAATGAATTTTGCTACCGCATAATTGTACTAGTAAAGTGCAGTTTGTAATGAACACCTATTAAAAGCTATAAGTTTTGATAGCAGTAAAAATTAGAATTATAAGTGCCCAAAGTATAAACAAAGCTTTTAGTAAACAAAACTATTAAAAACAAAAGTAATTTTTTTCTGTAAGCATTAACTTTATAAAAAACAACAGTTATGTTTTTGAAAAATATATTTATTTAAAATTATTAAAATGATTAGTATGATTTTAAAAACATTAAAAAACATCTGATTTTTTATTTCAGTATAAGCTGTTTCTATTTATTTAAATTTAATATAGTAAGGTACCCTTCAAAACCTTGACAAATATTAAAATTGATTAGAGTATAGTAGTCATAAAGTCATAAGATAAGTAAATAAGATTGTCAGTATTAATTTGTTTAAAAAATACTGCTAAAATAGAAATATTAGTCTCTTAAATATATTTTTATTAATTAAATTGATGTATCTCTTAAAAACAATAAAATATACTTAAAAATTATAGTAAATTATTTCTTTAACGTTTTAAATTATTTTAATCAATATTCTCAAATATTAAGACAAATTAGGCTTAAGTAGCCATAAACAAGAATATTGACTTGTCATTATTAATTTATTGGTACAGAATATTCTTGTTTATGAGTAATTTAATTCTTAATATTGTTATACAAGCTAGTTTGAGAACTAAAAACAATTTGTTTTCTGTTAGATCTATTATCTGAGTTCGTTTACATCTTAATTTTTAAATAAAGAATAATGGTATGTAATCACTTGATATTTTAACGTTTACAACAAAAAGTATACATTAAAGTGTTTGAGAAATAATCAATAAATAAAAATGCAATTAAAAGATAGAAAACAAAAATAAGTTAAATTTATTACCAAATACATAACTTGAACTTTTAAATTTGCACAAATTTTTATAAATATGAATATATAATTAATAAATAATATAATAATTTTTTAAATATAAATAAATAAATCACAAATTTTTATTGTGTTTTCAACCCAAGATAAACTATTGAATAAAAATATATTATAAAATAGAGTGATTTCCATCAGAAAAGAAAACTTTTTTATTCCGCCCGATGTGTGAGTATCATTATATAAGAACAAAATGTAAATTCTTATTTTTATAAAGATAAGTATTATTATTATTATTATTATATTGTATATTGTGCAAAACCTAAGCCATTTAAAAAGGACACACAAAAAGAGAAAAAGAAAATAAACATATAAACATATAACTAATTTATACGGGCAAGGTGGAAATTTGTCTTACCCTACTTCTGGGTAGAAACTACCAATAACTAAATAATATGCATGACTAATTCAACATTTCACGCAAGATGCAAAACTTTTTATTCCACCTTACATGCGGGTACCATTTAATTCAAACAAATAATTAAATAATTAATTAAACAAAAAAAAACTCACAAAAATTTCTTTATTTATACAATTTTTTTCACAACAGGCAAGATGCAAAATTTTCTGTTCTGCCTGACTTGCGGGTACCATTACCACGCGGACTGCTTGGAACCCGGTGTCAATTTGTCGCCAGTCGTCAGGGCCGGATGGCAGTGTCCTGACTGCAAAATATGCCAGGAATGCCAGTATGTTTTGTTTGGTGTAATAAATAAATAAGAGAATTGTTATAAAATCAATATAAAACAAGTAGTAATCATTAATTAGGTGTATTTTGTTTGGTATATTGATAGAAATGAGTAAATAAGTGAAATTAGAATTAATGTAAAACAAATATTGAATAAAAGCCTTATGTTTTGGTTGTTTTTTATTTATTTTATTTTAAAAGTTTGTTAAAAAAAGATCTTACATGCTAGTATATTTTATTACTATATTAACAAAAATTATAAACATTGTACAGCTCAAAAGGTAATAACAATAGGTTTGAAACAGAAAGAATTAGTTTGTAATATAGTAGTCAATGATTTGAAAGTAAAACAGAGAATTTCACTACATAATTACCAGTATGTTATTTAATTTTAGTATACTATTAGTTATAAAAAAGTAAATATGCATACTTTTTTGCAAACAACAATATCCCTTTTAAACAAGCTTTAATGTTTCATGTTATAATTTTACAAAATAAATTTGATAAAGTCGTGAGATAAGTATAAAAGTCAAAAGTGTATATTTATTTACGGCTAATCTAGGTTATATGAGCTCAAATTAGTCAGTAGATTTGATTTGTGTTGATCAATATAATTAATTAGATTAAACTGTCAATTGTATAAACATGAAAATATATCATAGTTGATTGTAACGAAAACTAATGTAACAAGATATTATATTGTTTAGTATGTTGTTTTAAAATACATTTAAAGTTTTTGTTTCAAGTAAACAAATAATCTAACTTTGTGTTGTAAACTAGTAACAATTAAAAATAAAAAGTTTAACTGTATGTTTAATAAGTTACATCATGTATCTTCGAGCATGATAACTGAATTAAGGAAGAAAATTTTGTCTGATACTGAGATTAAGGAGTATTGTTTGAAAATTTACAGATTATAAGGATTAAAGTTTTGAGTTTTACGTGACTGTTATAAGTTTACAAACATTGAAATTTGTTTTGTTGAAATTGTATTTAAAGTTATTTTAAAAATAACTTTAACAAAAATTTCTAGTGTAAAAACTTAAATATTTGAAAAGTTAAAACTTAAAACTATAACAATACGAAGTTTTTTACTTAACTTATACAATTGATATTTACTGAACAACATTTTCAAGTTTCATTAAAAATAGTTTAAAATTTCACCTGAAAAAGCCTGTAAATTTTAATATAAAAGTTTCAGAACTTTCAGTGCCAAACATGTAAACAGTTACTTTAATTTATTTATTTCATAGAAAGTTTAATTAAAAACTCAAATAAATAATTGTACAACACTTTAAGAATTCAAATTTTAATATTAAAAGTGTCAAAGTTTTATTATTGCATATGTTAATCAAAGACTCAATCGTTTAAAAAAAAAGTTTTTTTGATAAGTTTAAATAGAAGTTACTAACATAATATTACATGGCTTAAACCAATAAACGCCTTACATTAGGAGCTTTTGAAATATTCCCTAATACAGAAATAATGCAAGAATTTTATTTAGTCTTTTGGGACGGTCATTAGCGTTTAATTGGAAATGTCTTGATCGAAATTCTTACAAAATACCTCAAAATTCCAACACACTTTCAATTAGGGAATTGTACACATTTTTACAAAATGATCAAAAGTTTTTGGTTTATTAGTTACTTATTGAAAAAAAATTCACCTACCGAGTTATTTTTGAAAGGTGTGTTTATTAATTATCATTTGAGTTTTGCAAATTAATCAGTTATAGCTGGCTTAGTATTTTAATTTTTGTTATTAAAAACTGTAGTTTTTATCTAAACAATATTTTTTTAATAATGAACTATGAAAGTAATAGTTTACAAAAAGTACTATTTACCTTTACTATGAATATTGTTTACCTTTCTTTGTTTGGTATTTGTTTGGTTATTTGAAGCTATTTTGGAAAACTGTAGTTTCTAGCAAAATAAATTTTAAATAAGTTACTAACTATAAGAAATATTTTACGATAAATATTAACCACCTTTACTATGAATATTATTTACTTTTATTCGTTTATAGTGTTTAAAAGTGATTTTCAAAACTTCTCTTATTAACAACTTTAACAAAAACTGTTTTACGATGAATATAATTTACTTTAAGAATTTTAGTTATTTTACTTCTTAATATATATGTGTATCAAATTTACCACCAGAAAAGTTATATAAATTTTTAATGCCAAATATTAATGTTATCATTTTTAAAATTCTAGTAAAAGTCATTTGCAAACACTTTTCAGCCTTGAAAGTACAAAAAAAACTTGGGTTTCTATTTATACACGCGTTTTAAATTAATTTGTAAATATGTCAGATAGGTCTGTTGTCAATAAATTAAAATCAATTGCTTTAAATAGCGTCAACTTTATTAAACATATATGAATTGTTTTAAATTTTCATATGTTCCAGCTATTTGTATTTTTTGAAAAGCTGTTTTAAATTTGAAATAAAACTTAATAAATGTAAAAAAATATTTTCAAAATAGTGATTGATTTTTACAATTATTACGGGTATAAATGCTAGATATTTATAAGTTGAAAATCGTTTAAGTACGCTTGAATTAAATTTATTAATAAATTTTATGGCGTTGAACGGAAATAGTTGTTATTAAACAAATAAGCTCAGTTCTACTAAATGTTGTTCTAAATAAATGTTTGAAATAAAAATAAATTTTGAAGCAAAAATAAAATTTCGTAGGCCCGTCAAAAATGTTTGAGAAATATAATTTAATAGTTTTATTTAAAAATTAAATCTTGGGTAAATTTCAAAATACAAAAAATAATTATTATGGTTTGTTTGTAAATTGAAATAAATTTTTTAAATTGCATCCATGATTAAGTATTTTGATGTAGAACATTAATAAAATTTTGGTAATTTTTAAATTTTACTAATATTAAGTGAGTTAAGAGAAAGTATGTATATGTCTGGTGTGCAAAATAATTTATTAAGCGCTAAATTTCGTCTTTCGAAAATAATTTGATGAAATTACAAAATAATTTCGTATTTACACTGAAATATGTTGAAAGGAATTACATATTTACGACACAGCAAGAAATAAGTTTCACCACAAAAGTATTAAAACGTGTTTCGCATGCATTATTGTTCTTTTTGTTTTATCATTTTTAATAATGTTGTTTCGTTTGTCAATTATTAAAAAAAAATCAAGTTTAATAGTTAATTTAAATAACTGAACATAGAAAAACTTTATCATTCGTTTGGTAACTTTTTTCCTTTTAATTATAAAACTAAATCAATTCTGTACTAATCATATAACTTTGTATACAAGTTTATGAAGCTTTTATTTAGTTTAAAAGTTTTACTATGAAGAATAATAATTAAGTAATTTCTGTTTGTTTATACTCATAACTTTTTATCTTAGGACAAAAAAAAAAAATAATTTGTTTTGTAGTAAAAGTATTGGTTTAAGTATATTTGTAATCTCAGAATAATAAAATCCATAAAAGTTAGTTTCACAATCTCAAAGTCTTAAGTTAATAAAATAGTTTTCAACATCTCACTTATGATCGTTAAGTTTTAAGTGTTTCGTAAAATTTTACAAACTTCAAAAAGCACTTGATAAATTTCCAATCATAAAATAATTTTACTTTCAATAAAGAAGTGTTCGCTTAATTATTGTAACTCCCAAACTATAACACGAAATGTAAAAATAAAAATGCAATTAAAACTTATAACGTTTTTGGTGTACTTTCATTTATCAACTAAGATAAGTGTCTTGTAAAAAATAACAAACACTAAAAATGCAAAAATGATTAAAAAAGGTCTTCAGTTTTTTAAGAAAATTCATTTAATGATAAGATAGTGTTTAATTTATTTTAGTTTTGTTACACTACAATCAGAATAAACTCATGTCTTCTGAAAATAGTTTCGATTCAAATATTTACAACTGTTCTAGTAGTGCAGTACACAAAAATAATTAATTAAGTTATTGTTTATAATTTTTATATTCAGTCTTATATATCTTGAGTGAACTTAATTCTATTACTTATTAATCATCTTTGTACTTTATAAAATACCATACAATTTTTAACAACTTTCCCTTTTTATATGCTGCTTAATAAGAATACATATATAATTGTTAAATCCGTTCAATAGCAGTAGACCAAAAAAGATATTTCCATACTAATTAATCAAAATTAAATTCTTATTACTTCAATAAATATTTAGTATATCCTTTTGTCAAAATTTGTCAGATTTAAGTGATAAATTCAAAAAAGCTTGTGGCTATAATTTTTTTATAGTTTCAAGTTTATAAATTCATGTATGAAGTATAAAAACCATAAAATATTATTTACAAACGTAATAAATTGAAATAAGTTTGTGTCTAACTTACAATTACTAATAAAACTTAAGGTAAAATATTTATAATTAACAATTTTTTCATAAAGTGGGTATTTGTCTCACTTTTAAAAATATTTAATTAATATTTGTATAAGTTTTAAATATATTTTTTATTTTGTTATTTTACTATTTTTAAACTAATTTACACTGAAATTGGATATTAGTACTGAAATGTATGTAGTAAAGTTTTAAGTAATGCTATTACTGAAATAGTCATATAATTATTTTTAACTTTTTTAAATAACCGTATGTTATGAACAAAATATGTATTAATACTTGTTATGTAACATTTTAAGTTTTTCTTGTTTATTATTAACATTTACTTTAAATTGTGCTTTTTCTAAAAAAATTCAAAAGTTTATTATGCTATCATATTAGCCCTTATGTATTTTTGGTTATTAAATTATGATCTGTAGCCAGTACGTTTAAATAAATATTGACAAAATTTTCTCATAAACTTTTATTCGGTGTTATCGCGGTTTTTATGCAGATCAAGTGTAATTTGATAATGCGGTTCTATCAACATAAAAATAAATTAGTTTAAATATGTTGCGGAAAACTATAAGTTGCTTGACAAAAGGGCTTATTGGTTTAAGAATGTTTATTTTATTTTGTAAAAGTTTATTGTAAAAAATCAAAAAAAAAGTTTAAGTTTCTTGAACTAGATTATTCTGTACGTAATATTATAAAATAATTAATAATATTTACTTTTAAATTGTTAAATAACTAGTTTGCAAACCATAAAAAAATTGCATTTATTTTTCAAGTTTTAGCATTTTAATTAATAAGCTTAAATTTAAATAAATGGAATCTTCTTTAGTGATGTAATTTGTTTTGGTTGAACTAATTATTTTTAGCATTAAAATTTGCTCATGAACGGTTGTATATTAAGCAAGAAAAAGTTATTTAAAATAGTTTAGAGTATTATACTTTTCTTACCCTAAAATATTAGTTTGCATTTTAACTTGGTTTTTTAATAAAGGTATTCAAACTTGTGCGTATATAATTATTCCTACAGTTTAGTGGAGTAATTTATTTTCATAACATCAAAATTAATTAGCTTATCTATAAAATTTTCTAACAGTCCACTAAAATAGTTAACATTTCTAAATGTGAAACTTTTAAATTACTTCAAAATGTGCAATTAAATTCAGTTCAAACCTAGTAAATTTAAATGAATTATTTATCACATTTATCTCACAAATACCTAAACTATACGGTAACCGCGGTTTAGATGTAAACTTCTAGTTGATTTACACTCAAAACCGCTATAGATATTGATATTCGTCAAATCGTAATCTGCTTAGCGAGATTTATATTGAAATAATAAAATCGTAAGGATTATAATGAAGTACACCATAAGAAATGTTTGGTCTACACTGGGTTTTTGCTGGTAAAATTAATTTTGTTAGCTTTTGATGTTTAGAAATTAATTAATCCCTGTTTGGTAAACCACGAATAAAAGGATTAAGTTTGAAACAAAGCTTTCAAACAAATATAAAAAAATATATTTTGTTTTACATTAGATTAAAAATAAAGCTGATAAGTTAAATAGTTGTCTGTTTTAAATGTTGTAATTCTGTTTATTTCATTTTAATTAGTTCGTTGATAAAGTTTTAATTATATAGCAATAAAATTAAAGTTACAATATTAAGATATGTAATATGTTTAATGAGTAAACATTGAGTTTTTCGAAGTCATTGAAATATTAAATAATGAAGTTGTTGTTATTTTGGTTGTTTAAAACTTGTTTTGAGTATTTTGAAAATAACTTGGTTGTTTAAAAAAAAACTTTAGGTATTTAAAGCAAAATATTTTGAATTTTATTTAAGAAATTAAATGTTTTGTAGATTTTTGGTGTTAGTTATAAGTTTGTTATATTTAAAAAATAGTTTGAGTTAAATACAAACTTATAAAGGTTAAAATTATACGGTTAATAATATTATGTAAATTGATACGAATATAAACTTTATGAAGAATTGAAGTTGCATAGTAGTTTAAATTTATTTCGAATTTATGTTTTGTACAAGAGATACGTTTACTATGTCAACACTTTGTTGAACATAAAACATTTGGGCAAAAGTTGATGGTAAAAATATTAATATTTTTTATTTACTAGACTAATGTTTATCACTTGGGATTAAATTAAAATTAATCAGAAATATCTTGTTCACAAAATCAGTCGAATAGATTTACTTTCAAAATAAAAACTTTGCTTTGATATGTTTAAATTCGTATCTTTTACACATTAGTTAGAGACACACTTATATTGTTTATTTCTTATTCTAATATTTTAGGGACATTTAAACAATTTTATTATATGATCTATTTTAACTGCTAAAAGTTATTAGTTATTATTCAAAGTTTTATTAAAAGCTTATAATAGCAATATGAATTTTAATATAAAAATGTTAAGGTAGAATGATTTACCCTGTAAACTTTAATGAAAATAATTTTAAGTTTTAAGAGTATTGTTTTTGATATAAATACTGTAAATAATTTGAATTTAATGTTTTATTTACATAAAAACCTGCATAAGTTGATAATAAATTGGTTGTTTTAGTAGATACAATTTTAAGGGGCGGATTTTGATAAAAATGAAGATAAAAGATTACTTTTTTTTTGTATCTCATTTGCTTTTATATTTTTATATTTTCTTCTGCTTGACTTACAAAACAGGTTTATTTAATTTTTTAGTGAAATAGTGAACAATCTAGTATTAATTTAATTTCCCATTAATTAATTTAAGAGTTTTGACTAAGATTAAATTGAAATATTTAAATATAATATAAATTTTAGTCTAATATTAAAAAAATATTTAATTAAAACATTTTACGTAAATATGTTTTGTTTACAACAGATTTGTCTTATTTTAATTAATATAATTTGACGAATTACTTACTGTAGTATTTACGGCAAGTTTCAAATTTTACGTTTAAAACAATTTGTTACGTATAAAAAAGTTTAAACTACTGGTCGAATGAGTGGTTCTAATTTGATTAATTGGTTATTTTGTCTTCTAATCAAACTTGCGGCTTTAAGGTCAACCTGAAATTAATTTGTTTAAAATGTGATTTATTTAAGTTTCTTTTGAAGTCAGTTGAATAGTTTACATAATAAATAAGCTGCTTATTTTGTTGGTAAAAATTTTTAGCAATCAAGTTTTCTCACAAGCGATTGAATATTAAGCAAGAAAAACTTAATAAAAATAGTAACATTCGTATATTTTTTTTATCCTAATGTATTAGTTTTTTAATAAGACATTCAAATTTATACTTATATAATTAATTCTAAAGTTTAGTGAAGTAATTTATTTTTAAATCAAGAAAACTAATCAGTTTATCAATTTAAAATAACAATTTTCTAACAGTCCACTTATATTTAAACATTTAAATGGTTAGCTGTAAGTTTGCAAAAGTTTATATTTACTTTTTACAACTAAATGGTTTAAAATTTTAGCAGCATTTTATTTTTTATACTTGATAAACTTCAACCTACAAAGTTTGAGTTGTGAGAAAGGAGAACATATTTATGAATCATTTCACTTGCATTTTGTTTGAAAAGATAAAATTTGTTTTGGTAGGATGTTGTCAAAAATCACATTTTTTTTTATTATATTTAAAGGTTGTCATCTGTTTAGAAACTGTACTTTCGATTAAACAGTATAAAAAATTAATCTGCAAATCAAAATATCAATCTTATGAATATTAATCTAGTGTAAACAAAACTGTGCTTTATTTTTATAAATAAATATTTTAGAATATACAAATATCAGCTATTTTTTTAGATCACATTTTTTCTTTATACTATTTTAGTTTTGAGTGAGTAAATGCTAAACTATAATTTAATTATTCAGTAATTGTTTGTTTTCTAATACTGCTCCGATATAAACACCCCCCTAATAAAGAATGACTTTGATTAATGTATTTCAAAAGCTTTTCAATAAATTATATTTTGTTTCTAGAATTAAAAATTAAAATTGAAATAACAAAATTTGGTTGTTTTATTGATTATTTATGGTTTATTTTTTATTCAAATGCTGTTATTCCAACACTTTTTAAATGATCTAATAATATTTTTCTAAAAGAACAAATTAAAATTTTAATTATAAAACTATATACTTACTTTAGTATTAAAATTAACTAATCTTTACAAGTATACAAATGTAAAAAATTGAAAGATAAAATTACAAGATTTATTACTGCTATAAATTTCAATTAATATAAGTTTAAATATAAAACATTTGTATACTTGTGGCTTTGAAAATACCAAATAAGCATTAATATTTTGTTGTGAAATTAATTAATAATTATTATTGCTTAAATTTATCTTTCAATTTTTAAAATTATGGTAATTACATAAAATTATTAATAGTTTTTAATAAATTACAAATTAAGTAGAAGTAATTAAGTTATATACTTACTAAATTATTCAAAATGTTTTTGAGTTTAGCCAATTATCAAACATTTTAGGCTTGCCGGAGATGATTATAAGATGCTTATTTGTGATATTTGCGACAAAGGGTATCATACTTACTATGTAAAATAATAAAAATAAAACGTATTTAGTATAAGAGACAAACTATTTAATATTTAGACTTGCTGGGGACGATTATAAGATGCTAGTTTGTGATATTTGCGACAAAGGGTATCATACTTACTGTCTCAAACCTGAACTGGACGATATACCTCACAATGGATGGTCTTGTCATGTTTGTTTTTGCTTTAAAAGATTTTTATATATTCATAAAAATATATTAATAAAATATATTATCAATATTTTATGTTTTTTTTTTACACAGGAAGTAAAATATTTAAAATAGTTTTTTTAAGTCAAAATTAAGAAAAAAATTACTCGATTCTATTTTGTAAATCAAAAATAATTATCATAACAGATTTTACTATTAAAATGAAAATCGATCAGAAGATTAAAATAAAATTTTAATAATGTTTAAACTTTTGTGTTGTACAGGTTTGTGAAGAATCATTGAAGAAAACTTTGATGAAGATTCAGCCAATCACAGATCAGTGTCTGCAACCGGTTAGTATAATAGAATGCATTAAAAAAAAGATAAGTTTATATGTATATCTAAAAATAAGATGTTAAGTATTCATAAATTAACTTTTTTAACACACTATCTTTATAAATACTCTCATCAAACTAAACCAGCTCCAACGCAATAATTATTTTCAACTAGATTCAAACAAACTCTCAAATAAAATGAAATGAAATTAACACTGATAAGTTGCATATGTTAAAAGTAAACATAAATTTTCTAAATTAAGTACAAGCTTGAAATACTGTTCCTGTGTTCATTATGCCTAAGATAATTATGTTTTTCAGATTCAAACAAACGAAGTAGTGTTGCCATCCACAATCGCCACAACCCAAGTTGTCAACTGCAACAACCAATCAGATGATGGCGGGAAAATTGTGGAAATAACGCCTCCCGGTGACGAGATACTGACCAATGAGAACCAAGAAGTGAAACAGGATGACGAAGTCGTCAAGAAAGAGGTTGATATTAAATAGAATTACTTTATAAAAGTTTAATAAGCTAATTGATGAAAAGTAATGTTAGAAAGCTAAATACATTTTTAACATTAAAGCCTAGGGGTCAAGTTAGTAAATAATTAAGATGTTAAGATTTCAAGTTACTAAAAAAATGTGTTGTATGTGTTCTTATTTATTATAATTTTTTAATATTTTTATAGCCTATGGACTTAGAACTAAGATAATCAAGTTATTAACAAAAGTATTAGAAATATGATAGTGTTTTATTAAAGCTATTTATTTTTTTATAACTATAGCCTGAGGGCTAAGTACTAGTTAAAACATGTTAATAAGGATGTTATGTTAAAAAAATAAGATATTTTGTAAAAGCCTATTATTTTTCTTATCATTAGCCTAGGGTAAAAATTATTTTAAAATTTTTAAATAACTATTTGTTGCATCAGTTGTTTTATTACAGAAGTAAAAAGCAATAAATATTTTTCTAGCTTATTAAACCTGTTTTTCAACTATATTAAATATTATAAATATAGCAATGACAAAATTGTATGATAAAATTAGTTTTAACCACCGTCAGCAAAATTTTTTGTATTTTAGTGTTTTTTATGAGTCTATACTAGGGTTATACACTCAGGGAAACTCAGGGAATTTTGATTCTTTTTTTTTACTCAAGAAAACTCAGGGCAGTTTTGGTTTTTTCTAAAGTTTTCAGGGAAATTTTAAGATGTAAAAAAGTCTCAGGGAAAATGTTGTTTAAATCTAGAATGAGATTTAGTTAATCCAGTTTTAATATTTTGTTAAAAAAAGTTAGTTTTATATACTTTTAAGTGCTTATTTAGAAATTTTTTAGACTTGCGGCTAGTTCTTCAATATTCTTAGAATTAACATTGTAATTTTATAATAAATAATAAAATTTTAAGAATTTGAAATAAAACTCAGAGAAACTTAGGGAAATTTCTGATAACTCAGGGAATATTTTTTGATTTAAAGAGTTTCAACTCTGCTATACTTATAAATTAAAAATACTAAAAGCAAAATTGTATTTCCTTACAAAAATTAATAGGACCATTTGTTTAAGATAAAAAGATATATTTAATTAAATGCATCTTATATCCTATTTTTGTCATCAAATATAAAAATTTAAACCTACAGTTTGATAATAATATAAACATCAACTTTTACAGCCAGAACTATTGATAACACCATTAGAAATTTATATATATACACATATTGTTTCATACCAACTAGATAGTTTAAAACTTACTAGCTATTTGAATACTAAAGTATTTAATCAACATTTACAGCCAGAAGTATTGATAACACCATCAGAAATTTATATACATATATATATTTTTTCATACCAACTAGATAGTTTAAAACTTACTAGCTATTTGAATACTAAAATATTTAATCAACATTTACAGCCTGTAGTTTTGTCAAATGTTCCTTATACCTTTTTTTTTGTCTTATTAAATGTAAATTTGCAGTTTACCAATATTTTATTTTATTTTTACAGCCGGTAGTGTTGATAACACCATCCGAAGTAGACGAAGACGTTGAAGTCAAAATGGACGTAGAATCTATTGCTAGCGACAAAATAACCGCAGAAAGTGTCATCAGTGACAAAATAACTGCTGATTCTGTCAGCGATGACAAAATTGCAACAGAAAGTGTCAGCAGCGAAAAGACAGTAGTGACTTCTCCACACAACAGGAGCAGAAAACCTTCCGTTGACAGCAACACAGACATTTCTGATCAGGTCAGTTGTTTTTTAATAATATGATTTCAAGTTTTTTTAAAGTATTGTTGAAAAAGAATCTTAAATCAAAAAAAGATTCTTTGGCTTATTGTTGCAGTTGAACATAAAAGTATTGCTAGATCTTTCTAGTTCCATTTGGAAACTTTGTAAATAACTATTATTTTAACAAATACCATGTCATTGTCTCAGGTATTTTTTCAGTAGGTAGATATAGTTACTATCTAAAATATTAGAGAATTTAAAATATAAAATTTTAGAAAACATTTATTTATTTTAACAGGAGAGTGTATTCGCTGGTGAAATTTCAAATTCTTCGACAAATTCAATAAAACCTGAACAAGTTGCAGACGCTAAATGCTCAATAAATCTCACCAGAGTTGACCAAAGTTTGTCTTTGAATAAAATATTTAATTGATTTTCTCCAACATATACTCGAAATAACTAGTAATAATTCAAACTGGACTAGATTTTGTTAGTGATACACCCGAACTTTATTTAACACTTGGTTAAACTTCTATTTATAGACTGTCAGTTTAGACTTAAGCTTTAACTTTTCATTCTTTCGAGATAAATGTTTTCAAGAGTAGATTAGAAAACACAAATTTCAAACATATAAATGATTACCAAAGACAAACTTGTAAGAGTTGATATTAAAACAAAAAAAATAAACAAATTGAATTTCACACAGCACCCCTGGTATCATCCGGAACTTCGACTCCCAACTCCACGCTGACGACGCCCCTGCAGCAAGAAGAACCCTTCAAAAGGGAAAACCCCTCCAACGAAAGTGGGGTGAGGAGAGGCAAGCCCTCCTACTTCTACAACCAGTCCACCAGGGGGAGCAGTTCAGGGGGTGTGAGGGGAAGGAAGAGGAATTTCGGAGGGGGGAGAGGCAGAAGGGGGAGGGGAGGAAAAGGGTGAGCTTGGAAAATTTTATTAAAAATTTATTTATTATTTAAGTAACAATTGTATAAGTTGTTTATACTTTAGACAGTGAGTTTATCAACAATACTTTTGATGGATTAACTTTTGTCAATTTTGTTTCAGCTATTGATAAAAATGTTAAAGAATAAACAAAGGGAAGGGGGGTTAAAGGGTTTGTAAAATTTATTACTATATAGTTTGTTAATGTTTTCTCTTTATTTAGTTGAAGAAATATACAACAAGTATTGTAAGGGGGGAAAGGGATAATTTTGGGTTTTTTGTTGAAAATCATTAAAAATTTAAGATCATTATAATTAAGTCTTAAAGGAAAATGTTTGTTGATGACATCATAGAAAAGTATAATTTTTTTCTCACATTTAGTTGTTATAGTTTATAAATTGATACTATTTGTAGTAATGTTTTTATAAACAGTTTCAAAAAAAATATTAAGACATTATTATGTTGAAGGAAATTAGTATTTATGAGTTGGCAATAAATAAATAAGAAAAAAGATTTTATTAATAGTATCATTCAAATTAAAACTTCACTAAAAATGTTTCTAGTTAGAAGTATATCTATAATCTTATAACTAAGTTATAAATATGTTTTTGTACTTCTTGTTTGTAGCATATCAGAAAGTAGAAGATCCGAACGAATAAACTGTAAAAAAGAAAAAGTTAACTATAATGTTTTTAACGAGTGTGGATTTGATGGCGATGCTTATGTTGAAAATACCAAGTTTAAAATAAAATATTTATAAGTACATATATTTTTGTTTGACTGTATTATGTGTATAGTTTCAAAGCTTCAGAATCAAAGTTGCACCATTTAAACTAACTATCATGTATAAATAAATATTGAAATCAAGTTTTAAGTTAGTTTTAAAATAAACTTTACCATATTATTGTTTACAGCAAAAGCATAATAAAAACTAACAATAGTTATTTCGTTGTTGGTATTATGTTTTAGCAACATTTAATATTTCAATAAACATTTCAATTCATGTTATTTATATATTCAAAATAAATGTTTAAGTAAAAAATATTTTATAAACATTTTAATTTAGAAAACGTGGAGGATCGAAACGTGGCAGAATGGCTTCGAATTTCTCGTCAAGTTTATCCGGTAGAAGGCGCCACAAGAACAGCAAAATTAAAGGTTCGAAAATAATAAGTTTCAGTTGTTTGCTTTCCATTTACTACACGCTTGAATGTTGGTAGTTTCGTTTTTGTTTTTTTGAAAAGTTTTTTATTTTTGTGAGTTTTTGTTGAATGTTATTAGTTTTTATATTGTGTTTATTTCTGTTTTTTGTTGTTATCATTTGAGAAAATTTGTTATTTTTTGTAGTTAAATCTTTTATAAGTCATTACTTTTTGATAGTAAACATTTATGAAGACAATATAAGTGAAATTACAAGAAATGTTTAAAAAGTTGCGGTCAAGTTAAGTGTTTTTCTTGGAATTATTTTCAAATATTCTTCGTTTTTATTTGTTTTCTTTTATTGTTTCTTTTTATTTTGAGAATTTTTCATTTTGAAAGGTACCGTTTAAAGTAATCAGTTGTAAAATTTTGTGGTTTTTTATTTGCCTTCTTGGAAATTCCATTCATAAATTCAATGCTTTGAGAATTTAATTTAGTTAATTTTTTTGTAAATTTTATTTTAAATACTTTAGTTTTGAAGTAGTAATACTGGTTTATGTGGTTTTCAAATCTTCGTTTTATTGATTTTTCTTGCATTTGCTTTTTTTTTGTTTGTTTATTATATTCTAAATAGGCGAAACTTAGTTCTTTACCATTAGTCATGCTATCAGGTCAACTTTTATTATTATTCACTTTGTTCTCTTATAAGTTTCTGTTTTTGCGGTTTTAGGGTTTGTTATTGTGTTTTGATAAACTAGTTGTTTAAAAATCTTTTTACTAATTCACTATATAAATTTTCACTTAAAGCAGTTAATTCTGGTCGTATTTGTTCTAATAAAATACTTTTATTTATAGGTTATTTCTTTAGATACTTTCTATAACAGTTTAATTCAAAACAAAAATTAAATGTTGTCATTTGTTTGTTATTTAAGTTTAGTAGAATTAAAATCTTGTATTTTCATTTAATGACAATATCTAATTCCATATTATGATAATAAACAAAATTGTTCTATTTAAGCACCTAAGTAATTGCACAACATAAATAGAAAAATTTATTTCTACTGTTTTATGTTTTATAAAATTATTTATATTTTAGGAGGATACGAAGCAGTTCCATTTGAGCAAGGCATAGATGAAGAAGAATATGGACCTCAAACTCAACATAACACAGTTGTTTTGTGTAGTAAAAACGATGAATTCGTTATCGAACAAGTTAGTTTTAGTTCATTCTACAGTTATTTTTGATGAAAAGACTAAATAAAGGGTTTATTTTGCATTTAGATATTTATAGACATCTTGAAGAGGTGTCAAATTTCAGCTTTAATGTTACAACAATCTCCTTTAAAACGTTGTTTAATAAAAACTAACTTTAAAGTTCTCTAGACATGTGATATGTTCGGAAGAGGAAGAGTAAAATTATTTTTTTTAGTTATAAATATTTATTACCAGGACGTATGTGTTGTATTTTTTGAATATTTTGTAAATGTGACTTTTTAATAGGATATGTGTGTGGTATGTGGAAGTTTTTGAAAAATTAAGAAATTTTTCAAGTAAAACTTAACTTTTTCTATTCAGGACATGTGTGTTGTATGTTTTAAATCTTTTTGTAATTGTATGATATTTATTAGGACATGTGTGTTGTATGCGGTAGTTTTAGAAAAAAAAAAGTTTAAATAAATAACTTTTTCTCATCAGGACATGTGTGTGGTATGCGGAAGTTTTGGAAAATTAAGAATTTTTCAAATAAAAATTAAGAAATTTTCAAATAAAAATAACTTTTTTCTTCAGGACATGTGCGTGGTATGCGGAAGTTTCGGAAAAATTAAAAAAAAATTTAATTAAAAAATAATTTTTTCTCATCAGGACATGCGTGTTGTATGTTTTGAATGTTTTTGGTAAATATTATTTTTTCTCTTCAGGACATGTGCGTGGTATGCGGAAGTTTTGGAAAGATTAATATATATTATAATATTGATTTTTTATTTATCATCAGGACATGTGCGTTGTATGTGGAAGTTTCGGAAAGGGCGAAGAGGGTCGTCTTGTGCCGTGTTTCCAGTGCGGACAGTGTTACCACCCCTACTGCGCAAACCTGACCATTTCTAAGCACATTTTGAAGACCGGTTGGAGATGCCTTGATTGCACTGTTAGTTTTTTTTACAATTTTAAATTATGTATTCTTATTTGAATAGTTTGTAAGGTACATGAAAAAATCTATTAAAACAAGTTTAATTATTTTTAAGTTGTCATTAAAGCATAGTATAATGACTTAATGACATTTTACATAATATAACAAAAGACAATTTTTGAAATTTAATTTTAAAGTTTATTTGTTTTGAACAGTTTTTCTTGTTTTTTCATTATAGTTTTTAAAGGTATGCGAAGCATGTGGTAGTAACGGTGATGAAGTATCTTTATTACTTTGTGATGATTGCGATATTTCCTATCATATTTACTGCCTGAATCCACCACTGAAACAAGTTCCCAAGGTAATTTTATTTGTTTTTGTTTATTTTTTGATTGATGAGTTATAATTGATTAAAAAATCTTGAAAAGTTTCATTTATTAAAAAGTTTTTTAATAGTTTCTGAAACAGTAACTTTATTTAAATATATGCAAGTTTATAAAATATAGAGCAAATTATGTTTTTCAGTTTTCTTTTATTGGTATTATTAATTAAATTAATTAACCATTGATTCTATGATAAACAGAAAGCTTTTTAGTGATAAGTAAAATTATGATTATAAATACTTTATTATATAAATATTTATAATATATATATATAATATATATAATACATATACAAATATAATATATAAACATAATAATAGGGAGGTTGGAAATGTAACAAATGCGTTCACTGCCACACTTGCGGAACTCGTACTTCTCGAGATTGGATGGATAATTACACTTCGTGTGGTAAATGTTACTCCAAGAAGAACTGCGGGTTCTGCTTGCGACCTTACAGGGAAGACGAACTCATCATACAGTGCTCGAGTTGTGAAAAGTCAGTGTTTTGTTTTGTAAAGTTTTAGGTAGAAAATGCAATTGATGGTGTTATGCGTTGAAAAAATTTGAATTCTGCTAAAATGCTGCTATAACTGTTAAAGTAATAAAATTAAAATTGAGTTATCATATTACACTGTTACCCATGCTTATCGAGATAAATTAGAATTAAATCTATGAATCATGTTTAAATTATTCTTAACCAGATGATTTTGCCTTGATAATTAAGGTAGTTATTTGCCGGACCTTCTATTTAAGTTTAATTAAATTTTGTTGTAATTTGTTTTTTCAAACATTAAATCAAAACAACCTAAACTTTTCCCTTTGTAAATCTGATGTACTTAAAGAGGATAAGCATTTTCTTATCATGAAGTATTTTAATATACTTTTATTAAAATACTTAAATTTATTTCTAGATGGTTACACGCATTATGAAGTTTGATAAAATTTAAAGTTGAAATTAGAATATACAACAACTTTTTGAAAAACGAAACCTTAAATTTATCTTTTTTCAAAAACTCATTTTATTCTAGATGGTAACTAAACAATTAAGCTCAATTTTTTCACTTTCCAGATGGTTACACGCGTTATGCGACCACCTGACCCACGAAGCGGAAGTGGACAAGGCGCTCGAGAGGGGCTACGCGTGCATGCTGTGCCGCCCCAAGGACCAGCTGCCGCCCCACCTCAACAGCAGCATCGACGTCAAGGTCGCTGTGACCCACAATCAGGTCGAAGATAAACCCAAGGTTGAACCCGAATCCGTTAAGGTATGTGGTTGATTTTTATCGAAAAAATTAAAAAAAACAAATAAACAACTAGAATTTGAAAATATAATTGAACTATAGATAATTTTGATATATCGAGAAGATATATCGTTGGATAAAAAATTGTATAAAATTTTATTGCTGAGAAAGTAAGAGAAATAAACTGTTTAAACTGTTAAGGTATGTAATTTTATTTTATCAAGATTTAGTGATACTTAGGCTCAATATTTTTTTAAACAAAGTGTCAAAACATAATAATTGCAAATATAGTTGGTGTTTTTTCATATATGATATTTGTTTTTTAAATTAACTATGTATTTTCACAATAGGAGTACACCAAAGACGGATTTTCAATGACAAACACTGGTCTTCAATACATCCAAACTTTGATGCATACCAAGATGGCCTTGCCCAAGAAAACTAAAACTCCCGGGCAGAGAAAGTTTGTATACTTTTTACATGGTTTTATAGCTCTGCTATTTAAATATTTTAAATTAGAACATTAAGAAATTCTAATGTTGAAGAATAACATATTGTATTTTGAAGTTCAAAAACAGAAATTTTGTACACAAATGTTTTTAAAAACTTGAATACCTTTCAACAGACGTCCACTAACGAAAGCACAGAAAGCGGCCCTTCAAAATCAACTGGACTCTTCTGTAAACATGGACGAAAAATTAGCCATTTTGTCTAAAGACAGTCCACTTTTGACTGGTCTTGTTAAGGTTTGTCAAATTGATTTAATAAATAAACTATCAAAATTATTTAGGAAAATTAGTTCTTTTGTATGTTATGAAGAGCTATACTGTTGTCAAATTCTTTCAACCTTTACTGCTTTTTTATCTTTTAAAATTCATCTTTAGCAACTAGTTTAATAAATATATATTCAAGATATTAAATTAGTTTTATTTTTGATATTTCTTCACACATAGAACATTATGTTATGCAGTTAATTAGATGTTAAAAAAACTTAATATAAAAAAAACATTCTCTTCTCATATAGGACCTTCCAGTACCGAGTCCAAGTATAGCGGGATTAGAAATGAAAACATCAAACAGTTTGGATGATTTACAATCTGGTAGCAGAAGTCCGTCTGTTATTGATGAGGATGTTAAAGTTGCTAAAAAGAAAAGAAAACCTTACAGACCTGGTTAGAATTTTCAGTAGTTGTTAAAAGATGTATGTAAAGCGGCTGGTTGCAATTAAAATTGTTGTTTCTATATTAAGTTTGTAAGAAATTTCGTAACATACAAATAAAAGTTAGACCTAACAATTTTTTACAAAGGTCACTCTGTTCTACGTGTTGGAAGATTTTGTATCTTTTTGATACTGCTTAACCTAACATATATACTTTACTGTTTATTTCAAACACAATAAGATGTATTTGAGTTTTTTAATAGTGTTAATCATACGAAAACATACCTTATACATATAATTTTTCGTGTTTTTAACTACAAAACACAATGAAATAACTACAGCAAACATGCTGTATCCAAATAAGTTTAGTTATATTTTAATACTAATTCACCTTCTACGCATATTTTCTTGTTAATTTAATATAAATTATTATTTTTTCTAGGTATCGGAGGATTTGTAGTCAGAGCTCGCGGGGGAAGGGGTAACGGAGGAAGTGTATCTTCATACACTCCGAGAATAAATAAAAAATTCAACATTTCGACTCCTACTAGGTTGAACGATCAAGATGGCAATGATGGTTGGTTTGATTTGTTATATATTTATGTATTTTTTTATTTCAATAATTACTTTTTTTCCTTAATTTTTGAATAATGTTTTTGAATTGGCTATATGTTGTTAAATGTTGAATAGTTAAGTTAAAGTTTTTTTACTATTTTGAAACTTAATATTGCATTACCTCTGTTAAATTAATAACAGACTTGCAATATATATATATAGTTTAAACAATAGCTATAGTCATTAATTCTGTATCAGGAACAACGTTTTTAATAAATTTAAAAATTACAGAAGATTCAAACTCGTTGAAATTAGAAACTGAGGGAGGAATTACAATCGCTCATGATGCTACTGATAACAACGAAAATAAAGAAGGTACCAATGTTAAACAGTTTTAATATGTCTTGATAAAACATTATGTTTCTTTTTGTTTTCATTTAACTTCAGCTATCAAAAGCTAGCACAGTTTTTAGATTCTATAAAGTTTAAAACTCGTTATTTAAATTTGAATACTCAGTGTTATACAATTTATCTTTTTTTGTAAAAAGAACCTTTTTTTTGCCCTTTTTACAACCTAAAAAGGTACAAAATAATAATAATGTAGTAGTTAAAGCAGAAATATAACAATTTTTTTTAACTATTACTATATAATGTTAATCAATTGATTTATTAAAAAAAAATCTTCTCAATATTTCAGGTGAAAGCGAATCTCGACCACCGCTGAAGATGAAAATATTCCCGGTTGTCGGGGAGGGAAAGCAGTCGCTACTGGCAACCACGATCACCCAGCAACCGGTTGCTAACAACTTGAAACCCAAAAGAAAACGAAGGGTTAGGCTGACCGAACTCTACCCTTCCTATATTCAGGTTTGTTGAAATTAGTTTATATATTATTTATTCTAACACAACTACTTGTAGTTTACTTAAATATACGTTTTGTACATTCAGGGTTGTTTTTATTTCCACTGTTATTACAGTTTTTGAATAGTTTTACTTTATTTGCGGTAATATTACTTGCAACTGAAAAAAAATTACTTGCTGATAATGAATAAAAAATTACTCAGATAATGAATAACCTTTATTTAAATTACAAAAATGTATTTTTTATTTTACTTTTGTTCAATTGTAACTTCGTTCAATTAAAAAACTGCACTCGCGTTTTTAAAGGACTGATTTAAGTAGTAATTGAATTAACTAAAATTAAGTATTTATTGTTTATGTAGGAGGGATTTTTCGGACCCGACTTGCTGGAAAGTTCAAAAAGGAACAAAATAAAAAGCGAATTTTTTGAAGAAAATCTCAGAGTTCCCGCTTTTGAAGGGTTGATGTTAGTAATGGTTTAGTTATAAAATTTAAAAAGTTTATAGCTGAAGAGTGTATTTAAAAGTACCTTCTGGTTAAACATTTTAAATGTAATTACAGCTAGAGAGAATATTTATTTTTTATAATTAAACTTTCATTGGTAATACTTGCGATAAATTATAATTGTGTTAAAAATTTTAAAGAACAAAAATAGCTAACAAATCAATTTTATTACGAATTTACTATCTTAACTTGAAATTTATTAAATTATTTTTTCAACCAGTTGTGAAGAACACGATGAAAAACTATCGAACGAAGATTCATGTATTGAGCTGACAGATCATTTGAAAGATCTTTACAACGAACAAGTTAAAAGTAACAAGGAAAACAACCAAAATATTGATAGTAATCAGGTATTATTTGAACAATAAATAATATGTGAAGTAAAAAAAAGTTATATGAAAATACTAGTTGCTGGTTTAATCAACTTTATTAAAAGTATCAAGTTTTAAAAGCAATATTCATGATTATATTTAAAGCATTAAAGTTTGCAGTTTAAAAGCATCATGCACTTGATATCGGGCAGTAATAATAAAATTTGTCTTATAGATATACTAGCACTTTCTGCCAAACCGTTCAAAATATATACAAAATTAATTAATTATTAATGAAAATTCTTAGGAGCAAGAGATAGCAAATGACGAGTTGGATCTTTTGAAAGTTCTTTCAGTTCCCGGGTTCGGTTTGAAAGATGAGGATATCAATGATCTTTTTCATGACGCTTTCAAAGACAACAAAGATGGTGTGTTTATTATTTTCATACATTCATATAATATAAATATGCATGTGTTAATTTTGTTTGATCACATAAGTTTGTACAAGTTTAACTTAAAAAGGTTTTTAGTTAAACGATTTGTTTAAAATATTAAAAAGGACTAAGCACTACTTGGTAAGATTTTAAAATTTTTTGAAACCTTAAAAGTGTAAACTCAATTTATTGCTAACTACATCATGAAAAATAAGTCAAATTTAAAATTATAATTAAATTAATTCATGATTTCAAACTTTAAACTTGACCATTAAACTTTGCATGCTTGTATACTTAAAATACAAGCATGTACTAACATTTTTAATAATCGTTTATCATCACCCATAATAACCTGATATTTTTGTACGCTTGTTAGTGCAAGATATTTATGCAGATGTGCTGACCAAAGGGTTTGAAAATCTCGTTGATGGAGTTGACATCAATTTTCCTGGGTTGGATGTTCTTTCTGGTGAAGGTTCGTATTTAGTAAAATATAATAGTATTGTTTACGGTTAAAAAAAACTTAAGTTTTTGAAACGGAATTTATTAAACAGTTTTACTAAACAGTTTCCTGAAAATTGAAAGAATAATTAGTCAAAATAAAATTAAATTGAAAATTTATTCATTTCATAAATCCTGACTTTAACAATACAAAGTATTTTTTATTATTATCAATAAATCAAGCTACTGTTAAAAACATCTTGAGACATTTTAAACAAAAAAGTTGTAAATTCAGCCGAGGCACAAATGCTGACCGATTTGGCTGGTTTGGACGACAAACACCTCCATCTTTTATCGGAAGAACCTTCGACTTCTGGTCAGGACAAGCCGTCAACTTCGGCACAAGATGACAAGATCGACAACAACAACCAGCAACAAATGCCGCAAACTCCGCAGCAATTGCCGCAAACTCCACAGCAAATGCCGCAGACTCCGCAACAAATGCCGCAAACTCCGCAACAATTGCCGCAAACTCCACAGCAAATGCCGCAGACTCCGCAGCAATTGCAGCAGACTCCGCAGCAAATGCAGCAAACTCCACAGCAAATGCAGCAAACTCCTCAGCAAATGCAGCAAACTCCTCAGCAGATGCAGCAGAATCCTCAATTACAGCAGAGTCCTCAGGTGCCACAACAGCAAATGCATCAGCAGCAGTTCTTCGTTCAGCAGCAAATTCAGCAGCAGGCCAAGCCCATTGTTGTTCAGCAGCAACCAACGTTAGTATATATTTTTGAACTAACATTATACAACTTTATTTTGTTTAGCTTAAGGTAACAGAGTTAGAAAAGAAACATTTTACAAGTAAGCTTAAGTAAAATAATAATTTGATTTTATAAAGCTTTAGCTATTGTTGTTGTTGTCTATCTTAACAAAAAAAGAATGGTTTGCTATTTACACGTTAAACTAATAAGTTGCTTCAAAATTATATTATTGCGTTAACAATAATTTAAGTTTATTAGTTTTTTTTCTGCAGTCAAAACACCTTGCCCGCCACAACGGCAAACTTGCAGCTGCTACAACAACATCAAAACATCCAACAACAACAAAACATTCAACAAAGTTTGCAACAACAGCAAAATTTTTGGCCTTCAGTCAGCAAAGGTGACGATATCTGCTTCGATGATAAAATTTGCGCCAGGCTCGAACAGGAAGAAAAATTAGGTTGAAAAATTACGTTTTAAATAAATTTTTTGATTAAAGTAATTAGTGGTTTGTATAAAAGTTAACCTACTATACTATCTGTTTTTATTTATTTAGTATTATGCTAACTTGTTCATCTATAAATACATTTGCACATTATAAGTATAGTACAACTAGTGTAAGTTCTACTAATGTACAATTTACATTAAAATAATTGTATTACAACCAGCTAGTACAATTGTAAGATAAAAACACATAACCTTTTGAATTGACTAGTTTTCAAACGATTCATTTTTCCACAAACATTAAGTTACAATCAAGTATATATGAAGCCAAAATGGTTGTACTCTTTTGAAAAGTATAAAGACTAATACAAATTTGAAGCCACAAAAAAGTAGTGTGTCCATTTTCTAATATATTAGAAAGCATTTGATAAACTCGAAAGCATAACGTACTAGTACCAAAATGGAAGGTCACGAGAAACAAAAATCATATTTGATTTTAATTTTGCATTTGGTTTTCTTTTAAGCTGATATTTAAAAAATAATTTTGACTACATTAGTAAGTCAATGTATAAGTAAAAAAGTTAAGTTGATTTTTATGATACTGTAATTAATTATTTATAATTTAATTTAAACAAGTTAAATAAAATCTGAAAAAATGTTACATGATATAAGACTAGTTCTTTTTATTAATTATTTTTATTATAATCAATTTCATTGTTGATTTTAACTAAAATAAATACAACTGTTACAAATTAGTTGATGTTATAGAAATTTAAAAAATAATATTAAAGTTATGAAATAATTAACAGAAAACATGGCAACGGTTCCGTACATATTGTTTTCAAATTTAAAACATCCGAACATCAAGAAAGAAATATCTGACAGACAAACAAGATACAAGAAAATATTCAAGTTGTGGAGTTTACTGCCCGAACAAGAAAGAACTTCTTATCTCGTTAGTTATTTTTAATCACAATAATTAAAATATTAATGAATTGAAAAAAATATATATTTGGTTTTTACTTTATGTTTAAATAAATATTTTTTCTATCTATTCTTTATTTCAAAAATAATAATTTGAATTTATAATTTCTTTAATTTAAACA
This sequence comes from Thalia democratica, assembly GCF_965202585.1. Classification (NCBI taxonomy): domain Eukaryota; kingdom Metazoa; phylum Chordata; class Thaliacea; order Salpida; family Salpidae; genus Thalia; species Thalia democratica. The sequence goes on from NC_139166.1 coordinate 5,237,828, forward strand.
AAAAATAAACTCAATGGTTTCTTACATACAAAATTAAACTCTGAGTTTACTAGTTTGCAAACGATTCAAATTCCCACAAACACTGTTTTACATTTTTTGATATAAATGACTGCAATTTTTATAATTACAACATCTACAAAATATGAAAACAGTTATTTGAAGCCATTAAATAGTGGCATATCTATATTAAAGCACAAATAAAATTAATCAACACTAAAAGTTTGAAATCTCACTTGAAAGTTATTCACTGGAAAAAATAATTGGAAGTGTTATCTTGTAAAATTATACAATCAACATGAAAAAAGTTTAAATATTATGCTCAAGTTGTTTTCCCTGAAAAGTTATAGATAATTGATACAACTAAAAATAAAAAGTTTTAGTTAAAAGTTGCAGAACTATCTCAAAGGTAAAACTTAATCTTGTTATCTTTAAAAATAAATAACTTTATACTAGTAAGACCCCTTAGCAATATAATTCTTAACGCATAACTTGAAATTCAAGTAAAGTTTTATATATTTCGTCATGATTAACAGATTGTAATTATTAAATTGTGACAAAATGTTTTACTTAAATTATTGAAAAATGGTTTTTGTTGATCAAAATAAGTCTTTAAGAATTATTTGCGTTAATTAAATTATTATATTTTTTTAGTCAAGAAGCTGTAGTATAGTATCTCTGGAAATATTTATTAAATTGCTTTTATTTTAGTAGTTTTTTACTTCAACTAGTTATGTAATATGCACATTGTATTGTGAATACAATCCTTGAAAAATTTTAACTTATTGAAATTCCATATATTATAAATAAGGTTAAACATTTTAAAATCAATTTACTAAGTTTTTACTATTTGCTTTCTGAGTTGACGTAGCTTATAATATTATAAAACCAACTAAATTATAGAAAGTATTAATAAATTGTATAAATGTTTATTGATAGTGCTTATAGTTTAAATTAAATTACTTTGATTAATACGGCGTTGTATAATTTAACTTATAGTCGGCTTATATTAAAATTCAATCAGTTAATAAGTTTGTTTATTTTTAAAATTAATTCTTGACACACCAACTACAGAATTTTAAATCAAGCAATTAAGATTTCATACATTTAACAGTTTTATTGCATACCTTGACTAATCTCTTATTGAAGTTTGTTCAACTCATTAATTTGTATTAAGTGTTTCAATTATGAAAAATAAAAATAATTGTGAACTCGTTAGTTTGCCAACAAATAATAAACCGCAAACGTTAGGTTACAATTTAAAGTATTAATAAGCTGAGATCCTTGAGCAATTGTAAGTTCAAAATCTTCACATAAATAATTAGTTTTTAACCACTACATTGTGGTATAACGTTATATAGTAAAATGAATATTTTTAAATAGTATTGCGTATAATTATCTAGAAGAAGAATAATATGCCCTGAGTTGTTTGCGAACAACTTTAACTCCCACAAACGCTTAGTTACATTTGCAGTATTTGTACCTGATGATTATCCCATAACTACCATTTCATTACTTCACCTCCTATTTTGCACCACGTAACACGTGGTCTCAAATTAAATTACTACCGAATGTTATTTATTAGTTGTAAGCAAGTTTAGCGTTTCGAACTTTAACTGCATCAATTAGCTGTTAATAAAGTACAGTATTTATTTTCATCTTTTTGCTTTTAGAATTATATCTATGACTAACACTTTTTTCCTACATTACAGTTTTAGTTTGAAGTTCCTAGAAATATAATTTACTTGTTTGATGTATTTTAACTAGTTCTACACCAAACCTTATTTTTATTAATGTAACTTTATAAAATAAATATTAAATTTTTACTTTAATTCAATACATATTAATTATTTTTTGATACACTTTCAATATAAAAAAAAAATATATTTTATACTATAAAAGCTTATTAAAATAAATATTTAATTTATACTTTAATTCATACAGAGGGCCGCAGGTGACAACACAGCGAGAATGAACAAAATGAATTCCAACAATCAGCAAATGCAAATCGACCAGCAAAACTACAACACCTTCGTCAAACCAAACCTACCCGCCAGGTAATATAAAGTTTTTGTTTTATTATTATTTATCTAATCACACTTGTAATACTTTGATAAAAAATTTTAGCTAAAATTATGGGATTACCTTAACTTTGTTTTGAACTAATTTTTTCTCATACTTGTGTTTTTCATAATCTAGTTTTCAAATTTTCCCCAGCTTAACTTGAAAGAGTTTGATCATAATCAAACTAATTTTTTTCTTTAACACACTTCAGTAAAAAGCTTTGCAAAATTAAGCTGCCATTACTGAAAAGTGACCACATAGTTAAAATTTGATTATAATTTTTACAGAAACGACGTACAATCAGCTATGATGCAACAGGGAATGATAAAAAGACACCAAATTAGTCCCAATGTCCACCAAATGAGCCCAAATATGCACCAAATGAGCCCAAATGTCCACCAAATAAGCCCTAGTGTCCAGCAAATTCAGCATTTCACCAAATTTCGCCCCAGAATGACTTCCGGTCCAACCCATATGGCTATGAACGGTTTATTGATTTTTATAATGTTGAAATTGTAGGATATGCTTTAAAGTATAAAATGTTGGTTTCATAAAAATATTAGTAAATGTATCATTAAAATAAGTTTCAATTCCTACGCTTTAATATCAACATACAAGTTCAACAGTTAAGTTTGAAAAAACAATTTTAAGAAACAGTCGTAGTTTAAGTTCTCATTAAAAAATAAAGAATATCAGCTTTACTAACCTTAATTTAAGATGATTTTGGGCTTAAAAGTTATTTTATACTGATAGTTAATAATTAAACTGAAAGTTTGCTACTTTGATAACTTAAAACTACACTTAAGAAGCACAATCACTTAAAGGTAGCTTTCAATGATACCTTACACAAATAAGCTCTTTTCAGTTATTGTTATATAATCAGAAGTTAAAGTTTTTACTCACTAACTCTTTTGCTACTTAAAAGAATAATCAGTCCTATTTTAAATCAGCGATATTTATTTTTTTTACTTATATCTTTAAAACTGTGCAAACCACGTAAATAAAAATCCCCCACACCAAAACAGTTCGCCCACATTGTTCATCTTAGCCCCGTTACTAAATTGTTAGTTATGTAACAAGTAATTTTTTTATACTAAAAGTTATGTAAATTCAAATATAAAACCGTTAAAATCAAACTAAATAATTACTAAAGTATTTCCCCCGCACCGAAACAGTTCGCCCGCAAGTAATGATGCAGCCCGCCGATCAGTTCCACCAAATTTCGCCCCAACAAAAATCCCCTCTCCAGCAACCGGTTCAGAGGTTCCACGCCGACCAGCAGTGGTCCCCCCACGGCAGCATCAAGTCTCCCATGGCAACCAGCGTCATGTCGCCCTCCAGCGGAATGAACCCTCAACAGCAGGATTTTATGAGGCACCCGACCACTCCTCAACATGTTGCTGGTTAGAAAATTAAATTATTTTATTATTAATTTTTTAAAATGTTGATATATATAATTCAAACTAAGATGTGTTTACTGTTGTATTAAGTATATTTTAACAAGTCTAAGCTGGTTATTTTGTAAACAATAAATATTATTTATTAATAATAAATTAGACTATGGTTGTGGTAAAATACTCATAGATGTTTTTTGTTGAATGTTTAGTATAAATGTAACTTTTTATGTGATATTGTTAATTTTTTTTTTTTCAGATTATTCAGCTCACAGTTCACCATCTCCTGTACTTACACCAAACAACCGACAAATGATGGTTAAAAGGTTTTGTTTTTATTTTTATTGTTATTATAATTATTGTTATTTTTATAATTGTTATTAACTTATTGTTATTTAACAATATGTTTGTTTTTATTATTAATTGTAGACACTTATAAAGCTAACATACGTATTGTAAAACTTTTTAGCTAAGTTTCATACTTTATAATTTTAAAACAAGTTTATACAATGTTTTCAACATGACAAATATTAGCTTATAAATATTTGATTTTAATAAAATAAACTATATTTTTATCCAGACCGGACGGACAGCAAGTCTGGGTTTCCAACGTGGCAACCAGGCCCCAACCGAACGTCATGACAACCCAGCAAGTGGTCCGCACCCCGACGAGACCGCCGCCCCCTTCATACCCGCAAAACCAGCAGATGGTCCAACCACAACAACAGGTTGTCAACCAGCAGGTTCAGGGTCAGTTCCAGCAGAAGTTTCAGATGCGACCCAGGCTTCAAAATAACCAGCAGCAGCAACAAGGTATGAAAAAAAAAATTAAATTTTTTAGCTTGGTTAAGTTTGATACACGTATAGCAATATAAATTGACTAAAAAATTGTATTAATAGTTTGATAGTTTTATTAAAAAGTATCATTTAAGAATTTAGTGCTCAGCAACAATTAAGTCAAAGGTAATTTAGTTTTTGAAAATAATTAGTTTTCACCCCAACTAAATTATCAACAAGTTTTTAGAATGAATGTTCTTTGGTTTGTTGACATTTTTACTTGATAAGATGCCTTATATGCTTATCAATTTAACACAGGTGTGCAACAGAATATAGTTACAAGCAAGCAACAATCTTTTCCATCAGTAAAACAAGAACAGGTAAAAATAAATCAGAAATATACAATTGATGTCAGCTTTGCTTTTGTGAAAATTCAAATGCGATATTTGATGCACCAAAAATAAAAGCTTTGAAACAAGCTGGTTTAATTGTAATCATTTCATCTGAGTATTAGTAATTTTGTTTATATTTATAACAACAAATTTAAGCTTAGTTACAAACCTAGCTTTGTAATTTTAATATGTTTTAGTAGAAAATGTTTATGATTAGGTTTAATTTAATTTACAGCTTTTTATTTAAAATAATTACTCAAGTATGATAATTTTGTAAACTCCATAAATCACTTCAGAAAAAATCTAGCCAATAGCTTAAAAAAATCACTTATAGTAAATAATTCAAATCGTCAATAAACTGTTTTCAAATAAGTTTTTCACAATATTATCTTAAATTTTGTGTTGTGCTTATTGTATAATTAGTTGCATGTTGAATAGACACATGGTAGATTTATCGAGTTAAGACACTCGTCAAAAGACGACATGAGAAGAAATTTGTTCAACAACAACAACAGACAGCAACATCATTTTCAAGTAGTTTATCATTGTAATGTTTTCATATCAATTTCAAATTTAATTATACTTAGTTTTAAATACTGGTAGTCAGTGTTTGGTTTAAAGTTTGATTTTTTTTACTCTTTTCTTAATTTCAATTAGCTTTCTGAAAATTAGTTGTTGTAGTAAAGGTGTGAACTGTGTCTGTTTTTTTTTGTGTATTAAATCATTATATTATGAATACCAAAACTTTTCATACTTTGAAAATGTCTAAGTTAATGTAAGTTTCTAAGACTTCTCAGAGACAAATTGTCAATCTCATGCAATAAAATGCAACAATTAAACAACAGAACATTGATAAAAATTTGAACACAACTTTAAATCATTAATATTTTAATTGATTTTAAAAATAATGATAAATAATTTTGAATTTCGCTTTTTAATTGATTGTTGAAATGCTTATAATTCATATGATTATGAATTACTGCCTTAGATTAATAATAACTTTACTTTTATATTGTAATTAAGTAAGAATTAGAGTAGATAAAATTTAACTATAATTAGAATTCCAACTTTAGTATCAAAAAAAGCTTAATGTAAAATATTTTTTCCTACCAACTAAATAACCATGACAACAGACTCCCAACAAGCAAGTGTTGTCGTCCCAGGGCCCGGCGGTTTTATCCGGGGGCACTCCGATATTCAGCAAGGTCACCGTGGCCTCGCCGTCGCCCAACATCGCCCAGATTCAGGAAAAGTTCATCAAATTGGAACCTAATGTCGACAAAGTTGACGAGCAGCAAGATAAAAACAACACTTCAAACGCTTCTGTGCTAGGTTTGTGTATAAAAAATTAAGTTTATATAAAAAAAGATTAAATTTACACTTCGAACGCTTCTGTATTGGGTTGGTGTATAAAAAAATTAAGTTTATATAAAAGCAAGATTATATTAATACTTCGAACTTTTGTTAGGCTGGTACAAATTATAAAAAACTATTAGTTACTAAAATGAATATTTACAGCTTGTTAATTATTTAAGTTTGAAAAACCCATCTTGAAAATGTTTGTAACAACCAAAATTAGGTGTATCTGTATTTCTGTGTTTTTTTGGCAGTTTTTTAATGCAATAACAGAAGAAAATAGAAGTATATATACATTTATGTTAATTAAATATCCTTTCACAGTAAGCGGACCAGTGGTAGTTACGAGCAACAAAAACCAACAACAAAACAATCAAGAGAAAGTAACTCCCACCACCACAACAGCGACTACTAGTGACGACAAATCCCCAAAAATAGAAGTTACAGAACAAGCCAATCAGATCACTTCGTTCCCCTTCAACGCGCAGGTTGCCGCACAACAGCAGGTCGTCATGACAACGCAGCAGCAACAGGTTGCCATGAGACCCCAGAACCCGCAACAAGTTCAACCCCAAATCAGGGTGGCTCTCAACAAAACCCCTACAATTCCTAACAGCCCTGGTTCGATATTTTAATTTTTAATTATCAAATTGAAAGTTTTGTTCTTCAAAATTAAAAATTTTAACTTACTTAAAGATGCAGCAATTCTGTTTAGGGTTAATATGGTCGGTGGATTTTTTAAATTAAGAAAAATAAAAAACTTTATAGTAGCAATGATCTTATTTGTTATATTACGTCATACTTTTTATTTTCAGCATTGTTGCGTCACACAACGCCACAGCAGAAAGCACCGGTCGTGCAGCAGAGATCTTTGCTGGTTAAGGAGCAACCTCTTCTGTTGCAAGAACTTTTGGATCAGGAAAAAAGAGAGCAGGAAAGAGCTAGGTTGGTGGAGTAAATTAAATTAAATGAATAGTTTTTTGCTGTGTTTAAAAAAATTATTGTTTTATTAAAAGATTCGTGAATACATTGAGAATTATTAAAAAACTAATACAAAAATTTTAGATTTGCATTTGGTAAATAAGATTTGCTGAAATTTCTTTTACTAAAGTAGATTAATAGCCACAAATGATAACTGAGTTTTAGTATGTAAAAAGTTAAGCTGATCGACGATTTTATCCTTTATCTTTCTTAATTTTAAACCAGAGTGTAAATGCTGGTAACGAACATAACAATTTTAATAAATGCTAATAATTAAATTAATAATTTGTTAAAGTTGCTTAGGAAAATAATTGTTTGTTTGACATTATCTAAATACGTTTTGAAGCATTGCAGGCTGAATATAAAATTGTTAGGTTTGAACTTGTAAATTAAGATTAGCTAGGAATAATTTACATAAAACTCAAATAAAAATCAGATGGTTAAAACCCACAAATGCTAGTTTTTATTTAGTATATATAAAACTAAGCTGATCGTGAGATACTTTAAAAGACCTACATTCTAATTTTAAACCAGTATGTAAATACTGGTAATGACACGTAGAAGATGAAATGAAGTGAATTAAAATAGGACTTGAAAAAATAAGAACAATTAGCCCTTGAATTCAACTAAACTAATTACTAAACTTTAGTTCGATTGTTAATAAGTAATAAATTATTGTTGTCTACAACAAGAAGTTTTAACTTTATACTGAAAAACCCAAAAATGTTAGTTTTACTTTTGTCTATACAAACTAAAGCTATTATTAAATAGTATATACTTGCTATTGTACATAATTTAAACCAGTTTGCAAATACTGGGTACTCAAAACTTATATTGTTACAGTGATAAAAAACTAATGAGACAACGTTTCATTTAGTACAATTCGATTGTTATTAAGTAATAAATTATTGTTGTTTACAACAAGAAATTCTAACTTCACACTAAAAAACCCACAAATGTTAGTTTCACCTTTGTATATATATAAACCAAAATTTTTATTTTTACATATGATTTCCCTACTGATCAAATTTAAACCAGTTTGTAATTACTGGATTCACAACACTTGTATTCTTAAGGTGATAAATAAATTGTGAGACAACGTTTGTGATATTGATGCTTCAACTGCTTGTATAAAAACATTTAACATTACAGCATCAGTATATTTTTACAAGTAACATAAAACAACCGAAATAAAACTACTTTAAACACCTATAGTTAGTGCAAGATAATTTGAACAATAAATTTTCAACTTTAGTTCAGTTATTCAAATAATTAGTTATAATTAGTTATAGTTATAATTTATTCAAATGGCGATTTTAAAAATTCTGGAACATATGTTTCACAAAGCTTTAATTTTTCATAAAGCTTTGATCATCAGCCAGTTAAATTCAAAATACAAAGCACTGTACTAAACAAAGATACAAAAGTTATGCAAAAAAACAAAAAACAGTATGACGTAATATTGTACATTACAAATATTCAGTACAAAAATCGATCTACCTTCTTTTTTTGTACTGAATATTTGTAATGTACAATATTACGTCATACTGTTTTATGTTTTTTTGCATAACTTTTGTATCTTTGTTTAGTACAGTGCTTTGTATTTTGAATTTAACTGGCTGATGATCAAAGCTTTATGAAAAATTAAAGCTTTGTGAAACATATGTTCCAGAATTTTTAAAATCGCCATTTGAATAAATTATTTAAAAGCCCTTCAAGTGGGCTCAGTTGAAAGTGTTTACGTTTAAACATTAACCTTATTTTATATATATATATATATATATATATATATATATATTAAACCATACAGTATTTTTTGATTATGTATATGCTTTTCAGGCAAGAGAAATTGAACCAGGGATTAGTGCAAGCCCACAGCGCTGGATCAGGCGGTAAGAAGAAAGCAAGTGCGAACAGAAACTACAAGATACAGAACGATTCTCAGGACAAGTCTCAGGATTCCCAGCAGGACCCGTTGCATCAGGTCAAAGTTAAACTTCTCACCGGCATTAACCAGGTATGAATAATTTTATTTTTTTATATTAGTTTTGATTATATATTTGTATTTTTAAACTTCTCACCGGTATTAATCAGGTAATTAAAAAGTTTTTATTTGTTATATTTTTTTATTTATACATTTCTGTTTTTTAAATTCTCACCAGTATTAATCAGGTATTAATAATATGATGTATATAAGTTTGTTATATATTTTAAATATTTATTGAGTTGTTTTATAAAATAATAAATAAATAGGGATGAAATGAAAATCTTTAGATTTTTAATTTTTAATTGTGTTTTTTAACCATCATTATATCTTTAAGCTTCTCATCGTTATTATTCAGGTAAAAACAAATTTAATTTCACTGTATTGTATTATTAGTCTTACAACCACTAAATGTATTTTGAAACTACTAACGGTTTTAATCACTTATGATTTAAATTTATATACAAATATTTAAGTCTTGCATTTATAAAACTTAACTAAATGTTTGATTATTTTTTAAGCCATTGCTACTTTATTTGTATAAGTCAAGATAATAAAATATATTGTAAGTTAGAAAACTGTAGTTTACTTGATTTGTTTATTGCAATGTTATGTTTTAGTGGGTTTTATAAAACTATTTATTCTAAGTAATCTCTGATTCATTTTGTTTAAGTAGAAGTTAATGCAAGTAAGTAAAAAGCTTCAAGTAATTCACAAAACCCAGCCCTCGTTCTAGTTACCATTTTGAACAATTTTAACCAGACTGTCAAATTTTACGTATAATTATTTTTGGTAAAATACAAACTCACATACATAAGCTCTAAAAATTCAAACTTTTTTCGAAAAGTTTACATCTAGTAATCTACAAAACCAACAAACGCTTGATTCACATTTGATGTTAATAAATTTGATAGTTACACCAATAGTTAGAATCCTTGTTTTTACACCAAGTATGAAACAAATTTAAAACCAGACTGTGAATGCTGGTAACAAAAATAAAATACATTAATTACAACTTTGCTAATATTGTGTTGGTTTATTAAAACTTTGTAGATTTAACAGTTTCTAAATGATGAAATACTGTTTAAATTCTAAAATGTTTATTATAGTGGGTGCATGGTAGTCCAAATTTTGAATTATCTTGTTTTAAATTTTGTATAACTATCATAGTATTTGTCAGCTGTAAAGTTTTTATTTTTTTACACGGCTATTTTAAGCATAGTTATGAATCGTATTTCTACAAAGTATATATTTAAATATTCTTTTATTTATGTAAGTTGACATTAAATTACTCACCATTTAATTTTATTTTCCATAAACTTCTACAAAGATTATAAAAAATGTTGTTGAAATCTGAAAATTTGAGTTAATTCTCTATTTAGCTTAAATATTTTTTGTTTGTAAAACTCACAAACTCTAGGTTTATATTTGAAAGATATTAAATCTTTAGTTAAAAGTCGTCATAGTCAGAAATGGCTACTTTCTAAATTATACCAGACTGATAATGTTGGTAAAAAAATCATTGAACTAGTTTTATAAACTTGTAGAAATTTTGTGTTAAAATTTATTACATTTAAATATTGTGAAAAAGTAACAAAAAATGTGTTTTATACACAATAACCATTGGTGTTATGATTATTTGAAAAATGTTGTTCTATTTATGTGTTCTTAAGAATATAACTGAACTATTTTCATTTATTTAAGTATAACCAACAATACTCACTTAAAACTCGTTTATAACGTTACAAAATGTTTTAATAAGTTTATTAAATGGATAATACTATGCTTTCTCGAGATGTTATGAAATTGTTTATTGTTGTATTTATTATAATTGCTTTTACTATTAAAACTAGCTTGTTTTCGGAACACGTACAATCGTTAGAGCAGTTTTAAAAATTGAAAATTAGATTACACTCTGAAAATTTACATTAACAAAAACCCACAAACACTTTGTTCAAGTTTGATGCATATTAAACAAAGTAATTACATTAAATTACTTTTCAATGTATTTTAGAAAGATACTATTTTCGAACCAGACTGATAATGCTGGCAGTAAAATCGTCTTAACAGTTCAATAACTTTGTTTAACTTGTTTTTTTTTTTTTGATATGTTTGTTAGTAAACCAAGCTCTGAAAGGAAATTAAAATACCAACAAGTAAATCTTGATTGGTAATAAAATTAAACATAGTAAATCAGTAACTTTTTATATAGTTTGTTATTATAAACCATGCAAACATCAATTCCCAAGGTTATTATTTAAATACTAACCGTTTTCACAGCAGTTTTAGAATTCAAATTTAAAGCACTCAAAAATACCTTTAAAAAAACTTATAAACGTTTTTATTAACTTGATGCATATTAAACAACACAATTTTAAGATTGAGACAATTAGTTGTGAAGTAAAGATATAGGCCAGACTGAAAAATCTGGTATTTAAATCACTAAAAAGCTTCAATGATGTTGCCTAACTTGTTCATATTGAATGTTGTGTTTGCTAGTGAAACCGGTACAGAAGTTAATTTAAAAAATATCAAAGTAAATTATGATTTGTAATAGGCTGGTTTCGAAGTCAGTATTTATCTTACTTAAATAGTTTATAGTTGAAAAACGGCTATACAAATGTATGATGATGGTTTTAAACTATAAATTGCAATAAGCAGAGTACTTCTTAAAGTTTCTTTTAGAATAAAACGTTTAGTATGTTTTTTTATTTGACTTTTAATTTAAATAAACAGGCAATAACTGGGGATGGCGATAAATCAGTTCCAGTTGTTCAACAAAATCAATTCAATACAACTCCTGTAGTAAACAATGATAATAATAAAACAGGTATTTATTATTTTGTATAAAATTTCTATAATATAATTTTCAACAAAATCAATTCAATACAACTCCTGTTGTCAACAATGATAACAATAAAACAGGTAGTTATTGTTGTTTGTATAAAAGTTAAATTTATCAAAAATCATTATACACGGAGTTATATTTTGCAAGACTCCTTGACAAAGTGTTATACAAACAAATTAGTTATATGATATTTTTAAAAAACTACGCTTGCATCCTAAGCAACATACTACTTTATAAAAAAACAAACTTATAGTTACTAGATATATTGACTACAAATTTTACGTATTTCAAATAATGATTTAATAAAATTTTTAATATTAGTCATATTTTAATAAACTCAATATTTTTTACAGGCTTCAGCGGAGACAAGCCCTACAAAGAATGGCTTCAAAATCACAGAATTCTCTGCACTAAAGTTAGTTTTATCTATAGAGTTTCAATAGTAATTTCAATTTACTATCATACTATATTTTAGTTTCTATTGAAAATTTTGATTAATTATTTTTTCAAAACTTAAAACTCTTTTAAAATATAGTATATTCATAAATAAAATTTGGAAAAGTTATCGTAAGCTTGTAGCACAGATCAATGTTAATTTACAAATTTTTTGTTCACATTAATTTAACTTATTTTTTCAAGAAGATTTATTAAAAGTAACAAACAAACAGGTTGGCAACACTAGCACGCCAGTGGTAGGTGTATCCGGTGACCAAGCAACGTCTGTTGCCATGCCAACCAACAATACTGAGGGTGTTAATTCGACCCAACAAGCTAGCATGCCTGGTATGACTTCAAATTGTAAATAAAAAACACTGTTTAACTACAATATTAAAAATTAGACTTTTTAATCTCAAGTTAAGTCATAGAATAATTGTATAGACTAAAAGTTCTATGTTGAAATATTTATAAAACTTAATGTTTTATCTTTAAACTAGTTACTATATGTGAAGCTATAATGAGTAATAGTTATATTTAATTAAGTATTGATAAATAAATGATCAGTTATTTTAGTTACGATGCTGTGTTACTTAAGTATAAGGATAGTTACAAATTTACAAACTCTTATCTCTTTTTTTTGCAGGCCACATTGTAATGCAACAACCTCCTAACCAACAAGTTGTTCAAACTTCTAATAATAAGTTTGTTTTTTACAATAGTATTATTTAAACATTGTGTATATAAACAAGTTTTAACCAAAAAGTTCTTTAAATTTACAATAATTTTGTTTTTTATTGTTTGTGTATGTTCATTATGAAATTTCATTTATTTGACTTACTACTGCTCCCAAACGGTTGTTTGATTTGTTTAGAATAAAAAAAATCTATCAATAAAAAAGTATTATTTTTATTATCCGAGTCAAAAATTATTAAATTTTTATGTCATTGCTGTTGTATTTTATATTGATCACTTTTTCGTTTAAATAGTATATGTTTGATATTGGGATATAATTTATTGTAATTATTCATATATAAAAACAGCGGCAAACAAGTGATAGATGGTGGAATTATGCAGAAGAATATTCAGAACCAGCAACAATTAGAACAACAGAAAATGATTCACAATCAGCAAATGATGCAAGAACAAAAACTTCAGCAAATGATTTTGCTGCAACAGAGGCAACAACAAGAAAAAGATAACTTCGCTGTTCGTTTTGTTTATTTACATAAAGAAAAATAATCTAAGTTTTTGTAGGTTTTTCTTTTGTAATCTGTTTGCTGTAGTTAAGTCTATAACTTTTTTAATTTATATGTTTTTTATAGAGTAAATAACATATCTTTGAGTTTACATATACATTTAATCTCAGCATAAAGTATGCTACATAAAAAATCTCAGTTGTTTGTGACCCACCTGAATTGAAAATATGTTTCATGTTTATTGCTATATTCTTTTTATCAACGTAAGGCAAAGCCTAATCACTTTTTCTAGGTAACCCATAGTCTGACTGATATTGACCTTTTTTAAAACAAACTATATTATTTTCACAGGAAAAGAACAAGATCAAAACAGTGGTCGGAATGCCCAACATCAAGATCGAAAGAGTGGATCAAAACGACTTGTACGGGAGGCAACCTCAACAACAACAACAAGTGTACCAGCAGAAGTACCAACAAAAACAACAGTTTCAGAGGTTCAACAATCAACAACAGCAGCAGCAGCAGTTGTACCAGGGGCAGAGAGTTCAGCAGAATGTCATACAAAACAGAAATGTTGTTGCTCCGAACGTCATTAGAACGCCTAAAATGGGTTGGTATTTGGTTGAATGACTGTAGTCCAAAAAATGATTGTTTTAATACAATGGAAAATACACACTTTCTGTTTGATAATGAATTTATAACAAGTATAATATATAAAGTTAGTCTATGTCTAGTTATAGTTTACCTAAAATGTTTTACTTTAAAAAGCATGTATACTTTAATTTTTAAAAACTTAATAGAAATGTAAAATAAAACTTACTTTAGTACTAATAATTTAGTTAGGTAACTAATAACTCAAATACAGTTCAGAGTTAACCATGTAAATTTTGTACCTACGTTTAGCAGATATATTCAAAGTAATATATATCGCAGAACCGGTGTTTCAGCAAAATAATTCGCTGTTGGCCCAACAACACGTCCCGATATTGCTGAACGAAAATGAACACGAATTACTGGTTAACACCGACCCCGATAATAACAACCCCTCACCTCTCATATCCGGCCAAATGCAGGTACGCATTATTTTTAATATATAATTTTATTATATTCAGTATAATAGCACTCAGTTTTCACTTATGTCTGGCGATATCAAGGTATTTATAAGTTGCAAATGCAGGTTTAAATTATTAAATCAAGCTTTTATTTATACTGTCCAACCTATCAACATTCCGTATTCGATTATATCTAGTATTTTCAGTATTTATGAGTATGTTAAATATTTAAAAATATTCTGTTTGGTTAGATAACCCTATAAATTGTTAATAGTTTATTACATTGTATCGTTTAGTATTAAAAAAGCAGATAAAAAAATCTAATTAAATATAACAATGTCAAAATAATTAAATTTTACTAATCACAAAGTATATACTGTAGCTAAGTATAATAAGTATAATATAAATAAATACTTGTGACTTTTACACTTATATTTTTATATTTTTAAAGCTTCATTTTGTTATATAGCTTAAGTACTTGGTTTTAATTTGATAGAAAACATACAGGATGAATAATATTGCTGAAAGTTTATAAACTTTTATTGATAAGTTTTTTTACTGTAATTCCATTCAACTGCAAAATTAAAACAGTAAGTTAACGTTTTTAGTTTTGTAAAGGTAATAATCTTTTTCTGCATATATTACGACAACTAGCGTAGGAGCTAAAGTTTTTGTTTTTAAAAACTGAACTACAAATGGCTAGGAATAATAATTAAGTTAAATATTGTAACAAAAACATTGATAAAAGGGCACGTTTTCATAAAAACCAAAAATACACTTTTGTATCAATCATTTTGACCATTTTAGACAAAAACTATACAGCTTAGTAGCGAAATCACCTAATACAAAGCTTCAATATTTTTTTTTGTAAAAAGTAATTAAAATAATCACAACTCGACAAAAGGTCACATTGTTTTCGCGCGAAAACGAAAATGCGCGGTAAATTGATGAAGTTTCAACTCATGAAGCGAAAGTGATTTTCTTACAAGTATACTGCCACGCTGACATATTATACGCAGTTCGTCAATTCTCATTACTTTTGTATTGAAACGTGTTTTTGTTATTTGTGTGGGTTTTGTTGAAATATGATATTTTATTGTTTTGTGATAATAAACTACATTGACCTTATGTACTTATAGGTTATTTATTGAAAATATTTTTGTAACAACATAACTTTTTGAAAAATAAAGATTGTTAGTGTAGCTACAATATAGTCGTATTTAATATCTTTCAGGTTTTTTTATTAAGCTAAAACATATTTATTTCAAGTTTATTAAAGTGAACTTAACTATTCTTATTTTAAACTTTGTAACTATAATTTAGTTTGTAAGATGATGGCTTTAACTGTATACTCGTACTAATGATTTATTGAAAACTAAATGATTTTTATTTTGTAATTAATTTATTAAACTATTTCAAGGTTAAAACGTGCTGTTTTTTTGTTAACCAAACAATAAATTTTATTTTGTACAAATACAATAATGGTATGTAAACACATATTTTATGTTGTGATAGTGTTGTTAGTGTAACCTTGTTACTTGTTAGTAAATAAAAAGTATATGTCGACTTGCAGTTTGTACAGAAGTTTGTTATAATGAAATTTTTATTAAAGAAAAAACCTGGTTTTTAATTCATGTTTAAGAATATGTAGTAATTATTTTAAAGTTAAAAAAGGAGTTGTCTAACGTTAAATTTAAGTATAATTTTAGATATTTAGAACAGGTATAAAATACTTTATAGTGCGAGCTTTCAAATTATCAATTACTTCATCTGTTTATCTAAGACATGTGTCAATTAATTTTCTTTACTCTCCGTCGCAAACGATTTGCTTACAGTCCTTTTCTTAAATACCGTTCCAACATTTTGCAACTGATATAATAAGTAACCATAGACAAACTAACCATTTACAAAATGAATATTTTTTAGTGTCCAATGTAAATTTTTATGTTTTTTTTCAGACAAACTAGACATACAAAACTACTAAAATTTTTATAAAATGTATTATAGGTTTACTAAATATTATACAACACTAGTAAACTTTTGGTTTTAATAAAATAATAAATTTCAGACAAACCAGTCGTTCCCGACATACGACAGCGCGATCGACTCCATCCGGCGTCAGAACCACGACTACATCCGATCGAACAAAACCCAACTGCCCTCCTACTTCAACCACTACCAGCACAAGCAGCAGCAAGTGTTCATGTACCACAACAACTTCCACCAACAGCAGCAGAGGGTTTGTACGAGGGTTTTATTTGAACTTACTGCTTTTTTGATGTTTTTGTGGTTTTATTTTGTTGAGTTTTTTTTTTGCGTTTGCTGTTTAAAAGGTTACTGCATAAGGTTTATTAACTGCAATTTTAGTATTTTTTTAGCTTAATAGAATCCGTTTTTTTTTTAAATAAGGGGGGCTTATACCCCACAAAAACCCCGTTTGAAAAGTATTACCTAGCAACAACCTCCACTCGCATTTGCAGCAAGTCCAGGTCCAACAGCCTAACAACCAGCAACCACAACAACCCCAGGTTGCCCAGCAACAGATTGTGCAGGTTCAGGTCCAACAAAAAGCCCCCCAACCGCAACAACAAGTAGTGCAAATACAGCAGGTCCAACTTCAACCGCAAGTTGTCGCTAGCAAACCCCTGCCAACCAATCAGCAGCAGGTTGCCATGGAAACGGGTAACCAGGTGGTCACCCAGCAGCAGTTGCTAGGCAGCATGCAGCAAGGGAATCCCCAAAACCAGGAGTTGTTGAGACACATTCAGGGTTCGCCACTCGGAGGCGCTGTTGTAAGTGTTGAGAAAATGTAAATTTGCACCCCACAATGTAGTAGATGCTTGCAAAAACTAACACGATGATAAATATTCATTTAATTTGTCATGAAAAACATGTGACACTCTCATGAATATATTTCGTAATAATTTGCTTGGTTGTCACATAGTTCATATATATGGGTGCTAGTAGCTTTATATGCTTGTTTGTCTGTTATTAATTGTTTATTTAATTGTATGATATACTTTGATAATATCAGAAACTGTGCAAACTGAGATAGGACTTTTTTACCAAGTTTCACAGCTTTATGTTTTCAAAAAGTTATAATTTTTTTTTATTATTGTTTATCTTTGTTTAACGAATTCATTGTATATAATTTTGTTTAGATTATTTGAAACACTAATTACAATAAATTAGCTCACTACAATTAACAATTGTGCTTCGAAACATTTTTTCTGTATTTCTTTCTATAAATATTTGTTTATTAACTGGCAAAACATTTTAGGAGTTCCTATAACGTTTTGAAGTTTGTTTATGACTTTCGCAAAATTGCTGTCTTCATCTCAATTTATTTTTTTAACGCTTATGCACATTATTTTTTATTACTTTGTACATCGTAATGAACTTGGCATGAAATAAGACTAAGAATTTGGTGGTGTACTTTATTAAACACATAATTAATCTTAGAATTCATTGTGCTGAAATAATGCATATGCAACTTACACTTGTAGACTTATACTAACTTTTAGAAAATAAAGCTGTATGTTTATAATTCTCGTTAATTTATTCATCTCAGTTTTAAAATTTTACTTATTGTAGTTTAATTAACAAAATGTAATATGTTAATGAATAGCTAACACTTATAGAATATTGCTTTGGCTTATTTAACTTTAAACTAAGTTTGAAGACGTTAAAAAGTTAAATATGTTTAATAGACAAATCTTTCAAAATGTATATAATATAGTCTGGTAATGTACTATTTATTAACTAAGTTTTTAAGGGGACAAAAATTTAAAATAATGAATTATTATATGAAAAAATGTTTTTACATACTTTACGTCTGTTTCCAAATGTTTTGATAGCTGAAATTTGAAATTAAGTTAAAAAAAGTAATACAATCAACTAATAAATATTTAACTAACTTCTCTTTAACGTAAAAGTTTGTTAGAATTACAACAATTTCACTAACATCAATAACAAAACAAAAACAATAAAACAGGTTGATAAGAAGAAACGGAGTTACAAGAGCTCCAAAGACACGAAAAAGTCTGGTAAGAAGAAGAAACAGAAGATGGATCAGCAAGAGCAGTTCAACATGCTCGGAACACCAGCCATCCAGTTGAGTCAGGCTAAAGAGAGTTTGCTGGGCATCGCTATGTCAAAACTTGAAAGAAAACCTGTTAGTAATTTTAGAGTCTTTATGCTAACTTAAATTAAGCTAAAGCTGATCGGACTAATTTTAACAGGTTCTAATAATTATTTTTTTATTTAAAGCACTTTATTAGTTATTTATCATACATATTGTTTTAGTTGAAGTTAGCTGAATCTGTTTGAGGACATGTTATAGTATGTTAAAAAAATTGAATATTTTATTTTAGTTGATATGTTGAGCCAATTGTTCGAACTTGTTACAATATGTTAATTATGTTTGTATAATTAATTTAGTGTTTATTTTAGCTGAAACTAGTGGAGCCTATTGTTCGTACTTGTTACAATATGTGCCCACCAAAGCACCTTGGAGTCACGAGACCCACTTCTTATTTGGAAGGTGAAATCGGATCCGCTTTCTTCGGACACCTTCCCGACTACTACGACCTCTTCTTTTGTAAAGTTTGTGTAAATCATTTTAGTAAACTTAAAGTAGTTCTGCTGTAAAGGAGTATAGACCACAAATTTTTCTCTTTGGGTGTTGAACAATATTATAAGCCTTAAGTTTAAAACCTAACAGGTTTAACTAAATTTTTATCAAATACTTTATTTACAAAGTATGAAATGTGTAAAAAAAATCCCGTAGTACATATTTATGCTGTTAATATTTTCAGAACCCTCAGAAATTTTTGAGGCCACCTACGCCCCCTTACGTTCTACCTCCCTCCCCAAAACAAGAAAAAATTGAAAAAGAGGAACAAAAAACAACAACACAGCAACAAGGTAAAATGAATTAGCATCATTTGAAATAAATTTACGTTAAATTTTGTATTAAGTATAAATAATTAATAAGTCACTAGATTTATATTCCTAAGACAATGCAAAAAAAGAAATTACGACATGTTTTAAAAGTTTTTTTTATTGTTTTCATATTGAATAATAATATTGCTGAGATATATTAGCAACACTACTTTATGATTTCAATGTTATAACCTACAAATTACAATACAAAACAAGTATAGCCACACTTTTTTAAAGGAACAAGCAACACAACAACGTGTACAACTTCGGTAACTGCTTCTAACATAACTAAAACTTTAGGAAATATGTTAAAGAAACAGCATAAAACCTTTTAAAATTGTAATTTTAACATTGAGTATTTAAGTTTCAATTAAATTAAATAAATAATTTATTTACTAAAAGGAACAAGCAACACTACAACGTGTACAACTTCGGCAACTGCTTCTAAAATTCAAACTACTTCATCCTCTTCTGTTATTACCACTTCTTCTGCTAACAAGCAAGTAAAAGTTCCCGATTCCTTCCCCACCCCTCCCCACGTTGAAATGCTGGATCTTGACAAGTTTGCTTTAATGTGTTTTAAAAGCATACGAGTTAATTGGTTGATGTTTATAAAGTTGTATTTTAATAGTT
The DNA here is from genome assembly GCF_965202585.1 of Thalia democratica. Lineage (NCBI taxonomy): Eukaryota > Metazoa > Chordata > Thaliacea > Salpida > Salpidae > Thalia > Thalia democratica. Next base: position 5,257,884 of record NC_139166.1, read on the forward strand.
TTTAAAACTTTTCAAGTTTAAAATGTACCTGTAACAAACTTTAATACAAATTTTGAGCTGAAAACTACTTATATATATTAAAATTCTATTATCTATTACAGGCAAGCATCTTCGTCAAAGTTGCCCCAACAAAAACCTCCTAAACCACAACAACCGCCAACAACAACCGTGGCTGTCCCCACAACAAAACCTGCATCACCCGTGGTAACATCATCATCGGTTGCCAAGGAACCTTCCGTTGCCAAGCAACCGTCGCCCGTATCCACGGAGATGACGGAAGCAGACCTGGTTGCCGGGAGATGTTCCTCCCCGGAGCCCGAAGAAGAAGAAAGTTTCAATGTTCAGGGGGGCAAGAGCAGGACCCAGGAAGATATCAGTATCTGTGACAGGTGAAGAAGAAATAATATTGTAAAGTTGTTTAACTAAGTTTTACCCACAATAATACTTTTAACGAGTTTTTAGAAGTTTTTTTATTGACAAACCAACTAAAATTTAAATTCATTAGAATTAGACTGGTAAGTAGTACAATATAGCTTATAACTTGAAAACCTTGAATTGTTTTTTCATAGTTTTTAGCATAAATCAGAATAAACTATTTGTATTTAAAATAAATACTTTCCTTAGAATTATTTGTGTTTTAAACAATAGTTGATCCAATGGCATATAGAATCAATTAAAATTTATTTTGTTTAAACAAATATTTATTTCCAGATTATTTATGTCTTCAACGATAGTGGATCCAATGGCACCTTCTCATTTTCCTTATGGTTCAATCAAACAAGAACCAAACGCAAACACCAATTCTAGATCCACCAGATCCCCTATATTCGGTTTGTTTATACTTAAATCATGTTTTTACTGTTCCCAAAGATGCAACATTACTTAAAGTATATCATTGTGTGCAATTTTTGGTCTTTCTCAGTCTTAATTTTAAGTCAATAAAAGTTAATTGACAACTTTATTACTTATTTTAAGTAACTCTTGTTTATAAACATTTAGTTTTGTTTATTTTATCGGTGGTTTTACTCATTTTTAAGTATATTTTTTTATAAGTTGTATAACTATCAGGTAATCCAGTTCACGATGTAGATGATTTCACGATAACATTAACACTAAAAGACATGAACACCAAAGTTTGTTTTTATACTGATTTAAATGTTTAAATTGAACTATTATATTAAAATAAATTTTCAAGCATTTGAGTTAAAACAACAAAATTAAAGATTATTTCTTAAGTATCTTAATTCTATCTTGCCATTTTTCTTTAAAATTATGTTTTTAGTTAATTTTTTCACAAATTAGAGTTTTATTTTTAACAGAACCTCCGTAAAACGATATCACAACTTTCAAAAATGATAAATATTCCCATTCCGATGTACAAACACGAAAAAGAAGACGACAAAAAAGCTCTTGCTCTTAAGGTTAATTTTTTTAGTAGTTGTAATTATTTATAAAGTACTTGTTTATATTCTAATTTTAACTGTTTTTAACAAAAAATCTTGCTGTAAATTCACAGTTGTTTATATAAACTGTTTGAAGTTTCTTAAAGTTTTTTATAAAAATTTAAGTTAAGGAGTTGTGTGAGCTGTGTTCAATTATCTGAATCGTTATTTGTTGTTATTTTACAGTATATAAGTTTTAATTATTAAAAATAAACTTTATTTTCAGCAGAAGAACATGAAAATAGATCCCAGCAAAAATCCTGGTCTTTTCCAGGTAAGATAAATGTATTATTATTTTGTGTAAAAATAAAAAAACATGGCTGTAGTTTTTACAGTAACTCTTTGAAATAGCTTTTCATAAGTGTCTAATTAAAATCGTGTATTTTAAATATAATTATAATAAAAGATTTTATTAATTTTTTTTATTATAGAACGAGGCAGTAATGAAAGAGGAGCCGTGTACAATCCACAATTCAATAACAAAAAGAACATGTCACCATTGTGGTTTGTATTTCAAGGGTAACGGTGTCAGAAAACCTCTTTTTACTGTTAGTAGTAGTGAATTTAAAACATATTTTACACCTAATTTACTAAACAACAAAAAACTGTTGTTTTTTGTTAATGAAATTAAATTTATTCACTTTTTTTTTTTGTAAATTCTTTATGCAAGCTAATTTATATAGTAGCAGTTTCAACAGTTTATTAATAAACATTTAATTAAATTTTTCAACTACTTTGTTCATAAGTTAAACTTAGTGTACTTTACATAAAATATATGTAGAATAGTTATTAAACTTTTTTAAGCAGTCTTACAAACTTAGTTGTTTACAGTGCGACTTTTGATACAAATTAATTTTTTAAACTAGAAATTTCCCTCTAATTGTTTCGATTATTTTTCACTTTAATATTTTTTCCCGCCAAAATTAACCGAATCAAATCACAGGAAAGGCAGTGCGATTATGACGACATAATTTACTGCTGCAAGAAGTGTCACTTGGACGACTACATGACAATCAAACAGCACAATCGCCACAGCAGGAAATTTGTCACCAGCGCCAAGGACAAGAAAATTGAGTTGTCGGAACTTCAGCAGCAAGCTGATGATGACAGAAGTAAAAATGTCGCCGGTTTGTTTAAATGATGAATATTTTTTAATTTTATATAAATAAAATAAACTGAGTAGATAACTAATCAAAATTTTGAAAAAAAAAATCACCTTATTCTACCTCCTCTAATTTCAAAACCTACCTTTTCTTTTTTAGACCATTTTTTAGAATTTTTACCAATTTAGCTCATCTAGTTACAGTTTTACCAAGATAACACCCTGAAATTAATAAATTAATACACTAACTATAAACAACATAAATATAAAAGAGTAACTAAAACTTAAATTGTTTTTCAAACTTACATCTCTTGTTAGTACAAAATTTTTTCTCATAACTTAGTTTGTTACACTTATACATGTATTAACTTATTTTATTACACACAGCGTTATCAACACCCTCCATATCAGACGATATGACGTCATCAGTTAAAGAGAGAAGGGGAAGAGGTAGGAGAAAGTGGAGTCACTCCAACAACCAACTTGGTGGTAATAATGGTTAATTATTATGCATAGTTTACATATTATCAAAATACAGTATTTAATAACAATGAGCATTCCGTCTCAATTAAAACATGTTGAGATGGATTAATTATTTGTGAATAAATATAAATGTTTATGCAATTAGATTTTTAAGAAAATTGAGTAATAATCAAAAAAAAAAGTTGAGTCATACAAGCATTTTAACTATTGTTTCTGCCATAATAGTATTTATTTAAAGCTTAAGAACTACTTGTTACGCGTCATACTTTATATATATAACATATAAATATAAATTTAAATAACACAAATACACACATTCATAGGTGAGGACGGTAAAGCGCAGCCTTGCAAACGTTACAAAGGAACAAAATGGAAGAGATGGACCCTCAATACTTTCAACAGCAATAAGAGTATAAATAAAACTGTTGACGCCGACTACCTTCTATCTAAATACTCCTCTACACTCAAGGTATGTTGTTTATCAGTTAATTTGTATGATATTTAAATTCTTGATAGTATTATTACAAAGAAATGTATATACATTAACAGAATATACTGGCTTCAATATAATAAACATTAAAATAACTTACTGTATATTCTATTTAAAAACTTTATATACTTGCTAGACTCTAAAAAACATAAACATCCAAGCCTCTAAACATCCAAACGATCTATTAGTTAGTTATTCCGGCTACAAAATTATATTCTCTTTACTATCACAGCTACCACCCCACATAGTGGACAAACGGGTTTGTGTGAGTTGCAACCAGGTAGGTGACGGTGAAACTAATGGGGTCGGAAGGTTACTCAACCTTGACGTCGATAAATGGGTTCATCTCAACTGCGCGTTGTGGTCCCACGAAGTCTACGAAATACAGGTTCGTTTTTAGTTTTAGCTTAATAACATAAACATCTTCGCCACGATTATTAATTTCAAAATTTTATTAAAACTTTTTATAGATAAAGTCTTATTAGTATTTTTTATAAATAAAATTCAAGCTGAAAAAGTGTTTGATTGATACACATGATCTCAAATTGGTTACTACTAAGAACAAATTGGTTATTACTTTTGTTAGCATAACAAGAACAGTTAAAAAATATCCTTGAATAAAAAAAATGTTTTTTTTTTCTCAAAAATGCATAAGTCCTGAAATTTGAAACACTTATAAAATTCCTGATACAGCCTTTCTACTTAACTTTATCATTTATTTTTTCTCTCAGTGTGGAGCACTGCTGAAAGTGGAAGAAGCAATGGAGCACGGCAAGCAGCAAGTTTGTTCTTACTGCCAGCTAGTGGGCGCCACTGTGCGTTGCCATAGAAACAGGTGCCCCAACGTGTACCACTGCGGTTGCGCACTGAAAGCAGGATGCCAGTTCTTTATTGTTAGTTTTTTATTTAAATGAAGTTTACATGAGTGTTATTTACAAGGGTGGTATGTAAAATAACAAGCTATTGATTCCTAACTAATAACTTTAAACTTTTTATTTTTCTTTACTTCTGGTTCAACTTATTTACTATTGGTTTCTGTGTTTATTTAATGTATGTTTGAGTATATGTAGTTCTGTTTACTTATTTTTGTGTAAATTATTTTTTATTGTACTCCCCTCTTTTAAAACAGAACAAGACGATATTGTGTCCCCAGCACGTCACCCCAATCCCGCAAACAGCGCCGAATAGCGGCCAAACCTGCGAAATACTGACGAATCTGGCCGTTTTCAGAAAAGTCTACATTCAGAGGAAGGAAACCCGGCAGATATCAACAATAATGCAGCAGGGAAAATTCGCTAAAGGTGAAACTTTTTTATTTTTAGAAATGTACTTTTATAGATATACAGTATTTATTTGGAAGTTTTTTTCTTTTTAATAATCATAAATTAGAGAAAATGTTCTAAAGGTGGAAGTTTTTATAAGTTTACAAAGTTTTGTATTTTACAAAAATAAGTAATCTTAAAAGGTCCTAAATAACTTTTAATAATAACAAAGATATTTAATTTCAAAGAAAAGCTTATACTTGCTGAAATTTTAAATTACTTAAAAATCGTATACTTGTGTCTGATAAAAGCTTTTTTATAGACTAAATTTTCAAAAGTATCCTAATAAATATAAACTTTAAATAATACTTTTTTATTAACAGGTGACCACAAGTACGTGTTAAGAGTAGGTTCGTTGATTTTCACCGAAATCGGTCAACTTTCCACGAAAAAGATGGAAAATTTCCACACATCCACCGCTATAATGCCCATCGGGTACAAAGCGACCAGAATTTACTGGGCACTTAATGTTTGTTGTTTTTTAAAATTTTAAACACACTATTTAATCTAGTTTTAAAGCTTCTACAGTACTAATAAGAAGTTTCTAAATAGTCTAGTGTTTTAAATATTATTATATCTTTTTCAAAAGAAAATTAATTACACTTGTGGGTAGCTTTAGCAAACAATTCTACGTAATATGCCTATGAACTCATTTATTTACAAAATATGCAGAATAGAAAAAAACAAATCAGTAAATGTTTACTTTTAATATTTATGTTAAAATTAATAATTTAATTTTGTATATATCAAGTGTATATCAAGAATAATATTTCTCTTTTCAGAACCCGAAACGCAGATGCAGGTACGAATGTGAGATTTCCCACCAAAATCAGGGTGGTTTTCCCTTGTTCGTAACTAAATACAAACCGGTTGCAAGCAGGGGCCGAACCCAGGAGGGCGAGAAAGAAAAAGATGAGGTTTGTTTTATGAAAAAAATTTACTCGTATATGATAGTTTTGTTAGATTTTACCACATCAATGTGTTTTAATTTAGTGAGATTTGTAACAAAAAAAATTATAAAGATAATTAAACAATCATAATATTTTGTTTAACTTGTCTTTTTTCAAAACTTCTTTGAAAAACAAAATTTAAAATATTTATTTACTTTATACAGTGCGTTCGCCAGTTCACCGATATAAATACTGAGTGGAAACTGATGCTTGAGAAGTTGGCTGAACAGAGGTGCCAAATGGACATGTTGAAATTATTTCCTCAGTTCATCACCGGTGAAATGATTTTCGGCCTTCACTCGCCAGTCGTTTGCAGAATTCTCGAATCTGTTAGTTTGTTTTATTAAGACCAATTTAATATTTTTAAAAAAATATACAGATGTAGTTAAAAAAAAAGCTTTTAGTTGACATTTATGTAGAGTTTTTAGTTTTTTATAAAAACACTAGTTCATGACTTAATCTAAAACTGCATTTTTTCTCTATGATATAAAATAGTTTACTCTGCTTTTATTTTTAAACTTACACTGTTTAAAAGCCTCTCAAAAGAATAATGACTTTGCATTCATTTGTTTTGACAACCTAAATTATTGTTAATGTAAATGAAAGATACAAATAAAAGATACATCAAAAACTTACACCTAACATTAAAACATTTATTTCAGCTTCCCAACATCGAGCTGTGCACGAACTACAAACTGAAGTTCGGTAGATCCCCCATACTAGAACTTCCCCTCGCAATTAACCCCAGCGGTTGCGCCAGGGCCGAACAGTACATCAAAAACAGAAAAAAGTAAGAATAACATGCGTGTGATTGTATGTGCTTTACTAGCGTTTTAATACACCATATATTGTCCTTGGTTGTGTTAGATATGGGTATTAGGACACCAAAAAACTGCTGAAACATTGCAGTGAATGTATTTTTGTTGTCATGTAAAATTGTTGTTTTAATTAATTTTTATAAGCGTTTGGAGTATCTTAAGTTTAGTGTAGTGCTTGTTATATAAAAAGAATTTTTTAAAAATTAGTTTTAAATTTCATATTTTATTTGCTGAAGTTGGAAAAAGTTATATCAATTAGATCATTTGTTATCGCTTGCTTATTTTTGATTTTATGATAATTTTTGTTTGCATGATACTTGATCATAAGTTTTTCTTACGTTTGTTAAAAATAGTGAATAAATAGAACAAGTTTAAATTAATTTTAACTCATTGTCTGGTCACATAGGCATTTGATTTCATTTGCACGATAATATTTTTTGTTCGTTTTTATATTATTTCAAAAATTTTTATACGTTTAATGAAGTATAAAACTTTAATCTGAATTTAGCGTTTTTTAAGCTTTACTTTTTTACTATAGATTTAGTTAAATTTTTATACATAAATTTAATGTCAGTATTAATTTTAGCAAAGCATTTGTTTTGATTTTTTTCGTTTAATATTTTATTTTAAAGTTTTTAATAAACCTTGAAAAGATGTTTTTCTGATTGTTATTGTTATTTACATTTTGCACTAACTTTTTATTTCAAATAATAAACAAAATAATACTTTTGGTTTTAAAAGCATGTATTTTCAGTTAAATTTAAATTAATTATAATATTTTTTGGTCATGTAAAGTAAATGGCTAAATAGTTTTAGTCTAATAGTTAAATTTTTAGAACTTAGATGCATAAGAAATTTGAAAAATAACGTTTAATAATGAGTTTATTTTGCTGTACAGGCAATTTAAACTTTGTTATTGTAAATAATTTATATTTTTAATATCTAATAACAAGTAATGATAGCTGACAAGAACTTAAATGTTTATAGTTTTCTATAAAAAAATTTAAATTAAAAACTTCACTTAGAAAAAAGTTATGCTAAACAATATATTTATTTTGAAATATTTAAGTGTAAGATTAAAAGTTAAAATTATTAGGGCACAGAAAAACTTTTAAAAATACAATAACTATTAAAGAAAGTTAATATTTAAAAAATTATAAAAACAAAATTACAAAACGATGTCTTAACATAAATTAGTGCATCTTGTAAATTTTGATTGCAATTTTAGTTTTTTTATTACAGTTTTTGTTGCTAGTTTTATTTTTCAGTTTACTTTTTGTTCTTATATTTTCTTTCTTGATTTTGACAGGTTATAGTGACTAGTTCGTTTATATTTTTAGAAATGTTTGTTAAATTTGTGCTGCTATGTAATTTTTGAAAAAAAAAGTCAGTTACAGTTATTTTATGAAGCTTTTTAAAATAATACTTAAAAAACATATTTTGTTTAACACAGTATTTGAAAAAAAAAAGTTTTATGTTTAGTTCAGCTATGTTTATTAATAGAAGCATTAGTTTTTATTCAATCATTTTTATTTTGAGTAAAAATATTAAAACAGTATACATGTTATATATGTAACGCATAGCACTTACTGTGCTCATTGTTATGTTTAGTATTAAAACACCAGTATTTTTTACTTTGTTATAAAAATATTATTAGTAGAATAGAGCAAGCAGTAGTAGTTAATTTTGTTATTTAAATAAAATTTTCATTTTACATTAATATAAATCAGTTAGTTATCATCAGTACTACATAGATTATTAGACAGCCCTACAAAATAGAAACAGCAAGTTTGTTATTTAGAGTATATGAAGTCAGATCTATGCACTTTCGTTTTTTGACAGAAACAGGGTTGCCAAAAAACCTGGAAAAAGCTGGAATTTTGAACATAAATCTCTAACAAACCTGGAATTTTTAACAGTTTTAAAATGTCAAGTAGTAAAATTTCGATTTGACAAAAAAATCTATCATATAGTTAAAAATTTTGTCATCATCAAAGTAATTTTAAATTAGAATACACATTTAAAGAAAATTTACAGTATTTTTTTACTGTTTTCATACTTTTTAACACAGTTTCTTACGTTTAACTTAACTTTAGAATAATATAAGACCCAAAAGTGTGTACTTTTAAAAACCTGGGGAAAGTTTACCAAAAGCATTTGGCAACCCTGCAGAAATTAGCTTATTAAATTTGAAGTTTAGAATTTTTTTACAACGTAGAAATTACTGCGTTCAGTGTCATGTTGTAGAAACATCAGTATTATATATTGATAGAAATTACTACGGGTTGTGCAAGTTCTACTTGCGACCGCACCCGACCACCAACAAGTTGAAGATCACCCATCAGTTGGACGAAGATCTCTCCTCGGATGAGGAGGAGTACTTGATAGAGGAGGCGAGAAAGAACACGAAAAAGTTTAACTTGATGGCTTACCTCCACAACGAGTCAGTACAGCCCGTCAGTCAGTTCAGTGAGAAAAATACAAGGTTTGGTTTATTAAGTGGTTTTATTTGTAGAACTAGATATATTTATTTATTTTAATTACCTTCACAATGAATCAGTACAGCCAGTCAGTCAGTTCAGTGAGAAAAATACAAGGTTTGATTTATTTGAGATTAGTATTTAGCTGTCTTTTTATAGAATCGGGTGTTTAAGATTGTATTATTCTTAAGTTATTTCTTTGTTATTTATTATTATGTTGATAAAATTGATATAGATTGTAGTGGTTTAGATATTTTTTTAAGATAAGTTGGTATTTAATTACAGTTAGTTTATTTAAAAACTATTATTATAAAGAACAATAAAGTTAAACATTTGAATTGTTTCTTATTAGTTGATTTTAAGTTTTTTTAGTTGCTATCAAATAATAATTGCACTTATGTTTGAGGTTAGGTATATACATATGTAAATACATAAAAAAAAATTTGTTTAATTTTAGTTAGGTTTTGAGGGTAAGTTTATGTTTTTAGGAAGTTTTTAATCAGTAATCAGGAATCTTTTTAGTCTTGTAAAGTATTTTGTAGGTTTCAATTTATTGTACTTAACTACGAAAACAATAGCATATGTCATAAAATTATACAAAGGTTGTAATTTTGTAGGGATTGTATAAGAATTGTTTCCTTTATTTTCGTCAGATAACAAGTACTAACTTAAGTTATTATTTTCAAGTTATCTTTGCATTTGTGAGTTAGGTACGAAATTTCTAAACATTCTTATTTTTTTAAGGGTAACAAACAAATCAAATACAAATTAAGTTTACCTTCGTTTAGATTTACAATAATCAAGTGTAAATTTGTTTAAAAAAATTAAGATTTTATATGCAACTTATAACGGATCTAAGGATCTTATGTATAAATCTGAGCGTTATATAACAAAATTATTACAAATAAAATTTCATTAAAATCCACCATAGTAGCGCTTATGAACATAATATGAAATTCATATGGTATACTCATATTTATAAGAGAATAACTATGTATAACTAATAGTAATAATAAACAATCTTTAACATTTTGCTACCAAACAACTATAAATAAATTTTGAGCTCAAAATAAGCTACTTTAACATAGTTCATAAGTTCTAATTAAAAGTGTTACCTTATTTGCAATACTTATTATAAATTTAATTTTATTTGTAGTGCTGTTTTTATAGGTTTTTCAGACTTTACAAGAGTAACTACAGTAAAAAATTAACTTATTTTAATTGTTTATCTTAAACGTTACAAAAAAAAAGGTTTTAATTGTAAATAATTTCCATCTAATTTGATTAAAAACTATGTTTTCAAACCTTTTAATGTTCAGTTAATTCCCTTGTCAAGCTTGAGTTATAATATTTATATTAAAAGTAAACTATTGTGGTATTGTTAAGTTTTAGAGGGTTGTTTTATTTTAATACTATAAGTAGTAGCAAATTTAAATCAATTGGTATTCATCAAGTTATATTAAAAATTGCCAAGTCTTATTCACAGTGTTGAGTATAAGTGTATATCATGTTAACTTATGTGTTATGTTAAGTATTCATTTTTTCCGAATAAATATCTTATATTTAATTTATTTACTAAAAAACAACTGCAACCTTAAATTCTAACTACAATTTGTATATTTTTATTCTAGATTAATAAGTTATTATCAATGTGTAAGGCAAAACTTTAATTGAAAGAAATATTACTTTGCACAAACAACTAAAACTTACTTTTGTGTTAATATCATCAAGTTATAATAATTAATCTGGTAGAATTGTATTAATAATAATTTTATATCTTTTTTTAGTAGTTACTAATTTTAAAACTACTAATTTCATCATAGGTTGTACATGCATGTTTATATGTTGTATACAGTTACGTTTCATGTAATTTAGAATAATTTGTTTGTATGTCAACAGACAACGCAGCTTAATTTAACAATTTATAATTGCCCACTGATTCTATTTATGTTATTGTACAAACTTATGCAATGTTAACAAACGTTGAAATGTTAATTTGTTTATTCGACATGTAATGTGTTATTTATACTCACAATGTAAGTTTGAAATACGATTGTTTAAATTAAGTAAATGTTACTGATTTATATATACTTGTATAGATCTTGTCTAGTTTCATGATTTTCTATAAGAATTGTTTTCAAACACTGTAGTTTTATAATTATTCATTTTTTTAGACAAAGAAGACTTATATCAAACCTTATAAGCGAGGAGTGTAGTTTAATCTTTATAAGTTTACATATTTTAATAATGATATTGTAACAAATGCTTGGTACTTAAATTTCAAAATACGTTTAATTTATTGACTCTTTAATAAAAAATACTTATATATATAATTTAAATAACTATTAATTTTAACAGGCAAAGAATTGTAGTATAAAATCTGATAAGCGAGGCATTTGATTTGATATAATACTATGAATACTCAATGTATGTATGATTAAATTAATTTAACTATGTATGTATAATTATTAATTTAAATAGGTAGCGCACATTAATATCAAATCTGATAAGCAAGGGTTTTTATATTGTATAATGGTATAAATACTCATATATATACTTATCTGTGTATTCTTTTGTATAAAGATGATATAAACACTCATTATTTGTATTTATCTGTAAATTATTATTCAGGCAACGCACTCTGATTTCGAACCTGATAAGCGAGGCGTGTGAATGGAGTAGCCAGCAGAGCGGAGCGCAATATCACAAACATTTCTTCCAATGCAAGTTCAGTCAGTACAAAAAAATGAAGCAGGAATGGAAATCCACAGTGGTACTCGCCAGATCCAGAATTCAGGTCTGGTATTATTAGTTAAATTTAATAACATGTTTATTAATTTAACAGCTTAAAAAGGCATAGAGTTCAGAAAATGAAACTAGAGCAAAAAAAATTATATTTTTTATTTATTCAAATATAATAAAACTGTTAAAATTAGATCTATAAACAATGTGAACAAATGATTTTGATGATAAATGAACATTAAAATAGCATAAAATGTATTTTTTTAGGATTTAAAAAATCCTAACAGCTAAATAAACAATAACTAACAACTTAAATTTCTCCATCCAATATATAAACAAAAATTAAACAATTTCCAATTATTTTCTTAAGGATAAAGTTTGAAGAACATGACAAAAAACCAAGATAAGTAAAATTCTAACTTTTTCATCACAAAATATTTAAATAAAGCAAATTCGCTCTCCAACAGGGGTTGGGATTAAATTCAGAGAACATAATAAAACCAAGATAAATTAGCAACAAGCAAACAATTCCTCACAGGGGTTGGGATTGTTCGCGGCGCGTGACATCGAGTCCGGGGTGATGGTGATGGAGTACATCGGAGAGGTGATCAGGTCTGAGGTGGCGGAGAAGCGAGAGAAGATGTACGACAAGGGAAACAGGGGGGTGTACATGTTCCGCTTGGATAACGATCTCATCGTTGACGCCACCATGGCCGGTGGTCCCGCCAGGTAAGATTTGATTTGTTTGTTGTTTTTTAAAAAATTTATATACTATAATTGAAAAATAATAATTTGTTTTACAAAATTTGTAAATATTTTGCAGATTTTTAAACTTTTTATGCAATTTTCATCTTAAAAAGTATTTAATTTTTGATCACTAATTTTTTCACATGTATAAACTATAAACATGAAACTCATAACAAGTTCAATTTACTTTATACCTTAAATTTTTTCAGATACATAAACCATTCTTGTAATCCGAATTGTGTGGCCGAAGTAGTTGATTTCGAAGATGTTAAGAAAATTATGATTATTTCCTGCAGACAGATTCTAAAAGGCGAAGAAGTGGGTTGATTGTTTTCTTGTTTTTTTTTTATGTTATTTAAAAAATATATAATGTTTCAATTGTTAAAATTATCAAAGTTTTACCAAAAAATTCTTTCTTCATTTGCAAACTGATTTTGACCTATACTTCAAAAAAAAAGCTTTTGGTAGAATACAACTATTTAAGCTAATTGCAAAATATAATTTTTTTAAATATTTAATAATAATTAATTTTCCAGTTGAACTACGATTACAAGTTTGATTTCGAGGAAGATGCCAACAAGATACCTTGCATGTGTGAAGCGACAAACTGCAGAAAGTGGATGAACTGATTGTTACGTCATAGTGGTGACGCCACAATTGATGACGTCATAATGTTGAAAGTGTGACGAAGGGGCTTCGGTCGAGCCAAGGTGGGTTCGTGTTCGACATTCGGACGAAGTTTTACGGTTGAAAAATGACTTTGTAGGTTTCAATTAAAAAGGTTTTACTTTTTGCATTTAGACACTTTTTATTACAAATATTGTTTTGATAAACTTAAATTAATTGTCTAATTTTGTCGGTTTAATGTGAAAAACGGCTTTTGATAATTTTTGATGTTTTTGAATAACTTTAGATTTTTAACGTGTTTTAGATTAAACGGCCGTTTTTAAAATTAAATTTGAATATTTTTTTTGTTTTTAGAAATATAAATTTAAATCTCTTTTTACATGTTGATTTATTTCTCGTTTAATTTTAAAAACGCGGTAACTTTATTTTATTTTGATGTCTACAATTATATTTTATTATTGGCGATGTACTTTTTATTTTTGAATATCCATCCAGTAAGATGAATTAGTAACAATTTGTTAAATGCATTTAAAAGTTTCAAGCAAAAATATTAAGTGTAGCCTTTTTTAAATGCTTAGTTTTTTATACAAATGTCTTTTAAAGTAAATTTTACACATTAAATAAAATCAATAAGTTTTTATTGATAATTTATAAATCTGATTTTTATGAGCAAATTTCACTGAGCTTGTAAATAATAAAACATTTCACAATATTTTGTTTTATTTGTATTTAAGTTTTTAACTTATATAGTTCTATAAATGTTTATATACTTTTACATACATTCATTTTTACAAAGTTTTATATATAATAATTGATTATTACATTCAAAGTTAAAGGTCTTGACCTGGGCAAATAAGTATTTAATATTCTAAAACTTTAAGTTAAGTTTGAGAAGAATATTATTGAGATTTTAAACAATAAAAGTTATTCCGCTGTCAATATTTTTTCAAAAATCGTTAATGTGTATTTTAAAAAGAAAGAAGTCAAAATTCAACTGGCATAAAATAGCAAAGTTATTTTGTAATTGACTATTAATACCAGTTTGAAAAACTCTTGTGTAGAAAAACATAATTATCAATAACAAACAGAAATCACTAAGATGACAAATAATAAGTTTCCATCTTAACAAAAATTATATGGAATATATAAAATTCATAAGTTTCTAAATCCTTAAAATAAACCTTTAAATTGCTTTATTAACTTTTAAAAACGGTCAGAATCAATTATTTTTGTTGGTTTTTTAATTGTTTAAAGTCTTTATACGATGGAGTAAGTTTGCTACAAACTTATCAAAAAACATTTTTTTTGTTAACCAAAAAAAGTATGGATCTTTACTTACTATTAATAGTGACAAATTGCTGAATGTAAACGTAACAAGTTGGCAATCAGTTTAATTAAAATGAACATAAGTACAAAAAGTAATGCAAATGTTAGGACTTAGCGGGCAATTTTTACAAGAAAAAGACCTTCGTGGCCAGAAACTGCAAAATAACGTTTTTGCAGGTTTGACTTTGAAAATATTTAATAAAAGTAAAACTTTTCAAAAGAATTATTGTAATAATATAAACGTTGAAGAACTACTACTGCGTACTTAAAATCATAATTGTAGCTCTTTTATTTTAAATCTATTTAATTTTCACCAACTGTTTTTAAGCTAAAAATACGTCGCGGGCCGTACGTTGCCCACTGTAAGTATAAGCTTAAATTAAAGTGAAAAATATTCGTATTTTTTTAAATGGTACCTTACTTTTTCGACAACTTAAGTTTTATAATATTAGCTTTCCCCGTAAGACTTTGTTAGAAAAGTGTTAATATGGTTATTGGTTAAGTAAAAAACAGTATATAAAATATTAACAAATTGAATATGTACATAATTTCTTTGCTAGGTATGTTAAAATTACTAAATATTTAACAACCGAAGAAACGACTGTTCTATAAATTATATCTACTTTTAGTCATATATATTTTCATCATAACTTCAGGTACTAATGATTTTATTCTTTATAACCAATATTTTTAGCTAACCTTTTTCTGTAAATAGTATACTTTAATTACAATTTTCTATATCACTTGGGTTTCAAAATAATTTTTTGATTTAACTATTTTTCAAACTTTTTCGGGTGTCTATAATTTTCAAATATTAATAAGTTAAAATGCAACACACACAAGTAAAAATTTAACTGATGTTTGTAAAGCAACATTACCATTCTGGAAAATCAAGTCTTAAGTTCTTTTTAAATAAAGCTTTTTTGGTTTAAACTAAAATTGTATGTACTTTTACAAAGCTTTGTTTAGTTAGATGAAAAATATAAGATACGCATGTTTTCGTTTAAATTTAATTACAAGTAAAAAATCCTTCTGCATTAAAAAGTTCGAGTTATGCTATTCAAAAATAAATTGCATTTTAGATGAACTTTAAATTTTATTTTATTTAAGTATTGTTTAAAGCTAATAGTCTGTATATTTTTCGTCACTGTTATAAATCTTTTGTTTGTTGTTTTATGTCCTGAAAACGTTTTTAGATTTAAAAATTAATAGTATTGTTTACAAAAAAAAGCTGAGTTTGAAAATAACAGTTAGAAAATAATTTGTTTATCTTCATTTTAATCAAAAATAAACTTGTAACTTTAATCATTAAAAATATTTGAAGTTACAAAAAACGTTAATACCTACTAATAGTTTATGTACAAACAAAATCTAAAGTTTTTTATTTTGGATAAAGTTTAGTAAAGACAAAAGTGAATAAAGAATTTTGCATAACAAGATATTTAAGTTATTTTATTTAAGAAAAACTCATAAGTTAAGCAAGTAAAACTAGAACTTGTAATTTTAAATTAAAACTATAGACTGAAGTGAGTGAAATGTTGTTCTAGAATCTAAAGATTCTTAACCTTAGGTGAATTTAGTTAGGGGTAAATTCTCTTATTTAAGGAGGTAAATTTTCTTTATTACAAGAATGTAAATTGATTTTTATTAACCAACTTTCTAGTTTATACGTTAATATTAACTGTATTTTTTCAAGTTAAATAATCTTTTACAATTTTACGATTCCTATAAGCTCATAGTTCAAAAAATCTAATTTTTACTTATAATTAAACACTATTTTGTTTCTTGAAGGTAATTTTGGTAATAACCTTTAAAAAAGGGGTAAAACATGAAAAAAGTTCAAAAACCGCTGTTCTAGACTGATGTTATTTTTTGTTTTTTATTAGAAATTAAAAAAAAAAGTATTTCAATAACAAATCATCTGGCTGATGAGTTTATACTGGTAAGAATACTACTGTTAGATATATTAGTTTTATACATATTTGTTTAAACTAATCAAAGTAGTAAACTTTGAATTTAAAACTTAAGTTAATTTAGAAAAATAAACTACAATACTAAATTTTTTAAAACCTCAAATAACATTTCATAGTTTTCACGGAATAAATTTAAATGAAACAATTTTTTTTTAAACATCACGTCAAAAAATAAATTGTTATGTTTAAACTAGCGGCCTGTTTCAATTTTAACTTAGAATCATCAAAACTGTAATTTGGTGAGAGTTTATAAATTTTTAACTGTTATACATTTTGTTATAATTAAGATCTTCTTGGTATAATATTTGAAGCATTACTTACAAAAAAAACATTTTGGACATATTTAGAAAAAAAACTAAAAGCAACATTAAAAGCTTGAAAAACTTTAAAACAACTTAACTTGATGTATATACTTAAAATTAGAATAAATTTAATTTATAATCTGTTCTGTTCTGTAGCTAAATACTAAACCGTAAACAAATTTAACTAATGTTGTAAAAAAAGAATTAAGTTTATTTTATTTATTTTATTAGCTGTCTTAGCTTTATACTTTTAAGACTTCGCATGAAAAATGAAAATTAAGTAGTTTGCAAAATTTAAATACATTTCACTAATCTTAAGTTTAAATAAGTTTGTTTTCTTTATTAAACTTGTATAAAATCTATTTTTAAAATTCATTAAAAAACCTGAATTTACTTAACATTAATTAGGTTAATAAGACTATGGGTTTTACTTAATAGCTTTTTAGTAAACTAGTGCAAAGAAAACTTTTGATTACAGATATAATTATATTTAATCACAAATTTTTTAAAAACTTAGACAGTACTTAGTAATAGTAGTAGTTTATTAAGTAATAGTATTTTAATGAGTCATTTCTATTTGTATAAGAATTAAATTATAAGTAAAGAGCTCTTAAAGGGTGGAACTTAGTTTTGCAAATAAAGATCTTGAACAATTAATCTTGTATATTTATCTCCTTTTTTTAACAAGTTTAGAACTACTTTTGTTAAACTAAGAATCGCAAATATATATCTATCATAGTTTGTTAAACAAAAAGAAAAAAAAAACTCTAAATTTCTTTGGTTCAAGGACCTGGGTATACAAAAAGACCTTTCGGTCATCTTTTAAAATTAATTAAGTTTTATTGACTTTATAAATTGAAGTTATTTTAGTTACTATTCAGCTGTAAAAATTGCTTGTATTTACTATGATGGCAATTCAGCTCAAACTCACTACTTTTTTAATTAAAGGAGATACATGTTAGTAATGAGGTTGAGCAGTTACAAATTGTTTTTGAGCTTAGCTGTAATAGATTATTGTGTGATAGTTTTGCGTCTTATTATCATGTATGTAGTTAAGTGCTGAAAAATATAAAAAGTAAAAAGAACACTCACAACTACGGTTAATTAACTGGAGAGGAAAAAGATCTATAGACCATCAAGTTTCTTACTAATTGCCTGTTAACATTAATTTTAGCTGGTTTTATAAAATATGTATGTTTTATAAAAATGTACGTTTTACAATAAATTATGTATATATTTTTTTATTAAATTATCAAAACAATAACTCAAATTAAAAATTTAGAAAGAACCCTTACTTAAATTTTTATTTTTAAGATCATTTACGCTTACACTTTACTTCGATAACTTTCCACATAAACAAATACTTATGATGCAACAAACAACTTTTCTATTCACAATTTTTCTAGTTTTAAAACAAAACCGTTGGAGAACAATGTAATTTTTGTCAGTATAAATAAATACTTAGAATACATTCTTGTAAAAAGTACTACAGGCAGGATATTTAAAACAGCTATACTCAAACAAACTTAGTTTGTGACTCTCTACTTTGAAAATAGGATTAAGTTTGTATAATAACTGTGACAAGTAGTGTATCTAACATTAAAGAACCGCTAAAACCTACTGTTGTAGTTGGTTAGTCTGTATTAACTGACAGTTTTTTTTCACTTTATCAAATAATTAAAACCTTATATCTATTTGTTGTAAATTTTGTTGTTCACTTTCAAACTTTAAGCCTTGATTGTCATTAAAAATATTATATGTTTATAATTTTTTTTTATAAACATATATTTGAATTACTTTTAGCTAAATTTTAATAATAGTCTTAAGCTAAACCTAAATCCTTAAAAAACAGCGAAACAAACATTTTTAAAACTAAAACTGAAATAAACCATACATTTTTACAATACAGCTAGTTTAAATATTTTGTTAGTAAAACTCTGATGACTTTATTGGTTATGTTTTTAAAGGTTTTTATTTTCAAAACAAAGTTGATTAATCTGCAGTTTTTTAAGTAAAAGTGAACTAAATGATCTTTTTAACTTCTAGCTCTTCTTTAGTTTTGATAAAAAAGTCTTTAAAAATTTGTTATTCTCTTTCAAAATTTTCTACAATCAAAATCCTTATAAAGAATAAATATTTTGTTAATTTTTTAATTCAGGTTTTAGATATAAATTTTTATAATCACACGTTTATTCTATTATATTACTTTTATTAATTTAAATAACATGTAAGAATTTACTTGAAAATTTTTAAACGTGTTAAATAAATCAAGTATATCAATTTACTGGTTAATAAAAAAAAATTAACTGTTTGAATAACAGAACTTAACGTTTAAACAAATAATAAAATGATAAAATTTTAAGTGAAGCTATGATAAAGCTTTTCAGTTATAATGACAGCATCATTTATAGCAAGTTCGCTATAAAGAACGAAAACTTGTTACTGTTTACTTAAAAAAAAAGCTAAAATATTACGTATTTTTGGGAACTTACAAAAGCAACCAAAATCATTATTGAAAATTAAAAAAAAAAAAAAACAATACACCACACAAACAATGTTTTTTTTGTACGCGTTTTGCAAGCGCTTTAAAGTTAAGAAAAAAATTTACCATTAAAAAGTTTCTTTTTATGGTGTTTTATAATAAGTTTTTGAACGCTTGTTCCTAGCGCTTTAAAATTAAGAAAACTTGGAAACACTTAAATGCTTACTCTGCTTTTAAAAAGCGCTTCTGAATATGTTAAACAAATTGATGTTTACTTTTGTGGTTTCATAAGTATGACGTCACTAAAAGATAGCCAACAAAACAGCTTTAACTTTTAGTATTGGTTTCAATTTCATTCGTCGCTGTTTTTTTGTATAAATATAAGATTACTTTTGATAATCAATTATAAACATAATAGGGCCGAAACTATAACTAATTATTCAATTTATTACAAAACTATAGACTAAAAAATATGTTTTATATCATTATAACTAAAAAAAATATTAATGTCATTTGATTGTTTAAAATTAAACTAAAGTTTGAAAACATTGGAACTAAGGATCAAATATTTTTTGCGCAAAATCTTAAAAATACTTTTCAGTAAAACACATTTATTGAGTGAAAAAAAAACGTTTTTTTTTTATAAAAATGTGTCAGGCTAATTTTTTGATTACTTGGTTCTAAATATATTCTATAGGCTACTTAAATCAAAAAATACCCAGCTTAAGTTTTTTATATTTAAGCAAAAAGGTAATTAAAAAAAAATTCAAGTTACGTTAGCCGGCATAGTTGAAATTTGAACAACGTTAGAACATTATAAATTTAATTACAAGTTAAGTTCGACATGACAATAATAGAATAAGTCCAAAAAATAACATATTTTGTATTTTAAGACCCTTCGTGCACAAGTGTCCTTTCGTGTAAGAAGTCTTATTAGCACGTAGGGTAACTTTTACATGAAAGGAAATTTATGCGCTGAGATTGCACGGCGTCAACTTCGAACGAAGGGACAATTTTGCACGAAGACAATTATTCACAGATTGAAAAAATTTAATAATTTTTATCAACTTTAATTCATTTTCATTTTTTTACTATCACTAGTACCCTTAACCCTTACCCTTTGTCAACAATTTTTTGAATTTAACTATTATTATTATTTTTTAATAATTAATTTTTTTAATATTACTAGTTATTTTTTTTGATTGATAAATTTTATTTGGTCAAATATTTTTCTATTGTAACCTATGGGTGTAGGTATTTTAAATCATGAACTTAACCTATACTAAAAAATGATACTTATAATAATTGGGGCTACTCTATACAATACTAGGCATGACAATGAATGATCATGTTGTATTTAAGAACAATTGCGAACACTTGAAAATATATATAAAAGACCATACTCTAGAAACTACTTTAAATGTGGTCAAAATTTTACAAACAAATCAATTAACAGGAATATACTTTAAAAATGTACAAAGCAAAATAAGATTTAACTACTTAAAATGTAAATAAGAAATACTTCTAAAAAGTAACATTACTAATAAAACAATTTAAATAGCACAAGAAAGCAATATAAATGTCTATTTACATGAATAACATGTTTACTGCAGCAGGCTGTGGCTAAAATCTCCTACTACTTTCTCTGGCTGGTTTATATAGCATTGTTCTTAACTTTTTGCAACATTACATCAGTAACTTCTTGTCTGCATTTTATTTTCTCCTTTTCTTAATTGTATTAAACTTGCATCAGTATAAAACTTGAACTTGCGAGCTTTCTCTTAACCGCTTGAATGAACATTTATTTAAGCTTAAGACCTTCCATCAAATCTAAACAGTAACTAAGTGCAACTTGATATCCTGTTACAACTGATTTTTTTTGCTATTCAAGCTCATCCAAAACTAAAACTTGAAGTCAAGCTTAGACCTTTATATTTTAAAATAAACCAAAAGTGTACTTAAAAAAACAGTCAAAGGCTGCAAACTAAACAAATATTTACAAATGTGAAGCCTAACAGTAAGTTAACACCAGTTCTCATTTCGTTATTTTTTACCATTACAGAAATTATTAATAGTTTTTATTTTCAAGTAAAATGCGGCTGAAAGATACTTCTTTATAGCAAGTTTGTTCCGCAAGATTGTTTATTAATTCTGTTTTTTTATTTAAATTTATATTTTAAAGCCGCTGACGTATGTTTTATTTCAAACAGTTTTCACGGACAAAATTAAAATATAAAAGTATATGCGACTTACGCATCTATGTAGTTTAATTAAGACAACATAAGCAGCAAAAATAAAAAACTTTAAAGCTAAATGTTAATAAAATGCTCCAAATGTGTATAAAATAATTTGAAATTAGCCTTTTTAAGTTTTGTAAGTACTATAATTGTACTCTTTATTAAATCTTTATGTAAAGAAAAACATGAAAACTTGCTTGTTTTTTTAGTATAATAAAGATAAAGGTAAATAAATATTTCTACATACTAAAAACTTAAAATGATTTTTATAGAAAAAACTTTTAGTTAGGTATGTAATACTAATACTTTAAAGTGTAGTGTTTATTTGTGTTATTAATATAAATATAAAAACAATTCATTCAAAAAATTAACTGGTTTTTGTTCTAATCAAACTTCTTTTTTTTAGATTTTATTAGATATTTAACTTAATTTATTTAAAACTTAATATGTAATCATGAACTTTATCATTTAAAAGTCAAAATTTGAGTTTAGAATGGTATTTGTTTTTTGAGAATTTTTTCAATTTGGTTTACAAACAGCTAAAATTTTAAATAAGTCACCATGCTAATATTTGAATCACATACATTTAGATTTTAACTTGCTTTTTACTACGGCTCTGTTTTTGCTTGTTTTATCAAATTTTTGGTTTATAAAAAAATTTATTCAATGACCATAATTAAAGCACACTTTTTTCACAAAGGGTAGCTCTCAAAAGTTTTTTTTTGTAAGACAATTATCTCGCAAATTATGTAAAACTGCAGCCTAAACTATGTGCCATACAAAAATGTTTATACAGTTTAAATAATTTTGAATGTAAACGCTATTTGCAAGCGCTATAAAAAATAAAAAGTTCAAAGGACTGTGACCCCTAAGTTGCTAAATCTCTGCAAAAATATATTAGACAGTTTGAAGTTAGCGTTTGTGGTTTTTGTAATGACGTCACTGAGATATTATCTAGCTTTTTGAAATGCGTTGATTTTCAGTTGATTAAAACTAATGTGTAAGTTTTATATTTGAGTTTTAAGAAAAATTTCACTTTAAGTTTATATTTTTGTAAAATCTTTTTTTTCTTTTTCAAATCATTATTAATGTTTTAAGAAGTTATTAATAATTGCATTAGTTAATTTTGAAATCGTTTTTACCATTTTCTAAAATTTCTCAATCTAAAAAAAAAGTTGTTATGAATAAGTTTGACAAAACTTTTACATGAAATATCGCAGACTTTACTAATTTAGCGTAATAAAGTACTGTTGATTTTTAATATCTAACAAAACTAAATTTGAATTTTAGCTTTAGCCAATTCTGAACAATAAAAACTAAGATAAAAAAAAAGCTTAAATGAAACTTTAAATAATTGTTAAACTTAAAATAATAAACAATTATAAGCTTTAACTAAACCTTTATTATAGTACTAGTTTATTTAAATAACACTTTTTATTATAGTTTCTAAAGTCAGAAATACTTTTAACGATGTTATGTTAGTACAGTATTTAATTACTTAAAACCGTTTGGTTTAATAAAGTTATGATAACAAAAAGCACTATTAGTTATGAATAAGTTATTAAAACTATGATATAAACCAACCATTAATTTAATTAAACAGTCATTTTTGACCACATAAACGTAAACAAAAATTTAAACCAACTTTAAAATTTTGAGTAGTCTCTAAACCAACCTGTTTAAAAAATGTTCTGTTTATTAGATTTAGAGTTTTGAATAATTATTATCCGAGTGAAAAAATATTTAAAACACAAAAAAAAATTATTTCACAATCAAAAAAAAGTTGTTTTATAGCTTTATTACTAACTTAAAAAACAAATTAAATGTGACGCTTAAGTTTTTGATAAAATAAAATTTTCAATTTAAACTGGTCAGAATATGGTAATATGAAATAAATTACATATATAGAAAGTATTTACCCAAACTAAAGTAGGAACTTAATTATGATTATTGTTTGTCTGTACTAGAACTATTTAATAAGTTTGAACTATATATATAACTTAATTTAAAAATTAAAGCAAGCAGCTATTTTAATTGAAAAGCTATCAAATTTACACGAGGGACGAAACTGCACGAACATACTTTTGCACGAAGACACTTTTGCACAAGGGGATAAAATTGCACGAAGGATCACACTTGCACGAAGACAATTTTTTAGAGCAGAAAATTTTGCACGGAGACATTTTTGCACGAGTTGTATTTTTTATTTTATTTTTTAGTTTTTTTTTTAATTTAATTTTCTTTTAATATCACTGTTACCCCTAGCCCTTACTCTCAGTCGGTAACTTATTTTTTATTTATTTATTTATTTTTTACTATCTCTGATACACCTTATCTTTACCCTCGGTCGGTAGCTTTTTTTTCTTTTTTAATTAATTATTTTTATTATAATAATTTTTATTATATATGTTTTTTTTTTATTATCACTGTTAGCCCTAATCCTTACCCTCGGTCAGGAACTTTTCTTTGTTTTTGTTTTTTTATGAATTTTTTTTAGCTTTCTTTTATTTTTTTTTTTACTCGTGCAGTTTTGTCTTCGTGAAATTTCGCTCTCGCGCAATTTAGTCCTCTCGTGCAGTTTTGTGAAATTTTGACCCGTTCCCACTTAATTACCGACGAATAAAAACATTTAGTCCAATACTTATTTTATTTTCATCATAAAAGCAAACAAGTTTAAGTTTTATCGTGACAACTAGCATTAAGTATGCTTTTATTAAGATTTTCAGTACGCAATAGTTAGTATTCAATGATTTCTTAATTAAAAGTTTTTATAGATAGATTTTTTTTGCTTATTTATTTTTACGAAATTGCACGGATTACAAAGACTTTTGCAAGCCAACAAACTGGAAAAAATTCTGACGCAAAACATTAGTGACAATTATTTATATCTTTTTTCATAAACTGTAGGAAAGTTTTATAGTGGACCACATCGTTGTAGAAAACTAACCTTAATATTGTAAAATATATTCAAATTCAAAAGTCTGTTGTAAGCCTTAAAAAATAATCACTACTACTTACTGAAAAATATAAAAATTGAACATACAAATTAATATGTAAAAAGTGTATTTTCTAGAGTTCTTGTTTAAAAAGGTAAAAAGAAAATTAATACAACTTTTCGTAATATGACTTAAGAAAGATTTACCTAAAACATGCTCTACAATATCTAGCTTTACAAATATAATAGCTTATTGCGATACAAATATTAGTAGTCTGATTTAAAACTATCTAGTATTATATTACCTTGTTCAAAGTTTGTTTATTTTGCATAACACGGGATTTTTGCTCACTAAAACTAAAAACACACTGTGGTTAGATTGTGTTTCCTCGGAGCTACAAAACCACAAAATTATGATTTTCATTAATAAAACTTAAAGAATCAAAGCAAGTTAAGATACAAACAAACCTTTATCTTAAACTGTGCTTAAACGTTATTATTGACATTGTATATATATTAAAACATATATTTCAAAATGTATTTTAATTGGATCACTTTATTCAAATTTTTAAGTAATTCTAAGGGTTGATTTAAAATTATTTTATACAATATTTAGAATTGTGATGCTTGAACATAATGAAATTTACTAACTTATTTAAAACCTGACTCCAAAATTGTTTGATCATTATTTTCTAATAAAAATTTGTAGAACATCTTCAGTTTAATTTTTTATTTAGTAGTAAAGCTTTAGACCTACGTGTTTTAAAAAACGTGCATTTTTTAATCTCAATATTTTTTGGAGAAAAATGTTTAAAGCATTAAAATAACAATTTCAAATATTGTAAAAGTTTTGTCTGTGAAATTTATTTAAAAAATAACTACATATAAAGTTTAATGTTTCAAAAAACTATTAATTTTAATTTGTTCAAAATACTTTAGAATTGAGTAGATTTTTCATGTAGCATTTAATTTGAGTCAACATAGAATACAATTAAAATTACTGTATAATGTACTAAAAACTGTTAATGTATGAATACTTTACACTCATTTATTGACAATAAAACTTTTACAGATCAAAATTACTTTACATTTTTTAATTAAAAAAAATATTTAAGAAGTTCAAGTTTGAAAAAGAACTTTTAAATGTCAAAGCTATATGTAGAATTTTTTCTGTTTATTTAAACTAGTTTGTAAAGTCTTTAAATACAAATATTTTAACTCAATAATAATCTAGATGTTTTTGTCTTTGGATTTGCATTCATTTGGTGTACAAAATTTTGAAACATAATTGTACGAGTAAAAAAAGATATTTTAATTGACTTTATTGTATTCTAAACTTCACCATCACAGTTTTATTTATTAGACGAACTTTTAGTGCATTTTAGTTTATATAATTTCAATAAAATTAACTTCTCGTTTTAAATAAAAACATAAACAAAATCTACGTTTTCAAAAAATACTTTAAAAATACTATATTGTAAAGAAAAAGTGTGTTGTATACGTAAACACGTAACGTTTTACAAGTTAATAAATCACACAATCAAATTAGTATAAAAAGTAATTTAATTTATTTGTTTTACAAAACCACAATAATTCAAGTAAGTATTTGAAATAAAGCTTTTATAAAAAGTTTACAATACGAGGAATAATTACTTGTATAAAAAGTTTTTATTCAAACTGCAACAAAACTATAGCATAGCTTTAAACATAATTTAAATTGAGTGAAAAGCTTTTTTCAAGCAATTTTTCGTTCTTGTATTTATCTATTCAAATGTGTTTAGAATAATTCTTACTTATTCTAGTTAGATACTTTTGTAAAACTTTTTTGTTAGACTAAACTAATATGTTAGGTTGTCAAAAATAAATGTACAGACTATTAAGTCAAGTTTTTTTCACTATTGTGGTTAATAAAATTATATATAACGCAATTCCTGGATAATTCATAACAAAATATTATCTCGAAATTAAATATTGTTTATAAAGTTTACGTTTTAAACCACATTTGTATTGTAACATTTTATTTTGGTCTAGACTTTAACTTTACAAATATTTTATTTACTAAATCAAAAAACTGCAGTTTATAAATATCGGTGAAGTTTTAAATTTCGAAATTTAATTCTTCACCAAAATAACAAAAGTTAAAAAAATTACCAAGAAATACATTTCCTTGAAAATTAGAACACCGTTTGGTAGATTTATTTTAATGTGTTAATTTTCAATCTTATAGTTCTTAAAATAAATGTTTTTTTAAGTTTCTATCAAATCAAAATACTAATGGCCTTTTGAATTTTTTTGCAGGAGAATTTCGCAATTAACTGTTTCGTAGTTATATAAATAGAACGTAGTTAAACTAAAAACTATTTTGAAAAATAAATTATTTAATTAATTGTCTTAGATTAACAAATTAAATACAAAATAAAAATTTGCTTTTCAATCAAACATTATTTAAAAATAACTTAAGCTTAAATTTACTACTGAATAAAAATGTCAAGTTAAACACATAGATTGAAAACTATTTTGCAATAAATTGATAAATTAAATTTTGGGTGATGAAAATAAAACGCAGACCGAAATTTAAATAGCGTTGTAAAAATTTCAAAGGTTTTTTTTGTATTGTACAAAGATTTGAAGTTAAAATAGACTTTTGGTTAGTTTTAATGTTGAAAACAGATACTTTTCTTTGTATAAACTTTTTTAGTAGAAATTTTAGATATTAAAAAGAAAAATTTAAAAACAGAAAATATAACAAGACGTCTCGACAAAACAAACAAAATAACGTTTAAAACTAAATTAAAAAAAATGGCTAAACATAAATTACAATAAATTAGATGAAAAAAATAATCAAAATAAATTCCGTTATTAAAAACACAATAAAAAACTATAAAGTATTATGATGATTGATATGTTTTTAGAAGTTAAGCTTTTTAAGTATTTCTCATTAATCATTTTTTATTAAAATAAGTTATCAGAACAAACAAATATAAAAAATAAGTTTTGCCATACATCAAAAAAACTTTATAATACGAGTTTTTTAAAGAATAATGGTCAACAAATTTTAAAACTTTTATTAATTTTTTGCTAAACAATTTAAAAATTAAAAACTTTTCATAAGATTGATTTGCTTTATTAGATAAAATGTTTTATAACGAAAAGGTCTGCATCATTTACTTGTGGAAGTTTAAACTTTTCATTTTTTACGCAAAATTATAGCCTAAAGGTCATTTCGATTTTGCGTCAGAATAAATATTCTAAATGTATATAAAATTGGAAAAAACACAAAAATAAATCTGAAACGCTTTTTATTTTTCACGTGTTTTGTTTAAATTAAAACTTTCAAAGCGTGAAAATGTTATATTGAAATCTACAACGTAATTGATTTGTTAAGACGTATTACGTGCGAATTATATAATGAAAAAGCAATATAAAAAAAATATATAAGAAAA
Organism: Thalia democratica; assembly: GCF_965202585.1. Taxonomy (NCBI): domain Eukaryota; kingdom Metazoa; phylum Chordata; class Thaliacea; order Salpida; family Salpidae; genus Thalia; species Thalia democratica. The sequence goes on from NC_139166.1 coordinate 5,285,785, forward strand.
TACCAAAACATTATTTTCAAGTACTGATGAAATAAGATATTGAGGTTTTTTTTTAAGTAATTGAAATAAAGGCTCTTTGTGAAAATAAAACTTACAATTTTGGAAATTAATGCTTAAAATAAGATTGTTTAGATAGTTTTTAAGTTATAAGTTTAAAGAATAACTTAATTTTCAACTATGTGTTCAAAATTGAATTGAATTTTTTTTTTGCAAACTTATAAAATAATTGTCATAAAAGATTGATCAAAATATTTTTAAGCTTGTATCGAAAAAGTTTGATTGAAACGACGAATTTTTTAAACGTAAACTGATAAGATAAATATTTGTAAATTCGAATCGTGGATATTTACATTTCTTATGTTTTTGTTTACACTTAATTCTTTGAAGTTGATTTTTTTTTTAGTTTAAAAACTGAAGATAAAAATAAATATAAATTTATATAAAATATAAATTCTAGGCTGTTTAAAATAATTGTTTCCAAAAATATACAATCCAACCATTAAAGTTATAAAAAAAGTAATTAAAGACAATTTTACAACTAAAAACAGTTATTTTAAAGTCAGTACTCAATTTGTTACAAAACTGAATTGAATGCAAACTAAAGTTTCCTACTTTAGCAAATATGTCGGTAATGAAATGTAATATTACATTGATCTAATTAACTTTATGGAAAGGTAAACTTTCATTAAATAACCTTTTTGAATAATATCCAACTTGTATACAGTATTGAATCTCATTTAACTATTAAAACACAAGTTTAATTTGTTTTGGAAATGAAAAAAAAAATGTTTGAATAAAGTGTCATTTAGTGTATTTTGATTGCATAATATACTAAGAATTTAACTTAAAAAAAGCAAGTTATTACTAAAACATAAACTTAGATTTGTACTTTTTAATGTAAAGTTACTTTTAGACTAGTTACAACACAAAATTGTTTATCATTCTTTAGCTACCAGTCTATTTAATTTTTCTTTTTTAGTTATGAACATTAACTGAATATATATTCAAATAAATAAAGTTTATACTTTTTGATACATACCTCTAATATAACTATTATATAATTAAGCGATATATAATATCTGAAAAAAAATTAATTTTCAAAATCTATTTATACTTTTTAGCTAATTTAATTTGACTAAAATGCAAAGTTTGTACATTAAAAGACTAAAAGTCTGTTATATAAAATCCATTGTTCTATTTAAAAATTACAAATAACATTTCTTCACTTAAACTTGCTTTAACCTGAACAAAAAATCCATTATGTTATTACGAGAGATTAAAGTATAAAAAAAATTGAGATAAAATCAATTTGAAACAATAACTTTTATTATTCACTATTCACACGAAAAAAACCAAAAGAATAGTCTACAATTTAAAGAGAAAGTGTATCCAACTAAATTTAAACAAATTTTAAAGTATTAATCATAGTAGGAATGATTTAACTTTTTATTTACAAATATTTTACATTAAAATGTACATAATTAAAAGTGAAGAATGCAAAATATTTAAATACTGCTTTTAATTCAAAATTAACCTAGCATCTGAGTGAAATTTTAATTAAGCCAAAATAAAATTAAAGCACGTTTTAATGCAGAACTCACGTAAAAAGTATTAAAACTTAAAATTACCGCAAAACATTTCTTTCGCTCAACCAAATATAAATTTATGCAGAAAATAATTATTCTGGAAACGTCTTAAAATAAAACATTTAAAAGCTTCAAGTGCATAAATTTGCTAATACTGAGAAAAATTTAGCGTTTTAAAGCTTACAAAAACCATGGATGCTATGTTTAAATAATTAGAAACCAAAAGTTAATTTAGATGGGTTGAGCTTTATTTATAATTCAAAGCAAAATCTAGATGTGAGCTCAAATTTTATCGTGTTATAAGTTGCAGCCTAATTAGTTAACATGTAAGCAACTTGACATAAAAAATATTCACTTTCTTATTTTCAAAAATCTTCAATTTTTACATTTGTTTAATATCTTCTATTTTCTCTCGGGTGAATAATGCATACATCCATGTAATCACCTGTAAAAAAAATTAAATAAAAAATAAAATTTTATCTATAGTTGATTGTATCATAATAATATTAACTTTCAAGGGTGGTAAGATCATAATAAGCAAATACTTTTATTTGTAAAAAATCGATTTGAAACTTGAAAATTTAGAAAATACTATTATAAGAAAATACATTTGACTAAGTATCCGAAAAATAATAACTATCAACTTGAAATTTGCAAAATGTACAAAGTAATAAGGTAATAATAAATAAATACTTTTAATTGAATACACAAATAAATACTTGTAATTAATGGTAATAAATAATAAAATAATTAACCGATTTGAAATTTGCAGTTTAAGTAATATGGTCATAAAAAATAAATACTTTTAACTGAATACAATAAATAAATACTTGCATTTAATTTTAATAACAATAAAATTTAACCGATTTGAAACTTGCAGCTTTCCAAAGTAATATGGTCATAGTAACATTAAATAATTGTTACCAATTTTTATAAACAATAATAAAAAAAAACTAACCAATTTGAAACTTGCAGCTTTCCAAAGTAATATGATCATCTTCTCCTTTAGATCCACTCATAGTCTGACCAATATCCTTAGATCTAAAGAATTATTAATAATATAAATTAATACAAATATAAACAAATAAATTGACCAATATCCTTGAATCTGAAATATCATAAAATAAATAAATATTATGAAAAATCAAACTGTAAGATATATAAACATATAGTTTGCCCAAAGTATTTTGATTTGTAAAAGTAATTAACTAGTAGAAAAATATATAATACTTTACCCAAGTTATAAAGTGTATGCTTTTTTTCAAATATACAAAAACTTGAAATTTACAAGTTTCTTCTTTTTTTATACTTTACATAAAAAATACAAAATCATTATGAAAATAGCTAAAATAGTAAGTTTAAATTATTTGAACTGTATACTTTTTCATGTATTAATAATCAAACAAAATATCGATCTCACAACTTGTAAATAACAATATCCATGTTTATCTTTTTGTTAACATAGGTTTCTAATACCAAAATTTATGAATTCCGAAAAAAAACATAAAAAGTAAACTAGCATAACTTAGGTTTTTGCAATAAGTTCTAAATTGATTAAAAAATTTAAAATTGCAGTAGAATACAAAACCATGATAAAGTTAGTAAACGCCTATAGCTGTGTAAATTAAATGACAGCTTATTACTAAAACTTGATTTTTGCACCAAATTAAAAAACCTGTGATTTAACTTAGTGGTGTATTTATTAATATTGTAGTATAAATTTTAATACACAATAGTATATATGTATACTTATATTACAAATGTTATGCAAGTCGTATTTAACGATAAAAAAAGTGAATATCTGAGGTGTACTATTAAAAGACATAGTTTAAAATTCCAATACAAAATACATTGAGTTAGAAGAAATACTTGAACTTCTGAGCCATATTATGAAAGAACAGTTATAAATTTGAAAATTTAATATGTCTTTAATTAAATATTAAGTATATAAAAATATTACTTGTGCCTTTCGGCCATGTAATGGAAGAAAAGAGTTTGAAATTGGAAAATTGAATAATATAAATATTCAAATAAAAAATATCTTACTTAAAACGTTGAGCCGTATTATGAAGAAAAACAGTTTAAAATTTGAAAATTAATTATATTAAAATATTAAATACAAAATATATAAAATAATTACTTGAATCTTTGAGCCATGTTATGAAAGAAGACAGTTTGAAATTTGAATACAGTTCCCTTCTTTCTTGCATCTGGCCGAACCTCCTTGACCAAATTTGACAATTCTTTCAAACTAGCATCCATCCTATAAATTATATATTTTTTTAATAATATAGTTCTACATTATAAAGTGTTTAAACTTTATTGAAGTAAGTTGTATTTGTGAAAAAATTGGCAATTCTTTCAATGTTGCATCCATCCTTTTTAGTAAGATTAATTAAGTTGTTCTATTGTATTTTGTTTAGAATAAACTGTACACTTATTACACGTATTAAATGAATAATTGTGAATCAAATTTTGTTATGTCTTTATAAAATTATGAAATGTTTAAGTTTTACGGAAGTAAATTAATTATGAAAAAAATGTTAATCCTTTTAAGCTAGCATCCATCCTAACTAGATAAAATAGTTTAGAATGTTTTTTTTTGTATAAAAACTACAACAACATTACTAAAAAAAATTATTCTTTTAAACTGCAATCTATCCTTTAAATTAGAATAAATAATAAAATTGTATTGTGTTTTTTTAATTAAGTCGTATAAGGCATTTGATATTGGTTCAAGCTTGAAATGCGACTTCTAATAAAATGTTGAATAACTAAATAATAATTTTGTAAATTTTTGTTGTAAATTCATTTTTGTAAACAAAAAACTACAATGTAATCTTAGCAACTTATAGATAGTATTAATTTTGTATAAAAATTATTTCAAAATTTATAGACTACGAGATAGTTATAACTTTCATACTATGTTTTATAAAATGCTTGAAATACTGCTTCAAAACTACATACTTTAATGTCATAAAATTTTAATTCAATTTTATATAAACACAAAATTTACTGCAACAAATGGCTGTCACACAATTAAAAAAATTTTTTTCCAATAAATTACGGTATCATTTCGATTCTTTTAATTTGCAACAAACATTAAATTTAAATTAGAATATTATTTGTATCTTGTTTGTGCAAAAGCACAAATTAATTTTCTTAATTAAATTCAAAACTTTATTAAAAAAAAAAGAAAAACACTATGCCATTGTAAAAAATGTATGTATAAAAACTTACATAATAAAAAAAAACTAAATAAAAATCAGCACAAAATTTTCATCTATTTTGTTTTGCCTGTATACACAACAAGACAGAATGATATATTAAAATCAACGATTTTATTTATTTTTCACTCACATTAAGTATTGTCTATCACTATTTATTTGAAATCAAAATAAAATTAAACTATATCTTAAACATTAACTATACTTATTAGTTTGTTTTTATTACCAAATAAAAATGGTAAATAACAATTTTAAACACATATTAAAAATATCTTATGTTGAATAGTTTATAAAAAAGCTTATAAAAAAATTATTTAAAAAGTTTTAGCTTTAATTTATACTTAATTAATCAAATAATAATTTAATAACCTATAAGCTTAGTAACACTTATCAAAATAAATCATTAGCTTTAATTAACTAGTTAGCCAATTAAAAACTTCAGTATAGAAATAGTAAAACACATTACTTACTGAAACAAATGAAAACTATACTAATTTTCAATGAGTTTTCATTAATAAAGCCCGCTATTAACTTTAGGTTATTGTGTATTAACAAACAATGCTAATCAAAGTTTAAAGCTTGCCAAAGTTAATTGGTTTATAATATTAAAACTAAACAATGACATAATTTACTTTGTTTTTAATAATATTTATATACAAATATATATATAATTAGTTGTATAACCGCAAAGGTTTTGTTATTTCCGCTGAAAAATTTATAATTTTTAATCCATTTTCAAGGCAACCGCGTATAAATTACAAAGAAATCAAAAATTTTCACGAAGCTTTCATATTTCGTATAAATTAAGTTGTCAAATTAAAATAGTATTTTTTTACCTAATTTAAAAACTCATTTATAACTTTTTCTATAATACACTCAAAAAATTATTACAACATATAATTACCGATATACTATTTAATTAATTTTTATTATTTTCTTAAATTATTTTGTTAAGTTTTGATAACAATTAAAATAAAACTGTATTTTTTTAACATAACATTGAAACTAATCAACTCATTTACCAATATTACACTCAAAAAAATTTATTACGAGATATTAATATAAATACTGATATACTATTTAAATAATTTGATTAAGTTTTGATAACAATTAAAATAGCACATATAACATAAATAAGTGAAGTTGAATTATTTAATTTTGTAATCTGAAGAGGTCATCTAGAACTATCTAGAAATAAAAATGTGATTAATTTAGTTTATATTTTTTTTTAAATGTAATTACAAACAAGGTAAAACTTTTCCTAACAATTAAATCTTAATTTTTTTTATAAAACCAAAAAAAAATTATAATACTATAAAGCTAGAGAAAAAAATTATTGTGTTTATTTTAAATACTAAACATCGATTTTTTATATAAAAAAAAAATAAAGTTTATCATTAAATTTATGAAAAATTATCTAATATTGATAGGTGATATATTACATCAACGGATTAACAAACTTTTTATAATTAGCTCAAAAGTTTTACAATATACTCATTTGTTAAAAGATATTATTCAAAATAATTTTGAGGTTTGGCTCAAGACGTTGCCAAAAATAACTTGATTAGAACTTAAAAGCAAACTAATTAAAATTATAAGAATGAAATTAGATTTGAACTTTTTTTTGTTTCCTAAGTTAAACCAAAGTTTTAAAAATTTGTCTGCTAAAATATATTGCTATGAACCTAAATTCAAGTTTTCAATTTTTAAGAAAAACAAAACAACTTGATTAAAAAATAAAATAATACCGGAGTTATATGCACGAAACTTAAAATTTTGCCTTCAAAATATACCGATATCAAGTTTACAAAATTAAATATATGAAAAAAAATCTTGGTTTTAACTAAAATTCTGTTAGTAAACTTTTTCACAACAAAGCATTCCAAATAATTATTAAACAAAAACTAAATAAAACTACTTATATTAAATTAGAAAACTTGTTTAGAAATATCCTCAGACTTGAAACTATTTAATTTTGAAAAATGTATAATTGTTGCTAAACTATTTATATTATATTAAAATATTAAATACTCAGATTACGCAAAAAAATTATAACTAAAAATATTTTAGATAGTTTTAAGTTAATTTTTTTTTAATTTAACAAATCAATTAATACTTAGTGGTTTTTTATGTTTCATCTTTATATAAAGAAGTTTAAAAATTCTTACAAAAAGTATAATTTTGTCTTTGATCTAAAATGTAGGTGTTAAAGTTTCATTACGTAAAAAAAATTATCGTTGAGTTTTTTTGTATAACACTTAATTTAAACACACAAAAATTTCCGAAAGCATATGTGTTAAGGTGTGCATATTAAAAACAGAAAAATTACTCTAGTTGTTTATATCCTTATAAATTTTAAAACAAATAAACAATACATCATAAAGTGACTGACAAAAAATTTAACTTAATAAAATAACAAAGTAACTGTGAAGCGTTTTTTGTTAATAGAAAATATAAAATTTTGATTTTGATACAACAATAGTAACGCAACTTTTTTCTAATGAGAACTGAAAACTTATTTCAAAACTTGGATTTTGGGGCGATATTGTAACACAATAAAAAAAACAATATTGCTTAAAACAATAAAATACAGTATTGTTTAAAACAATAGGTCCTCTGTTAAAATTCAATTTACACACTTCATTTAAATTTGCTCATTGTACCAATGAAGCGTTCCAATAAACTTCACACATTTAAAATTAAATTACATATTTCAATATAGATTAAATCATCCGTTGAAGAATTACATCATTAATATACATTTTGTTAATTTCGGCTTGACTTCAAGCGAAAGTTGTTGTATATATATTTCATACTTGTTAAAAATAGTGGTAGATTTTTTGTGTCAAATCAAAATTTCACTATTTAACACGTAAAAATAATTTAAAAGTTCAGGTTTTACTAAGTTTTTCAGCCTAAATTGTCAAACTCCAGACTTTTCCAGGTTTTTTGGCAACCCTGCTTTAAGCGAAAGTTATTATATTAACTTCATATTTGTTAAAATTATCATCAGTACATACCTTACTATAACTTATAATATATATTTATATAACATTAATATAAATTTTCGACTTGTAAAAACGTGAACTAAACAAAAAAAACAAAACTTAAAAACACAAACTTGTTCTAATGTTACGTTTAATTTAACTATAGTAAAAAGAAAACTACACATATTTTTAATGAAAGTAGCCATTGGTAACAAATTGTAATAAAATTAAAATAATAATCTAACATAAACTTATATAGGAGGTTTTACTTTTGCCAAAAATAACCAGATTAAAATAATTAGGCTTCCTAACTTAAAGCTAGCATTGTTCTTTTGTTGAAAGTAATTAAATTTCGGTGGATGTTTTTATTTTACTTATCAATATTACATCAGTATCTAAAAGATTTATTAATAACTTTATACTTATTTCACATAAGTTTGATAAGGCCTGATCAAATTAAAACGTCTCAGAAAGTAATAGTAGTTTTGCCCTTAGCATTAGAGATTATATTAACTTAGTACAATGCTTTTAATTGAATACGACTTAACCCTTTTGTCAGCATTAATATGTTAAAATTTAAACAGTTGTTTTGCTCTTTCTTTTATTCCACTTTAAGTTTTGCTTAAAAAGCAGTTTAGTTTATATAATAGTTTAAAATACTAATCACTAAACTTAAGTTCAACTAGAAAGCAATCTTTAACTTTTATTTTACTGCATTGAAATTTACACAGACTAAACAATCCTCCAAAACATCAAAAGTTTTGCCATAAAGTTATTATTGATAGTTAAAAGAAAGAAATCTAACTTGTTTTAGAAAATGAACAACTAAAATTTACAACTTAGCCCAAAAATATCTCAAACCAAAGTAGATCTAGAAAATTAAATAAAAAAAGAGTGTTAGAAACACAGTAATTATTTAAACTTACATTGAAACAAACTACAATTTATTTAAATTTTTTTTATAATAGGTGCATATTCTAAGACAAAGTTATCATAAATGTTTATATTACAATAGCAACCCACAATGTTTTTTCATTTGATTTTGATTCAAACAAAATGATCCAAAATCAACTAAGCATATGACAGGGTTCGTGCGCAATTTTTTTTTCATTTAGCCTGACTGAGAACAATTTAGCCTGACATTTTTTCAAAGTAAGGAAAATCTCCTTTAGAAGTCAGTTTAGGTATTGGGGGGTCTTGATTAGTACTATTGTAGTCTCTGACTTCAACCAGCTTTATCTTAAAAATATTTTGAGCTTTAAAAATATGCAAAAACCAAATCATAGCTTAGTTACAACTCAATAAAATACGACTAAACTGTGAAAAAGGTGATTGACCCCCCTATGCCCTTAACATAACAAATTCAGTGATAAGTTTTAAAATAAGTGTTATATCTAATCTATTACTAGTGAACAAATATAATATACATTACTAAACACAATTGTTCAATTTAATTAAGCGCTAAGTAAAAACATTATAACCAGAAGATTTATAATAAACTGACGCGCATTGTCGTGTTTTATTAAAATTTAAAATGAAACGCTTACACGAGTATTAAGCATTAAAATAAGCAAAAATGTTTATTATAGTATTTTGACTAATACTTAAAATTGATACATAATTATAAATCCTAAACTCTAAATAAATACAGCAATTGTTGATGTCGTATCAGATTTAAAAAGCTTACACTTAAATAAAAAAAAGTTTAATATTTTGTTCTTGTAAAGAAAAATGAATTGTACCGTCCTAAAATTTGTACTCCCACAAAACTTAGTACTTATGTCTTAAAGCTAAGTTTTAGTGTTGTGAATATCTCTAATAACTTAAAACAAGCAGTAAAATATATGAACAAACTGCTAAGAGTTTTAATCTAAAAAGTATTTGGTATAAAGCCTTTAAATTAGAAATTAAAACAGTTCAACTAACTAAGCTCTGAAAAACATAGCTGACTTAAACAAATTTAAACAAACAGCTAAGTTGTTGAACTAAACTGTAATGTTTAAACTGTATTTTATTATGAAGTTTAATAATTAGGACGCATATAAACTACTCAAAACAAAATAATGAAGATTCTTAAAAATCTTTTAGAGATTCAACAAAAGGTCTTTATCATTTATATTGAAAAATACTGACTGATTTGTCTTTAATAACTAAATCTTTATTTAGAACTAAATTCACATTTCAATTTGATCTTAAAAAGGTTTCTTAATTTTTTTAATAAATAATTTTCAAGCATTTGAACTGAGATTCTCAAACTTTTAAATAAAAAATTGATTTAGCCTGACGTTTTTCAACTTTTTTTAAAAAAACTGATTTAGCCTGACTTAGCCTGATGCGCACGAACCCTGATATGAATTCTTTAAAAGCAAACTAATCATTTTAAACGTGTTTTAATTGATTGTACTACAAAATACATTTATGTGGAACCATATGTATGTTTGTATAACATAAGGGTTGCTGAAGGTTTAGTGAAAACTTTTTTTCAGGTTTCCTGAATTTCTTCTAGGTTTTTTTGAGGTTTTATTTTTGTCCATTTTTGATATAAAATTAAATTTAAGGTAAAAAAATGACTTGATCGTATAAAAAACAATAAATAAATAGTGTAAAACTAATTTGATAATGTCAAAAAAATTAAAGATACAAAAATTTTTTATTTCTATATGATAATTTTTCGTATCATTTAAATTTCATTACTTTACAAGTAAAAATAATTTAAAATTCCAGGTTTTCCAGGATTCAGGATTTTATCAACCTTGATTATATTTATGTTATCTTACTTTCTCTGTTTTATAAAACGGAGTTTAAATGCAGTTATTCAACAAACTTTAAGCTTGGAGATTACGCAGTATACAACCAAACAAGCAGAATATTAACAATTAAAAAAAATATTACCTATGAATGTATAACAACAGATACCAATCAAGTATAAATCTGCATTTTATAATCAGGCAAATTTCCCAAAATAAACACACAACCAAAAAATTAGCTATAAAAGAATAAGAATTTTTGTTTACTAAAATTTAAATTATTAATAAATCATGACTATATGAATTTTTCACAAACCAAGTATATGTTTGCAATTCAGTCCCAGTACTAAACATGATAAATATAAATGAACAATAACAAATACAAACCAAGTGTATATTTGCAGTTCGTTTCCGGGCAAATTACCCCTGCTAAATTCTTCAGGTCTGTGGTGCCTTCCATTATCGCTCACAAAAACCCTCAGTAGTAATGGACAGGTTTTTTCACGATCAATCGCTTGTTGCTCGATCTGTGATATATAAAAAACTAAAAAACAAAAATTTAAATTATTAATTAACTTATAGATAACTATTATATTTTCATTAATGTTTTTCATTGTAGTCTTTAATTGCATTTTTTTCTTCATGAATGCATAAGTTGATAATTAATTTGATTAAACAAAAAAAAATTAAAACATAATAGTGTTTTATTAAATAAAATTAAATGCATATTTATAGTAACACATTAAACTGTTATTTTTTGCTTTCTTATGATATTTCTTATTGATCTACCTGTATCGAATACCAAAGATAATTAGGAAATAAATTATGAACAGATTTTAAACTAGTTTAAAATGTTCAAAAATTTAACAACAACAGTTGATATAAGTCTTATTAGCTGTTGAAAAAATATAAATACCATTTCATGCTTTATGTCTAAACAACCACTTAACCAACGTAATCACATAAATTGTTTTTTTTTTTTGCAGACCGCAGTAAGTACGTAGAGCGGTTTTGAATGCGTTTGTATGATCTCAAAAAAAAAAGTTCAGTTCATTAACAACAATTGCTTGATACTTTTCAAAATTGAATTTGGATGCTAGACATTTAAAGTTAGTTTAAACATTAATAGTCAATTTTAAGAGAATTATAAAAACTTAAAAAGTATGTATATATATATTTCTTTCAAATAACAACTGAAATAACGTTAATCGCTAAGAATTGACAGTATTGTCTAAATGTTGTATTTATTGTTATATTAAAATAATACTCAGGCTTATGTTATTTATGTATTGTATATGAACTTTTGCAGAACCAGCTTATGGTTATTAAAGTTTTAAGCTACGATGTGCTATAAAACCTATCGTATTAAAAATTAGTAATACACCCGGTTTCATTCTTAAACTAAATTAAAATCACTTGTAAATATATATTTAAATATATACTTAATATTTCCAATAGCTCAAAATACTTTGAATGATGTACTTTTTTTTTTATTTATCAACATGATAAACTTATTTAATAATTGTTGTAACTCATGTAAAATGTAATGTTGGTGATATAATCAAGAAAACATGTAGTTTACAGAACTTATAGTGAGCTTTTATAACTGATGTAATAAATAATTGTATAAATAACTAACATTGTTATATGCAGTTTAATATTTTATTTTTGTTTGAAAGGGTCGCAATCTCTTGCCACCGAAACCGGTCGCGAACAAAATATACAATTTGCATAAATCTATTTAAATAAGTCCTTACATCCCAGTAAATTGAGCATTCTTTTTTAGTTAAGGCAAATAACTATATAACTGATGTACTAAAATTGTTGGGGAACTCTAAAGAAACTTCTAACTAATTGCATTTTAATTAAGTTTTAGACAAAAACGAACATGACTAATAAAAATTAAGCCACCCTAGTGTGTTAAATAAAAGTTTTCAAATTATATTAATTCAAAGTACAGATTTTTTCAAAGTATATGCAAAATTAAATAAGCTTTCATTTACTTATAAAAACTTTAGCAAGGCTAAATTATGCAATACTGCTATTAAAGTATGTAATTCGTATAAAATGTTATACTTGTGGTTTAAATTAAACTGTGTGGTTTTAATTTAGTTTTAAACTTTGTACTCTATGTGGTAAGTCACATTTCAAAGTCTTAAAAAATGATATGGTACATTTACGCTCTTTTATAAATTTAACTATATTAAAAGAATTCAAAACTGATTTTAAATTTTATAAAGAAATAAATAAAATTTTTAGATGATGCAATTGAGAGATAATTTAATCAAAAATTTTGGTTTATTTAAACTGGGAGAAATTTAAACTTTTATATTTATTTGCTAAACTAAAAAAATACTTCTACAAACTTTTTCATAAAAACAGTATAAACTTCATAGATTTTTTTAATTTACACAGTTTTGATATAACTCTATATATAAAATATAAAAACTACTATAATGTGACAACGAAGAAAAACAAATAATATATATTTTATTAATGTTGAGGTTAATTTTTTACTCTACACAAGTTGCATAATTTTTTACTTTAGTTTGGGAAAAAATAAGTTGTAAACTTTTTAATTGCTTATACAGCATAGCTTAAACGTTTAGTTAAACTTAGTTGAAATTTTGTTTGAACTACGTTTAAACGAGACTTCTTAAAGCTCCAAGTTTTATTACAGGCTTATGTGATAAAGAGTACTGAGATATTTTACTACAATTTAACTTTATTTTTAGAATAATAAATTAAGTTGTAAGCTTAAAAAATTAATATCAGTAATTTTAAAATTTATAATTATTACAAAAGTAATTTTGAATTTTGAACTTCTAGAGACATTGTCAAAGCTTATGCAAAAAGTATTATGAATTACAAACTTCACAGCTTATGTAATAACTAAGTAGTATTACTTAAATATTTTACTAAAATTTGTGGTTTTTTAAAGTTGTAAAATATTTAAAGTAGTCACGCCAACTTAAATAATTTACTATTTACGAATTCGTTACCTAAGTGTTTTAAGAAAAATTAAATTAAAAACAAAAAACTTTTTCATAAACTAAAGACTAAAAGTTGATGCTATTAATAAATAACTAAAAGTTAATTATTTAATATTTACGAATTCGTTGACTAAATGTTGTAAATAAATTTAAACTGTTTCATAAACTAAATAGTAAAAATTGATACTACAATATATATATATATATATCTATTATTAATAGTTAATTAAAATTTTTTTTAATTAACCCAGTTACCTAAATGTTAGAAAATAAAACTTTAAGCTGTTTATTAAAAACCAGCAAGATTTTTCAAAAATCAAAAACAAATTTTTACACCAACACAAAATCAGCTAAATTACAAATCTTACTTTTCGTGTCATTATAAACATTAAAAAAACATTTTTTAATAATTGGCACATAAAATTCAACTGCTTTTTTCATAAACTCTGTTAGAGGAAAGATTTACTACTGTACTAATTAATTAATAAAACATTTACCAACCAGTAAATGTTAAGTTATTTATGATTGAATTAATAAAATATTATTTTTAACTAAAAACATTGCTCCCAGAATAACTAATATTTTTCATTAATAAGCTTTTTATTATATTATTACAAAATTATTTATCTTTATCAAACTAGTTTAATTAATAATTATTACAAACCACTTAATTATTTACTATTAGGAGGAGCCACAACTTTACTAACTAGTATATAAAGTATATATATTATATATAAAATCAATAAATTAGATAAATAATAATTACTATTTTTCACCAACTCGAAGGGGGAGCAACTCCGTCCTGGTTATTTAGTCAGGTCTTACAAGGGTTATCTACGTATTCAAATATTACTGACACCCAGCAACTAATAAGTGCAATGTAAGTCATGTAACCAGTAATTAACATTTTAACTAAAAAAATAATAATTACTAATTAATATTATTTACAAACCTTACTAGAGGGAGGTGCAATTCCGTCTGCGACGTTCAACATTCTTTCTTGAATGGACAGGCGAGTCATGATAATTATATATATATAAAATATATCTGTTTGAAAAAATGTTTAGAAGCTTGTTTGTTAGTATTTGCAGTAAAAAGTGTGAAAAATTCAAAGTGGTTTGTGTTTTAATTTTGCTCAAAAGTGTTTATTGCTAAAATTACAAACAATTAATGAAATTGTTTTTTATACTAATATAAAAATATATCAAACAATTAAATAAACGTGATTAAAAAAGTTGTTTAAAAGTTTAGCAATTTGAATTATACGTTTGAAAACCAATAAATGAATATTACTATTTTTTGATAAAATTTAAATTGCTTTTACTTTGAACTATAATTTTTCAATACTTTAACTTTTGAAAAAATTTAAACGCTTTTCACACATAGTTTGAGGTTAAAATAAAAAGTATAAACGTAAAAATAATAGACGTCTGTTAAAGTGGTGCACTTTCAAAAAAACAAAGGCCAAAAATAAAAGGCAAAGAAGTCTAAAACTTAACTTTAATTTGTAAAACCCTAGAGCGTATAAAGTGCTTTAATTTTTTCATATACCCTATTTTTTTCATGACAATAAAAACTAGTACAAGTTATAACAAAAAATAATTAGGCCTTAAAACGTATGAAAGTATAAATGAAAATGTTTAAAAAAGCACAATATAGAAATAATCTTAACTTTAAAGGTTTTAGAAAAAAGTAAAAGTTATAAGCTAGCAGCAAATACTATACACTTATTTTAGTTTGTTTTCTATACTTTTGCAGCTAAATAATATAAATTCTTAGTTTTTGATTGGGAAATATATTTTATTGTAGAATTAAAACAAAGAGCTATATAGATTTCTAGAGCTAAAATGTGATCAAAAAAAAAAGTTATACAGTATGAAATACTCAAAACTTAATGGCTAAACAAAACTTCAAGTTAAAACAGCTTGATTTGCAAATTAACTTCACATGTTAAACTTGTATAAAACACTTATAAATTTTTGCAACGTAAAATATAGTTCAAATAGACATATTATAAATACAAACAGTTCAAAAATTAAATTTAGTTCAACATGATGAAATAAAAAAAGATCCAATAAAAATGTCCACAATGTAATTTTGAAACAAACTGATTTATTTTAAAGTTGATTTGAATCGAAATTTTTGATGTCACTCAAATGCTATCAGCACAACATGTTCCATAATACAACTCGTTGATTTTTATTCTTAATTTTCAAAAATATTCACATAAAAAACTTGATAGTTCTGACGCAGTCTTCAGGGGCAGAATGCTAAAGATCAATTACATCCCTATAACACTTTTTTTTTGATAAATTGAAAAAAAAAATGTTTCTGTGATTAAACTGATGATACTTGCGTTGTTCGAAATCTAATGGAAGCTCCAACAAACAGATAAAATGTTAATTAACTCAAGGAAGACTCTTTTTTTTTTTCTGCGAATATTTACTGAAATATAAAAGTGATGGGTAACCCACAATTAGCTGTTGTAATGTATGAACTTCTGGAAGCTCCAAAAAAAAGTTTTAAATGTTCAAATGTCAAATTTCGGTATGAATTGATCCCGAGTAAACATAGCGAAAATCAAAAAATCATAAATGACCAACAATAGTAAATTCGTTGTTCTACTTTCGTTTATACTTTTCAAAGCTCAAAAAAATAGTTCAGTTTTTCAAACTATGTCCAGAAGTAGTTTTTTTTTGCTGAACTACACCAAGGAAAAAAAAGTCTTTGCCAGCACACCTAATAATCAACAATCAAATCAGGACTGAACTTGAAGTTGCAAATTTCGTCAAACGCCAGTTTTTTCCACTGTTCAATGGTTAGTTCGCTGTCCTCGTAGCTTTTATCGTACAACGGTGCACTAGGTTCATCCTCTGGGTCATGGAACTTCTCTGTATAATATTAAACTTTTATATAGGTATTTTAAGTTAACATTTTTATTTTAATCAGGATTGCCACTCGTTTTTTCGAAT
This sequence comes from Thalia democratica, assembly GCF_965202585.1. Classification (NCBI taxonomy): domain Eukaryota; kingdom Metazoa; phylum Chordata; class Thaliacea; order Salpida; family Salpidae; genus Thalia; species Thalia democratica. Next base: position 5,302,297 of record NC_139166.1, read on the forward strand.
TTTTTTCCAGGTTTTCCGAAATTCTTACAGGTTTTTAAAAGTACACATTTTTGGGTCTATTTTTAGTTATAAGTTAATTTCTTTTTAAGAAACTGTGTTAAATAGTATAAAAATGTTGAAAAGATATTGTATAGTTACTTTAAATGTGTTTTTTAATAAATTTTTTTTTGATCATGACAAAAAAACCTTAATTATATGATAGATATTTTGTGTCAAATCAAAATTTAACAACTGAAAATGTTAAAATTATAAAAAATTCCAGGTTTTTCCAGGTAAAGTGGCAACCCTGTTTAATACAACCAGTACTTTAAGTTGGTATTATTTATAATTATTAACATTTATTTTTTATGGTATAATCGTACCAGAGGTTTTGGGTCGTGAAAATTTTCCGAAGGTAATTATTCATTATACGTAAAACAACTACGTTCCAAAATACCAACAAAATAAATTTATTTAGATAAGGACAGTATAGCATGCAACACAAACTAAATCATATTGAAAACTTATAAAAAACACAAAGAATAAAGTTTTTTATATATATTAACCTAAATAAGGATGCTTCAGAGCCATGTCTGCAGTCAATCTGACATCTGTGTCCAACACCAGAACTTTTTCCAGTAAATCTACAGCTTTCGGGTTTGCTCCGACAAATACGTCTGTTTGAAAATATAAAATGTTAAAACTTATAGATATACATTTTATTAATGATAACATATTGTATAAACTTATTAATCTAACTAAAAATGAAGATAATAACTAATTTCAAAAATCAGTTTAAATTTATCTTGAGCTTAATTGATTTAAGTTATAGTTTTGTTGAATTGTTCAAACTTTTACAACCAATTTTGGATTTGCTCTGACAAATACATCAGTAAATGATAAATATTTACAAAAAAATAATAGTATACGTTTAACATTTATTCTAATTAATTAACTTGAGTTTAATGTATTGAAGTAATAGCTATTGTGGGACTTAAAATAAAATAAAACTTATAAACAAAAAATATAATGATTTACCATATATTTATAATTTTTTGTTTGACTAAATATTTTCAAAACAACTAATTAAACACAACCAACCAATAAAGTCCTTCTTGGGAATGATAGGCAAAGTTTTAATGAAATTCCTAGCACTCTGACTAATAATTTTTTCAAGCAAGTCGTCCCTAGGAGTTCCGCACAAATTCATAATCGACTTAAGTTGGTCGATGTGGTCGCTACCCGGGAACAAGGTTTGGCCTGAAAAAAGTATACATTTGCATTAATATTAAATCTAATTTAAAAAGTAAAATTAGCAAAATGTTTGACCTGGAAAAATATATAAATAATATTACTAACAATTTAAAGATTGTTTGTTGCAAGTTATGGATTTGACGTGTTGAGAAAATACAAAAAGTTTATTAGAATTTATTTAACTAGTATAAAATAGTTAAATAAGTTTTACAAAATCAAATTACATAACAGATGTTGTCAAGTTTATCTGTTGTAATTTAGGCTTGTGAGAAGTGCAGCATAGTTTAGTTTGACCTGCTTGAGTAAGAAAAATAGCTTTGTTTTAATGTTACGTAATTAATTATACAAACCCTATGTTTGTTATTTGACCTGACAGTAGTAAATAAAATGAAATACATTTTTAGGAATAATAAATAATATCTTACCAGTTAATAGCTCAGCCATAATACAGCCAACAGACCAAATATCGACAGTCTGATTGTAATGCATCCAATTCAACATTATTTCCGGAGCTCTATACCATCTGTGAATGAAATTAAAATAAAGTTTTGTTTCACTGGTTTTCTAGGTAAAACTTTTATTAAAATATTGATAAAAAAACTTTTGTATATTATTACTATCAACATAAGATATCATTTTGTTTTCCTCAAAAACAAAAGCTTATAGTATTAAACATCATTCAACCAAGGTGTTACGTTCTTGATTATTTTAATTCTTACCATCCATTTTTATAATATTTGCTATTGTTTAAATCAGCACTAATCAACGGTACTTGTTTACTTCTTAGGTGTTATACTACTTATATACTATTAAAAACATCGTCTAGCATACCAAAAAAAAAGTAGAAACATTATTCTTTTTAGATTAATAAAAAGCAATATGGATAATAAAACCCAGTTTATATACAAGTAAGTATGTTTAATATTGCACTAAATTTTTAATTATGATTACAAAATTTATCTAAATGAAATACTAAAGACTTGATCAAACATTTTTATGTGGTGTCTTACTTTCAAGTAGAGTAAAGTTTAAACATTTCGCAATATACTAAAATCTATGTATGCTTTATGTATTATTGCATTATATCATTTAGAAACAGCAACTGATTATAAGTACTAGGAGATTTAAACTTCATCATTACTAATCATTATTGGCGGGTACCCAAGAGAGTGTACAATATAGATAGTTTCGTCAAAAAATAAATAGTTTTTGTTGGATTTTTTGATGTTCTTATGTTTTGAATGATTAAATATTTTTCAAACATTTTCCATAACCAAATAGTAATTAGCCAATCGATCAAAAAATGTTAATAAAATCTACCAAAACTAAATGCTATTGACAAATTGTCAGAAAATTCTGCACAAAATTATTTTTTTTAACTGAAAATAAAACTTTAATACTCATGTATAGTATTTTTGTCATATTCTTTCTTTAACTTTTGTATGATCAAATTACTTTGATTTGTCATTTTTTAAAAATTTGAAACAATAATCAATTGATATATTTAAAATTTACAACACTAATTATTATTGGCACGATACCAAAAAACTTTGTACAAATTTATTTGTTCAAACATCAAAAGGAAGCTGTTTTCCAGCATTTGGATTATATTCAAATACTATAAGCTGATCAAGATTAGACAAAAGTCTAAAATTAAATGAATGGTAAATATAGTAATGTTTTAAGTAAATACTTTATTACTCAAACTTGTAGAATAATAATGTTTTTGTTGTTTTCTTATCTAATAAAATTAGTTTTACGTATAAAATCTATTCTATGTGCAAATTCTACTATGTACAAAGTGTTAAAAATATTTTAATTTTTTATGCACAAAAAAAATTAATTGACTAAGTTTTATTGTTTAAGTTAAATTAAACTTATACTACATACTTATTTATTATAACAAATTTAATTATTTTACATAAAAGATATAATTATGCATATTTGTTTAAAACTTAGTTGTTGTAAAAAATGTTATATTTACTTGATAAGTTTAAAACAAATTATTCATATTTATATGTTATTTAATTATTTTTTACCTAGTAGCAACATATCCAGTCATCTGATCATCCGTCAGCCTCGCTAATCCGAAATCCAATATTTTCAATTCACAATCCTCGTTAACCGCTATGTTGGACGGCTTCAGATCTCTGTGAATTATTCCGGCTGAATGTATGTACTTCAAACCACGAAGGATCTAGAAAAAAGATAGCTTAAATTATATATTTTATATCGTAAGTCATAGTTAATGTTTTCATTTTATGTAATGAATAATACCGGCAAAAGGTACTTTAAACCACGAAGGATCTGTTATAATAAGATCAAGGTTATGTCTTTAATCAAGGTGCCTAGTATATTTATTTGTGTATTTGAACTACAAAGGATTTGGATTTTTTTTACTTTATTACATTACATTATATTATAAGAAGTACATACGACAAACAATGCACATTTTCATTTATGTGGATAAACCCAGCTAAATGAATTTGTTTCAAACCGGGCAGGTAAAAATGTGCATTTACTTGTTTACATTATGTTATACGCCATAGAAAATGTATTTATTTAATGGGAACTAGTCTCTATTGAGTCAAATTTAAACCACGAAAGATCTTGAAAATATAGAGTGTATAATGTATATTCTACCAAACTTATATTTTTACTTAAAACATACTATGTATGTTTTTATTAAATGTAAATAGTCTCTGCAAAGTAAACCTACTTCATATTATCCGGAATCGTTGAAATTTATTTAGCTGTGAAGTTTATCTTAATTAATTTAATCAAACATCTTGTTTTTGTAAATATAAATAGAAATGTCATAAAACTTTAATAAAATAAAAAATCACCTATAAAAACGTTATTATATCTTTTCAAAGTTTAAACTTGTCAGATAACCTTAGGCTACTAAATAAATCTTAAATAGAAAGTTTTAACGTAAATAATTAATTGATAGAGATTTGAGTTTTGACTTTCAAGTGGTCATAAATATTTTATAATTTCGCAAAAACATGTAACTTTTTGATTGATTATATTTGAGCTGTTTATCAAAAGGTTTACATTTTGATTTGTGTTTTTTACAAAAATGTTTTATAAAAAAAATGATGTTTCAACTATTTTATACTTGATACCAAAAATTATTAAAAAATTACTAAAGTGAATTATAGCTTCATGAAACACTACAAATAATTCATTTAGTAGCAGAAGTTCAATCAAAAAAATTATTTGAGTATTTTTATTATATTTGTAAAAAAAATAAAAAACATATACTGATGATCGACAAACTCACTTAACAACTAATAGTAATCTCCGCATAACTTTGAAATCTGTATTTAAACTGTGGTGTAAAACTACATTTTCTAAATAAGTTATGAAATTTGTACGTTATGTAATCATAACAACACAGTTTGATTTTAAAGTTGTTACAAAATATTAAATACACTTACACTTGTCACATACATAAGAAAAAGCCTAACAAAACAAAAATTGTTGTTTCATTTTTTTTGTACTTGTTACAGAAAGTTTATGATAACAATAATTAAATTGAATTATGACTTTATGAAACGCTCGTCTTTCAATTAATTTATTTAGTAGTATTAGAAGTTCAAGTAAATATATAATTCTAATTACAACTCTTAATAAAATAAATATTATTCACTGATGATTTATTTGACAGACTTACTTTACAACTCATTATATAACACGACTAGTTAAAAAAAATTAACTAGCATTTAAACTCTGATGTTAATGTTATTTCCTAAATTAAGTTATGGAATTTGTACGTTATGTAGTCACAACAACACAGTTTGGATTTAAAAGAATTTTATTAAAAAAGTTAAATTTATAGTACACTTGTCACATAGTTAATACAAAAACTTAACAATATATATCAAGCATACAACTGCAATAGTGTTTAGCTGTTATATAAACTTGAACTCAGTTGAATTAAAAGTTGTTGCAAATGTTTACAAGTAATACAATTTGTTGTTTTAATCATGCTTTGAAGTTAGATTAGTAACATAGTTCAAAGATCTCTGTTATTTTAAAACTACACCATACAATTAAATTTGAAAAATACAGTTTATATGAAGTGTTTACCAAATCAGAATGAAAATGCAGTACTGTTTATTAAGCGACGAGCGATTTATTTACAATAACTGACATGGAATGTAAATAACGAAATTTAAGAACGTTATAAAAGAAAAAGAGTTTGATTGGAATCTTACATTTTCTTAATGTTTTTGAGCATTTTAACAGAAACTATCATTACAAAATAATACTGACGTTTTATTAAAATTCGTTTTCAAGTTAAGACTTACATAAATCATATTTTATCATTTTAAACAGGGTTACCACTCGTTTTATCAAACTTTTTTCCAGGTTTTTTAAATTTCCTTTAGGTTTTTAAAGGTACACATTTTTGGGTCTATTTTTAATTTAAAGTTAAATTTAAGGTAAAAAACTGAGTTAAATAGTATAAAAACATTGAAAAGATACTGTAAAGCTACTACTTCAAACGTGTTTGTTAACAAAAAAAAATTGATAACGACAAAAAAATTTTTCTAGGATAGATTTTTTGTGTCAAATCAAAATTTTTCTACTTAACACGTAAAGATTGTTTAAAATTCCAGGTTTTTCAAGGTAAAGTGGCAACCCTGTTAAAAGTACAGCATTTTTGCGCAATTTTAACCGCTTTTTTAAAATTTGACTAGTTATGAACTAGTGAACTAGGCTTTATATGTTTTTTAAATAAATAATATACAAGACTATTTCTTGAAGTCAACTTTAATAACAACTTGCTTTACAGTTTTATTTTCATTTATATCCAAATACAATCATTAATATTTCAAATGAGTGTATATGGATACCAAGGAGTATTGTTTTATATAATTTTTTTCAAAATATCTTTTAATCACCAATTAAACGAAATTTTATTATTTAAATTTTCACTTACATGAATTCTCATTTTTCATATTGTTATTATTAATTGATAATACATACTTATTGAAAATGTTTTTAAATGTTTTCATCAAAATAAATGAGCAAATTAACTATTTTATTTACAAACCGATTTCAGTGTGAAAAAATTAGGATCTTGTCAAGTATAAAAAAACAGTAACTTTTATATTTTCATAGATAATTTTTTTCATAAAAACTTTACGAATTTTATAACTACTTTTTGGTGATAACTATATAAGCTGTCAGCTTTTAATAGGTAATAAATCAAATAGTGCATATCTTGGAATTTTTCGAAAACTGTTTTATCAATGAGCTATCATAGATATTAGTACTATTTTAGTTAATCACCTGATAAATAAGAAACTGTACATGATCATCAGTTAGTTTCTGTGATTTTATGATCTGATTCAGATCTGCTCCCATCAAATGAGTTACGAGGTACATGTCGTGAAAATCTTCAATGCTGGTTGCTGGTGTGAAAACGTCTAAAAGACCAATAACATTCTCGTGATGCATGTGGTTTAATAACCTGAAAAATATATAAAATTTATTAATTATTAAAATAACAATTATTTAATAAACAAAAATATTACATGGTTTGTACGTCTTGTATTACAATAACATTACTATCAGTAATCTTTCAAATAACTTATTGTTATGTTTGATTAGTCTTATACATTATAGATACTACAATTTTATGTTCTAGTTTCTGTGGACTGAAACCATTTTATATGGATTTAGTAATCTGTATAGAATTATAATTTAAGATTAAACAACTTTTTTTGGGTTTGTTATAATAATTTTTTGTAATGAAACAACATACATTTATTATAAGATATAGTGATTGTTTTATTTATCAGTCTTGTACAATATGCAATTTAAACGAAAATAGACTAGCTGTTTTGGGTTTAATATAAATTATTTACAGTGCACGTCTATTAAGCTTTCACGGTGATTGGGGATGATCTGTTTAACATATGATTAAGTCTGTTGTGATTTTCTTATATAAATTTAACGTTGAATTGATGAAATAAACAGAAATATTAAATCACAGGTTGTGGTAACACTGTTTGTTTATAGTAGGGTTGCCAAAGTTTTTATAATTTTTTTTTTACTTAAACTGTCAAATTTCAGGTTTTTAGATAACCCTCAAAAGTACAATAATATCTTTAATAACAACTAACCTAAAAATTTATCACTAACTTTTTTACAGTTAGTCTACCCGTAAAAATAGATAAACATAATGTAATTGCAAACTGTGTCTTGTTTTTTTAACAAATATTTATAAGTAACCATGGTTGGATATACTTAATTTTAAGATAATTTTCAATTCCGTCACTAAAATACATAAAAACGTATTAAGAAAATTAAAACAAATAATAAAAAAAGTGTTTATAATTTTTTGGCAGAAACAGGATAATACTTAAATAGCTAGTAAATTTTATAAAGTATTTATGTTCTTACTCAAATAAAATTAAAGATAAAACATTATAAAACTTAACCTTATAAAGTTTGGCCTTTTATTTGTAGATTTTAATAGAATCAATAAAAAAATTAGCTTTTATATGCTTTCCATTTATATATGTTTAAAAAGTAAGTTTAAAGTTATTATGTATATATAACGAGTCTAAAACGTGAATTTTTAAACATTCAGTTAATTTAAACCATGTTTAAAAACAAATCTAATTAAAAAAACTAAGTTTAATTACTTTTAAATAAAAAAACTTAATATTAAATAAAAATATGTATATTTGCAATACTTTATTGCTATAATTCTGCAATTCAGAATATGAAAGTACTTATGGCAAAATCGAATGCAAAATTTAATTATGACGTGCGCGTGTATTGAATTACCGAGCAGAAATTTAAATAACTAAATTAGACGAATTTTTGAAATTATGTCAGCGTAATCTTTTACTGAAATTGTAGAATTATAGCAATAAGAGATTGCATTAGTACATAACTTTCACTTGATTTTAAGTTTTATTTTAAACTTTGTTGATTAAACTTAATTCATTTATTATTTATTTTTTAATTTAAATAACTAAATTAGACGGATTTTCGAAATTATGTCAGCATAATCTTTTAGTGGTATTATAGAACTATAGCAATAAGATATTGCAAAAGTACATAATTTTTATTTAATTTTAGGTTTGTTTTTAAATCTTGTTTATTAGTGCTTTTTATTAGTCCTTAAACTTAAATTATTTTTATTTGTTTTGTTTTTAAATTTATAAAGCTAAATTAGATGAATTTTTGAAATTATGTCAGCGTAATCTTTTAGTGAAATTACAAAGTTATAGCAAAAAGATATTGCAAAATTACATATTTTTTACTTGATTTTATTTTTTAATTTTTATTTTGTTGATTAAACTTAATTCTTTTTTTTTTTTTTGAGTTATGCTTCAACTTAATTTATATATTAATAATTTTTAAATCTAAACAACTAAATAAGACGGCTTTTTGAAATTATAACAACGTAATGTTTTAAAGAGTAAGCTCATATTTAGCTCTTAAAATTAGATTTTAAGCTTATTTGCATTTTATATAAACTTAATGTAATTTTTAAATGACACAGGTAAACTTTTTTTAAACATGTTAACTATGATACTTAGTTAAATTTTTAAAATCAAAACTAAAACTCTACTAAATGTTTACTGGTGTAACTTATTTCTTTTTAAGTTTTCTAAGTATATACTTATTTTTAAATAGTTTGAAAAGTATCAAGCTTTAAATTTAGAATAACATATTAGCTAACTCTATCTCAAGTTGAATAAGAATTTAAACGTTATAATTTATTTTTATTATGGCATGATCATAAATATTTGTTTACCTATTCATTTAAAACATTAAAACAAGTACTTATGACTTATTTGAATGAATACTACTTAGTGTGACTTTTATTTTAAGCTTTAATTTTTACTTTAGTCCAGTACAACTTAGTTAAATTTTTTAAATACATAATTTGCAAAATTTAATTTAATCACAATAATACAAATAAATTTAAATAATAAATTCAGTTTTTATCTTAACTTTCTTGGACTATTTTTTTAGCAACTTTACTATTTTGTAATATTTTACAGGTGTTTATCCATTTTATTGATAATAACAGTATATGTATCAAAACCAACAAATTAAAACACTTAAAAACCTTGTTTTATGATATAAAAGACTTTTACTAAAAGTAGTTCATGATTTAACAGTTTTTATGGGTTTTCAAATAACCTTGAAAAAAATGATTATATAATCAAAAATAATTTAATAACTTTTTTTTCAAATATTATATTCAGAATAATATATCAATTTACTACTTAGGCAAGAGCTGAAAAACTTATGAATAAGGGATTTAACACATATAAGACACACTTTTAGGATTAAAATTACTTATTTTTGAGACACTGTTACGCTTTAAATTTTTGTGGTTATTCACAACTTTGAGATTTATTTCCAAGTTATTTTTTTGTAAGTGTTTGTTTATCACATAAGTAATTATGTCTTTTTTTTAATACTAATAACCATCTAACATAAAAAATATAACTTTTCAGTATAGTATTGAAATTAATTTAAATATTTTGATAAAATAATAAAATTAACTTTGTTTTTAAGACATATGTATATAAATGGATGATGACATCACAGTTAGAGTTTTTTTAATTTAAGAAACATTTTGGGAAATTATCATGAGCTAATTCTGTCTGAATACCAATATACTACTTAAGTAGAAACTGAGAAACTTATGAATAAGAATTTACACCGTTAAGGCACGCTTTAAAGATTACTTATTTTGACAATATTGTGCTTTAAATTTATGTGGTTATTTACAACTTTAAGAACTATTTCCAAGTTTTTGTTAATAACTTTTTGTTTATCACATAAGTCTTCTTCATATTACTAATAATAACCATATAACTCAGAAAAGATAATTTTTTAGACCCATATAGTATAGAAATCTAACTAATATTCTAACAAAATCATAATCTTAGTTTTGTTTTATAAGAAATATTTATATAAGTAGATGAGGATATTATAAACTTATGTTTTTAAGCTTAAAAATGATTTTGAGAAATTATTATGAGCTTAATCTGTCTGAATATTATATCAAGTGACTACTATTTGCACAAGCTTCGAAATTTATGAATAAGAATTTAACACATATAAATCACACTTTAAACATTACTTATTTTTAAAATTATCAAATTTCAAATTTCTGTGGCTTAGTGGCCACTTACAACTTTAAGATTTATAATTAAAAACATTTTTTACTGAAATAACTTTCTCAAAAACTCTGGAAAGTGATTAAAAAAAAAGGTTAAGAGATAAAATGTATAGAAATTTATTGGGTGATAAAGTACATTATTTAAGCAGATAATATTTTGTACAAACAGTTTCTAACAGATGTAATTTAAGTTTTTCGTTTTTTTCAATACAAATTGATCTGCTACTATTCTTTCAATAAAAAAATAAAATATTAACTAAAACTTTTGACCTACAAAATAAACATATTTTAGCTTTTTATACTTCAATTGGAAATTTAAGTAGAGTAGTTAAAAAAGTCTACTTACAAAAGCAAGTTAATTATCAGTAATAAAAAGTTTATCAGCACACTAAGTAAAATGTATGTAAAATTAAGTACACACAATTCTTTGTCTTTGAGCCTAAAAGTTAATATTCAATTGGTTTTACATTTGCATAAGTGATTGTATCTCCTCCATACAGAGGATACAACTTTATTAAATATACATAGTAGTATAACTACAAGTCTTATAACAATATGTCACTCGTCAAAAGCTTTAACAGTAAAAAACTATGAGTATTGTGTTCACTTGTGATTTGCTTAAAGTTGTGGACATACACATACAAGCACAAAATTAACCAAACTTTTCATATGACTTTTAAGTAACACAAAGAAATCCATGCATTAAAAGACCTGAATTGTATAAATGAACAAATTTATATATAGTTTTATAGAAATAGGTATTAAAACTGCCTTATCTAAACCTAATAGTGTATGCGTTATATGAAAAAACTAGGACACAACATGAGTTTATATGACTGCTTTACATTTTACCAGTTGAAATATACTCTTATTACAGTTTTCAGTAAAAAAAAATCAACACTAAATTACCACAAGTCTTTGAAGCAAATTCTGAGAATATCAGACTCTTTTTTTTTTTTTATGTGCTAGAATTACTCTTTTTTTAAATCGGCCAAACATCAAGGTACTACTTTTTTTCTTCCACTTCATTCTAACATATATAATAACAACGACCTAGTTTTAATATTTATATAAGATTGGGTTCAATGCTAATCTTATATTATGTTAAATTTTCATACTATTTAGCAGTTGTGAGATAATTTTTATTTACTTTAAAGCTTTTAATGTTTGTTAATTAGACTTTTTCAGGCTTTTTTTACTTACTTTTAGAGACATAGCCTTTCAAAAGAGCCATAGGTTGTTAAAATTTCTTAATTTGTATATCTATAAAACCTATAAGTTTATTGCAATAAAAAATGTATATTTTTGTTCACAAAACTTTTGTTTTCTGAAATTTTTTTGGTATGTGTGGCAAACAAAAATAAAAACTCCAACAAAGAACATATGGTATACTAACAATTTTTTTGACTTGTAGCTTTATTTATTTAGATTCCTTTATACAGTGTAGCTCTAATTGTGTAGTTACTAAAGTGTAGTTGTAACTCAAATTTTTAATATATATTTTCACACTTACCTCAGCTCCCTATATGTTCTTTTAGCGTGTGTTGCAGACTGGAAAGGTCTGGCCAATTTTTTAACTGCCATCCTCAGATTGAGTTCTTGGTTGTGAGCGGAACAGACTGATCTGTATATAAAAAAAAATGTTATTATTTCTTTATTACTTGTAGTTAGTATAACATTTAATTTCATAAAAATATTAACAGTTTTTAATTAATTTGTAAAAAAACTCAAAGTTTTTGAACATTAGCTCTAGGTTGTAAGCAGAACAAAATGATCTGTATGTAATAAATTCTAAAGTAAATATTTTTACTTGTAGTTGGTATTTTAAAAAATATACTACATTTTAAAAAAAATATAGGTAAGTAATATACAAAAGTAGAGCTTTATCTATTTCTAAATTATTCTTTTTGAACAAAAGATTTCTCTGATGAGCCTTTTAACAAAACTTAGTTTGCCAAAAAAAAATTCTTTAAAAAACTAAAAAATACAGTACTATAATATACTGTCCTCTACAAACATTTACAATTACTAATTAATTTTCAAAATAAAAAGGAAAGCCCTGTAATCAGACTTTTCATGAAAAAAATATTTTCAGATGTTTTTAAACAAACCATAAAAATATGTTAATGACTTATCCAAGTATGACATAAACTTTTGTAGACAGACTTAATTAACACAATTAAATGTCAACATACTAATACGTAACAATTATTTAACAACATATATTTTGTTATACCAACACACATAAAGGTAAGATACTTCATTATAACCATCAAAAAACTAAACAAAGTCTTGTTGTAGTTGATATATCAACTATTTACTAGAACAACATAGTCAATACATAAATAATATAAATACTATATGTAATATCAACCCAAAGCCAATAGGGATCAAATTCACACATTTTATTGGAATCATCAAACACCAAAAAAAATTAATACTAAATATTTAAGAACAACAAACACATAGTATTTTTAACATTTATACATATTGTTACTAATGAGAATATTATATGTTTAAACAAACCCGTAAGCACCACTACTGATGGGAAGCAAATTAAAAAAAACTATAAAACAAAATAATAAAACATAACCTGTAAGACTTTTAAATATATAAGATATATTCAACTAAAACAGAGTAACTTGAAAAACACATAAAAACTAAAAGCAACAAAATGCTACAATACCATACAATATAAATTATAACAAACCCATAAGCAAACCTATTGTTACTTTTACATTTATATAATTTTCTTAATGACAATATTACATGTCTAACAAACCCATAAACACCACTATCTATGTTTATCGAGAACAAAATAATAAAACATAAGCTGTGAGTTTTGAAAAAACATTTAACTAAAACAAAGTAATTTGAAAAATTCATTAGAATTAAATGCAAAAAAATTATTATAACAAACCCATAAGCTCCACAACCAATTGGTATCAAATCCACATATTTCATCGGAACGTCCCAATCTGTCTTGTTCAACTCATGGTGGCGAAAATTTGGCGGGAAACTTGTTTGCTGTTGAGGGGTAATTACCTCTGGTGAAATTTCATCAGTTATCATTTCTTGTTGTTATTAAATCTACAACATATATTATTTTTTTAATTTTTTAGTTTTTAATTTTTATATTTAGTAACTAAATCTAGTAAAACTTGTTTTATCATTTTATTAAAACTAAAACACTTCTAAGCCTCTTGAGAAATTTCACCAGTAATCACTTTTTATGGTTATATACTTACGCCTCCCCCTAAGAGATTATTAATTAACTTTTATTATTTTTGTAGAAATATGTTTGTATTTACTAAGTTATCGCCTTTTATATTAAGCAAATAAGTTTAAACTTCTTAATGAGTTTTTTATAATTTTAACTTTGTTAAATGTTTATTTCTTGTTGAACATAAATGTATTTTATTTATTTCTATTTTTCTCATTGTGTGTCCTGCTTAAGTGGTTCAGATTTTGATGCCTGAGTACAACATTGCACAATAAACAATATTATAATAACTTTTAATTTAAAACAAGTTGATATTTATTAAAATATTGTAGAATTTTATCAGTTATAACTTTTAATTAAAATTTTATTAGGACTTAAGTATATTTTTGAATTCCAATTGATAAACTTTTGTAAAATCTCTACAATTTCTATTATGTTTACTAAGTATGAAAAAAATTTAACAGTTTATTTACTTTCAAACGTGTTTACAGAACTTATTAGTTGTAATATTATAAATTTTTATTATTTATAAGCCTACAAATTATCATTAAACAAGTTTTAGTATACATTAAACTTGATCAGTTATCTTTTTTACTTAATGTTTATAAAAATATAATAAAATTCACTGGTATTTAAACAGTTTTAAAACTTTTTGTGATACTTAACTTAGTAATCATTTAAACCAGGGTTTCCCAAACTAAGCAAAAAGGGGGATGAACAGTAAAGGGGCCACAGGGAGGCCATGAGGTCACAATTAGCAAAAAAAAAGTCTTAATTTTTTACTATTTTCATTTAGTTTTAAAACTTATTATAAGATATTATGAAAACAAGTTTAGGAGGCTACAAGTCGTAAAAGTAGGAGCCACAAGTTTGTAATTTGAAACTTACACTATGTAACAAGATACTTGATTACTGTTTAGATTTCACTCATCTGTTAAATATACCTTACTTACTTATTACAGGTACCTATACCCATAGGTTACAACTAGATATTCTAGAGTTGATGATGAAGAGCACAAAAATAAGGTCTTAAGCGGTTTTAATGGTAGATTTTTGATAAATCGTGTTAGAGGGAACCATAGCTTTTTGAATTTTTATAAAGGGGGCGTTTTAAAAATGTTAGAGAAACCATGATTTTAACTATAATCAAGCAAAGTAGATTGAAGAACAGTTTGTTAAGACTTTTTTGTGTTTTGATTTGTCTTTAGATTTGATCTGTTTTTTCAAAATATGTAATTGTGACATTGTAGGATAAATATAAATTAATTTGATTATTTTTAAATATAATCATGTTGTGCCATTAATAAATAGAACATTACATTTTATTTTATAAGCTACATTTATGCGCATATTACCTCTTGAATTACTAAACTGAATTTTAAGCTTTTTTTTTGTAATCATTAACAATTACTTTAAATATTTTTAGCCATCCAACAGCAGATTTGGTAACCACAAAATTAAATTATTTCACCAAAATTCATACACAGGCGCATAGATTTACTTTTACTAGACCACAATTTAATTTTAATCTTAGACTGAAAAAAAAACTGTAATGTCATTCTCTGAGCTGTAAGTATCATGTGAGCTATAGTAAATCTAAAAAGTAAGGATAATAAAATTATAAGCGTTTAAAGCATTCTAAATTGGCAACAATGCATTTATAAGCTGTTCAAGCTCTAAAATAAATGCTAAAAACTAAATTGGTATTATATTTACTTTTACTAAGGCTTTTCTAAATAAACATATTGCATTTTATTTAGAATAGGGCTTAAAAACAAAAAAATATCTATTATACTTGGTACTTCCAATATAAAATATGTTTTTTATCCTTTATAAGGCTAAACCAAATAGTTATTAGTAAAGGAAACAAAACCCAACAACAAGTGAAACAAATTACAAGTTTTATGACAATATTTAAAACAATTATTTCTTGACTAACATAAGATTTTTTTTTTTAAATAAACGAAACTCATGAATATACAGTTAACTAAAGGTGTAAAAATTAAACAGTATTCAGTAAAATAATAATATAAAATCCGAAAAATTTTGGCTATGGAGAAAACAATAAATGAATAAAATCTTTTTAATTTACACTTTTTTTTTGGAATTATTCACAATTAAAAAATAATTAAACCACACAATGCTTCAATGCAATTCAACCAGTGTTGTTAGTGCGTGAGACAATTAGAAATTATTCTAATTTCAAATTCAAGTGTTATGGAGAACAATTGAACATTGTACAAAATCATGTGCAAAGAAAATTAAAAGAACAGTAATGCAAATTGATTTGTTGTGTGAGTGGTGCAAAATTTTAGTTGCTTCAAATTAAACAATAAAAGTGGTGCTAAATTAAAAGTGTGGTAATCATTTAGACAATGCACCACACAATAAGAAAAATAAAAATTAATATTCAACAACTCAAGATTGAAAAAATAAAAAAAAGTTAAACAAAATTAATTGTTATTTACTGCAATTACTAACAATTAAAAACTAATAAAACCATTCAACCAGTGTGGTCGTGCATGAGACCTGCTTTACAGAGAACAATTGATCATTGAACAAAATCATGTTATAGAAAATTAAAAACCGGACAACACTATTGTCTTGTTTAATGAATGGTGCAAAATTTTAAGTGAGAATCAATTAGGCATTGTGCCGTTTGTTGTGAAGAATACTTATGAAACAAATACTTTTTGTGTATGTAAAAACATTGTGTTTCTTTTTCAACTGAAAATTGCCAACAATATTACGTATTTTGATTCCTAAATTTGTGATTTTTGTAATCTAGCTTGAACAATTGTTTTTAAAGTAGAACGTTTTTGAAGAAATATGCAAGAGTTCACTATACTTTGTTATGTTAAACAAAATTTTTAAATCAAACTGATAACAAAAGCTCTTTGTATTTAATTTCACAAGTGAATATTCTGCAAACAAAGACAAAACTTGATTGTTTTTATTACAAAAGCTGCTAAAAACAATTGTTGTCAGAAAAATCTTAATCAAAATTTTGTTTAAAAATAATAAAGTAATAAACATTATAATTGCACTAAACAGATATTTATTAATTCAAGTTTCAATCTACATTAGACAAAATATTTAACAACCAAAACTGCCCAAAAACACTATACATTAAAAAAATAAATAATTGAAAATTTAAACAACAACTTGCTTGTGTTTATAATATTTTTTCAAACCATAAACAATTTTTTAAAGATAAAAAAAATATTATTTAAATTTATTAATCACATAAAAAATAAAATACATTAATTTCTGACTTGGTTATTTTTAACCTATATAATTTTTTTTTTTTCAATATTGTCAATACTTACTGTAAGACCGCAAACAAACAACAACTTACTTTTCTCACAAAGTATGCAAATAAAATGAACAAAAAGAAATTAAGTTTTGACAACAAAAGCTTAACTTGTCTGCAAACAATAGTGTAAACAATAATAATTATCATACAATTTCAAACAATACATTTCACTTTTGAGTAATTTTATACTTAAAAGTTAAAGCAATACCAAGTAGACAAATTTTCAAATCAAAACAAAAAAATCTGAAAAAAAAAATTGTGAGCTTATTTATTTTAAACTAACTATTTACAAAATTAACATATGTCAAAATCTATTCAAGTTTTTTGTCTGTTAGAAACTGGCTTATAATTTTAATACTAAGGATGACCAGTAACCACTAATACTAAGGATGACCAGCTATTCCTTTAAGGTTTTTCAAAATGTACTTTTCTTTTAAATATTTAATTCTAATTTAAAAAAAGTTGTCTAAAAAGATACCTTGATGATAAAAATATTTTTTTATAGTTAGCTGAATCTTTGCATCCTTAAATGAATGTAGTTTTATCAATCAAAACTGCATTTACATTATACGTCTTATGTATAATTCTTATATAGTTTAATTTAAATGTTTTACGTTTAAAAGTTGTTAAAATATTGAGGTTTTCTTTTCAAGTAGCAAATTCTAGGTTTTCCATGTTTTTTGTCAAAAATTTCAAATTTTTAGAAGGTGGCAACCTTGAATTTTAAGCTTTTATCTGGGTTGCCTCTTTATCTGCTAAGGGATCTTAAACTATTGTGAGTCATCCAAGTTTTTTCAAATATAAAAAAAAAGTTTTCAAAATTAATAAAAATTAACTTTTTCAACAAAATTAATTATAAAACAACAAGTAATCAAAAATAAATCTTGTTCAAAATAGTAATAGAAACAAATTGTCATGGGATTATAAAAAAAAACCTAAAACTATTTTGAGTTTTTAATAAAATAACAAAACTATCCTGGGTCTAAAAATAAAATTCAAAATATTCTTAGCTGTGATGATTCATACTAAGATTTTCAAAAACTTCAAAATATCCTGAGTCTGTGGCAACCCTGTATGTTTTATGTTAGAGCTAATGTTTAATTTTACAGAAAAAAATCAACCCACCCATATGCCATATCAAGACAATTATTAGTCAATATTCAAAACTATGGGAGAACAAATAGTTAAAGAAATTCAATATAAAAGGGTTGCCAAATGTTTTTGGCAAATTTTCTCCAGGTTTTAAAAACTTATTCCAAGTTTTTAAAACTAAAAGTTTTGGGGTCTATTTTTAGTTCAAAATTAAGTTGAAGGTAAAAAATTGTGTTAGATAGTATAATAAAATTGAAAATATATGTTAAAGCTTTTTTAACTGTTTTTTAATAAATTTTTTTTTTGATGACAACAAAAAGATATATCTATACAATACATTTTTGTAGCAAATTGAAATTTTACTATATAACATGTAAAGGATGTTTGAAGTTCCAGGTTTTTTAGTGATTTTTGTTTGTTATTCCAGTTTTTTTTTTAATATTCTTTAATTCCAGGTTTTTTGGCAACCTTGATACAATTATCAGAAACTTTATACCAAACTGACTACATCTCAAAAACTATTTTATACTTTATGTTCTACAAAGAGTACCTCACAGAACTAAAATAATCAGTAATTACCTAGGATGATGTTGCACCAATATCATGCTGAAATTATATTATATTTGATGTTTTTAAAACTATAACTGTAGGCTAAAAAACAATGTTTTAATCCTAATATGTTTATTCTAAAAAGATTGTTTTTAAAAGGCTATACAAATACAGAGTAAGAATTAAATTGATTTATTTCAAACTTAAATTAGTTTGATCCATTCTATTTTACAATATTGTACTCAATATAATTTGTTGTATTGGTATAATCGTTATATATTGTAAAATAAAAGTGATTAATTATTTAAATTTTATTAGTTTATGATAACTAAGTTTAATTTATGCAGTTATAAAATATAAATTTTTGCCAAAAATTATAGTTGAAAAGACATCCAATACCATATAATGTCAGCTTGATATTGGTAGGACATTATCCTAGGTATTTACTGAATGATCTTTAAAATAATGATCAATATTTTTTTAATGTTAAGCTCTTTCATTATGACCAAAAATTATTAAGTCATAAAAACTAGTCAAAAATAGCCTGAAATCAGAAAAACAAACAAGCAGGATTATAGAAAAAAAACTTCTTAGAAGCTAACATTCTTTAAACAACACAGAAGTGGTTATGTTAGCATGAATTAAAACTTTTCAAACTAGCTTTAAAGTCCTAAATGTGTGGTCCCAAAAATAAATAATCTATTTAGATTAAACAGGCATTATCATAAGTAAACCTAGGAAAACTAAAATGTAATACAAATCAAATCAGTACAATAAGTATTAGTAGCTTTAAATACTTATGCCAAGCCATTAGGGATTATTTTTATTCAGATGTTATTAACCCTTGTTTGAAAGCAAAAGTTGTTAAAACACTTTTTAAAATAGTGAGATTTTAATTAACTTTTGAGATATAGTCAGTTTAGTAAAAAGGTTCTGAAGAAAGAATTATTTATTTCAAATTCTCTAAGAGTTTCAAAAAAATTACTAAAAAACACCTAAAATTTTCAAGGAAACTATGCATTGTAAAAATTCATAAGTAAGCACTTTAAATGGAAAGAATTCGCAAAAAAAAAGATAGTGAGGTATGATTGCCGTAGGCCTGATTTGACCACAACAAACCCACTGCTTGTGAAAACTGGTCTGCTGAAATCAAATGATATGTTTAAACTGCAAGTTTGTAAATTGATGCAGAATAGTATGACTGGAGCATAAAAGTTTTACTCTTCACTCACATGCAAGGTTTTTTTTTAAATAAATTTCATAACCGTATGACCTAGAGCAAGACACAAACTTAACTACTTTAGGTATTTGGGTCCAAGGTTTTGGTCTAGCGTCTGAGAAAAATAAAAATAACTAAAAAAATTAGATTAAAAAGGTTATAAAAATTTTCTATTAACTTTCTACAAAAAGTAAAACTGGAGTTCTTTTCATCATATGTCTGAGAATATTATTTTATTGTCTTATACTTTTGTGCATTTGTGTATTAACTAGATTAATTGTATATTTTGTTTTGAGTCTGGATTTTTATTTTAAATTTTAGTTTGAATATTTTACACCATTTATCTTATCTATATTATATAAAGAAACATTACAGTGGAGATATTTTTTTAATAAAACTTTGTTACAAGAGAAATTATTTGTCAAGTTTTTATATATTGATCAAAATTTGTGTTACTTTATTGCTTGCAATAAATTACATAAGTTTTCTTTCTTATTTTAGAAGTTTGTTGTTTTGTAGTTGATTTTTTTTAATTTATAGTGCCTAATGGTATTTGCTACTTAAATTTTAAACAACTAATTGTGGAATCACTTTGGTAAAAGATTGGATACAAAATTGGATAGCTGTTATTGTTGTTTTGTTCAGAATGTCAGCAGCACTTGCTTAGAAATGTGATTTTTAGGATTTTTAAACCCAATCTGGTTTTGAATGCTGAGATTTTAACCTTGTGAGTGTTTTTCAAACAATGTTTCATCAGGAATTTTTTCAATAAAGGGTTAGGATTAGTTTTAATATTTATTTTAGTTTTACAAAATATAAGTTCTGCATTTTTTAATAGATAGACTTAGTTTGATTTTTTAATTAAATGGTATTTTTTCTTAATATATTTAAAGATAGGGCAGGTGGAATAACACATGATGAGCTCACTTGCTTGACCTTCAAAAAACGTTAACTTTTGCAGAGGGGAGAATGAGTTCTGATGTTTTTCTACCTTAAAAAAAAAAAAAGTTATTTAGTTGTTAAACCTTTATTTTTTACATATAATTTAAAAACTTATGAAGATTAAGTATTAATGTTTTTTTTTAATACATGTAAACACTTTTTTTCTAAACAGAACAATAGATCTTTATGTATTTGTTTCAAGTATATTTCATTTAGTTATTTATTGATAGCATCTTGTATTTCAATTTCCTGAAAAATATGGTTTGTTGTTTTCAACTTTTTTTGAGTTTGACTAAATTGTCTTTTTTAGTAATTTTTTTATATCAGTGTCTCAAAAACATTTTTGGTACACTATTTTAATATAGTGAAAGCTATTTGGCTGAATTAAAGTGATTTTTTAAGAATAATTGCATTAAAAATAAAACATAAAAGTTAATAAATTATTTTTTTTTTATTTTCTTAGTTTTAATTAGTGTTTTTACAATCTTTATTGTTTGCATTTATTTTTTTGAAGACTTAGTTTATGTTTTGTAAACTTAAAAGTGCAAACCTAAAAATAAAACAAACTACAAATAATAAAACTGTATGTACTTCTTGAAAAAAAAAAAAGTTAATTTTCTAATCTAAAATTAAGCAAATCAAAAAAAACTTTTGTTAAATCGTAGAATGTAAAGAATCGAAATCCAAAAAGTGCAGATATGGTAATTAAAGTAAAAAAAGAAAGGTTATAGTGGATCATAGTACAGTAAATTAAGCTGTCAATACTATCTTTCTTTTTGCAAAAAAAGTAGAGATATAAAAACTTATTGTTTTTATTTTCATTTTTTTTTATTTTTTATTGATGTTTTCTTCAATATTTTACATATGATCTTTTTAAATTTCAAGCTTATTCAGAGCCGTATACTTTATTAGTGTACTTTTAGTAAACTGAATTATAGACCTTAATTAAAAATTAAAATTTGTAGTATTCCAAAAAAATCTTAGCTAGCTATTTTTTCAATAGTTAATATTTTAAAAAGTCAACAGCTTAGAGTTATACTAAATATTTTTTTAAACTTACCGTTTAAGTCACACAGAAATCTTCATAGCCGAAATTTATACTCCAACTTCCTTAGTCTGATACTTCTTAAAATCTATCTAGAGTTGATTAAATACTATTGAAACTGTTTGGTATACAAAAAGATTTAAAAAAAATTATACAAAAGAACATTAAGGAAATTTCTTAAATAAGTTTCATTCGTGGTAGTAAAATTTGTTGCGAACTCGATAAGTATTGTTCAGTAATCAGTATAGTTTTAATTAGTTAAGTGTCTCTAGTCTCTACTACACCAATATTGACACAAAAAAAATCTTAAATTCTTATTATAAGCGTAAACTGTAAATAATGCATTTTTTGTGTTCGGTCTTTTTTGTATTTTTGTATAAAAAAAATTATCTATATTCTGTTTAACTTTCAAGATTTAAATTAAGAGTCTATCAAAACATGTTTGCTATAAAAAATATCACAACAACTTAAACAGTTTTTAACATAGTAATGTGTAAAACGAAACTAAAAAAAATGCCTTAGTAACAATTTTTAAATTTTACTTTGGGCAAAAGTTTTATGGACATAAAATTTATTATAAAGATTGGTATTATAAATAATCCGGATATTATAAAGTTTTGAAATTAAGTGTTTAATTGGCCAGTCGGGTGGAAATTGTGTTAACAAAAATCATCAGAAATAACTTGATTCACAATCTTAGAAGCTTGAATTTATTCTTTCAAGAATTTATTTTTCAAACTAGTTTGAAAATAAATTCTTGAAAGAATATATTCATTGTTTCTTCCCCAGTAGTTGAGATATCTTTATTTGCTTTCTTAAAACCAAAACATATAATAATCTTAGAAGCTTGTTAAAACATAAAAGACTGTTCGTAGTTTTTGTTTTGAATATTTTATCATTGGTTACCTTTGAAATTAAAACCAATATGTTTTTAATTTGAACTAATAAATTTAAAGTAAAATACGTAACAATAAATTAAAACAAAATGAATAATTTGTCAATGTTTCTGTCATCCTACAGTTACACAAATTTGATAATAATAACAAAATTTAGAGGGTGTTTTTAATTAAAACATTTTTAACTGAAAAAATAAATATTTAGAGTACACAAACTAACTTAAACTTAGTGTTTTTTAATTATTTATAAAGTAACACAAGTAATTAAAATTGATTTAACTTGCTCCCGTTAACTGACAAGACATAAAAATACTCTGTTAGATTATAGTGATATAAGAATTAGTAAGTCTAATAATTTAAACAACATTCGAAAACATGTTCAAATTACTTGATGTATTGAAATTCGTAACTAAATTAGGTAGATTATTTTACAACGATTTTTTTCTTATGACACAAGCAAAAATTTCTTAAAAGTGTATTAAAAATAGTATTACTTTTTAGCTAATAAATGATAATCACTTTAAAGTTGTGTTTTTAATTACAAGAAAAATGTATATTCAAAAATCTTTTTATGCTTAAACTAAATAATATAATGGCAAAAACGTTAGAAATAACTGTATTAATTCTATCTCATCTGAATAATTTGAAATAAAACAACAAAAAACTAAAAATACATGTAAAAGGAACTACTTAAAGTTTTAATATAAACAGGGTAATAGTTTATCATTATTTTTTATTTTAAAACAATTTTTTTAAGAAGTCAGAATTAGCTTTTAAGATGAACTATTTAAGCTTGATATTAATTGGATTTTAGTTTTTTTATACATCTTTGTCAATAGTACGATTAAGTAATTTTTTGCATAAAAAAAAAAGAGTTATTGTTTGTATAAAGTACTTTTAAAACGCTTTTTTTACTTAAGTATAGTAATACTCAAATACTTGTTGAAGTTAACATTTTAACTAATATTGAAAAGAACGGCGGATGCAACCACATGATTTGTTCCAAGAGCAAGTACGAGATGTGCTGAAGTGCATGAAGGGATGGGCAGGACCGCACTACGATTGCGAGCAAAAGGCAGAATATAACAACGTTCAGGAAAATGGGAAAGAAAACAAACGCTACACGGAATACCACAAGTTCTACCGCAGAAACAAAAAAAGCCTTGAAATTGAGAGCAAAACTAGCCTAGAGAGGTTATATGACAGATACAAAACTCTGCAACAGTTAAAAACGGTATTATAAACAAAATTAAAATATTAAAAAAGAATACTGAAGAAGATGATGAAAAAGAAGTTCCCAGAGCCAATGATAAACTTGCACACTTATTCCAAAAGATTATCATAAAGAAAGCGTCTGAAGTGTTGAGTGAATGCCGTAACACTCTCATGTACTCTTACGTGTTCGCCTACTACCTTAAGGACAGCACAACTAACAAAATGATCTTCGAGCTCATTCAGGGATATTTGGAGGCTAAAGTTGGAAGGCTGAGCGCAGTTTTTGAATTGGAGGTCCACACGCTAAACGATTATAAATTTTGGGAGGAGTTGAACGCTACGATTAAGTTTTGCGAGAATCATTCGAAGCAACTGGTTTGTTACGTTAAAGAGCAGAAAATTGCAAACAGGTGGCAGTATATAAATATTTAAAGTTTTTAATTTGCAATTTGCTTTGTAACTTGTTTTACTGAAATAAAGAATTTTTACGAATATGAAGCCTTGTTTTACTGTTTGTAAATGTTTTTTAGCTATTTAAAAGTTGGTATGCTTCTTTTTGTATTGATATTCTTAAACTTTAGTTTTTTTAACTAAAAATTATACTTTTGTTTGCAGTTATTGTATAAAATATTTTTGGAAGCATAAAATT
This sequence comes from Thalia democratica, assembly GCF_965202585.1. Taxonomy (NCBI): domain Eukaryota; kingdom Metazoa; phylum Chordata; class Thaliacea; order Salpida; family Salpidae; genus Thalia; species Thalia democratica. Next base: position 5,326,848 of record NC_139166.1, read on the forward strand.
TTTTCATAAAAAACTTTAAGTCATTTTTTTTCTATTAAATATTTAATTGTAAAATTGTTAATAAACAAAAAATATTTTTATAATTCATTTTGTTTCGACAATACACTATTTTCAATATAAATTTGTATTAATTGACTGCAAAAAAACAAAATATTATACGTAGCTGAACTATTAGTTATATATTATCTACATTAAGTACAAAAAACTTAAATATTTTGAAGTTGGCGCGCAAAATTACGTATGTAAGGAAACCCCGGCCTTGTCTACTTGCAACAAGCCGTATGTATTTCAACCTCATTGTATAACAAGTTGAATGAATAAAAATCAATAGATTAAAATTCAAGATTAGAAACAAATTTTACCTTATACTTTATTACGTTCTCAGTGTTTTACAGCACACTTTAGTTTCATATCGGCGCCAGTACACCATTTTACAAGGAATGTATTATAGTTGATTGTAAGAATTAGTTTTAAAGAAGTAAAAGTTTTTGGTCATAAAAGTTTCTTTCAGAACAGTACCAAATAAAACTTAGACCATTATTAAATTTTGCCTTCCTGTACAAAACTTTATAAATTCAATACAACATGAAAATTATTTTTTTTAATTTTTAATTCAGAATAAAAGTATTTCAAATTAGTAACACAGTTTTTAAGGGAACGGTTTAGTTCTAAACCGCGATCATTTTCCATCCCTGGTAATCCGAAAATCTCTTACCGACCAAGGGTTAGTGTTAAAAGATTGAATTATAAACCTAAAAAAGGTATATTAAGTACTAATACATAGTATATCTACGTAATTTAATTGAATATTTTTTAATATAAGTTGAATTAATATAAGAAACGTTTGTACGCATAATTTCAAATGTAGTATCAGGAGATTTTAACTTTGTTTTTTACATTCTACAAATTAAATATATTTTTTTTTAATTATGTTGAAGTACATTAGACCTAAACTACACAACAACATTTTTTTAGAAGGTTTTCTGAAGTTTACATGTTTTGTTCAATTCTTTAGTAAAGATAACTTTATTTATTTGTCTTCAAAAACATTTTAAATGAAAAACTTACATGGTTGTTTTGATTCATTATCTCCTTTCTATTTTATTGATTGTTTGATTTTGTATAAGCAAATTTTATTCATTTACTAAAAAAATAAAGGTATTCCCCTACGAGAGATATTCATATAGTGTGAAAATTGAATCTTAAAAGATTCATTTGCCCCTTTTCGTGTTTTATTCGATTTTCAAACTTATCAAAAAAAAAAATTATGTATATTTTAAGATTACTTCGTTTTAATTGTGTTTAAATTATTTTTATGTATTTTAATACAAAACAAAAAATTGCTTCAGAAAAAAATCAATTAAAAAAAAAAGTCATCTGCACTTTTTGCACACATTAAATATATCATCTTCCTGAATTAATATCTTTTTAGTACAAAACATATAAACACTTTGCTTGAGTGGTATTGTTACTTGACTTATAAATGTTATACAAAGTTTGAAAAAATTTCGAATAAAATTGTGACCATGGTAGGAATAGTGTTAAGTTTATAAACGAATACTTTTTCAAACAGCGCAAGGTTTTAAACGCAGATTTATCATGTTTAAAGGTAATTAAAAAAAACTATTTTCTTTTCTTTGTTAATTTGCTGCTTTATAGGTTATTGTTTTAACAAAGTTTTTCATGATTTAGAGTAAATCTTTTACGGTTATGATTAGTTTTGTTAAATTTTTGTTCTAACATTTTAAAATTAATGTAATTGTTTTGAAGTGGTACTTTTAATGTTTTTAACCTATACTTTTTTATTTATTGTTATAAATAAACTTTATAATATATGCTTGATATATTTTTTGTGTAACAATTCTAAATCATATTTTTTTTGGTTTCTATCATCTTAAAAAATATCATTTTACAGGTTGTTGTTTTATAGACTTCTTCAAATTCCAAACCTTTCTAGGATACAAGGTTATATGGCTAATACCTTAATTTTTAAAATCAACAACACATATTTACTGAGGTTAAAATGAAGAAAGAGATAGACTTTAGTGAAATATATTTTTTTACTGTTTTGTCTTTCTTTTTCAATAAGAACAAATTGGACTCACCTAATTTAATTGCTCATATCCCAAAATTTGATATTGAATTTTTTAAAGCATTAAAATTTATCCGAAAGCTAAGATAGAAGTTTACAAAATAAGATTAACTTGTAGGGTTTAAGATTTACTCCTCAATGCCCTTATACAACACAACTCCTTTTTTTTACATTTTGGTAATTTTATAACTAAAATTAAGGGTATAGAGGGTTTAAATTGATTTTACAATTTTATCTTGTTTTATAGAGTTTTGATCTGAGCCCCTTACAGACATGTTAAAAAGCTCTGCTTTGTTTACTCAAGCGTGAAATTACTAACTTAAAACAAACCAAAAATAAAACACTTCATTGCTGAATTACCATAGTAACTTTTAGCATTTTAACATCTCTGGCCCCTTATGACCTTAATTTTAATTATTTAAATCTAAACACAGTTGGTTAAACTTTTAAAATGGTATTTTTCAATTTTTCTACGTGAGTAAAAACTTTTTTGTAAGTTTTTCAGGAAAACATACTGTTATTAAAGTTACCTTGAAATTATTAACACTTAAAACGCTTTGATCAGGTTAATGAAACCATAACTTTTATGTGGTTAATAATATTTTGTTTTTTAAGTTAACAGTGTTGTATTTTTTCACTAGTATTCATTTGATTATTTTTTTTTTGTATACTATTAATATAACATGAGTAGAATACAAATTAAATTAAATATTTCATTTGTTATTACTATATTATAACAAATGAAATAAATGACAAAACCAAAAAAAAATGCATTACATTATTTTTATTTTTTTATACCCTCGTCTGTTTCTGGTAAAAGGCAACTAATAGCTAAATATAAATTAAATAAAAAAGCACACCAAAGCAAAATCAATTCAGTCGACATTCCCGCATAATCTGAGTTTGTTTCATCTTTGTCTATTAAAATAAAAGTAGATTAAATATTTAATAAATTATTGAAGAACTTGCCGCAAGGCTTAAAATTTCTAAATAAGCACTTAAAAATGAGTAAAATTAACTTTTTTGAACAAAATATTTAAAAAATATTTAGTACAAAACGTTAAAGCGATCTAAGTTTAAAATTTTCGAAAATTCTGTATTAATTTATGTTTATCGAAAATTTGTTAAAAACCAAATTTAATTGTTACTTCTTTTATATGTTACCTTAAAGAAAAAGTTTTTTGCTTAAATATTATCAAAATTTGCTGTATTTTGTGTTTGTCCCAAAAAGTAATTTTTAAATAATATTTACATAAAATCCAGGATTTTCTAACTTACATATGGATAAGATATACCAGCATGTAACTTAATTACTTATGCGGTAACTGTATAAAGTAAACACAAATTTTGTAGTAAAAAAATAACCAAAATCATTTACGTCATAAAATGTGTTAAAAAGGAAAAGTTTATGTATTAACAACTGTATATCATATATTCTTACTTTTTCTAAACTATATAAGGATTCAGGACTAGAAAAGTTTTCATGCTTCAAATAAACTTCAAAGTGACGAAAATTTCATAAATGTATTTAATTTCATTAACTTCACTGAAGAGTTGATCAAATTAAATATTATTTAAGTTTTTTTGAAACTAAATGCCAAATTTACACTTATTACCGTGCTAACATTAAATTTTAGAATGACACGATCGCTGTTTGAATAATAAAATTCTAAGGTCTTTGGCCAAATAAAATAAATAGTTTTTACTAAACTTGATTAATCCTTTTAAGTTAAGCTAAACTTTAAACACGGTTGCCACTCTTTGAGTCAAAAAACTTCCCTGAGTTTTTTTCAATTCTTCAATTGTTTATTTTTTTAAGAACTACCATGTTAAATCTAAGAACATTGAAGAACTTGCCGCAAGGATAAAAGATTTCTAAATAAGCACTTAAATGAACAAATTTATTTTTTTGAACAAAATATTGAAACGGGATTAACTAAATCTCATTTTAGATCTTTAAAAAAATTTCCCTGAGATTTTTTAAAAAATCATAAAATTTCCCTGAAATTAAAAAAAAACAAAAATTTCCCCTAATTTAATACACCTTTAAAGCTATTTATAAAATAAAACTTTAAATAAACCAGCATTAACAGTAGGAAAAGAAACATTAATTTTCGTGTTACTTATAAATCATATCGACCTTATTTGAACTCTGAGTGGAAATATAACTTATAAATTATCAATAAAAGAAACTATATAACTAACATGCAAAAGCAGAAACATTAATTTTCTTGTCATTGATGCTCAGCACAAAATCTTCAGCTAACAAGTTTTCAATGTTGGTGCTGGAAGCTATCTTTTTGCCATCTAAAAAGTAAAAATATTAAGTTTTACATTTTTGTTTTGTATACATATTCATCTAAAAACTTAAATTGGTAGCTTAATTGAATTATCCAGCTTGGTATTTTATATGTAAAAAACTAATTTAGTTTCAAATATGGTAAAAAGCAACTAACAGCTAAAGATCTTTAAAATATGACCAACTTAAAAAAAACATAGAACAGCTGTAATACCATTGAACAATACAAACCAGTTGTATAAACACAAACCCTATCAATATCTAACATATTTAAATTTAAAGTTGAACTAAAAAAAAATATTTAATATTTTACAAGTTGAGTACACAAACCCTATCAAAATCTAACATTGTTAAATCGAAGGTTAAATTAAAAAAATATTATTTAATATTTTACCAGTTGAGTATACAAAAACCCTATCAACATCTAACATATTTAAATGTAAGGTTAAACTAAAAAAAAATGTTTAATATTTTACCAGTTGAATATACACAAGCCCTGTCAATACCGGGATCCTCGTTTTAAATATCGCTTATGAGATCCGACACATTTGAAGTGAATGGTTTCAGTGTGAAAGTGCAGTACTCCTGTCTGGACGGGAGTTTAAGGTCAATTTTGGGAAACCCATGTTCGTATTTCACGTATACTCCTTCTGTAGAAGTTATAAAGTTTTATAAGTATGTTCAAAAAAAAACTTTACTGTTGGTACTTTAAAAAAAGTATATCTTTGATTAACTACAAGCTTTAAAATTTATGTGAAATTCTATAAAATTCAAGTTTTGGTAAGTCTGTGTTAATATTTGACGTATGTTCCTTCTGTAAAAGTTTTATAAGTAATTTCATTTATACAGTATATTTTTTACAAAGAAATCTTATACTAAACTAGAAAATAAAACAGTACAAATAATTTGAACTGGCTAAATTTATAAAATATGCAATTTTATTTTTGTTAGTACATACTTAAAAAAAGTTCCTTCCATAAAAATAAGCAATAAAATACTACAAGTTATCTGAACTATCAAAACATTTAAAAGTCTCATTTCATTCATTAAAAGTTGTCATTGTTGCTATTTAAAAAGTGTTTCTTCTATAAATAGTCGAAAACAGTATTTTTTATTTAGGTCCATCTAAGTTTAACTTGGAATTTTTAACATTTTTGGTATCTGACAAATATTTCTTCAGAAAACAAACAAAATTTTATGAAAACAGTACTAATAATTTTTTTTTTCCATGAGAAATTTAAATAATTTTACTTATAAATGTATATAAAGTATAAATGTCTCATAAAAGCTGAATTGGAACTACTTACCAACTTAAGCTAACAAATATTAAATCAAATCAAAACTCAGTTAAATAGTTTAACTAATTTAAAAATTAAAATACCTTTAGCAAATAGCTTATTCAAAAAAAACTTACCCGCTTTTAGAAACAAATATTATTAATAATAATAAATCTAATTTAATTATTTAGTTAGCCACAAATTGTTATTTATAGTTTTTATAGTATTTAATACTTTTAAAATCTTTTATTTATGTATTTAATATATATATACTTTTTTTCGTAATATTTATATTTAATAAACAAACCTTTAGGAACTTTAGGAGATTCAGATTTGAACTATCTTGCAGAAATCTAAAAATAAAAAACATATTGTATCAAAATATAAAACAAATTATTTTTCCTTTCATATAGATACATATTTATAAATATATAAATAAACACAAAAATTTATAACTTCTACTTCTAAAAAACTAGATAAAGACATATTGAACAATCTTGCAGAAGTCTGATATTTTATATTTAAAATATTTGTTTAAAATTCATACACACAAAATAAAAATATGATTATATAATTCAAATGCTTAGATACATGTGTACTATACATATTTACATAAATAAAAGCCCATAAAATTAACATTAGTAAAAACAAGTTATTCATACCAAAATTATAAAAATAAATGGTCATTTTTTAACTTTAAAAATGATAAAACTAATTTTGTAACAGTAATTACAAACCAAGCAGAAAAGTTTCAAGTTATAAATACCTAACCTAACTTGAAAATTACAAAAAAAAGAAGTATAAAAATTAAAGTTAATTTAAACGAAATGTATTTCAATAAACTGAAACTCTAAAGCTTTTAAAGCTTTGTCTTACCAAATATCTTCTGAAAAAGAAATTAACAGAATTGGATTTTTAATTCATTCAGCTCTTTCTAAAATATAAAGTGATGTCAAAGCTATTTAGAATAGTTAAAAAAAATGGGTAATGTAAAAGTCCCATGTAAAGTGTAAACTACCACACAGACCGGTTACATGACAACTCAAATTTGGACAGTTTGAATTGTTAAAAAATGTTTAAATAGCCATATCTCAAAAAGTAATACATATTTGAATAAAATATAAAAATTGCTCATACGTCTAATTCATAAAATTATGATAGTGAAAATATTTGAAAGCAAAATTTATTAAAAAAATATTAAATAATACTAAAAAACATTATAATATAGTTATAATTTTAGCCAATTTTATGTTTGAAAAAAAGTCTTTTTATAGGTAATTAATAAGTTACAACAGCATTTTCTATTTTTTCGAATTAAAAATTAGTGTTTGATATATGGTCTCTTAAGCATTTTTTTAATAACTTTAGTTGCCCCAAATAGAATTATTTAAATTAAACCTATACAGACCAAATACAACTAAAACAGAGTACAAACTACTCATACTAATTTTCTTTTCTAAAATTCTTAATATTAGGCAGGTAAAGTTGATCACAAAAAAACTGCAGTAGTTGGCAATCATTTATCAAATAAAAAAGTATGAAAGACTGTTTAATAACAGTTTAGGTACTTAAAAAGGTAGTAAACAAACAAATTTATTAGTATTTATATTAACTTGGCCACTAACAACTGGTGAAAAGGTGCTTCTACTGAAGCTGTTGGGACCAAGATTTAGTTTTGTTTTGCTGAAGCTCTTGCGAGACTGGTTAATTATAAGATTAATTAAATGCCTTGAGTCCATTTTGCTATTACATACAAGTAAACCTGTGTTTACAAAATATTTAATAAAATTAATTTATTTTAATAAAAGGTTACGCTTCATAACTTCTATAGAATATAAGTTTACATAAGTTTTAAAACTTAATATATAGAATAAAAAAACTATAAAATTGAATAAATAACTTATGCAGATTAATTTAAAGATTCCAATTTGATGTTCCTGGTTGTTTAACAAATCACAGTCAACCTTATACCTTACAAATTAATCTCATTTTGTAAATTTTTATCTTAGCCTTCGGATAAATTTTGATACTTTATAAATTCTAATATAACTTTGATATATGAGCAATCAAATTAGGTGAGTCCAATTTGTTCTTATGGAAAAAAAAATCAAAACAGTAAAAAAAATATCTAAAGTCTATTTCTTGCTTGTTTTTTTAACTAGTCTTTTTTTTAACATCATAGAAAGTGCATTGTAACAGTATTGCTATCAACTAACTGCTTTTTTATTGTAATTAGTTGTTGTACAAAAAATAATTTTCATTGCTTTATTAAAATACTTTAAATATACATGGTTTTTGTTAGAATGGTGACAACCAAACTCTACTATTAATTTTTTCATAGGCTTATTATTATCTAATCAACTACTATGTTTTTGTATTGTAAATAATAATTAGCCTAACAAAAAAATAGAATAAGGTAATTTTCACATTATTTTGTATTAAACTAAAAAAAATAGTTAAACTTAACATTTTTGTTTTTAATTCAATAAACTTCTGTTTTTCAATAATTCAAAAATTCCGAAATTCAAATTATACAGGGTTGCCAATATTTTTTTTGAAAAGGTTTTCCAGGTTTTCTAAATTTCTTCCAGGTATTTTAAAAAACAAGTTATTTGGTTCATTTTTGGTATAAAATTAAATTAAAGGTAGAAACTGTTTTAGATAGTAAAACAACATCGAAAATATACTGTAAAGCTATTTTAGATGTGTTTTTAATGATAAAAAATATAATAAACAGTTTTCTCTATGATATATTTGATATCTAATCTAAACTTTATTATTTTATTAGTATAAATTCTTTAAAATTACAGGTTTTTCCAGGTTTTTAATGATTTTCGTTTAAAATTTCAAGTATTTTATTTTTATTTTTAGAATTCAAGATTTTTTCAGGTTTTCTTTTTCAGATTATCAAGTTTCAGGCTTTTCAATGATTCCAGGATTTTTAACAAACCCTATTATAACATTTCTTAAACTTTTTCTTTAAAAGGTTAAAACTATATTGAATTGGACTGGGTTTTTCAAAAACTCCAAACTAGCTCAAGTTTACCTTAGTTAGCAAACAGAGTGCATGACACCTCAATTTAATTTGTATAACAAATTATAGTGTAACATATGGATGTAGGTACCTTAAATATAAAGTTGACCTATACTAAATAATGATACCAATAATACTTAGAGCTACTCTATATCATGGTTGCCACTCGTTTTTTCAAATTTTTTTCCAGGTTTTCCAAATTTCTTCCAGGTTTTTTAAAGTGAACATTTTTGGGTCTATTTTTAGTTTGAAGTTAATTTCTATAAAAGAAACTGTGTTAAATAGTACAAAACATTTATAAGATGCTGTAAAGTTGCTTTAAATGTGTTTTTAATAAATAAAATTTCTGATGATGACAAAAAATCTCATTTATATTATAGATTTTTTGTGTCAAATTTAAATTTTAGTACTGAAAATATTAAAATTATTAAAAATTCCATCTTTTTTCAGGTTTTTGGATCAAAATTCCAGGTTTTTTTCAAAATATCTCAAATTGTTATTTTTGCCTAAATTGTCGAATTCCAGGTTTTTCAAGGTTTCCAGGTAAAGTGGCAACCCTGTATATAAAACAAGGCATGACAATGAATGATCATGTTGTATTAAACAACAACTACAAACACTAAAAATATATAAATAATATCATATTCTAGAAACAACTTTAAATGTGGTCAAAACTTTACAAACGAATCAATGTAACAGGAATATATTTTAAGAATATATAAAACCAAATAATCTCAACTACTTTGGATTTAAATAAAAATTAGCATAAAAATTAACATAATTAATTAAATACTTTAATTGACACAAGAAAATAATTTAAGTGTCTATTCAATATGAATAAAATGTTTACTGCAGCAGGCTGTGGCTAGCATCTCCCACTGCTTTCTGTGGCTGGTTTATACAGCAGCGTTCGTAACTTTTTGCAACATTACATCAGTAATTTCTAGTCTGCACTCTATTTTCTCCTTCTGTTAAATGTATCAAACTTACATCAGTATAAAATTTGAGCCTGCAAGCTTTCTCTTAACCGCTTGAATGAACAATGATTTTAGCTCAAAACTTCCAATCAAATCTAAACAGTAATGAATTGCAACTTGATATCTTGTTACAATGGATCTAATTAAGCGGCAGTGTTCACACAGTTGGATTAGTGGTGTAATTTTTAGTTGCAGTGAACAGTTACTTCTTAATTTGAGCTTCAGGATTTTTGTTTATTATTTTATGTAAGGTTTAATTAATAGATTTTGTTCAATGACGAAAGAGCAATTTTGTAACATTTAAAAAATTGCTTTTTTTGATTCTGGATAGTTAATTGCTAATCACTAAAGATGATGTTTTATATTTTGTAAAGATGTAAACCTCTGAGTTTCAATCTTGCAATGTTCATTTCAGGGTTTTAAATGCAATATTTAGAACCTCAGGTCACATATTGATTGAGATATCTTCGATTTACTGTTTTCAGTATATTATAGTATATCTCAATAAGTGTTGAGCTAAAAAAAGTGTTTAAAAATTCACACTAAACTAATTATTTTGCATTATGCCCATGCACAGTTTTTTATTGACCTTTATACTTTCAGTAATTTTAATCATTGAATTTTTTTTTTAATTGTAGCTACTTAGTCTTTTAAGTACAAAACAAATGCAAATGATTTGTTTTGAAACACTTTTATAAGTGGCGCTAAAAACTATAAAACAAGTTTGATATATGAAATGATGCTTTTTTTCATCAACATAACAGCTAAAATATAAGAGAACAAAAAGTATACTGTTTACAAGTAATATAATTATATTAAAAACACTACCTAGTTCTAAAAATATTTTTTAAACAATATAAATTTAGTATAATATGAGTATAAAATACAAATTTTACAGTTTTTACTTAAATTTTTTAGATTTCACACTCAATTGCATCCTTATTTTTATTTCTTCAATAACGTTTTATACATTATCTTTTAGTGTAATAATTGAACTGTAATATTTTTTTTTTTATTTTAGGTCAGTATGAATGTGAAAATAACATGTCTGATTATAAATATATTTTTTTAATTAATAACTTTTTTATACATACAAAGTACTAAAATTTAACCATTTTAATTGTCCTGGACATGACTTTAAACTCTATCCTGGTGTATGAATCGATAACCGAAAAGTTTTTTCGTACACCAGGTCCAAGGACCAACTATTTGAGCGCTTTTTTTTCGCTCAATAAACAATATTTAACAAAACAATTATTTTTGCTCTTTTTATTTATTGTTATTCTTATAATATCACAATCACAAGCACAATATGACCGCTAGGTTGTTTTTTAATGATTTGTTTTGTATTAGATTTACTGTTTACAAAATAATATTATATTTAAAGTTTTTATTTATTTTTTTTTCTGTGTTAGTACTGTACATGGCGATTAAAGCAGGAGTCAGCAAACTGAAACACCTAAACTAAAGAATGCGTCCCGTTAGGTAATTTACAGCTTAAAGCTTACATAAAAATAAAATAAAAATAAAATACACCTGGTGAAAGATTACAAATGCACTTTTAAATTAATATTTACTTTTTACTGGTGCTCTATTTTATTACATTTTGGTTAAAAATAATATTTTTATTTTGATTACCTTAAGTATTTTAAAAAGCTTCGGTTTTTATTAAGAAATTTAGCCCGCAACTTATTTAAGTCTGCATTTAACATTTAGTAGAATTTTATAATATTTAGGAGTTAATTTTTAAAAATAATTTAACACAACTGTAAATAAAACAGTATGCCTTAAAATTTTCTAACTTAGTTTTTAAATAAAGTCCTTAAGAGTAATTAAGTAAAACTTTATTTTGTTATAAGTAAAATAATTTTTGTAAATTGTGTACAATGTTTAATAAAACGCATTCTCAACTTTTTTTTCTTAATTAAGTGTTTATTATCATTTATTTTAATAACTATATTTTAAGATTGTACTTACAAAAAATTGATTGAGTCAGACATTACACATAACACTATATATACTTATAGTATAGGCACCAACAATTTTTAGTATGCAGACAGAATGATTATAGACACATATTAAATTATGTATAAATGTATAAAGAAAACTCAACACCTTAATTTCATAAAATAACCTATCTACTTTATAAATTTTTCCTGGTTTTAATTACTAAAAAAAAAAAAACTTAAGTCAAAAATTTTGCAAACTTATTTATTTTTGTAAGTTTTTGAACGAAATAAAACTCTAAGTATCTAGTCTTACGACTTGGTGCATAAAAAACATTTCGGTTATCGAATCGCACATCACGGATACCTTTTAATGTCTTGTCAGAGCAGAGATGTTAAATCGCAGAGCACAAAATCCCCGCAGTAGAATAAAAAAATAAAATCCCCGGCAATAGAATTAAAATTTCTTATGAAAGAAAAAGCTGTATTTTACAAGTTGAGAACATAAAAGTTTCATATATTCAGTTACACCAACATATTTAAAACCATATTGTTTTTATAAATATGAATGCCTTAAATGTAAGTTTATGTTTTTTATTTTCATAAGGTTAATTTTAGTCACTTTATTGTTAATTTAATCATAACTACCTTTTAACCTTATAGTTGTAGGTAATGTTTGGTTAGAAAAATTAAAGAAAAGTATCTTCCACTTATTTAAATGGTTAATAAACTAAAAACATTGTAGCTTTGGAACTAATTGATGTTAAGTTAATTGGGAGCCGATCATTTCTAACCCGCTATCATTTCTAACCCGATCATTTCTAATCCGATCACTTCTAACCCGATCACTTCTAACCCGATCATTTCTAACCCGATCACTTCTAACCCGATCACTTCTAACCCGATCACTTCTGACCCGATCACTTCTAACCCAATCACTTCTAACCCGATCATTTCTAACCCGATCACTTCTAACCCGATCACTTCTAACCCAATCATTTCTAACCCGATCACTTCTAACCCGATCATTTCTAACCCGATCACTTCTAACCCGATCACTTCCAACCCGATCACTTCTTACCCGATCACTTCTAACCCGATCATTTCTAACCCGATCATTTCTAGCCCGATCATTTCTAACCCGATCATTTCTAACCCGATCACTTCTAACCCAATCATTTCTAACAAGATCATTTCTAACCCAATCTTTTCTAACCCAATTAAACCCGATCATTTCTAACCCGATTACTTCTAACCCGATCATTTCTAACCCGATCGTTTCTAACCCATTTTATTTATGTTACGTTTTTATTTTTTAGTCTAAATTTTATGCAAAAATAAACTAGTCTTAATAAATTATTAGAATGATAATAAAAAAATTAAACTTTTAGTTACTTTAAACATAATGATTTTATTGTGTTACGTAAAAATATTTTTAGTATAAATTTTAATTTTAGTATTAACATAACATAATCTTAATATATTTTTATTACCTCATTATCCTACACATATTTTTAGTCTTTTTCTATTATTTTTTTTTTGTTTTTTCAACACACTTTAAGAGACGTTTTTCGTTAATCATATACAATTTACTAAGTTGTTTACCTTAAAGTATTTTGAACACTTCTTTGTAGGATTTTAAAATAAGCAGTGATAATTATATCTTAGTTGGATCTTATTGTATTTAACGTGACTAAAATAGTTTTAAGATAAGCAAATTTTTAAAAATCAACTCTTACAATTGTAATATTCAGATACAAAAACTTTTATATTACGGTTTAAAAACTGCATTAAAAGTCTTACGTAAGTGTTTTGTTATTGCTACTAATGTATTAACCTTTTATAGTAGGGTAGTTTTAAGTTTCATCTTAATAACTTATACAAATTGTTATGCAATTTGCATAGGCCTATTAAGATAATGGAGTTAAAACAAACATTAGGAGAAGCTAAAAACTTTAATTATATTAAGTTGAAAAGCATGGTTTTTATTAGAAACTAGCTATTAAAACAGTTATGTTATATAACTAACCCGCAAAAGTTGTTATGTCGATTGACCGTCTGGATTTCACATCATTAATAAATTCCTACTTAGTTATAGAGCAAAAAAAAAATTGTTTAAAACTAACAGTTAAACAGACAAGTTTGTTTGTATAACAAGTTCGAGGGTAATTAAATCTCGCCTATGTTTTAATTGCGAATTAAATTAGTACTTTAATTGACAAACACTTCTTTAAAATTACTTTATTATTAGCAGTTGAAATAACGTAAAACAAAATAAGTATTGAAAATAAAACATTTTGAAATAGAATAATAAAATAGTTATAGTTGAGTTAAGTATAATTATGAGCAGAATTTAAAAAAAAATCCATTAAGTTCTTTGTTTGTTTTAATCAAATATTTTTCCAGACGATTATTACACTAAACACATTTATTTTTTATTCATTACAGTAAAGCCAGCTTGCAGTCTATTGATTTTATTCTCGGTGGTTTTTTGCACCTCTAAATTTCTATAAATATGATGAGCTTTTTCTTTATTAAAAATTTAAACCTATATAATAGGTTTCACAATACAAACTGGTTTTATTATTTTGTTATAAGTTATTAAGTTATATAGTTTAATCTAGTAATTTATACTTACATTTCAAATATAATGATCGCTAAATAATCTAAAGTTTTTGTATTTTTGAAAACATGTTAAACAATAACTTTCAAAAGATGTCAAGAAAATTATTTTAGAAATATCTACTATTAATCGTGAGAATGATCGTGTTTTAGGAAGTTTAAATTTTGAAAACTTTTAAATTTTTATGAAAAATGTAAATTTATTTTTCCCTACATAAATTTTATTTCAAAAGAAAAAGTTAAAATGCGTAATAATAAGTTTTCGACACTAAACTTTCATAGTTAAGTCTATTACAACTAAATATAACTTAATTGCACTTAATCTTTATATACAGTTTACAGGTTGATTTAAGAATTAAAATTAAATTAAAGTTCGAGTAAATGACAAGTTCTGAATATTTAAAAAACCTTCTACCTCTATTTTTGGCTTTATATTAAACAGTATACACTTTCGTTTAAAGAACTTAGAATTTAATGATATTAGTTTTAAATGAAACCACTATTATAATTACAATTACTAAAATTTATTAACTTTATTATTTAAATTTTCATAAACGCTGATATTAATATTTTTAAAAAGTTGTATTTCATATAAATTCTCCCTGATTTTGGAGGCAAATTGGTAATCTGGTTTCTACCCTTAAAAAAATATATTAAACATATAGAATCATTTCAAAAGAAAGTACATAATAGACTTTAACCGCTGCGATACTCATTATATTTCTTACATTGACGACTATCAAAACTTAATATTCAATCTTTAGAATACAAAAGACTTATACTTTTCCTAATGCTTTTTAAAACTAATTAACTACACTAAATTATGATCCAATTTTAAACCTTATTGTCAAAACAATAAATGAATCAATTGATATCAACAATTAATTTTCAACAAAAGCTATCTGAACATTAGGTTTTATTTTAAACAAAATAAACTATACTTCAAAAAAAACAATTTTGTTGAGATTTTTTTTTAAACAAATCCTTATCTTTAAAAAATAATGAAGTAATATATTAATACAGATCGGCTAAATAAATTTCGGGTTAGATATGACGGGTTAGAAACGATCGGGTTTGAAATAATCGGGTTAGATATGATCGGGTTAGAAATGATCGGGTTAGAAACGATCGGGTTTAATCGGGTTAGAAGTGATCGGGTTAGAAGTGATCGGGTTAGAAGTGATTGGGTTAGAATTGATCGGGTTAGAAGTGATCGGGTTAGAAGTGATCGGGTTAGAAGTGATTGGGTTAGAAATGATCGGGTTAGAAATGATCGGGTTACAAGTGATCGGGTTAGAAATGATCGGGTTAGAAGTGATCGGGTTACAAGTGATCGGGTTAGAAGTGATCGGGTTAGAAGTGATCGGGTTAGAAATGATCGGGTTAGAAGTGATCGGGTTAGAATTGATCGGGTTAGAAGTGATCGGGTTAGAAGTGATCGGGTTAGAAGTGATCGGGTTAGAAGTGATCGGGTTAGAAATGATCGGGTTAGAAATGATCGGGTTAGAAATGATCAGGTTAGAAATGATAGCGAGTTAGAAATGATAGTAAACCAGTTAATTTATTATTTGATTTTTTTTTTCCAAAAATTAGATGAAATAGACAATTTTTTTTTTCTTATATCCTACTTTTATCAAATTATTTGAATTTTTAAACTTGAAAATAAAGTTTGATTATTATAATTTTTTAAGATTCATTATAAATTATTTTATTAAGACATAGATTTCACTTAAAAGTAATTTGAATATAATTTATTATTTTTGTTTACAAACTTGAAACTACTTTTTGCTAAGTAAAAATCTATTTAAAATTTTTAATATTTAATGTGGCAAATTTATTGAGTCTTTTTTTATTATAATTAGGTAATTTATCTAAAAAAAAATTATACCTGAAAGTTTTAGTGTACAACTCAAGGTTTTTACGACTAGTTTTGTAAATTAAGCAGAGTTGAAACAAGGTCAGGAAAAGTCAGAAAACTCAGGAAAAGCAGAAAAAAAAGACAAATAACAAGAATAGTAAGATTTTTTTTTAACAGTCAGGAAGTTTAACTAAATATTAAAAAATACCAGATTTTGTCAGTTTAAATTTACTGAATTCCTTATATTCAAAAACAAGTCTTTGAATGGTAAAGAATTAATTAAAATTCTTTAAAGTGTGATTAAAATTGAAAAAATTTCCAAGAATTTTACAAAATTACTTAATTATCAATGCCTTCATCTTGTAAAATTAAATGTATATCCTTTATAAAACTGCTAAATGTTTCTATTAAAATATTCTAAAACTACCCTACTTGAACAAGCAGTTTTTGTATGCAGTTTGATAATCTGTAGCATTTCTTAGTAAAACAATGATAATACACATAAGTTTATCTAGCATTTTTAAAATTTAATTGTTTTTTTTTAGGTGAATGAATTATTTCATTTTAATTTAACACTAGGTTTAGTGTTTTGGGTAATAAGTTTATGTGTATAATCTACCTGTTTATAATTTTTTCAAAATTGTTTATATTTAAAAAAAAATTATAAAAGAGGTGAATTTCATAGTTAGTTTAATTATTTATAGTATATTGTAGAATAGCTGTCTTTTAATATTTTTACATAAATAAGGGTAAAATATTCACCTCAATATGTTACATGCAATGTTTAATCTTTTCTCTAATAAATAGAACTGTTCTAGATTTTAAAATGTAGTTTAAAAATAAATTAATTTAAATTAAAAATTAATAATTTGCCAAGGTTTATGTTGCACTAATAACAAGGATGAAAAATAGTTTCACCATTATAATGAAAATTTTATTTATAAAAATAATATATATTATTAAATTTTAACTACATTTAAAAATCTAAAAACAATTTTTCATTAACAATAAACTTGTTTTTAAAGCCTGGCGTTGGTTTAATTGTTCTATTTTTATAGATTGAATTTAACCAAAATTATTATGGCCCATTAAAAATTGTTGTTAATGAGAAATAAAAGAAAAAAAAAATTGACTTTTAAGATCATAGGAGGATGAAAATATTTTTTAACATTTTGATATTAATTTGTTTTTTTATTAAGCATAACCATATCATTAATATTTCAAAGAACTTTTCCTGAAAATTTTTAAAATTTAAAAACTTTTATAAATATATTAAGATGTTGAAACATTTAAATTTGTGGTACCTTGAAGAAATTATGTATTTTTTTTAAACACATGATACAAAAAATTATAGTCAATAAACAAAAATGTTAATTAAAACTTAAAATCACAGAAATTTTTTTTTTGTACTTTATAAGTTTTTTTTTTTTTAAAGCATTAAGCTGAAGAACTTTATTTTTGTTATAAAAGAAAGAGCTTATGTATAAAATTAATATGATATAATGTTTTAATTTTACAAACAAAATGTTATAATAATAAAGTACAATGTAAATTAAAAATTTTAAAAGTTAACTTTTTACTAATTTTATTAAAACAAAAGTAAAAAAAAAATAACTAATGAAATTTTAATATAAGGTAAAAAATGTGAAAAGGTTAGTTACAAATTGTTACTTTAGCATTTTAGTTGCTATAGTAAACAGCTGATATTAACAGCTGTAATTAACTGGCATCTTGATTATAACATGACTGTGTCAGAGTTAAGAGAACTTCACAGAACTTTTAAGGTCCAAGAAATTTCAGCTGTTTCATAGGAAATTTCTCAAATAATTTTTTATATAACATTTGTTTAAACTAACGGTAGCTTCGTTATAATTAAATAAGATGATCAATAAAACTTATTTATTGTTACTACTACTTAAAAGTTAAAGACGTTATTAAAATCTTTCGTGTGCTCTTATCAGTAAAAAATAGCCATTTTGTTTCAAAACAACAAGCCACAGTTGCTGTTTACAAAAAGTTGTTCTTTGAAATAACACAAATGCATTTGTCTTAGGAGAAATGTGAATGTGTTTACCTTAGAGATTTAAAAAGCTTATTGTGTGGCTGAAGCAGGAAGTGTTTGCTTTGCAACTAGTTTTTGAGAATTTAGATTTAATTTTTTTACAAAAAACATATAAAGTAAAGACACTAGTAGAATACATGAACACAATAGTTGATTAAATAATACTCCACCTAACAACAAATTAACAGTAGATTTTGGAAGTCACCATTCTACTGAAAGAAATGTATATTGAAAAGAATAGTATTTAATCAAAAAAAAGCAATCTTTATTTACAATCTTTTATATAAACTGATAAGCAGTGAGTTGATAGCAAAACTGAAATTTGAATTTAAAAATTCTGTGAAACTTTGAAAATATTAGTTAAAAAATAGAGAAGATAGACTTTGGTAAAATAGTATTTTTTCAATGTTATGGTTTTCTCCTTCAATAAGAACCTGTTAGACTCACCTACCTTGATTGCTTATATCTCAAAATTTAATAAGAATTTTCTAAAGCGGTAAATTTATTTTAAGGCTAAGATTAAAGTTCACAAAATAAGATCTAGTTGTAAGATATAAGGCTGATCCCATAATGCCCTTATACATAACGACACCTTTTTTGATACTGAAGTAATTTTATAACTAAAATTAAGGGTCTAGAGGGGTCCACATTTATTTTACAAGTTTATCTTGTTTTATAGAGTTTTATCTGAGCTTTGATTTTAATTATCACAACCTAAACACAGTTGATTAAACTTTTAAAATGGTACAAACCATTTTTTTTATACATATAAAAACGTTTAGTAAATTTTTCAGAAAAACATTTTGTTATTAATGTATAAATTTTATAACAATTTTTTCTTTTAAAATACTTAGTTTTTGTTTAACAATCAACTTACAAAATTACTATTTTTATGTTTTAGTCTTGACATTTTCTGATTAGATCATTTTTTTTGTATACTATTAATACAACATGAGAAGACCACAAATAAAATAAATTAATTATGTTAATAGCTTATGAACTATGAACATTAAATTGAAGTTTTTTAATTAGTTTGATTAATGATTTGTATAATTTTATAATTTTTTATTTGTATTTTAAGTCTTACAAAATTATGTAAATTTATCTTGTAGCCTTCAGAAGTTATATTGCATAACAATTTTTTATATAAAATTATTTTATTTTGTAAAATATAAACACAGGTTTACTTGTATGTAATAGTAAGATGGACTCAAGACATCTAATTAAGCTGATAATTAACCAGTCTGGCAAGAGTTTCAGCAAAACAAAACTGAATCTTGGTTCCAACAGCTTCAGTGGAATCGCCTTTTCACCAATTGTTAGTGGCCAAGTTAGTATGAATATTAGTAAACTTGTTAATGTTTTCTCCCTTTTTTACTACTTAAACTGTTATTAAACAGTCTTTCATACTATTTGCTGAATAAATAATGTTTAACTACTGCAGTTTTTGTTCATCTAGACTTTAATTTTATTGTCATTATGTTAGCAAGTTTAGAACAAAAGTAATATGTGTATCTGTTTTATTTGTATTTGGTTTGTGTGCAAGCCCATTCAAATTTGGAAAATTCAAATTGGGAAAATTCAAATTCTGAAAAAATATTTGACAGGCCATATTTCAAAAAGTAATATGTATTTCTAGACAATATAAAATGCTGTTGTAACTTAACAAATTACGTACAAAAATTCTTTTTTGAAAGAACAAAATATTTTTTTAGAAATGGCTAAAATAATAATTAAAATATAGTAATTATTAGTATTTAAAAAAAATCTTTTCAATAAATTTTATTTTCATTATTTTAAAAATACTATTATCTTATGAATTAGACCTACAAGCATTGGGATTTTTTTAAAAATATGTTTTACTATTTGAGATATGGCTTCTTAAACATTTTTTTACAAATTTAAATTTTTCAAATTTAATTGTCGTGTTACTGGTGTGTATACAATTTATATGGCACTTTTACAGTACCTATTACTTATTCACTAATTTAAAGATTTTTAATTATACTTTGTATTCAAAATTAAAGCTGATTGATTTAATAATTGCAATCATTTTAGGAAGTATAAGAATAAAATAAAGCTTTGCAAGTTTTAAAGTTTCAGTTTGTTGAAACACATATTGTTTAATTTAACTATAATGTATATACTTCTTTTTTTTAATATTTAAGTTAGTATAAATTTTAGTAACTTGTTACTATTCTTTTTGGTTTACCATTTCTTTTACAGATTTCATTTTGTTATTTTTCATAAATAAAACAATGACTTTTAATTTTTATAGTTTTGGCAATAGCAACTTTTTACAATATACTTATAACAACAAACCTTATAATATCTAGTTTTTGTAATAAAGAGTTTCAACAAAATATGGTTTATGCCACATTTATACTGGTTTTAATTTTTGTGGGCTTAAGTTTTCCAACCCGTAAGTTAACATATTGTATATATGTATTTATCTAAACATATAAATTATATTATTATGGTTTTATGTTGTGTTTTGAATATTTAAGTAAACTATTTATATAAAAATCTTAGATTACTGCAAGGATATTATATATGTATTTTTAAACATGTAAGTTATATACTTTAGATTTTTATTTTTTATTTATTTTCAGGTTTCTGCAAGATTGTATAGTTCTGAATCTCCTGAAGTTCCCGAAGGTTTGTTTATTTATTATAATTCTTGTAAAAAAAGTTTATTGTTATAAAATTTTTATTATTAGTTATGTAAATAATCATAAAAATTAAAATAACATCAAAAAACATTTACTAATTAATTCATTATAAAGTTTTTAATAAATTATAATATACAAATAAATTTTTTATTTGTTTATTTATGTGTAAATATTGTTAAAAATGATAATAATAATTTGTGGTTTACTAAGTAAATTAGGTTTATGTTAATTTTAAAAATGGGAATGTTTTTGAATAAGCAGTTCCACAAAAGCTCTTTTTATTTTAAAATAAGCTAAATTACTCTAACTGAGTTTTATATTATTCTGATTTAATTTTTAGCTTAAGTTGGTAAGATGCCTCAATTAAGCTTTTATGGGAGATTGATAAATTTACAAATAAAACTGTATAAACTTATGTTGAAAAAAAAAAAAACTGTTTTTATAAAGTTTTCTTGTTTTGTGATAAAATATTTATAAAATACTAACAAAGTTTAAAAATCCACAACTTAAATGTACCTAAATAAAAATACTGTTTTATATTTTGTAGAAGGAACGCTTGTTACAACTTTTAATGTATAAAATGAGAACTGCAAATGTTTTGTTATTTTAAGTTACTTTTACTATTTTTATACTCACTTAGATGGGAGGAACAAACAACAAAAATAATTTTAGAATATTTTAGAAATTTGGTTCAAATTATTTGTACTTTTTTTTCTTTCAATTTAGTGGAAGGAATTCTTGTAAAATATCAACAGACGAAATTTCAAAGTAGTGCACAAATTTAATTAGTTAAAATTACTTTTACATTTTTTTCCGTAGAAAGATTGTTTGTGGTATATAGTTTGAAATTTAATGAAAACTTTTCTTAAAGTTTTCACAAGTTAGTAAATTTTTTAAAATAAAAAAATTTTATTTATTTTGATAGCATAAATACCAATGCACAAAATTTTCACAATGTTATATACTTTTAGTTAATTTAAAATCCCAGTTCTATTTTTTATTAACATTTTTATTATTATTGCAAATTTGTTGTCAATGGGAAATATAATAAGTTTTTGTAAATATCTAATTAACATTAAAGTGTATATTTAGTTCAATTTATTTGTATTACTTTATTTAGAATTTTTCAATATACGTAAGATACCAACAAAATAAGTTGTATTTTTGTAATTATTTAAAAATACTTTAGAATTTAATATAACTTTTGTAGAAGGAATTTGTGTGAAATACCAATAAATAAATTTTTAACCATTTGAAAATACTTATAATATTTTATTGTAACTTTCACAGAAGGAATATACGTCAAATGTTAACACGGACTTACTAAAATTTGAATTTAATAGAATTTTATATAAATTTAAAACTTGTAATTAATCACATATGAAATTATTGTAAATTACCAACAATAAAGTTGTATTTTTTTTTTGAAAATACTTATAAAACTTTATAACTTTTACAGAAGGAATATATGTCAAATACCAACACGGATTCCCCAAAATGGACCTCAAACTTCCGTCCAGACAAGAGTACTGCACTTTCACACTGAAACCAGTAACTTCAAATGTGTCTGATCTCATAAGTGATATCAAGAACGAGGATCCTGGTATTGACAGGGCTTGCGTATACTCAACTGGTTTGTGAAAAATACATTAATTAATTTACACTTACTTTAACTTAAAAGTCATTGTTAAAATAGTTTTGAAAAATTTGAGTTATTAGTTCGATTGTATTGACAGAAATTGTGTCTACTTAAGTGGTAAAGTATTAAATAATAGTTTTTAGTTTAACCTAACATTTTGATAGAGTAAAGGTATAGTATGTTAGATATTGTCAGGTTGTGTTTACTCTACTGGTTTGTAATTTAAAATAATGTGGTATGAAGTACTTGAAACATATAATTAAAATACTGATACGGAACTCATTTTTTTGGTATCAGTAGGGTTTTTATTGTTATAAAGTATAAGTTATTATATATTTTTTTTAAAGTTGATTTTATTTTATAGTTTTTTGATTAACTAGTAGTTGCTTTTTACCAATTTCTTGAAACTAAATTAGTTTTTGACATATCGGAGTACCAAGTGGAAGAGTTAAATTTAAGTTAACAATTAAGCTACCAATTTAAGTTTTTAGATGAATATTTATACAAAACAAAATTTCAATATCTTATACTTAATATTTTTTACTTTTTAGATGGCAAGAGAATAGCTTCAAGCACCAACATTGGAAACTTGTTAGCTGAAGATTTTGTATTGAGCATCAATGACAAGAAAATTAATGTTTCTGTGCCACCTACTGTGAATGCAGGTTAAACTTTGATTTATTTTGTTGATAGCTATAAAGTTGTATTTTCAAACAATTAACGATTAAGTTTACTAAAAATTAAAATTGACAAGAAAATTAATGTTTTGTACTTCCCTCTATCAATGCAGGTTTATTAAATGTTTAGTTATATAAGTAGTTAACAATAGAGTTTGAGAAAACATCTTTTTTAATAGCTCAAACTTTAATCGTTGTTCAATAAATGAGAAAAATGTTTTGACATTCTTGATTAATTTGTGTAAATTATGAGGTGATTTAGCTTCTTTAATAATTTTTCTCAATTTTTTTTAGTTTTTAGCTGAAAATCACACAAAATAAAGAGAGTTTATAGTTTAGTAAGTTTTTTGTTTGTTTTATTTTTTTACAAAGCAAAGTAAAACTTAAAAAGAACAAACATATTATTTCCAAAAATGGTACAAAGTCATTTTGTAAAAGAAAATAGATCCTACGTTTTTTACATAATTTATCATAATTAAGTTTTGACAAAAATCCATTACCTTTGACTTTTTAGCGTCCAAAAACCATGACAATTATTGAATTGTTTTCCAAGAAAAATTCTGTGTGATTTATAACATAAGCTCTTTTTCTATGTAAATTGTTTCAACTATGTTTTAAACTTTTATTTTTTTTAGGTAGTTAGTTTTTTAATGGTCTAAAATTATATTTCAGGTGTATGTTTGTATAAATTATTAAACTCATTGTCTTGTAAGTTCTATTAAAAAATTTCATTTTAGTTATTGCAATATCATCTAAGAAAATATATTTTTTATTAATACATAAGCATTATTTTATTTGAATATAAATTATTTGTGTTTTCTTAATAGCAGTTTTGCTAACTGTTTGTTTAACTTGTTTTAACAAAATGAAAGTTTTAAGTTAAAATCTAAATTTTATACAACAATTTTTATACATGTTTCATATTTTTGTACGAATTTCTGTTGTTTTTTATTTGTTTTTATTGAAAAATAAGTATTAAGATATGATTTTGAATATGTCTTCAAATTAAATTTGTAAATTAATCAATCTAGTTTGTTATAAAATAACTAGTTTGGAGTTTTTTAATATTTAAACTTTTTGTTTCACTTATTAAGTTATTTTCAATCAGCATCAAAGCAAGTTTATTATTAAAAATAAAATTTTAGAAATTAGATCAACTTATAAAAATTAACAAAGTTTTAGTAATAATTATTTATTTTATGTTTTATGTTACCTTTTAATAAAATATCATTTGTGTTTTCTTGAGTTTGATGTTCACGTAGTATTGGGCGTAACGTTTGGCATTTAGTTTCAAAAAAAACTTTATTAATATTAATTTGATCAACTTTTGTGTGACGTTAATGAAATTAAATATTTATAAAATTTTCGTCATTTTGAAAATTATTTGAAGCATAACAATTCTTTCTAGCCTTAAATTAATTGTAATAGTGTTACAAAATATTAAGAAAAATTAAAGACAGTTTTTGATATTAAAAATTTATCTTTTCAACATATTTTATGACATTAATGATATTGATTATCGTGCTATAAAATTTTTATTTACTATATACAGTACCTTATAACAAATCAAGTAACATGTTCATAGATTTTATTTTTATGTTTGTTAAAATTTTTATAGTTGTCTGTTCTGTAGTTGTTATATTCAAAATAAATTTTTATTAAATTAAATATGAGACAAACACAAAATACAACTAATTTTAATAATAATTAAGTAAAAACCTTTTTCTTTTAACATATAAAAAGATTCAACAATCATTAAATTTTGTTTTTAGCAATTTTTCGAATGATGTCGAAACAATTACACTATTGCAAGTTTTAATCTTAAATTTCTTAAACATTCCAACAAATATTTTGTTGAATATTTTATCTATTTTTATGTTTTAATAGATGAAGATGAACCAAACACAGCAGTCAACCAAGCTTCAACTTTTAAAAATAATAATTTTGATATTTATTACAAAAAATTTCAATTTTTTAAGATATAACTTTATGACTGAATTATTGTTTGCATTATTTTTTTTGATATTTTAGATATTATTTTGTTAATTTTATTTAATAGATGAAGACGAAACAAACGCAGAAGTGATGCAAAATTTCGACGGAGTAAGAACGAGGATAAGTCAGCTTTATTCGAAGTTGAATAGTGGTGAACATCAGCTTAAACAGGAACAAAATTTGATGAAAAAATTGGAATTATTAAAAGAAGAAGTACTACCACTGCAAGCTGTAAGTTATTTTGTTTTAGTAATTAAAATGTGATGTTTTTTTTTAACAAGTTTTACAACAATTGTTCTGTTACTTTAACTAAATATATTAGTTATATAGTTGTGCTTTAACTTATTGAAGGAAAAAAAACTTTATATAATGTTGTCGTATTTACGGTGAACTTTATTAGTCATATATAAGTATAAGTAAATAAATACATGTTTTATTTCACTGATAATTTTTCTTAAATATATTTTTAATTTTTAGTAAAAATCTTTGCAAATTTATAAGTTGTATATTTTTAACAAATAAAAGTTTATGTTTGTCATAATTGTTTGTTTGTCAGTTCAAAATTAATTTGATTGAAAAGTTTTATTGTAAAGCTTTATTGCATCTAATAAGACAACGTCTATACATTCACTCATAATTTTGATTTAAAGATATTTGAATTTAGGCATTGTTAAGCTTTCAGCTTTGTGTATTGTTATTTTATCTATTGTTGATAATATATTTTTGCTTGATCTACTTTAAAATGTAAAGATTTAAATAAAAATCATTGAAAGTTTAATACTTATACATTATATCTAATGTATATGATAAGTTAATATTTAACTGTTCTTTAAAATGTACAAATTTAGATAAAAATAATTAAAAACTTGTTATTTTAAAACTGTTGTTAAAAATGTTTGCATTGCTTGCATAATTGTTGTGTTAAATGTAGATAATAAGTCATATTTTTGTTTTAACTGTATGAGTTTAAAGATAAATACTTGAAAATGTCATTTAAATTTACTTAATTTAAACATAAATTAGTTTGCATTGCTCAGTAAACTTTAAAAGCTTTTTTTTTTGAATTTTTAAAATTACAACATATATATATATTCTTAATATTTCAAAAAAGAATAATACAGTTTTTCAAACTAGCTAAATATTCTCTACAAAAACGTTATTAAACTC
The DNA here is from genome assembly GCF_965202585.1 of Thalia democratica. NCBI lineage: Eukaryota > Metazoa > Chordata > Thaliacea > Salpida > Salpidae > Thalia > Thalia democratica. Next base: position 5,353,165 of record NC_139166.1, read on the forward strand.
AAATAGTAGTTGAATGTTCAAAAAAGCAAAATACTAGTTTAGCAAACATATTTTACAACTTAATGACTTTAACGACATACCCATTAGCTAATGTGAATTTAAAAGTTTTAAGTTTTAAAGGTTTAAAAGTTTTAAAACTTAATTTTTCGTTTAAAACCAAAAAATCTACTTTCAATTTCTTATTTGAAATTAAACCTATCAGTGTGACTATTTTATACACAGTTATTTGTTATTATTAATTAAAATTTAAACCACACTAAAGCATTGAAATATTTTATGACATAATTTTACTGTAAAAGTGTTGCACTAAAATTTCTATAGTAGGACGTAAAACTTATTGATTTAAAACTACTTTTTTTGACTGTATTATAACATGTTTTATATAATAATGTGTTTTACTAAACATATAAAAGTATAAATGTATAGTTTTTTTTTTCACTGATGATTCTAATAAAAATATTTTAAAAATCTTTTTAATAAAAGTGTATTTAAAAAAGATAAAAGTGTACTTATTTTGGAATTTTTTGTACTATTCTTTAATTAATTTGATTAAAATGTTATGTCGTTAATCTGTATTGTATCTACCAACGTAAATGCAGTCATTCAACTTTTAATTTGTAGATATTTCAAGTTGAGCATTGTTAAGCTGTCAGCTTTGTGTATTGTTATTATATCTATTGTAGGTAAATAGTTATTGTTTGACTGTACTTTTAAATGTAAAATCCAAGATTAATAGTCGATAATGTTATTCTAATTTGTTTATTTTAAACATAATTTATTTTGCATTGATCAGTTCTTAAATTATAAAATCAACTTTTTTTGAAGTTTTAAAATTACAATATGTATTTTTTTAATATTCAAAATAACATAATACAGTTTTTAAACTAGTTAAAAATTTCTAAAAAAGTACTATTAAACTCATAAAGTAGCTGAATATTCAAAAAAGCAAAATGCTAGTTTAACAAACATATATTACAACTTAATGACTTTAACGACATACCCATTAGCTAATGTGAAGTTTTCGTTTACAAGCAAATAAACTACTTTCAATTTCTTAATGAACTTAAAAGCTTATGTTTAATTTTAAATACATTAAGTATTTAAACATAATTTAAGGTATATAACTTTCAGAATTTATCTTTTAAAAAGTATAACAGTATCCGTACTAAAAAACTTCAAGATTATTATTTTTTGCTTTTTATTTATTTTAATAATAAATATTACAAAGAACAACACCTTTTACATGAATCAAATAAATATTTTATATATTAATTTTTACAGATTAGAGTTAGATATAAACAAAGAGCTGTTCAAAAAGCAAAAATTTTAATTTTATTTATTTTGTGCTATTTATTTTAATAAGTATTTTATTTTTATAGATTCGAGATAGATGTGAGCAAAGAGCAGTCCAAAGAACAAAACTTTTGATGGTCGGAGGAATGGCAGCAATGGCATTTCAGTATGGATTTCTTGCTAGGTAAAAAGTTAATTAATAAAGTTCAGTTAATACAAACATGATACATAATTATTTTTAATAAATTAAGTTTCAATAAATTTTCAGTGTGGATTTCTTGTTAGGTAGATATAAAAGTTCATACTATATTAAAATTTTAAATATAATTTCTATGAGTTTCGGTAGATATTAATTATATGATACTTATTTTTAGGTTATTTACTTTATTCATTATTTTTAAGTATATCATATATGGTGTGGAAATATCATTAAAAGTTTTGCTCACATTTTCAAAGCATTTGGACAAAATTTATTTTTTTTTTACTTTCTTTACTAGTTCAATCTTGTGAAAACTTTTGGAATAAATAATTATAACATAATTTTTTTTACATTCACTTTTACAAATACAGTTAAACATTTATACTTCTTTCATAAGGTTTTTCTCTGCATTTATTATAATTTCAGGTTTAAGTTCAAATATTTCAAGTTTTCGCTTTTAAAAAATCCCTTACCAGAACTTAAAGTTTTTGCTTATTTTAAATAGATTTTTTCTCAAACTAACATTTCAAGTTTTTGCTTTTTTTCCAGACTTACCTGGTGGGAGTACTCTTGGGATATTATGGAACCTGTTACTTATTTCGTAACTGCTGGACAAGCAATTATCATGTATGGATATTTCCTATTAACACAACAAGTAAGTAAAGACTTTTAAATATTTATTTGTAATATTTGTTGTAACTTATTTTGTAACTGGTGGACAAGCTATTATCATGTATGGATTTTTCTTATTAACACAACAGGTAGTTATATATATATTTAAATATTTATTTGTTTTATTTTTATTATATATTCTGTTACTGCTGGACAAGCTATTGATATATTTGGATATTTCTTTTTAACATAACAAGTAAGTATAAGTATTTATTAAAGTTAATTTTTATAAAAAGAATATTAAATTGTTTAAGAACAATAATGTTTAAATTGAACATCTAATAAAAGTCATAAAAAAATGTAAACTATATTTCATGCTTTGGCTATCTATTTTGAACAACTAAGTGTTTAGCAAAAAGTCTTTTAACAACAAATGTTTTACTTTTTGTAGTTTTTTGTCAGTTACTGAGATTTTAGTTCAAGAAGTATAAAACATTCAGAGCGAAAAGATTTTTTTAAATTTAGTTGAAACTTCCAAAGCTTTTGTTTTTCAAATGCAGGTCTTTTGTCTTATTGTTTATATTTCAAACAACTTTCTGGTTAGTCATAAATTATTCAAAAAATTTCTGCTTACTTTTAACTATAAGGGCTTTCATTGTTATGAATGTGAATTATTGAAAAGTAGTTGTTTATGTCTTTGTACAGTTTTCTTTTAAGTTGTAAATTTGGCACAGTTTTTTGGTCAGTTTATATTCTAACTTCAATTGTAATATTTCACAAGTCTAGCTACTCATGCCAAAAATATAGTTTAGAAAAAGTTTGTAAAATACTTATAAACAAATATTAAACTTTATTTAGTATTGTTCCAAATATTAGCAACATGAAAATATATTATTAAGTTAAATTTAATATTTAATTTAATTCAAGAACAAAGACTTGTAAAGTAAGCTTGTTAAAATTTAGTTTATCGTTAAAAGGTGAAATCTTTACAAAAACTTTGAATGCACTTGAAGTTTTTCCCTTTTTAGTACTCAAAAACTTAAGCAGCTAAAAACTGCAGCTAAAAGCGCCTTGATAGCTGCTGAAATGAGCTTCAATTCAAAGTTTTTTGAGTTCGCTGAGTTCATATGAAAACTTTTTAAAAATTTAGAGATGCCAAGCTGAAGTGAATTGTTTATTTTTAGAGGTTTTCCTTCTGTCTGAATAAGATTTGTGTTGAATTTAGTTTGTAAACATGGTTTAGTATGAAATTAAAGCATAGTCAGCAAAAATATGTTCTAAATAAAAAACTACATTGCCTCAATAAAATAAATGAAGTTTTTATGTATAGTTTTTTAAGTGTATTAATGTATGATACTTGTTATTATTTATAGTTTTTTTTTTTTTGGTTTGGTTTTAATATATTTTTATTAGCATTTATGTAGCTAAGCGTTTTGTAGTTAAATTTTACATTTTAACTTTAATAACTGAAGTAAATTGTTTGTTTTTGGTGGTTTTACTTCTGTCTGAATATAAATTGAGTTGAGTTTTGTTTTTAAAGAAATTTTAGAATTAGCATAGTCAGCAAAACATGTTTGTATATAGAAAAAAGTGTTTTGCATAAAAAATAACATTGCTTTTAATAAAATATATAAAGTTTTTGTTTATGGTTTATTAAGTATATTAATATTTTATAATTATTATTAGTTATACTTTTTCTTTGATATCTTTTTGTTAGCATTTATGTAACTAAGCATTATGTACTAAAGTTTTATTTTTGATTTTATTATATGTCTTTTTAATGTGAACTAACTACAACTACTTACATTTACAACATAAAATAATTATGTTAAAAGTAACTTACTTCTGTCAGTTCATAACATTTTTAATTTAATATTTTCTGCTTTAAAACAATAACAAACATATTAGTTTTGTTTCCAAAAATAGCTCTTTAAAATATTTAAACTAATAGTTTTTGAAATGAAATATATACTTTAAAGTTATTAGTTTATGATGGTAGGAAAATAACATCAGTTTATAAGTAGTTACTTAATTGAAGACTTAAACACATCTAACTATAAGTTTCAGTAGTATTCAGTACTAACTTTATACAGCTATTTTATTTTAATTTAGTTTTAAAATATCTCTAGTCAAATTAATTGTTCTTTATTATTTTATTATAAAATACTTAAATTAAATAAAGTATATATTATATAGTATTTTTTTGAAAACTAAGGAACTATTTTTTTTGAAACTTAATTTCAAAATCTAATAAAATAATTTCCTTATAGCTAATTACCACTTAATTGAAAAATATTTTACTAGAACTGAATATAAATTATCTAGAGTATTTTAATAAAAATTTGATAATTTTTTTTTAGTTTTAAAGTTATTTGAAAAAAAAAACTTTTATTAAAAACTTAGTAAAGGTACTACCATAACTGACAACTAATTTTCTTCAATTAAATATACATTGTTAAAAGTATTTTTGTTGAAAACTTGAACAATTATTTCTACTAAATTTATTTTTCAAAACTTAGTAATATTACTTCCTTATCCACTTATTTTACAAGTATTATAATATTTGTATAAAAAATTCTATAGTAATTTTTTGAAAGTTTATTTAATTGTTTTAATTATAAACTTTATTTCAAAACCTTCTGTATCAAATTCTATTAAAAATACTTACTTATCACTTAATTGACAGGTATATTCTTAATACTTATACGTAATTTAGCCAGAAATCCATTACGTAATTCATACGTCATAAAGTTAAAAGTGGCTTGTACTTACAAATTTCTGACATTTTTCTTCAGAAATAATTTATTTCAAATTTTAATACAAGTTAAAGCTTTTAAAACTAATAGAAATAAGAGTTAAACAATCGTTAATAATTGATATAAAAGTAATTGTAATAACAAATTTATAACACTTTTGTTCAGTTTTTTTAAACTCAGTAAAAACCCCAACTTTTTAAAATACAAATGTAAGAACTAAATGGTCGAAGCTTCCGATTTACTTAAAAGTTAGCATTTTTGTCAAACTTTTATTTTTATTTTCTAAACTTTAAAACCTTTGATTTCAAGTATAAGCCCTCTGACGTTAATAAGTAATATAAACGGAAAAAATAATTTAACATAAATGTTGTCAACTTAATTAGGTTTGCTTAGAATAATAATTGAATACTTAATGACTGAGTATTTTATGCAGTTTTTAAAGTTTTTAAAGCAATACATTTTTAACAAACAACAGTTGGTAAATTAACAGTTGAGCTTATTTAAAACTTAAACTTTAAACTTTTCATAGTTTTCAATGAATAAAACTTTTTATTTAAACTTTAATTCGCTGAAAAGTTAATAAATTCAAAAAAAAAGTAACCTTATAAAGTTTTAATTGTATACTTTTATATCATTATAGACAGTTGTGAGTAAAAATTCATTATCAATCAAAAAAGCCGCCCAAATAATTAAAAATTAAAAAATCGTAACGGAAAATAATTATAAAACGTCGATAATAGTCTGCACTCTTAAAATAAGCTGAAACCGCATAAAATATATTTAAAATTCAAGTCTGCAACACTTTAGCAGACAGATTAATTAAGTTAAAAAAGTTGATGTAGTACTAATGAACTTACAATACTGTACTGTAGTGTGTTTGAACCCACTTAAATTTTAAATGGTTTGAGTAAGTGGGATTCGTAAAACAATTAGATAGTTGTAAAAGGATTTTAGAATGCTACAATTAGTTAAGTTTGTAATTTAAAAAAATGCTTTAGATTTTAAAAAATTTCTGTTTTGATGATAAGTTATAATTAAAACAAATTATATAAATTAAAAAAAAAGTCGAAAAGCTTTATAGTGACATCATTTATATAGCCAGTTCAGTTGAAAACCAGTGTACCCATTTTTAAATAAGATACAAACAGTTTGTACATGTGAGGTTTTTATTGAAAAATAGAAATGTTGCTAATGATTTCAAAAGGAAGCATAATATTTAAAAATGCATAAACAATGACTTAAACATTTTTTTGTTAATAACTTCAAGCTTAGGCAGATTTCTTGAAGATTTATTTGAGAAAAACACCCATTTTTGATTTTCTCTATAAAAAGTTTAGTTTGCTAAAATAAGTTGTAAAAACCAGTTGCATACAAGTATTAAAAAAATATGTTTAAAATAGCTTAAAAAAGTATTTTTTATAAACATTTATCAAAAAGTTTGATATGTTTTTTAAACATTTTTTAAAGGAATAAACTTCTTTTAAATAGTGATAACTGCAAGCAAAACTTAATTTAAATTGACTTTAACCTTTAGTTTTAAAACTAGCTTTCAGGCTTTAAAATAAAATTACTCAATACAGAAAAGTAATTTAAGTTGGTAACAAATTAAAAATAAAACATAATTTTCAGAATTAATTTGGGATTAAACAAGCTAAAACTTATCAAAACGAAAGTTTTTTGAATACTGTTTTACTTAAATAAACATTGTTGTTTTTATTTTCGTCAGTTTAAAATTATACAGATTTTTGTCTAAGTTTGAATTATCAAGATTAATACTTTCTGTGGCACTAGAACAATTAGTTATAAAGGACAGAAAAAAGTAATCTTTTATATACTAATGTGTTTTTTAAACTGGTAATTGATCAAAGGTAAGGCAAGTTTAAAAGAAATTTATTTTATTTTGGTTTATTTGAGACAAATAACAGATTAGACAGTAGGTGAAAGTTCAAATTAATTTTTTTTTTGTGAGTTCAAGCAGAGATAAAAGTACGTAGGTAAATGTTTATTAAATACTAGAAAATAAACAATAATACTAAGAATTAGATTCAAGACCATTTCAAGTGCTTTAGGAGTTTTGTTTATTTTATAGAACTTTATATGTTATGAAAAAAGCATGGAAAATTAAAAAAAAAACTTTTAAAAAAAATTATATTAATTTATACTTAATTTCATTTCTGAGCTTTTATTGTTTACAATAAAGCATTAAGTTATTTTAATTTAAACAATTTCAAGGAAACTTAAAGGCTTGAAATGTTAAAACGGTAGACTACAATTTAAAAATTAAAATCACCTTTCCTCAGGATTAGTCTGAGACATAAAGCTTAAGGTTTCTTTTCGTGAATATAAAGTGAAGTAGTTTATCTTCCTACAAAGTTAAAGGTACGAAATAAAATCGAAATATAATAAAGAAATTAAGTTAGTAAATATCGCTTTACTAAAACTTCTTTGAACCAAAAGGTTAAAATATTATATATTGTAGCTTTTAATTCTAAAGTTTTTGGAGTTAAAAGTTTTAAATAAGTTAAAAAACTTATTGCTTTTTAGATTACTTTGTATTTTCATTGCATTAAAATATACAATAAAAAACATAAAATATTAACTCAAACCAAAGTTAGCATTCCTATTGCAAAAAACATCAGTATAAAAAACCAAATCAAAGTTACTACAAATGAAAATACAAATATATAGAAAACTCAGCAATAAAACACACCTATCAAAATACACATTTGATAACAAACATTGCTTTTCACTTTTATACAAATATACCGATCAAACAATATTGTAAATTGAATAAAAGCTTTTTTATGTTTTAAACTGTGTTCGTGCAGTTTGTTTAACTTAAAAAAAATAAAAAAAATTATGCAAACATCTCAATACATTTGTTATGAATGTAATATTATGTAAGTAATAATGTACAAATAAATGCTTTTAATGTATTTACATAATTTTAAACTGTTTTAACTTATGAATTTTCAGATAAAAGTATTAATGTTATGTAATTCTCTCAGTTCTAAGATATTTTATATAAAAATGTTATGCTAATAGTAGTTTAAATGCTGTTAAGTTTTCAACCTTTTATAATCCTAAGGCAAATGTCAAAATTTAGAAAAACTAATGTAGTATTACAACACTAACCAGCATGCATATTACATAATAAACCACTGTATATACTTATATTGCTATATGAAGATGTACAATACAATATGATATTAATTATTTAATTTATCTACTTTTAATTTATCAAAAGCGTTATTGTAATTTTTATATTTTGAAACACTAACTAAGTATTAAAGCACTTATCAAATCAAAATATTTAAAATAATGTAATTAAAAAAAAATCAGTGTAAAAAAAAATAAGTAGTACTATATTGTAGATAAAACAAATAAAAAAAAGAACGTTGATAAACACTAACTTATAAGCTTGAGTTTTCGAAAAATAGCAAAATAATATCAAAAAACCTATCACTGCAATCTCTTATCCAGAAAAACAAACATTAAAATGCTCACCAGTCGTTAAAAACACCCGCAAATTTTGAAACTAGCGTTTTAAAACACCCAACGTCAAACAAACAAACATTTAATGACTGCAAACATTCAAATACAGGCGTAACAGCTATTTTCTCAATAACTTTTCCTAGTAATGGTCAAACATTAGAAGTTTTCTTTTGTTTAAAACTGAACATTACCTTTTGAATTATTTAGAACGAAATTAGTCCTTTATTTACATTGGGTTGTTTAAGTAAAATAGTTTTTCTTTTAGTTCAACTTTTTGAGCTAAAATAATATTTAGCAATTTTTGAAAAGTTTTACGGTTACTTTAAAAAATATATATGTAAAGACTTGTTTTAAATTACAAGCTCTGCTAATACAAATAGTTTGTTTTAAATAAAACTACCTTAACAACCCAATTAATTTCTTACTCAAATATGTATGTAATTAATTGTAAGAAATTTAAAACGTTTAAAATTTGACTAAAATTAAGTCCTTTATATTATTTATAAACAAAATATTTGGACTAACTATTTGTACTATGATTAAATATTGATTTTTTTTGATGACTTTTGATATGAAGCTAGATAAGTTTAAAATCGATTTTTTTTTCATAAACTGTTTATACAATCTGTTATTTTGATATTGACGTTTCTTTAATAACCTTTTCGTTTGCTTTAGTTAAAAATACTAAAATGTTATTTACGTTCATTATTGATTTAACCATTTATTTTGCTACGTTTTTCTTTGACAAAATATCTCTAGCATTTTTTTTCTGCTTCTGCTAAAGCCTTCAATGTGATAAATTTTACCAACTAAAATTGAAAAAAAAAATTGTTTAATAAAAACTTATTTTAAAGTTTTTTATGGAAGGTTTTTTTTAAGTAATATTAGAATTAAGTTAATGTTTTATTTAAATTATAGTGAAAATATTGTATTTTTAGACGTCTAACTATGTTTGTTGATGTATTTTTAATTTGAACTTACACTAGCTACTGTAGATAATATTTTCTTTTACTTTGTAAATATTTTAATTTTTATACATTGTTTTTTTTTGCTTCTAACCTATAACACAATTAATATGATTTTTTAATGAGTATTGTTTTTGAGGTAGTGTCGCTTAGTTTTTATAAAATGAACTTTTTTGAAATTAATATCTTTTTACAGGAGTATATTAATAAAACTAGCGTTAATGTAGAGCTAATTATATTTAATTATTTTAATATTTCAATACAGATAAACTTTTATTAAAATGGTAAAAAGCATCTATTTATAGATAATTATTTTAATATTTTTACAGAAATATGTTATTAAGCTAATATAAAGAAGCAATTATTTGTACTTACATATTTTATCATTATTTTCAGGACAGTATTTATAAAACTGATATAGACAAGAAAATATTCATAATTTATTTTAATATTTTTCAGGAATACGTCTACCCTGCAGCAAGAGATAGAGCTTACATAAGATTCTTCTACAAACAGGCTAAAAAAGAAAAACTTGATGTTGAAAAGTGAGTTTTATTTTTGTAAAATATTATAAATAAGCTAAAAAAGAAAACCTAGATGTTGAAAAGTTAGTTTTATTTTTGTAAAATATTATAAATCAGCTGAAAAAGGAAACCTAGATGTTGAAAAGTTAGTTTTATTCTTGTAAAATATTATAAATAAGCTAAAAAAGAAAACCTAGACGTTGAAAAGTGAGTTAAATGTTATAAATAAGCTAAAAAAGAAAACCTAGATGTTGAAAAGTTTATTTTTATTTAAGAAAATTATTGATAAGCTTAAAAAACATAGATGTTGAAAATTTGTTGATAATTCAACGAAAGTTTGGTTTAGAATAATTCAGAACACAGAGAGCTGATATAGAAGTAAAAATAGTAAATTTAAAAAAAAATTTTAGATTTAATGATAGTCAAACTAGTTCTATTAGGATTATTTTTAGTTTTTATCTTAGAATTAACAAATCGATTTAAAAAGTTTTAGTAAAAAAACAACTCAAATTGAACTGCAAAAGTTTCACACCTCGTAATTATTTCTGCTAATATGTTAGATTCATCTCCCCAGAGTTAAAATTTGTTAAAACTTTATTTTAAAAGGTTTCATAGTGTTGAATTTAAGTCCCCTGTGTTAAAATTCTATTTGGATTTTGTAAAAAATAAGTAGATCTGCTTTTAGAAAATTAAATATAATTAATGGTTTAAGCTTTAACAAAACCGCATACAGCTTTAATAAGTTTTATTGACTAAAACTCAAACCCGAGAGTTTTTATTTATAAGAAATTTTTTGTTAATAAAAAATATACTTTAAATCCCATTGGTATTACAAAACATACTGTTTTTATCTTTCGCTTAAAAATATCATCGTAGTTAACAACTCTGTAAAAACTAGTTGGTAAATTTTGTTTTTTCAACTGTTAATTATTTATTTATATAGTTTATTTAAAACAAACTGTGGTTTTTATGCAGTGAGCAACATTCACGAACAATAAAATAAAGTTTATAGAAAATTAAAACAATAGTAGAAGATTTATTTATGAGTAGATTAGATATGACAAAAATAAAAGTTACATTTGTCAATAATAAGTATAAAAAAGTTTCAAAAAGTCATTGAAAAATTTAATGATGTATAATATTTTCATTATAAAGCAAAAAATATTTACCAAGTAAAAAACATGAAAAAAATTATTTCTAATTATTTTTATGAGTAGTCTAAGGTTTAGGAAATTGTTGAAAAATTTAATTGTGTACCTTTAAAACCTCTGAAAATGATAAGAAGTTTGTAAAAAGTCACTGAAAGTTTAAATCCTTTATTTTAATCCGTTTAATTTTAAAATCCCATGAACGTTTTTCCTGTTTGAGTCAGATAAATCAATAAGCCCGTCAAAAGTTTTATTCATTTTATAAATGCTGAAAGATTAGCAAACTTTTTGTGGTTGTTAAACAGAAGTTAAGGATACTGAAAATCACCTATTGAAATTAGATTTTTTGTGTTATTTTTTTAGTTTAATTGGTTTTTAAATTAATCTTTACCAAAACATTTTTTCGTTTAAGTTTACTTGGACCAAATAAATAAATTTCAGTACCAATTTAACTGTATTGTTTAAAGTATTTTTTTCAAAATGTTATAATTAGTTTCTCATCTATTTTTTAATTGTGAATGAAAATACACTTAAAATAATAAAATTAATATTTACTGCCTTACTTGTTCTATTAAATATGTAAATATATATTTTCAAACGCAGTAGGTTAATAATAAAATGTTCTAAATACATATTAAAAATTTTATGTTTTACACTATAGTTTTAAAGTTATGTTGTAAAATTAAACCGTACATTCTACTACAAAGTCCATATTATAAATAAAGAAATTATTCAAAATTTTTCACTATTATTTAACTGTAACTAATCAATACAAATTTGACAACGTTTTTCGCGTTAAAACAAATTTTTACTTTTCGTCGAACATTAGCGTTTACTTTTAAATCAATAATTTTATTTAACTCTGGAAGCAAAAAAAAAATCCAACTTTTTTTCCTTATTGATTTTGATTTTACGTTGAAAAAATAATTCATTCAAAGTCTGAGATTTATTTTTCGCTGTTTAGTCTTTCTGTTTAAGTTAAAAATTCTGAAGTTGAATAATTTATTTGGCATTTAAAAGATTAAAAGTTTTTTCTTGATATTTTACTGCTACTATATATTATAAAAAAATCTCGATTAATAACAGTACATACTAAAAGAATCTTTTAAAATTTAGTTTTATTTCAATTTGAATAATTAGAACTTACATTACTTGGCATGCTTTAAGTTATCTTGAAATATTTACTGCTAATATATATACATATAAAATGCTAATTAGTAACAGGTATATATTTATACAGTCTAAATTATGAATTGTAAAATTACTCAAACTTGACTAATTTCATCAAAATTTAGTATAGTTGGCACATTTTAAATCATGTTGAATTATTTCAAAGATATATAATGTTTATTTTTGGGTTTACTTTCTTAAACATTTGAAGAAATATTGTTTGCTATACTAGAGTTTCAGTATTTACATTTTTTTTTAATAACTAACATATATTTCAAGTTTAATAAGTTGCACTGTGGAAATTTCTTGTAAAAAAATTAAAAAAATGTTTACATTTTGTATACAAATTATAATAAGTATATTCTTTAGGTTTTAATTTTACTTGAAACTGCAAACAATGATATAAACTTTTAAACTTTATGCATAGTAATTATAATTTTATTAGATGTGTTGTTTTCTTTGAAAGAAAAAAATAATAGTTGTTACTATATGTACTTAGTTTATCAGTTATTAAAAAAAGTTTTTATTTAATTAATTTTAACTTATAAAATGTTATACAGTTTTATTTAAATATCTCAATAAAAATTTATTTCAGTTTTACCAGTCTTATAAAAATTAATAAAAATAGCAACTAAAAGCTAACAATTTTTAGAAGGTTTATAAAATCCAAAAATGTAATAGTTAGTAAAAGTGTTTTATATTTTACCTTTTGTTGAGAATTGTTACTTGTTATTAGTTTAGAATTTAAATATTAGTTTATTAAAAATGTTGAAATTTTTTTATTGTAATCAACTAAAGATTTCGGTTTTTATTTAACATTGAAATATGTTTCAATAAAAGAAAATGTATGTTTGAAAACTTAAACACAAAAAAAGTTTGCTATCAAAAAAATTTTTTTGTTAGTGTTCGGTAGTTGTTTAGAAATTAAATTTTCACTAATAAATAATTTGTTTTTAAATTAATTTTAAACTAAATACAATAAAAATGTAATTTTAAAAGCGGTTTATAAATTTTTTAAATTTATTTATAATACTATTTAAACTGAAAAAGGAAAAATAGTTGGGCAAAAAAAGTTAAAAGTGTGTTATACTTTAGTACTTGTTTTATTAAAAACGTTTTTTTATTGACCTATCATTGTATTTAAAATATGTATAGTTTACATAAATACTAGTCTTTTTTTAACTGATCAATTTTTTTTATTGAAAGAGTTCTATTAATTAAACTAAAACTAAGTTTTAATTGTCAATAAAATATAATTTTAAAATTTTCAGATTTGTTTGTCATGTTTGTAGCTAAAGTTTCGATATTATTGTTGCTTTACTTTTTTTTTCATTATCAAATTAATTTTTTGAGTTACAAACCACAAATTATAAGCCAAGTCATTATTTTACATCTAATTCAAAACTGAAAACAATGTTAAGTTTGATTTCCGTTTAATTACTCATAAAACGCCTTATTTTTGTATATAAAACGTGTCAAAAGAAAATGTGATATTGTCTTATCTACAATTTACTTTTGTTTTGAATCTAGTTTTAATTTTTTTTATTAGTTTATTATTTATGATGCTTTTTGACATATTTGTTGCATAATAAAATAATAACAACTTTAGAAAAATATTTATTTTTTTTTTAACTTGAGGTTTTTAATTTTTTAGTTCATAAGTAAGTATAAGTATAACAAATTGTTTTTAATACTTTTAGTATCTGTTTTATAAAAACTATTGTTAAACTGTTGTTTTTTTATGAGCTAATAAATTCATTTCATTTTATTAGCATAATGTTTTTCATAGTACTTATTTTCGATAACTAATGTTTTAAAATGTTCCTTTCTTTCAATAAGTAAAACTACCATAAGTTTTAAAAGCACAAATTTTTATGTTTTTTATTGTTATATAAACCACAACCTTTTTAGTATCATAGATGAAATATATAGATTACTTTGTGCTATACATAGTATTGATTTATACTTATTGACAATATATTTAGCTCAAATATAAGTAACCGTTTAAATCAATAGTTTTTATGATAGCGAGAGTGTTTTCATTCAATATTTATTTAAGATAAATTTAAGCTGTCATTGTAAATATTTATATTTAAATTTGTTTGTTTTTAAAGCGATTTTTGTTTATTTATGTTTATAAAACGGTTGTTAAGATAACTATTTCATAAACATATAGTTCATCTACATGCAATCATATACAAGCAATTTTATACAAAAAAAATCATATCAATTTTTATTTATAAAATGGTTGTTAACATAAAAGGTTTTTATTAATATTACTTTATTCACATCTAATCTTACTTATTATATAGTTAAACTGGCAGTACTAAATTGAACTATGACCTTATTTCTGTTACAAATAGATTTTAGAAGTAGTTCAAGCTTTGCGTTATAATTTCAATAGATTAAATCTGGTATTTGCTTGTCATTCATATGTTTTTTGTGCCATTCTTTTAATCAATAATCTCTATGTAGCATAAACTACATACAGTAAAATTTTGTTTTATTTTGTTTTTTGAAAAACTAAACTAAAGCTAGTTTTTATAGCTATTCTGTTTAAAACTAGTTTTAATAGTATACTTTTTATCAAACTTTAAGTCATTAAGAAATTAAATTTAAATTTAATTATAAAAGTTCTTAAAAAATGTTATTTTTTTACTGTTAGAAGTTAACAAAATAATGCTTAACTGCTCAGATATATTTAGCTGGTAACAATTTAAAAAAACTTTGAATAATATGATTTTGCTAATTTACGCTTCAGGTTATGTTGAGATCAGATAAATTAGTTTGAAGTAAATAAAATAAGTATTTACCATCTAGTAAAAATTTAGCCCAGACTTTGTATTTTGCTTAATATTATTTCAAAGTTGATTTTGCTAAAGTAAAAGCTTTTTCACTTAAAAGAAACTTCATTGAAAGACTTGAATATTCAATTGAT
Source organism: Thalia democratica (assembly GCF_965202585.1). Lineage (NCBI taxonomy): Eukaryota > Metazoa > Chordata > Thaliacea > Salpida > Salpidae > Thalia > Thalia democratica. The sequence continues at coordinate 5,368,265 of NC_139166.1, forward strand.
TAATTGTTTATAGCTTGTTATTTGAGCAAGTTAATCTGTTTAGTAGATTATTTGTTTGTAAACAATTAATACATTAAGGCTTTTCATTGCACATAAACGTTTTTGTAGTCGAATTTAGTAATGTGAATGTATTAACTGTTCTTATTATATACAAAATAAAACAATTGTAAATAAGTTTTCCTTTTACAAACTGAACTTTATTAGTAATTTTCCAACAGTACAGGAGTTTATTTCAATTAAAAAAAATTCACAGATATAACACAAGTAGGTAAAACATAATTCATTTCTGTATTATTTCAGTCTACAATAAACAAAAATTATTTAAAATATAAAATTTACAAAATTTTAGTTACAGATACATGATTTCATTCTATTCCTTTCTTAACGATTACTTGTTTAAATTTTTATAACAATTTTATGTTATTCAAACAGATACAACGAATTGGTGCGGTCGATTGAGAAAACTTCTTCTGATCTTCAGAGGTTGAGAGATCCACTTGACCTGAACCTCCCGCTGAAACCTGAAAACCTCGACCTTATTCCTCCTCAAAACTCCACTAAAAAATTGTAAAAATACTACATTGGATCGACTGGATCTGATACCCCCTCAGAACTCCACTAAAAAATTGCAGAAATATCACACTTGACCGGATACCTCCTAGAAATTCTACTGAAAAATTGTAAAAATATAACATCTTAAATATAAGTTATTATTTAACTGTTATTCAGATTGCTAATACCACTAGTTGTATTACTGTTACTTTTTAAGAATTTTTGATCTTTTAACCCCTAATTTCAACTAAAAACATGTAAAAAAATGTTATATCAAATTAATCAGATGTTACTTGAGTAATTTTCATGTTATTAAAACCCAAACAACATTAACCATATAATAAATTAACTTGCTTAAAATTTTAGTAAAAGTTTAAAAATTGATACTTATATTTTCTACTTAAATTACTAGTTGTTATACAGTATTATTCATGGTAGTATTTTTATATTTAGTTTTCTTAATCTAATACAACTTCAGATATAAACATTGTAATAAATTTACATAAAAAACATTTTTCAACTATGATCTGTTATTTTCTTCAAGTTCTGCTAATCCAAAAAACCCATTTAAATTGTACAAAGTTTTAAAAGTGTTTTATTTAATTGAAAAAAAGTTTTAATTATAAAAGATAAATCTACTTATAATGTCAAACTTCCACTTGTTAAATGATAAAAACATTAATGTTAAACAACAAAAAAGTTTAAAACTGCAAATTTTTGAGTTAAACTGTTTTAGTTTTTTATGAAAAACTTTATAATTTCAGTTCTTTTAATAACCAATACTACTAATTTTAATTAAGTTTAGTTTTGGTAAATATATTTGTTTAATTGTATAAACAAGTTTTTAAATAAACTTTTTTATAGTTTTACTGGTTTTCTAGTGGAAATTTTAAACTCTATAAGTTCTTGAAAGTTGAATTTTAATTAAGAATTTTTTAAGTATTTAAGATTTGTAATTTGGTATTTGTTTTTACTTATATTGTTCTTTCAAGTTCAGTTTTGATTGAGTTTTATTCAATATGGCTATTGTTACTATTTGTAAAAGTTCTTTAGTTAAACTTTATTAAAATTAATGTAGTAGATTAACAAAAAGTTAATCTACTTTGGTAGTTTATCTACTAAATCTGCATATGGTGTTTCGTTGTAAAACTTTTATTGTTCCTGACATAATTAGTTAACTGTGCTTAATTAAATGTTAAATTTGTTTACAATTTTATGCTAATTAATACAAAAGCTCCATATTTAAACTTAATTGTACAATATTGAAACATAGTTATTGTTTTTGTATGCTTTTCGTTTTTACAGATAATTTCCTGTTTTTAATTTCAATTCCTTAAAATACTTTTAATTGTTTAAAAAATTTTAGCTCTCTATATTTGGCACTAAAGTAAACAATATTTGAGAAAAATCTAAGTTTTGGATATAAACTTAGAGTTTCAGTCTTATTATGTATAACTATACAGTTTACAATTTTTAGAACTTTTTAGAGCTTAAAATAAAAGTTGAGCTTCTTAAATTCTTTTAATAATTTTTTTTTAATAGTCGATTTAATGCCTTTGTTTATATGCATATTTTAATATTTAAAAAACTTTTTATGTTTTTGCCTTATAATTAACTTAGCTTTATTTTATTCTATCAAGTTTTTTGTTCTAAACGCGCTCTCTATATACTACATACTTCTTCTTTGTTTCGTAATTTAAATTTCTTCTTAATAAATAAAATTTTCAAAACGAGTTCATTTCATTTGGGACTAATTAAAAAAAAATTTTTTTTTGTATTTTAAAGCAAACTACTAAATACTTTTGTTACTTTTAATACATCAAGACAATATCGGTAGTTTTCTGCTTGTTAAGATTGAAACTTTTAAAAATTAATATTTTCACTTATGAATTTTAAAGGTTGTTGTGTTTATGGTCTAAATAAAGTTGGTCATAATTCTTTGATTTTAATACTTGTTTAAATATAATTTAAATTACAAATTTTTGCTCTGGTAGCCTTTCGCCAGTAGTTTTTGATAAATTTAAAATTTGAAAAAAACTATTTAAGCAACATTTTTGTAACAAAAAAACGTAAACAAAGTAGAAATAATTAATTTTGAACTATTTCTTATGACTATCTCCTTTTATTAACTTCTCTTATAAACTTCCTGTTTAGTAGCTTTTCCCTTCAGTACTGCTGTATGACATTGTATTACATCAATTAAATCACTTAATAGTTTAAAGGTTTAAAAAAATGTTTAAAAGCTTTGATCAGGGTTGCCACAAAGTCAGGTAGATCAGGTAAAAAAAAACAAAAGTTAGGAAAAAAATAGGGTCTTTGATAAAAAAACAGAAAAAAAATTAGGAATTTTGATATAAGCATGCTCCTAATGGAAAGTTTATCATAAAGTAATCATAAAAGTCTGAAAATTGGTTATGTTCTTTTCTAAATTATTTTGCTTTCTCAATTCACTTTTTAATAGGGCTAGTTGAACTTTTGGAATAAATTAAAACTTTTTAAGTCTTAGGTTATGTATTTTAGAACCGGTTTTAAATAAGAATTTGAGTTAAAAAGTAAGGAAATTTTTCAGCTCGATCTATGGCAACCCTGCTTGAATTTTAGCTTCCGTTCTACTAGCTAACTAACTTAGTTAGTTGACATTATATTAAAGTTAACATTTGACAAGATATTCAGCAAAATCTCTGAAATCTAGAATACAGAGTTGCCAAAAAACCTAGATTTCTAGAAAAACCTATAATTTTAGAAATTTAAAAAAAACAACTAGAATTTTGAACAAAAATCACTAAAAACTTGGAAAAAGGTCTATATAAATATATATCAGGGTTTAAGTCTGAATAACAGTTTTACTATAAAAATAAAAATATTTCTTTTAAATTAAAACTAACTGTTTTTCAGTTTTTAATAAACGTTAAAAATCTAGATGTTGTACTGTTACCATTAAATAAAAAAAAGTTAAAACAACAAACTTATAACTTTACAATTACTTTGTTTTAATGCTACGGATTGGTATTAGTTAAAGGTCAGGGACTCAAGGTACAATAGTTGATTTTTATAGTAAATTATTTGAATAAGAAGAAAAACTTACACACAATTTTACGAGTAAAAATTGCAATTAAAAGCAAAGCCTTTAGTTTTTGTTGGACCTTAGTTTAATAAACAAAGTGTATTTTTTATGTGGGTTACGGATAAGGGCATAAATGAATTAAAAAAAAAGTTTCAAAGTGGTTAAAAAAGTAAACATGCAAATCAGATTGACCTTTAAGTATACTTAATTAATAATTTTATATAATATTTATTTATTAATTAATTAACCCAGTGATGAATTTGGAAAACCCTGTTTTAAATTGTATTGTTGACTATTTAAATTCAATATAATAAGTTGTAGTTTACAAAATAATTGGAGTTGCCTCAGTTAGTTAAGTTGTAATAAAACTACAAACTATAATTAACAGCATTTTACTAGCTACATAAGATCTAATAATGTTAAAACAACTACAACATTTTATAATTTAATTTAAACCATCCATTTTAAAGTTCAGAAGTCTAATTAGCTTTAGTTGCAAAAATTTAAAGTATATTAGTTTCTTGATGTTCTTATTCGAAAACTTAAACAACGAGTAAATTTATATATACATGAATTTGAGTCTTAGTATTACACAGTTCTTTCTGTGTTATAAAACAATTTCCGGATTAATATTTTACTATTAATCTTTAAAGTTTTAAAGCGGAAAAATAAATTAAATATACAAACAGCAGTCAGAAACTCTTTTTAAAACAAGAAATATGTTTAAATTCTTACAAAAAATAAATAGTAATTATCTACACAAACATAACTGTAAAAACTATTAAACTTTACTTACTTTTTTTTCTAATGCATACAAGTGGAAAAGTAATTCAAAAAGTTTACACATTTAATTAAAAATAATAAGTTATTTATTTTTTCATGTTTAAATAAGTTTAAAAGTGTTTGTAGCAACTCTCTCTTATACAGGTTTAATTACTTAAAAACATTTGTTTTGCAAATTTAAGTACAATGTTCATCATATGTTTGTGCAAATTGCACATTTAGTCACACTTTTAACATTTACCAATGTGATTTTGCCGTATATTCATGTTAAAATAAAAGTAAAAAAATATGGTAGTTAAAGTATTATGACATGAGAATTCAAATTGTACTAAATAATTATAATTGAGTCAAGTAAGCAGTGTAGATAGTATTTATCAAAATACGTATTTTAAAGAATTAAAAACCACAAAAACTACTATAAATTTTAGTTTCAGTTTTCACTTAGTTTATGTAAAAAGCTGTTTAGTAGAAAATCAAAGTAAATTTTTTTTTTTAGTTATAGAACATTCAGTTATGCATGATTGAGTTAAGAACTTTAGGACATTCAAAATTGTAAAAATATTACTATCTGTCGGTATAGTTGATACTAAACATTTTTTTATTTTTAAAACTTTTCTCGAACTTTCTATACTACGAAAATGGCTGTTTTGTAAATTTTTAATTTCATTATACCTTATGAGCAGTTTGCCTAATGAGATTAGTACTTTGGAACACTCAATAGCACTAATTATAATTCATGTTTTTTTATTTGAGTACATATGATTTAAAATGTTTTTAATCCAGCAGTTGTATTTTTTTTCTTTTTTTGAAAGTAGCTAAATTGTAAGACCTCAATAAAATAATAAGCTTATGCTATTAAAAAAAAAATTATATAAAGTTAAAATAAACTGTTTTAAAAATTACAAAGGTTTAACGTAAATTTTTAACATTTTTTTTACTATTAAAATTTTAGAGAATGCTTTTTGTGAATTGTTTTAATTTTTTATCATCCCTTGTTTTAATTTTTCTTTTCAAACTTTTTTTCTGTTTAATTCTTAGTTTTAATTTCAACTAGTTATACATATAGTGTTAAAATTTTTTGAACTCTTTTTTTTTAAATAAATAATATCATAAGAATATTATAATGAGTTATAAGTGAGGTATATTAACAATTGGAAAAAAAAAGTATTAGTCAAGTGTTTATAATCAAGAAAATTTCACTTAGAACAGGCTATCTTAGAGTTGGCCATGAGCTGCAGATGGGCCATAGGGGGTCGTGAGTGGTAAAAGAGCCATGAGGCCATAGATTAAACGTTACACTATATATTCTGGTGTTGGCAGTGATGAGTAAATAAAAAAGAGTTTAGGCGTATTTAATGTAAGGTTTTTAAAAAAGGATTCATAGCTTTTTTTTTCTAAGAATTATATAAAAAAATCGGAATATCTGATTTAGTGTTTTTGTTTAAATATTTTATTTATGTAGTTTTTAATTTTAATTTAGGTACAAGTGATTAGGTTTTCAGTTAATAATATTTTCACAAGAAAATCTCTATATTTGTAGACAGTGATAACTTTAATGAAACAGATAAGTTGATGTCATAATGAAAATTAAACTTGACCAGACGGTTTTAAAAAAACTTTAAAAATTATATAACAATGACAATTTTTTTGTTGATAATATTTTAATATATATATATATATATGTTTAATAAATAATAGTATAAGTAGTTGTTTACACCACTTATACTATTGTATATTATTCTCAAAAAAAAAAAAAATTTAAGCCCTAGTATTTTTAAAAGGTCTTATCTTAAAGACAAAACAACAATTTTAATGTCAAAGTTGAAATATTTCTCTTAAATTAAAAATAACTATTTTTCAGTTTTAAGTATGCATTAAAAATCTGGGTGTTGTACAGTTAACATTAAATAGAAAACAATATTAAGTTTAAAATAACACACTGATACCTTTACAGTTTAATCTATTTATTTGTATACGATTTATATTAGTTGGAGGTCAGGATACATTAGTTTTTTTATTTGAAAAAAAAGCTTCATGTAAAAGAAAAATACATACATAATTTTACAAGTAAAAGGGTTGCCTAAAAACTTGGAAACCTGAAAAAACCTGGAACTTGACAATTTAGACTAAAAACCTTGAATTTGAGACATTTTGAAAAAAAAAACCTGGAAACCCTTGGAACTTAAGACAATTTTTACATGTTAAGTATAAAAATTCTGATTAGACACAAAAAATCTACCATATAAATAATTTTTATTTGTCATCAAACTTTTTTTATTAAAGAACATATTTTAAGTAGCTTATCAGTATCTTTTCAATTGTTTTATTCTATTTAACACAGTTTTTTACCTTAAACTTAACTTTAAACTAAAAGTAAAACCAAAAATAAGTACTTTTGAAAACTTGCAGAAAATTTTCCAAAATTATTTGGCAACTCTGCAAGTAAAAAATTCAATTAAAAGTAAAGTTTTTAGTTTTTGCTGGACCTTAGTATAAAAAACCAAGTCTATTTTTGATTTTTTTAGTTGATTTGTTTCGTGACTAGAATAAAGTAAGGATTGATTTGAATATTTGCTGAGTCATCAAAATAAAAGCTTTATCGTGTTATTTTTTATTTTAATCAATGAATTTGTTTTTGATTAATTACTAAAATGTTTAAGTTAGATGGGTTAGGAATAAGGGTATAAATAAAAGTAAGTTTTTAGAAAAATTAAAAAAAAATTTCTGACATTGCGAATATACAAATCAGACTGACCTGTAAATATACTATCTAGTTAAATTAGTTTTTTTATAATAAACAGCAGTAATTTGTAGATACGTTGAATGTTTTTACATGTTTCTGTAGATAGATTCACAATAACTTATATAATTAATTAAGTTCTAACAACTCTAATTTCTTAAATAATACAGTTTTGTCTTTAAATTTAACTAGTGTTTTCTTTATTGTAGTCATTTACTCAACCTAAAGTTCCTCTACTTAATCGTAACTAAAAAACTTCTCTCTTTAGCTATAAAACCCATTGTACGAAATCACTGGTTCATAGCCAACTTCTACTCTCCATTCAAGGAAATAAAGTTTTGCTTATTTACTTGAGCAATATTGTCATCCGCCCCATAATTTAAAAATATTGCCCTTTTTGTCTACCTAATTTGACTATGTTTATGTTTTAAACCAAGTTCCATCTCAAAATTAAACACATTACTAATTAGTTCAGTCTAATAATTTTAAGTCATGTATATATGGCCTTTTACTTTTTATTTATTTATTAAAATTTTCATTATTTTAAGTTTTTTTCTTTTTATACAAAAGCCAAGCCGCCTATTCATATTGTTTTCTTATAGAGAAACTATTAAAATGAAAAATGTATAATAAATAGTATTTTATTGCTAAAAATATTTTTTAGTTAAGATTCAAGTTTTTTTTGCCTAATATTCAGTATTTTTTTGTTTAAGATATGCTAAAGTTCAAAAAACTTGAGCTAGTTTATTTTTTGTTGTGATATTTTCTACACTGTTTTTGTTTAATAAAACTTCCATATTTGACATATTGTGCCAAAATCGCCATACGTTTTCCAATTTTACCATTTTTGCTATAGTTGCCATATTATGCCACGTTTTTCCAATTTTTGCTTTTTTATAGTTATAATTGCAACATATTTGTGAATTATTATTTATGATTTATTAATATTATTTATGAATTAATTTAAGAATTTTTTTAAGAAAATGTTTTAGCCATAATTTTGAGCTCTTTTTCATCTTTCAATAAAATAATATATAAGTTATTCTACATAAATAATTTAATGTCACTTAATTACAATAAACTTATTTCAGAATAAAAAAAAATTATTTAGTATTTTAATTACATACTGGAATCGAAAGAATGGTTAGTATTTTATCATATATTGTATATTTTAGTAACCACAATAGTCATGTATGTTTAATATAAACTAAGAACATTTATCAAAATTTATAATGGTTTCAAGAAATAGTTTTAGTTACTTTTTTCTTTTGAAATATTTTACTGTAGGATATTTTTTACCATTGTTTTGTTGATAATAGATACAAGAAGTTTAATTAAAGGGTGTCAAAGTTAGAAAATTAGTTAACAATGAAGCCACTTAAAAATTTAACTTCTTTTCTCTAAAGGAAAATTATATGTTGTAAATTAATGTTTTTATGTACCTTTAGCAAACACACATTTTTACCGTAGTACTCTTGTTTATTTTTTTGAATTATTGAAGTACCTAGTTTTAATACTTCTGTCTTAAGTTGTTTATATTGTATGTTTCTTTTTTAATACCATTTAAGCGTTTTTTGTACCACTTTATTGGTAATAACCATACCTTTTACCATAATGCAATTAATTTAGTAGTGCTTTCAAAACTTAGCTAACTTTCTTTCCAAAACAAAATAAGTACTCACAAACTAATTAATTTAACAATATATGAGTAAACTTAAAAGCAATATAAAACTAATCATATTAATTATAAAACCTAAAAACTATAATTAGAACAAAAATGGACTATTTGAAAACGTTAAGTGTAGTTCTAGCTTTTTTATCAGGACTTAGTTTATAATTAAATTTTAATATCATTTTTTTAATCATAACTACCTCTACTGCTAATAAAATACTGTGATTTCTACAAAATTTAATTACATCAAAACAATTAAAGATACAATCCTAATTTTGACAAAATGTTAATTGTTCAATATGAGACAATACTGCACTATTTGGGGGCCTTGTATTTTCTCTGACAAATTTTAGTCGATCTGTTTCTCCAATATATTGAGCATACAGGTCACCTGGACATTAAACTTTTAAACAACTTTATAAAATCTATCAATCCAACCTTTCAATGGGAAATTAGTTTCCAACTTTAGCTGTTCTTATGGCTACCTTAATATCGATACCAATTATGTCCAACAATTTTGTTATACTTCAGCTAAATTTTTCTGAAACCCTTTTCAAGTAAGGAACTGTTAAATACTGTCATTTAGGAAGGTTTGGTTTATCAAGTAATTTTTGTATATTTTTAAATTCATACACTATAGATTTAATTGGATAACCGTTTCTTAAACGAAGATCTTTTATTCTATTTGTTTATTGTTCTTGGTTATGTAGTTCTTCTTAGACTAAACTTTTATTTCTGACGAGCAAATGTCTGATCATGTTTTTTTTTTCATGGTTGCTTTGTGCAAGAGTTGAAATTTAGTAAAATGTCTGTGTTTCATGGTTTCTTGTAAATTGAGTTAATAAATCTGTTCTCTTCTAATTTTACATTTATGTCAAAAAAAAAATATTGTTTGATGTACTGGATTTCATTGTAAACATAAAATTAAATAAAGGTTATTTAGTTTTCGATTGAAGTCATTTGCCGTATTTTCATCGGAAGTTATGATGAAACCTTCGTTGAAATATTTATTGTAAATTTTGGGTTCACTTTCAATTAAAAGACCTGTTTCTTACTTATTAACAAACCAATTAGCTAAAGGTGGGCCAATAGATAACAAATAGTGCACTATTATTGCATATTGAACAATGTACATTTAGTCAAAACTATGATAGTTTTTTTTAATTGTTTTAATCTAATTAAATTTTGTAAAAATCGAAGTATTTTATTAGCAGTAGAGGCAATTATGACTAAACAAATAAAACCAAACCGTAATTATTTACAAGGTCCTGATAAAGGAGCTAGAACTACACTTAACGTTTTCAAATAGTCCATTTTTGTTCCAACTATGTTTTTTAGTTTTTATGATTAACTTGATTAGTTTTATATTGTTTCTTAAGTTTACTCGTGTTTTGTTTGATTAATTAGTATGTCAGTATTTATTTTGTTTTGAAAAGAAAATTAGTTTAACTTTGAAAGCACTGCTCAATAAATTGTCTAATGTAAAAACTATAGTTATTAGCAACAAAGTAGCATATTAAATCATGTTAACATCTTTCATTACGTGTATTTAATTGCTAAGCTCTTAACGCATAAAGGTAATCCTGGAAGAAAGAATTAAAGAGGTTGAACACCAAAGAATTGTTTTGATACAGCATTGTCAAAAAATTCGTGACGAGATATATCGGCTGTTGTCAATAGAGCCAAAAACTTCCGCCATTAAACAAGCTCTACACAAGCTCGGTCAGGATTGTGATGAAGCGGCGAAGGAATGCGACGATCTCCGAAGGATCTTGGGAGCTCTGGACATTCAAAAGAGGAGAAGCGACCGCATTCGAAGAGAGATCACACCCGGCGACGGATTAAGCGCTGACAGAATGGCCAGACTGCTGCATTTTGAGGCGGACGAGTCCCACGCGAAAGAGGAGTGTTGCGTTTGCTTGGAGGACATTGAAGTCGGCAGGTCCATGGTGAAACTGGACTGCAAGCACGAAATGTGTCAAGGTTGCACGTACACGTGGATGTCTGCAAACAACACCTGTCCATTATGCAGGCACTTTCACAAATGACAGCAAATGCGTCTACACGTTATGCTTTTATTATTTTACAGGTGTCTTCTGCTTGAGTGCGCACTTAGAACACAACACACAATACAATAGGTCTTCAACAAATAAAAATTCCATTTTTCCGGTTAACAAAGGCACCGGTGTCTATTTTGATGCTGCTTATACGTCAGCTACTACTTTTTAGGCATTGCCTTTGATACAGTTCTGCCTCATGTTCAGTAACTCGTTATTAAGCCGATCTCAGCAGCTTATAAAGTTTTAGCCTTGAAAAATGTAGCTAAAAAATTTTGTTGAGATTGCGCACTAAACTAAAAGATGCCTGCTTAAATAAAGGAGACTACTTAAACTATATTCATATATATTTATAAGTTAGCTAAATTTAACTCTATTAGCTCTAACAATGATAAAGTAATTAATAATTTATTATTTTAATGAATAACAATTACAATGTTTCATCGCAAAGCGGGTTTTCAAATTTTAAAACTGTAATAAGTTAGTAATGGTAAAAATTAAAATTATAATATTGTAAAACTGAAAATGGGTATATTATGATGAATGCACATTGAGTAAGTTATATAATATCTTAACAAAAATTTTTACTATATTAATTGTGAAACGGGTAAAGTTGCACGAAAACAAAATTTCACGAAGACAAATTTGCACGAGGGGACAAAATTTTACTAGGGAATAAAATTGATCGAAGACAAATTGGCATCAAGGGTCAATTTTGCACAAGAGTAAAAAACAATAATAAAACAAAAAAAAAGCTAAAACATAAATATATAAAAATGAAAAAACAACAGAAGTTACTGACCGAAGGTAAGGGTTAGGGTTAGGGGTAACAGTTATTGAAGAAAAAAAAAAAAATAAAATAAAAATGTTATTAAAACAACAAAAAATTCAGCTCGTGCAAAAATGTGTCCGCGCAAAATTGTCTGCTCGTGCAAAAGTATCTTCGTGCAATTTTGCTTCCTCGTGCAATTTTGTACGGTCGTACAAATTTAACAGTTACCCATTTACTATAGTCTGTGAAAATTTATTCAAGTAATGCGGGCATTAAGTTATCAGTACGTTTTTCTTGTTTAAGGTTTTTATTTTGTCTGCTAAGAATATATGGAGTTTTTCTTTGGTACATATGGTGCATATGTTAGTATGGTTTGTGTTAGATTTTACTGACTTTACTATTTTCCATTCAATTAAGTATTTGATATAGTAACTGTTTAAATTCCATAAGTTGTTTGCAAGTTGGGTAAAGTTTTTAAGGTGGTTTTAAGAGGGTTTAGGGAAACAGGTCTTGTGTTCAGAATATCTATATTTAAATGTTCTTTATGTTTAACCTATGAAAATTTTGTGGTCATTATCGGACGTTAAAACCTTAGCTAGATATACGACGTTATTTAGGCAACACATATAATCCACACAAATAAGTTTTTTTTTGATCTACAATTGCAAAGTTTTTTGTTTTTACCTGATTTCTTTATAAGGTTATAGTTGTATGAATTTATTAGGGCCATAACGTTTGTTGTGCAGCAGTATCAAATTTTTATGCATTTTCTGTTAATTAGTTTGTGGTAAATGCTGTCTTTTTTAAATGTTTATCTATTAAGTCTAGGAAACGCTTGCCAATTTTGGTCTGATAAAATTTACAAAAGGGGGGTTATAACAAACGCAATTTCATTTTCTAATATTGTTAATCTTGGTACTTTTAAATAGTTTATAGGTTAAATCATACTTGGAAATACTTTTTTTAGTGTATTCTGGTTTGAGCCTTTGATGTTGTTAAAAACTTTTGATTTCTAGATAATTTGCGTAATATTTATTCAATCATTTCTGGTATACTATTCCGTATATTTTTAGGGTGGTTGGAGTTGTTATTGATGTAGTAAGTTTTAGATTTAGGTTTGCGGTAAGGACAGTAGGTTTTTAAGGATAGGTCCAGGAGGCTTCAAGAAATTCTTTTTTAGTGTTGCCAATTTCAATTTAACTTAAAATCCAATAGAAGACATTTTGTTGATTAGGGGTAATTTAAATTTTTTCAAGGATGTTTTTTACAATTAAAAGGCCATCATATCTATATAGACCGACATTTGATGGACCTAAAATTGAGGGTATTCCGCTTAGTATATATAAACATATTAAGTCATAGACCTCGGTGCCCTGGAATGATCCCATTGTTATGTCAAAAATATCGTTATTTGATTTTTTGGTCCAAGTTCTCTTATCATAAAATACAATGGTTTTGCATGTATGCATGAAAATGTTTATTTCATGTTTTTAAAAAATAAGTATTTTCGGTAAATCTTATAGCTTTAACGAGGCGTCCTTTTTTTTCTAGAGGGTAAAAGCTTTTTTTTTTGTTGAACGATAAGATAATACCAACGATAAAATAAAAGCAAATAAAGAAGTTGTTTTATTTGTCATCAGTTAAAGCTAAATTACCATTCTATATAAAACTAAAAAAAATTAATCTTGTGCTAGAAATGAGTCAATTGAGTTCTAATAGTAAGGAAATTAAAAGTATATGTTATTCGAGTAGGAGTATAAAATGCACGAGGAAAACTTTTGCACGAACGGAAGCTTTTGCACGAAGACACTTTTTCATGGGTTGTAAAGTTTTAAGATATCTATTTTATTAACTTTGGTTAATCATCTTTTTTTTCTATCACTATGCATCTAACCTTTACCTTCGGTTTGTGTTTTTTTCCTTTTTCGTTTTTTTATTAGTTTGATTTTTCTTTTGTTCTAGTTTTTTTTATATCACTGCTACCCGTAACCCTTATTCTCGGAGGGTAAACTTTATTTTTTATTACTTAATCTTTTATTTTATTTTCTAATTATTTCTTTCTTTTCACTCTCGTGTAGAAATGACACTTCGTGCAAAAGCTTATTTTATTACCTTTAGCCTTCTTTATTGTTTTATTAAGTATTCTTTAAGTTGTGCATCTGTGAAAAAATATTCTTCAGTGCACAGGCTGAAAACTTTATTCTTTTAATAACTTTTTCTCGTCTTTTTTTATCACAAATAGCATAAATTGACAATTTTTAATATGCTTATTTGCATTTAGACACTCAATAATTTTTTAAAATCTTTTTTAGTCTTATGCTAAAAGACCTGAACTCCTTGAAGTTTTTTTTTTGTTCTTTTGGAGACAAAATAACCAGTGTTTATAGATTGTAACTACTTTCGATATAGCTGTAAGAATTTCAAAAGTTTTGATGTAAATTCAGGTTATTTCTTTGCCAATTGAACTTATTGTTTTAAGTTGAAGATAATTTTTAAAGTATAGAAGGAAGGGTTAGTAAACAAATATATAAAACCAATCAAACAAAAAACAAATAACTTGAACCGCTTTTTGTAAGAAGTTGGTTGTTTTCCACAAAATAAAAAAAAAACTACTTTCTAAAAAATACAAGAGAAATTGTTTGAAAAAGTAGAAAGTAAGAACTTTTTACTAGCGAACCTAGAAAGAGCCTGTTTCTAAAACTATGTTATAAAAACAACGAAATTTTCTTTTTCTTTGTGGTAATATTTATAAGCGGGCTAGAATATTCGTGGAGAGATTCACTGTAAAATTAGAATATACATTTGTATACATATTAAAGAAAGATTTTTAGCAATAAGTAGGCAGGATAATTGTTAGGAGTTAAGTTGAGCGTATACCCATTAGTTGTAAAGCGTATATAGAGCAGTAAATGATACGATTTCCAAAACTTATATTTTAAAGTGTCTAGTCTTAAAGGACTAGGTGATTAATTAAAACGTTTAAAACAGCTAAATTTAGTGTAGCATTAATTCTAACGGCTCTACTTTTTGAAATGTGAAAATAAACTACTAGTGAGAACTAAAAATAGTGATCGACCGGATCGATAAAGTTAGTAGCCGGCCGGATCCGGATATTGTTTTAAAATTGGTATTTGGCCAGACTCACTTTTGCGTCATAATTTGAAAGTGGGATCCTTTTTGTAAACAGAATCCTATCGGATGCTATAAAATTCCCAAATTTTCTTGTTCTATCTAGTGTAAGTTTCAAAATTAGACTTATATACACCTAATATTTTTTTATTTCTTCAGCACATACTCCATAAAACCTATTGTAATTTTCAAAATTTACTGTTATATCTCTATAGCTTTAAAATTTTCCGTAATATCCAATTATACATTCAAAGTTTACACTATTACTTAATTGTTAATTAACTTTCAAAATTTCCCATAACATCTAATTAAACTTTTAAAATTTTCTCGTAATACCTACTTAAACTTTTAAATTTTTCCGTTTTATCTGTATAACTTTCGAAATTTCCCCGTAGATTTAGTTTAACATTAATTTTCTGCAAAATCTGTAAAACTTTCGAAAATTTTCCGTAATACCTAGCTAAATTTTCAAATTTTTTCCGTAATGTATATTTAATTTTTGAAATTTTCCCGTGATACAATAAATTTCCAAATTTTAGGGTCATATCTGTGTACCATTCAAAAATTTCCCGTAATATTTAGTTAAACTTTAATTTTTTTTTAAATCATAATCTTTCCGTGATCTGGGTATAACTTACAAAATTTTCCCCTAATATCTGTATAGCTTTCAACATCTTTCCGTAATATCTATTTAAACTTCAAAGTTTCCCCTTATATCTGGTTAAACTTTCAAATTGTTCCTTTGATATCTGTATATCTTTCGAAATCATCTCATAATATCTAGTTAAACTTTTAAAATTTTCTCGTTATATCTAGTTAAACTTTCAAATTTTTCCGTTTATCTGTATAGCTTTCGAAATGTTCCCATATACCTAGTTAAACGTTCAAAGTTTTCCCTTATGTCTTGTAAAACTTTCAAATAGTTCCTGGACATCTGTATAACTTTCGAATTCATCTCATAAAATATAGTTAAACTTTTGAAATTTTTCCGTTATATCTGTATAACTCTTGGAATTTTTCCGTAATATCTAGTTAAATTTTCAATTTTTTTCCGTAATGTATATTTAACTTTTGAAATTTTCCCGTCATACAATAGATTTCAAAATTTTAAGTTTAATCTGTGTATCATTCAAATTTTTCCCGTAATATTTAGTTAAACTTTAATTTATTTTTTAATCTGAATTTTTCCGTGATATGAGTATAACTTTTGAAATTTTTTCCTAATATCTGAATAGCTTTCAAAATCTTTCCGCTAATATCTGTATAACCTTCAAAATCTTTCCGTAATATCTATTTGAACTTCAAAGTTTTCTCTTATATCTAGTTAAACTTTCAAATGGTTTCTTTGATATTTGTAAAACTTTCGAAATCATCTCATAAAATCTAGTTAAACTTTTGAAATTTTTCCGTTGTATCTAGTTAAACTTTCAAAGTATTTCCGCAATATCTGTATAACTTTCGAAATTTTTCAGTAGTATTTAGTTAAACGTTAGAAATTTCTTCTAACTCCTAGTAAAAATTTCAAAATTTTCACGTAATATCTAGTTATACTATCGGAATTTTTCGTAATACCTGTATAACTTTCAAAATTTTCTTTTAGTATCTGTATAGCTTTCAAAATCTTTCTTGTAATATCTAGTTAAACTATTTAAGTTTTGCTTTATATCTGTATTACTTTCGAAATTTTTCCGTTATATCTATCTAAGTTTTTAAAATTTTCCCGTATTGTCTAGTTGAATTTTTAAAGTTTACTTGCAATATAGTATAAATTTAAAAACTTTTTTCAAACATGTTCCTTTTTTTTTATATTTTTTTATAAAAAGTACCCTTCTGTGATCTACCTCATCCATAACATTAGGCTACGGCCGTATCTTGATTTATGATTTTTTAAAAAGTATCCGCCCGGATCAGAATAACTTTTTTTAATTGGGATCCAAAACGGCATTATCTGGAAAGATTCGAATCCGGATAAATTGATCCGATGAGCTACGAACATCATATTGCCATGGCAAGCAACCTCGCTATTTGTCAACCCATCAGCCGCACAGCTACTTAAAATACTCCCGAGCGTAAAATTTTAGTTCAGAAAAAAAAATATTTAGTATTAAGTTGGTAACATTATCATTCTAGCAACCTTACTGCCAGATATTAGGCAGCAATAAAGTTTTGACCAAACAAGTAAAGAGAGTATTTGTAAAGTGTTTTTGCCAAAAATTTTTAACTGAGCGTGTCCTTATTGTAATGTGGTGTTATTTTAACAACGGCCACTGTTTATAAAAACAAAAATAAAAGCACATTAATAAGCACTTAAAAAAAAAAAAACTTTATTTTAAAGGTCTTGAGGAACATTTTTTTATTCTAATATAAATTTATCGAAGGTTTCCGACCTCTGTGCGACACAGACTAAAATCAAGTAGTTCAACATTAGTTTGTGCTCAAAGTTATTAAACTAAATAATGAAGCCTACAAGACGTTTTATTGTTATCTCGATTTTACCTCACAAGTGTACACTATAGTGACTGGAAATGAAATGCGTTGCTAACACGAACAGTATGATTCTGTTTAAGTACGTCACAATGAAAGTTGTGATCTTAAATCTTAAACGCACTGATGGGTTGGAAACTTTAACCGACGAATCCAACATGTGACGATTCGTTGTAAGAAAGTGAAAAAAGATCTCCATCACAACCGAGAGGACCACAATTAAGTTTTTTTTTCCTATATAATTAAATTTACATGTTTAACAACGGTATGCACCAACGAAAATTTAACAAACTTTACGTTCACAGTTTAAATTTTATGAAATTTATGCTAGTAGTATATTAATAATTTATTGACAAAAATTGCTACCCTGCTAACCCGGTTTCACCTAAAAAAGGATCTTCAGAGCTAGGTAGCAATAAAAATGAAGCACACTGATATATATAGAAAAAAACAATCAAATTAATTGGCACTAATCAGGTTAATCAGCACTAATTAGACAAAAATTAGTAATTAAGTAATTTATAGATATTTTTGAGTGAAAATAATTAATAACTTTATAAAAAACCTTTCAAAAAACTTATTATGCTTAATTAGTAAATTATCATAAAACTTATAAAAGTCTAAAAATTAAGTTTAACATGTAAGATAGTAAAATAGTAAAAATAAGACACAACAAGCAAACAATAAATCAAAAATAACAAGATCTATAATGAGGACACATAGCGGTTAATTCTTTTCTGATATTTAGTGATTTATTTCTATCTGCTTCTGCTATAGCCATTCTTTCCAGATTGAACAGTTGTCGGCTTTCTTCGGGACTGAGCTTTTAACTTTGTATAGTACTTGCCAATTGATTTCGGCAAAATTGATATTGTTTATAATGGCAAATTTAGATAGTGTAGTTGTTTGGGTTTTTTTGAGAACACTGTATTTGTGTTGCTGCCATCTTTTTTTGAAGGATACCCCTGTTGATCCTATATATTCCTTATTCCTAATAGAAGCCTTATAGATGCCTTTTAGTAAGCATTCTCCTTTAAAAGGGCAGTTGGTTTCGTCCCTGCAGTTGCAAGTCTTATCTTTTTTGTTTGAATCATCTAAAATCCTTTTGTTATGGGTATTTATAATGTTTTTTAGGTTTGGAAGGCAACTATAGGAAATTTTGATGGTGTTCTTGTTAAAGATCTTATGGAGTTTGTTATTTCTTGGAAAATGAAGTCGTATAAGATCCAAAAATTTTTTGCCAATATTTGTTTTTACAGATTTGCAGTATGGAGGGTTGAAGTAAATAATTTTCCTGGACTTTCTAGTCTTTTTATTGGGCTTTAAGACATAGCTGGTAGTATAATGTATGCTTTGCTAGTAGTATAATAACCTTTCTTTGTGACGGTTTACACAATTTCGGTTTATTCGTTTGGCGCGTTTTTTGTGCTTACGCCCCTTGCTTTTCAAATTTTTTTATTAAACATTATTTTGGCATTGGTCGAGTGAAAGACTGGATTAAGACATTTTATAACAATTTACTAATAAGTACAAACACAAATACAATTGATTGCTTGTTGAAGTTTAATTAAATGTTAGTAATAATTTGTTATTTATAATGAAGTTCTTATATAATAAAAAAAAAAGGAATTTTGTGGTTTTTGTAAGAAAATAGATAAAAACTTACATTGATTTGTCATTAGTCAAATAGGGTGCACTACTATTTAAAATCCGCCAATTTAAATTCTTAAAAAAGATTTAAATGTCACAACTTAAAAAGCAGTGTATATTTGTCAAGTATAAAAAATATATATGTAGGTCTTACTAATATCTAAAAGCCGTTTTTTTTTTCCTTTTGCGAAACAGTAAATATTTTTTCACATATGGCTTAAATAAAGTAAAAAACATAGTTATGTTTAGTAATTTCAAAATGTATTAAAATATTTAATAAAATCTACATATGTGGTTTTCATTTTTTCAAACTAATATTACTTTTTTGAAACATGATCATTAAATTTTTTTTTTAGAATTTAAGTTGTCGGAGTTAGAGTTGTCTGAATTTTTTATTGTCATGTCAAATAGATGGTGGTGAAAGTTGTAAAAAAAAATTTACCAACTTTAAAGAAACTTAAACGAGGGTTTATATACATTAACAAAAACATTCGTTTGTTGTAGTTTCAATTTTTAAATGATTAAAAACTACAAACAAAAATAAAACAATACCTTTTTTTAGTTTTAACTCAAATAAAACCTATATTGAGTTAAAATGTGTGACTAAATGATATAAATTATTGAAAAGTCAAACTCAATTACAAACAGTGTTTTTTCATCGAATGAATATTTCTGTCTAGATTTCACCTGGTTCCGTAATTGCAAAGTAAAATTTGAAGAGGACATTTAAGTTTGACTTTATATGAAAACTAATTTAGTTATTATTTAAACACTAACAAAATAAAAAGAATGTTAGCAATAACCTTTTAATTTTTGAATAATAATAAATATCTAGTTATTGGATGTTTATTTATTGATTATATTGTTAAAGTACCAAAAATAACAATCATCTTGTGCATAAATGCACAATAAAAACTTATGTAATACAAAATAAAAAAACAAGTTAGTAGTTTGTTTATTTATAAAAGGAAAAACTAGTTTAATATAATTCTTTTTCTTAGGTACGTTTTATTTTTGTTGAAGAAATAAGTTACTTACCAAACTTTCCCTTTCAATGTCCTGGATAAGACAAAACTCATGGTGTGCCGTAATGTTCTACGTGCACCAGGTCCCAGGACAAAATATTTTGAGCGTTTTTTTATCGTTCAATAAACTATATTACTATTTAAGTGTGTAAGTCAATAACAAGTATTACATAATTTATTTACTTAATATATCAGTATAATAACAGTAATATGAACAAATAAAAATATTGTATATGTACGCCTGTACAGACGCTTTAAAATTTAATCATTTGATATTTGATACCACTTGCCATTGTCAATATAAGCCTATATTTATCCATAAGTTGTAAAGTTAGCTATTGTTGGTAAATTTTAATGACATCACAAATAAAGAATCTTGTTTAAATGAGATTAATATATTACACTTTAAACAACTAATAGGATTACTTTAAATTAGAAGTATAGTAAATGAAAAATACCATGTAATATTATAAATTTTAATTTAAAAAAGTTTAAAACTAAATTTAAAATTTATATTTTCACACCATATAAGCGCTAGGTCTTAAAATAAAGCAAAAATAAAATCATAATTTTTTACTTTGTTACATAGGTATAGTTAGCTAGTTGAAAACAAGTTAAAACTAACGTTCCCTCTGTAGTCAGCCGGTATGTTTAGGTTGGTTATGGGACATGTTAAGGGTAAGATTGGGTAAGGTTGAATAGTATGATATTATCGCTGTACTACCGAGTAAGAGAATAATTACGTAATAATACTAACGTATGTATCAAATTATTATATGCTATAAATTAACGGTTATAAGTTAGTTACTACTGAATTTATGAGTTTAGATGTGAACTGTTTATAACCTAAAGTCTTCTAGAAACAATATTAAAACTTAACCATATATGTTTATTTAGTTTTAGCAATAAATATATTTAACTCTTTGTATTAACTACAAATAAACAAGTTTTTGAAAACACTACTTTATATACATAAGTATACAAAAACTATAAAAAACGACACTAACAAGGTCTAATATGCGATGATCTGATGCACTGTTCAATGGACACCAAGTAAATAATTTTTATAAAATAGTTGATAAAAGAATCTGTAAACTTTTAGTGACACAAGAACTGAGCTGGACAAAACATAGTATTAGTTTCTTCAATTTATGGCGAGTTGCAAGAAAATTCTCTTTTGCAACTTCATATTTTAAAAAGAGCGCTCGCATCAAGCGAATTAAGTGCTTATATACAGAATCGATTCGAGAGAATTGGCTTTTCTCTCGGCAAATAATTTCTTTTCCGCGGAAACTTCGAACAATTTAATAAACAACATATGGAAAAACTTTTCAAGGCGGAAATATGTCATATGCTTTTAAAAGTCGGTTAAAATGACTAATTTAAAAGGAAAATTATTATTATTTATTGTAAGGATATTCAAATAAAGGATTACGTCCTTACACCTCAAACAGGGTTGCCACAGATTGAGCGGAAAAAAGTTATCAACTTTTTCTAACTCAAATTCTTAATCAAAACCTTTTCAAAAATACATCAAACAAAAACTCAAATAGTTTTAATTTATTTTAAAAGTTCAATTAGACCTTAAAAAGATGAATTGAGTTAGAATTTTGTTTTTAAATGCAGCTTCTAGTGATGATAAATTCTCTATTAAGAGCATGTTTATATTAAATTTTCTGAATTTTTTTCGAAAATCTTAATTTTTCTTATTTTTTGTTGACTTTTTTCTTTTTTCCTAATCTTCCTGACTTTGTGGCAAACCTGATCAAAGACTTCAAACCTTTAAGCTATTAAGTGATGTAATATATGTAATAGAATCTCATATAACGGTAAACATTTTAAAAATTAGTTTATAACAGAATAGAGGATATTCATTAAAAATAGTTCAAAATTTACCTAATTGTATTTTATCTACGTTTCTTAAACAAGCTATTGGTAAAATAGTTGTATGTAAATTTAAACAAGTCAAAAAATACTAGCAAACGTCTACCAGAGCGAAAACCTGTAAATTTTAATTTTTTAACATGTGTTTTTGAGTTTAAGAATGATGATCAATTTTGTTTTAGACCATAACAAAATAATCCAAAAATTTATAAGAAAAAACTTTTATCAGAGCTTATTTCAATACTTTGTGTTAACTTTATTAAAAAAACATTTTTTTGCAATTTTTCAGGTAAATTTTGTCAATTGTATACAAACCCTAAATATGTTCTGATACACCAAAGTTGATTTCATTATATGACTAACTGGCTCGAAACTTGAGATGAAATTTGATCTAAACTCATTTAAACAAGACTCTTTATTAGTGATGTCATTATAATTTACCAGCAACAGCTTGCTTCACAGCTTATGAATAAATATAGACTTATAGTCATAAGTGTAATAGTATCAAATATAAAACGATCTAAATTTTAAAGCCTTATACAGGCGTGTTTGTACAATGTTATTATTATAGTTTATTGAACGACAAAAAAAGCGCTCAAAAAGTTTGGCCCAAGGACCTGGTGCACAAAGAACCTTTCGGTTATCGAGTTGGTAGGATTATCAAACTGGTATACTAAGAGATGAAAAAATGTAATGTTTGTTATTGGTTTATACACTCAAATGATTCATAAAAATAATAACATGGAAAAGTTTGGTAAATAACTTAAGGATAATTTTTATATTTAACAAAAAACACATAGATAAAAAATATTTTAAATAAATTTTGCTACGTAATCACTGATTTTTTTTTTAATCATTTTAAACACACATTAATGATATGTTTTCTTTAAAATATCTTAATGAAAAAGTGGTGTTAAACATTTTGCTTGAAACAATTTTTGCAACTAATTTTTCATAAGGAGCTAGCAACGTACAATACTTCGGAAGGTACACAGATATAACCCTTATGTTTTGAAATTTATTATATCACGGGAAAGTTTCAAAAGTTAAACAGACGTTACGGAAAGAATTCAAAAGTTTAACTAGATATTACGGAAAAATTTTGTAAGTTTAAGAAAATAATACGGAAAAATTTCGAAAGTTTTATAAATTTTGCAGAAAATTAAAATGTTTTACTAGATATATGGGAAAAAATCGAAATCTATTCAGATAAAACGGAAACATTTTAAAGTTTAACTAGATATTACGAGAAAATTTAAAAAGTTTAACTAGATGTTATGGGAAATCTTGAAAGATAATCATTAATTAGGTAATACGGGAAAATTTGAATGTATAGTTGGATATTACGAAAAATTTTGAAAGCTTTACAGATATAACAGTAAGTTTTGAAAATTACAACAGGTTTTCTGGATTTCGTGCTGAAGATTTAAAAATATATTAAGTGTATATAAGGCTAGTTTTAAACACTTGATAGAACAAGAAAATTTGAGAGTTTTAAAAGATCCGATAGGATTCTGAATTTAAAAAGGATCCCACTTTCAAATTAAGACGCAAAAGTGAATCTGGCCAAATTTTAAAACAAGATCCGGATCCGGCCGGCTACTAACTTTATCGATCCGGTAGATCACTATTTTAAGTTCTCACTGGAAGTTTAATATTAAATTTCGAAAAGTAGAGCCGTTAGAATTAATGCTACACTATTTTTAGCTGTTTTAAACCTTGTAATTCTTCACCTATTTCGTTAAGACTAGACACTTTAAAGTATAAATTTAGAAAACCTTACCATTTACTGCTATATATACGCTTTATAACTAATATACTATATTATACTCAACTTAACTCCTAACAATTATTCTGCCTACTTATTGCTAAAAATCTTTCTTTAATATGTATATAAATGTATGTTCTAATTTTACAGTGAATCTCTCCACGAATATTCTAGCCCCCTTATAAATTATACCACAAAGAAAACGGTTTTTTTAGCATAGTTTTAGAAGCATGGTCTTTAAAGGTTACTAGTAAAAAGTTCTTATTGTCTACTTCTTTAATCAATTACTCTTGTATTTATTAGGAAGTAGTTTTTTTTTAGGAAGTAACATATGCTTTTAAATTCCCTACCGTTAGATTTCAATTGGCTAATTTTTTACCCAAAAAATTTTTTTTTATAGTTTTATATATACAATGGTAATTTAGCTTGAAAAGATGACAAATAAAACAACTTCTTTATTTGCAATAATTCTATCGTTGATATTATCTTATTGTTCAAAAAAAAAGTTTTTACCCTCTAGAAAATAAAGACACCTCGTAAAAGCTATAAAATTTACAGAAAATACTTAGTTTTTTACAAACAGGAAATAAACACTTTCAAGCATACATGTCAAACCATTGTATTTTATGATAAGAGACCTTGGACCGAAAAATCAAATAACGATAACTTAGACAGAGCAATGGGCTCATGGCGCGGAGGTCTGTGATTTAATAAGTTTATATATACTAAGCGGAATACCCCTAATTATAGGTCCATCAAATGTAGGCTTATATAGATACGATGGCCTTTTAATTATAGAAAACCTTCTGGAACTATTCTTGAAAAAATTAAATTATCCCTAATAAACAAAATGTCTTCTATTGGATTTGAAATTAAATTGAAATTGGCAACACTAACACAGAATTTCCTGAAGCCTTCTCGACCTATCCTTAAAAACCTACTGTCCTTACCGTAAACCTAATTCTAAAACTGACTACATTAATAACAGCTTCAACCATCCTTAAAATATACGTAATAGTATACCAGAAATGATTGAATAAATATTATGAAAATTATCTATAGAAATAAAAAGTTTCTACAACATCAAAAGCTTATACCAAAATGCATTAAAAAATTATATAAGTATAATTCAACCTACAATAAATTTAATAGTACCAACATTAAAAATAATAGAAAATGAAATTGCATTTGTAATAACCCCCCTTTTGTAAATTAGTACAGACCAAAATTGGCAAGCGTTTCCTAGACTTTATAGATAAACATTTAAAAAAGACAGCATTTATCACAAACTAGTTAACAAAAAATGCATAAAAATTTGATACTGCTGCACACCAAACGTTTATCCGTTATAAATTCAGACAACTATAACTTTATGAAGAAATCAGATAAAAACAAAAAACTTTGCAACTGTAGATCAAAATCAAACTGCCCCGTGGATGTTGCCTAAATAACGTCGTATATCAAGCTAAGGTTTCCACGTATGATAATGACCACAAAATTTACATAGGTTAAACCAAAAGAACATTTAAATTTAGATATTATGAACACAAGACCTCTTCCCTAAACCCTCTGAAAACCAACTCAAAAATTTTACCCAACTTGCAAACCACTTATGGAATTTAAACCGTAACTATATAAAATACTTAATTAAATGGAAAATAGTAAAATCAGTAAAATCTAACACAAACCATACTAACATGTGCACCTTACGTACCCAAGAAAAACTCCATATATTCTTAGCAGACAAAAAACCTTAAACAAGAAATACGTACTGAAAACTTAATGCCCACATTACATGAATGAATTTTTACAGGCTATAATTAATGGGTAACTGTCAAATTTCTACGAGCGTAAAAAATTGCAGGAGGAAACAAATTTGCACGAAGATACTTTTGCACGAGAAGACAATTTTGCGCGGACATACTTTTGCACAGGATGAATTTTTTTGTTTTAGTAATTGTTTTTTATTTTATTTTTATTTTCTATTCTATTTTTTTTTCAATTACTGTTACCCCTAACCCTTACCTTCGGTCAGTATTTTTTTCATTTTTTCATAAATTCATGTTTTAGCTTATTTTTTGTTTTATTTTTTTTTACTCTCGTGCAAAATTGATCCTTGGTGCAAATTTGTCTTCGTTCAAATTTTTGCTTTCGTGCAATTTTGTCTTCGTGCATTTTTGACCCGTTCCATAATTAATATAGTAAAAATATTTGTTAAGATGTTATACAACTTGTGTAAAGGGCACGCATCACAATATTCCCCATTTCAGTTTTACATTATTATAATTTTTACCCTTACTAAGTTATTAAAGTTTTTAAATTTGAAAACCCGCTTTGCGGTGAAACATTGTAATTGTTTCTCTTTGAAATAATAACATGTTAATTATATTATCATTGTTAAAACTGATAGAGTTTAATTAAGTTAACTTATAAACATATATAAATGTAGTTACACTAGTCTCCTTTATTTAAGTAGGCATCTTTTAGTTTACTACACACTCTCAACAAAATTTTTTGCTACTATTTTCAAGGCTGCAACTTTGTAAGCTGCTGAGATCGGCTTAACAACGAGTTACTAAACATGAAGTAGAACTGTATCAAAAGCCAATGCCTAAAAATATGCATCCAACGAATAAGTAGATTAAAAAGAGACACCAGTGCCTCTGTTAACCCGAAAAATGGAATTAGTTTGTTTTTTGTTGAGGACCTATTGTGTTGTGTTCTTAGCGCGCACTCAAGCGGAAGATACCTGTAAAATAATAAAAGCGTGTATTTGCTGTCATTTGTGAAAGTGCCTGCACAGTGGACAAGTGTTGTTCGCAGACATCCACGTGTACGTGCAACCTTGACACATCGCGTGCTTGCAGTCCAGTTTCACCATGGACCTGCCGACTTCAATTTCCTCCAAGCAAACGCAACACTCCTCTTTCGCGTGGGACTCGTCCGCCTCAAAATGCAGCAGTCTGGCCATTCTGTCAGCGGTCAATCCGTCGCCAGGACTGATCTCTCTTCGGATGCAGTCTCTCCTCTTTCTTTGAGTGTAAAGAGCCCCCAAGACCCTTCGGAGATCGTTGCATTCCTTCGCCGCTCCGGCACAATCCTGACTGAGCTTGTGTAGAGCTTGTATAATGGCGGAAGTTTTTGGCTCTATTGACAATAGCCGATACATCTCGTCATAAATTTTTTGACAAAGCTGTATCAAAACAATTCTTTGGTGTTCAACCTCTTTAATTCTTTCTTCCAGGATTACCTTTATGTAAGAGCTTAGCAATTAAATAGACGTAATAAAAGATGTTAACATGATTTAATATGCTACTCTGTTGCTAATAACCATAGTTTTTCCATTAAACAATTTATTGAGCAGTGCTTTCAAAATTTAACTAATTTTCTTTTCAAAACAAAACAAATACTGACATACTAATTGATTAAACAAAATACAAGTAAACTTAAGAAACAATATAAAACTGTAAAAGATAACTAGAACAAAAATGGACTGTTTGAAAACGTTAAGTGTAGTTCTAGCTCCTTTATCAGGACCTAGTTGTTAATTAAGTTTTTGCCATATCTTTTAATCATAATTGCCTCTTCTGCTAATAAAATCCTTTGATTTTTACAAAATTTAATTACATCAAAACAGTTAAAAACATTGTAGTAATTTTTATGTTAAAGTTGGAAACCATTGAAGTTGGACCTCAGAACAGCTAAAGTTTGAAACTATTTTCTCATTGAAAGATTAGATTGATAGATTTTACGGTAGTTGCGTTGTTTGCAAGTTTTAATGTCCAGGTGACCTGTATACCCAATATACTGGAGAAACAGATCTACCACTATTTGTCAGAGAACATACAAGGCCCACAAAAAGTGCAGTATTATCTCATATTGAGCAATGAACATTTTGTCAAAATTAGGATAGTATCTTTAATTGTTTTGATGTAATTAAATTTTGTAGAAATCAAAGTATTTTATTAGCAGTAGAGGTAGTTATGATTTGAAAATAATATCAAAACTTAATTATCAACTAGGTTCTGATAAAGGAGCTAGAACTACACTTTTCATTTTAAAAAAGTCGGTTTTTC
Organism: Thalia democratica; assembly: GCF_965202585.1. Classification (NCBI taxonomy): domain Eukaryota; kingdom Metazoa; phylum Chordata; class Thaliacea; order Salpida; family Salpidae; genus Thalia; species Thalia democratica. Next base: position 5,395,921 of record NC_139166.1, read on the forward strand.
TTCTAATTATCTTTTTAAGTTTCTATGACTAAATTGATTAGTTCTATATTAATTGTTTCTTAAGTTTACTCGTATATTGTGTAATTAATTTTTGAGTACTTATTTTGTTTTGAAAAAATAATTACTTAAATTTTCGAAAGCACTGCTAAATAAACTTTTAATGAAAAAAGTATGGTTATTTGCAATAAATTGGTACAATAAACAATTCGATGGTAACCAAAAGAAATATACGAAATAAGTAACTTAGACAGACGTATTAAAACTAGGTAATTCAATAACCAAAACAAAAAAAAAATACTATGAAATTTAAAATGTTCTTGCTAAAGGTAGTTAAACAATCACAACAGATAAAAATTCTTTAAAGTGACTTTATTAAAAATTAGTTTTTTAACTTTGAAACCCTCTTATACTAAACTTTTTATCTCTTTTATCAACAAAATAAATTAGAAGATTTAAAATAAAATAAATAGTAAAACCATTTGATACAGAAAAACATTTCAAATAAAAAAAGTAACAAAAAAAAGTTCTTGAAACCATTATAAATATTAACTTATTAATTTGATTTAAATATACAAGACTATTATGGTTACTAAAATATAATTTATATAAAAAATATACTAACCATTCTTTTCATTCCAAAATGTAGTTAAAATTATTAAAAAATACTTTTTTTCTGAAATAAATTTATTCTGATTAAATGACAATAAATTATTTATATAGACTAACTTATATATTTTTTTATTGAAAGAAGAAAAAGGGCTTAAAAACTCTGGTCTAAGGACCTGGTATACGAAATAACCTTTCGGTTATCGAGTGGTTCACAACATGCTTTTATTATATTTTACAAGCTGAAAAAATAAAAGTTTAAATCTAATTTTTCGTATTTTAAGACATAAAGCAATCAGTAAAATGCATAGTTTAAAGGAAAATTAAACGAAAATAAACTAAGTTATGTGTTAACTTATAAAAAGTTTTATTCATAATATATTCAAAAACTTGCGTAATAAGGCAATAGAGTAAATACAGCTTAAGGCTACAAACTAAAAGAATAAAAACAGAAGTATAAAAAATTGTTAGACTTTAAGGGTTAGCTTTAGCTTACTTTATAGATCGAAATAATAAGTACTAATAGCTGACATTAAAACACTTGAAATATAGGTCACAACACTTTTGAAGAAGGCAACATTTTAACAAGAATACGTTGAATTTATGAGTACTTAGTGCTAAAAGTTTGACTTTTGTTTTAAATTTTTGATTGAAACACGTTAAAAAGTTTAAATTTGAATAAATAATAAAACTTTTACTGCTTAATTTAACCACAAACTTAACTTTAATAAATAATAGTTCAAAAAAAGTACTGTAACATTTATACACAATGCACTGAATCAAAAAAAAAAAAAAAAAACAATAACAATGAATAGTATGACAACAAAAATTTACTTCCATTAATTTTAATTTTGTATATTTTTAGAAGTCCAAAAATGTAACTATAAAGCAGCAAGTAATATTTGTTTAAATAAGACATTAAAATAACATAAGTTTGATTAAATTGTAAGTTAGGTTAATTCATTTCAAGTTAACTTGAGTTAGTAATCACAGTTTACGATTTATTTATATGCATAACTTATGTTAAATGGTACATCGATCAATTAATTTTTATATTGGCATACTATAATAAATATAAAAATAAAATATAAAAATTATAAAAATATGAAAATTTTAAAATTACTTCAAAATAGTAATTTTATAAACAATCTAAAGAATAATAATATAGAAAATTCTGCAGTTTAGACTGAACTACTGTTATTGTAGCCAAACAAATCAACTTATGAACTAAAGTTTTTGAGTATTAGATGACAGTTATTATTAACTCCCTAAACAAAAGTAAATAAACAAGTAGTAATGATCACTTATAACCTTGATAATCACTATTTGATATATAAATTTTAAGATCATCCTGTAATTTATTAGCTCAGTCAATAATTTATTACCTTGGTAAGCTAGTATTTTGTGACCACTCTTGAAATAATTGTTTCTGAAGACTTCGTGTGACAATAATAAATATTTTTAACACTTTAAAATAAATCATAAAAGAAAATTGGTAACCAATTATTATTCAATTTAAACGTAAAAAGACCTTTTTTCAACAGACTTTCCACTTTTAATTTTTTTTCAATTTTTCTAACACTATCTTAATATTTCTTATAATGTACGCATCTAGATGCTCTGTTTATAAGAAAATTGATATCATATATACATTATACATATTTATTTGCTTTTACCCAGCACAACAAACCAGATCTAACATTGCTCGTAAATAGAGAACTAAAGATTACATTAATACTTTTTCATTTAAGAAATGTCTTATTTATATAATACACATAATGTTTTTTGTAATTTTGTTTTTATGGATTCTATACTTTCTGAGCAATTAAAACTTCTGTTTACAATAATTCCCAAATATTTATAACTGTTTGTATTTTTTATAGTTTGTTTTACTTAACTTTAAATTTAGATCTATATTTTTCCAAAAAATATACTTTGATTGATGTAGTACGGGGTTTCCGAAATTTTTTTCAAACTTTTAAAGAAATTAATAAAGATATGACAACCTCCAACATGATTACTCAAAAACCTAACATAAAAACACATGAGACCTTCTTTTTTTGCTATTCATAATCAGCATTAGAGTATGAAATGATTAAATAAGTAATAGATGTAAATGATTATTCATACTTTTTTTTATACTAAGAGGTTTTCTATAAAAGAAAACAGTAGGCGGATTTGTGAGAAATACAAAAATTTTAGAGAAAAAAAACACTACAATAATGAAAGTTTTAATAAAAATATAAAAATTAAAAGGCCATACCTACAGGAATTAATATTATTAGATTGAACTATTTAGTATTGTGTTTAATTTTTTAGGTGAGACTTGGTTTAAAATGTTGAAAATAATCAAAAACTAACGAGAGAAATATTTTTAAAGTATGAAGCTGAAGGAACTGTTGCTTGTACAAGGAAACTAATTATAATTTTACTTGAATGAGCAATAGAAGTTAGCTATGCATGAATGATTTTGTACAATGATTTGGCAAAATATTGGAGTTATAGCAAAATATTGCAAGTTTGAGAAAAACATTGAAAATATGGCTGAAATAGCAAATATATTGCAATTATAACAAAAATAACAAAATTTGAAAAATGTGGCAACTATTTTGCAATTGTAGCAAAAAACATGGCAATTTTGGCACAATATGTCAAATATGGAAGTTTTATTAAACAAAATCAGTGTAAAAATATCTCAATGAAAAAAAAAATTAGCTATTTTTTTTGAACTTTTGCACATTTTGAACATAAAAACATACTGAATATGTGGAAAAAATACTAAAATCATATCTTAAAAACAATTTAAACAATAAAAAATCATTTAAAATACATTTTTTGTTTTAATAGTTTCTCTATAAGAAAACAATATGAATAGGTAGCTTGGCTTTTGCAAAAAGAAAATAAACAAAAATACTTAATAAAAAATAAAGAGTTAAAGGCCATACTTACATGACTTGAAATTATTAGATTGAACTATTTAGTAATGAGATTTTTTTTGAAGTGAAATTTGGTTCAAAACATAAAGATTGGCAAAAAACTAGCAAGGACAATAATTCTAAAGTAATGGGGTGGATAGCTATTGTCAAATAAATAAACAAAACTTGATTTCCTTGTATGGGTAATAAAAGTTAGCTATTAGTCAGTGATTTTGTTCAATGGGTTTTATAGCTAAAGAGAGAAGTTTCTTAGTTGAGTTAAGTACAACAACTTTAAGTAGAGTAAAGAACTATAAGTTAGAAACTGTTAGTTTAATTTAAATACTAAACAATACAACTTAAAACAAGGTTTTCCAAAGTCCACGCTGGATTAATTTTATCATAAGTAAATATTTTATAGATAAATTATTAATTAAGTATACTTAAAAGTCAATCTGATTTGCATATCTGCTTTTTTAACCAATTTAAACCATTTTTTATATTCGTTTATACCATTATCCCTGACCCACATACAAAATAGCCTTTTTTATTAAACTAAGGTCCAATAAAAACCAGAAGCTTTGTGTAAATTTTTCTCTTACCCAAATAATTTATTATAAAATTTAACTACTGTACCTTGAGTCCATGACCTTTAACTAATATCAAACAGTAACATTAAAACACATAAAGTTTTAAGTTTGTTGTTTTAATTAATTAAAAAAAAATTATCTAATGGTAACAGTACAACATCCTAAACTAAAAACTGAAAAACAGTTAATTTCAATTACAGAGAAATATTTTAATTTTTATAGTAGAACTGTAATTAAGACTCAAACCCTGATATATATTTAATTAGGCCTTTTTTTCTAAGTTTTTTAGTGATTTTTGTTAAAAATTCCAAGGTTTTTCAAAATTTCTTAAGTTACAGGTTTTTCCAGGTTGTTTATAACCTAAATTGTCTAACTCTAGGTTTTTCCAAAATTCTAAAGTTTTTGGCAACCCTGTATTCTAGATTTCAGAGATTTTGCTTAATATCTTGTCAAATATTAACTTAACTGTAATGTCAAGTTAATTTTTTTATTAAAATTTTCACATATAAATTATTATACTAATTTGTGGTCAAAAAATTCTTAAAATAAAAATTGAACTATTAGTTTGAAAATAAATTTTTAATTAAAATGTTGGTATTGTAAAACTGCAAAAACTAAGTATAAACACTAAGTATCTTGAAACTGGTAAACTTGTGGGTATATTCTTTTTCATAACAATTTGATTAATTTTTTTTTTCATATTTAGTAAAATACCTCATTATTACAATTACGCATTACAATCTGAAGAATAAATTCTGCACAACTAAAAAATGTTATATCAAAAAATTTCATATGAAAGAAAGGAAATACTATTGTAGATACTAGTTATAACATTCCAGTGAACAATGTGTCTACATAGTAATTCTGATTTAATTTAGCAATGTTGTTCCCAAAGCTTCTTAACAACTAGATTACAGGCACCTACCACAGTACCCGGGCAAACAACCCGGTTAATACTAGTTAATCAATCTAAAAAAAAGATGATAAAATAAATAAAAAATAATAATAACAAACTAATAGTGCGCATTTATTTTGTAACCTCTAAAAGCTATGATTTAATCTGTTTTTTTTTATTAGCTAAAATTAGTTTACAAAATATTTTATGAAGTTCTTAGAACTTACCAAAAAAAAAGACTATTAGAGCAACAACATCCCTATAATAAACTTGTAATGTAAATGATACAAAAATAACTTTATGTTTTTTTTAACAAGTAACAAATGTGCAACTTTTCATAGGAACTTCTGTAATTAAAAATTTACAAAAAGCCATTTTAGTCTACTAGAAAATTCGAGGAGAGTCTTAAAAGGCAAAAAACGTTTAGTATTAAATGAAAGTTATTGTAACTAACAAGTGAACTTACTTCGTGTCTCTAGTTAGACACACATTCAGATACGAGCTCTACATTCAACTTCCCCTCCAAAACTTATTTCAATCTTCAAATATCCCTTTAACATTTAGTACTTATGATCAAAAATACCTTCTTTGTATGCGAAAAAAAAAACAAGAATAAACAACGAAACTTGCAACATAATCGACTGTACAAGACGAAATATTCGTAAAAACACTAAACTATCGTACTTTCCTCTTTATAGCTTATATTAATAATTAAAAATCACTTTAAATTATACCAAATGCATAAAACCAAGTACTTCTATTGACACTTATTAGTCGTACCTCCTCGCTTTAACTTATTTCAGGGTTGCCTAACGTTTTTTGTAAATATCTATCAGGTTTTAGTTATTTTTCCAGGTAAAAAGGTTTAAAACTGCACGTGTTATGGTCTATTTTTATCTTAAAACCAAGTTCAAGGTAAAAAACTGTATTAGATAGTATAACGATACTGAAAAATTATCTTAAAACTTTATTTAATCTGTTTTTAAGCAAAAAAAATAATTATGAGATTTTCTTTTATCCGTAATTTAGATTTTTAGTTTCAAATTACAATTTTTATGCTATTAGTTATTAAAAATTCCAGATTTTTTAGTAATATTTGTTCAAAACTTCAGGTACTTTTTCAGAAATTTTCAAATTCAAGGTTTTTCTTAGCATTAGTTGTCAAATTCTAGATACTTCCAACTAACAAGGTACAAGGTTTTTTGGCAACGCTGTTAATTTTCTAAGGTTGCGATTTATAAAAGCATTCCTAAAAATAGACTTTTGCACACAATTTAAAAACTGGGATAAACACCTGTTTTAAACTTTTAAATAAAATTAAGTATTTAATTAAGGTATTTATTTTCAGCTTTTTGTATAACTCCTTTCATTTTTTCATCATACATTTAGTTTATTACTACAGTTTTTTATTTTTGCTGTTTAACCTGTTTTGGTTCAAATTATATTTTGGCTTTTCTTCTGCAAGAATATAAAATATATATCATTAAGCAATTTTCAGCATTAATTTAGATACTATAGATACTTTTTTTACTTGAGATCAACAATATGTAATTTAGATTAGAGGGATTAACACACTTATTTATTTCATTTTTTTAGTTACCATGTTGTTGTGTTTTGAGCCTGTTAGTTAGTTGAAAAATTTCTCTTTTAGTAAGGCTGTATTTATTTAAGGTTTTTTATAAAAAGGTCTGTTATTTTTACAAAGAAAAAATTCAATTTATAATAAAAAATAGATAACATAAAAGCAGATACCTTTATACTTTTAAATATATACTTTTTTGTAAGTATTCAATTTATTTATTTATGACAAATATATTGTAACTATTAAAACATTAAGATTGGAATAGATTACTAGTGTAGTGGTCTTAAAAGTGTACAAAAAAGTAGTTTTGGGGTACACGAAACTTATTAAGGGGTGAACGAAATTTTTAGATTACACAAAATAATTTTAGTTTTGTTTTTTTATTTATTTATTTTATGCGACATAATTGAATATTAAAGTTAAGTTTAACTCTGGTGTTTATTTTAGCTTTTAGTTAATTAGCCATTTTACTCTCATGATCGATTTTGGTTATAAATGTCACATATGATTCTCTATATAAACAATGTCATGAAGTAACAATCTGAATGAAAATTCTCAATCAGGATGACTATACTAGTTTGATGTAACTCAGAAAATTTTATTTCCAAACTAAAAACTAATTTTTATTTTTAATTAGCAACCTATTTTGCCTTAAAATTAATGTGTCAAATTGTCTGTTTGTTGTAACTACGTTATTCAAATTAGTTAACAAGGTTGCCACAAGTTTTGAATAATCCTGGGTATTTTAAAACTTATGAAAATCTCAGTATGACACAGGATAACTCAGAAAACTTTGAATTTTTTTTTCAACTCAGGCTGCCTCAGGATAATTTATTTTTATCTCTGTATAGCTTTTAGATTTAAGACCAGTATTTTTCTACCATTTAAATGAGATATAGATAATTTAGTTTCAATTTTTTATTACTTTGTGGTTATTTTTGTTGAAGAGCTTGGTTTTTCTTGCCCTTGAAAAGTTACGAAATATATTGAAAAAATCCTTGATGACTACAGATCAGTTTAAAGTCATTCAAGACAGTTTCTTATCAATCAGGACAGTTTTTACTAAAAGTATTGCAACCCTATCAAACTTTAACAACAATTTCTACTTTCAATGTTTTCCTTAATAAAAAAAATTTTTCTCCAAAGAAAAGCAATTCTAATATCAGTAAAATTGAATTTATTTTTATTGCAAGTTATTAGATTGTCATTTTAACTTTTTTTTTTGCATTTAACATCTTTTACTTACCAGAACTCTGGTTTTTATCTAAATTATTTTATTTGTTATGTTAACACATTATTAATTTTTAAATTCGTATACTGGGATATCTTATTTAATGTATAATACCAATCTTTAATAATATTTTTCATTTAAATTTGCTTTCTTATATTTATTATGGAAATAAAAAGTTTAAAATCAGCACAATTTTTTACCGCTAACTAGTATTTATTTATTTTTGATAACGATTAGTACTAGATTAAAAGGCAATAATGGCATTTAGTTGTTTAAAAAACAGAATTTTCACACGCTCAAACTTCTCAGAATAACTTAAATGATACTTAAAAAACTTAGGCAAAGTAATTATTTTGGAAAAAGTCATGCTGACACATGTTTGTTTGAAAAGTTTTTGAAAAATTCAGACTAGTTTACATTTTTTTTTTTGAATCTTAGGCTAATAATTTGTATTCCAATTCAGTATTTGTTTAGTTAATTGATGTATTGTTCATATAAGCTTTAATTGTTTTATATTTAGTTTTTAGCCAACATAAATATACATATTTAAATTTAAACTAGCTTAATGAATTATAAACTGGTTTTTGGTCAATCAGTACTGCTTTTTACTTGAAAGTGTAACAAACACTAAATTAAGTACTGAGCTTAATTAAATCCTAAATTATGGTAGTTATATGAAATGAATTTTACAAAAAGATATAAAAAAAATTTCAGTTTTATTTTTTTTTACCAGAAAGAAGTAACAATCAGTTACAACCATGAACTTCTTAGACTGTAAAAATTTAGTCTATGAAAGAAACAATGTCTACATCAACTGTACGGAGGGCAACAAAGTATACATTATTTGAATTTAGCTGTTTGTAAGTCGTTTTTCTGTTTGAATATCATTTGTAAAAATAGATAACACTCATAAAGTGAAAAACATAAACTTTGTTCAACTATGTAATTAACGTCAAATAAAATATTGTGAGAGTACTGTACTGGGGATTTTGTAGTGATTGCGGAGATGTGTTTAATTAATAAGTGTGTAATACAAAACCATACAACTAAAATGTCCTTTGAAAAAAAGGTATCACAAATAGAAGGGTCTATTAAGGTTGAATCAAATAATAAGTTTCAGCTTGAGTTATTAAAAGGTTTGGATGTATAAAAAAAACTTAATTATGATATACTATCGCCGCTAGTGGGTTCCATGAAAACGTATTTCATTAACATAAAACAATGATATCACCAGATATCTCAAGAATATTGCTATAAAAAGAAATATGTTACTAAAAGTGTTTACGTAGTCCCACCACTAGCTGCGCTTTTTAAAGTTATATCCTGGGAAGCACTAATTTTATTTTTTGCAGTTTGGTGTACATAGAATTTCATTAGTTTGAAGGCCACGGCACTAGTTAATTCAATCTTAATATGGTTAATTAAAATAAAAATATCAATATTAAGCACTGAAGGAATTTGTTTTACTTTTACTAACATATCAATTATTGTATGCTGTACTATGTACAAAATAGATTAAGAATTTTTTAGTACAAAAATGGTTTTATAAAAAAGTTTTTACATTATAACAGATTTCCCACGAATTTTAGTACTATATTAAATTTTTGATTAATGTACAAAGTGTAAATACCAACTAGTTAAGGTAAATTAAAAAAAAAATCATTTGAAAAACTGCGGGAGTCTGCTTTACTTTCACTGTAATGATATGCAACTTTCATATGTTCAGTGTTTGAATTCTGAGTATTACAAAATCATTCAACCAGAACGCAAGTATCTAAGGCGCTTATCATTGTTTTGAGATATAGAGCTGTTGTGTAAGACCTAGAGATTGAAATATTTAGTAAAAAGAGCATACAAATTTATTGGTGAACTTTCATGATTAAAGTATAAGAAATGTTATTTAAAAAAACATTTAATTGTTTTAAAGTTCTTTAAACATCAGTGGTAGTTTTAAAAGTGTTATTCACTTGAAATTAAATTGTTCTTAAATTTTGGTTTATAAAAGTAACTTATACTTCTGAAATTGGGTTTTAATTATCGCGTTTTAAAAGATTCATTGTTGAAACTTTCTTGTCTGAATTATATAAAGTAAACTAAAATACCAATTAGTAATTATAAGCAACAATTGAATTACGTAGGATTCATTTATAATAAGTAATACCAATAAACTAGTGTACCAACATCCATACCTCACATACCTAACATATTAATTAATGTATTAGTAAAATTGTTGGTTGCTATAATATGTACAAAAGACATTCAATCATACTTATAATAAAGTAAGTTAGTTTTTTTTACTTAAATACTTTTGTAAAATTTTTTATAAGCAATTGTTATTTGTACAGAAGAGCTCACCTTGAAACCTGCATTGAGTGTATCTATACATACGAGAGGGAAATATTACTTAATGAAGGAATTTTAAGTAAGAAAATATGAAAACAAGTCGCTGAAAAAGTGATTAACGATGGCCAAACGAAAATGCAAGTTGTTAAAGATAGCTTTCTTAGAGAGGGAGCAGAGGAAGAACTGAGTGGTGGTATCTACACTTCTCAGAAGTTCAGCACTAAAAGTTCATAGCAGCTAATGCAATTGAAACAAACTTAAATAAATTACTATATATTAACTTATCAGTTTTTATTATAAAATATGATTGTTTAAGTCTAATCTTGTACGAACTCCAAAAAAGCAAAAGTTAAGAATGGTTTGGCAAAACAAAAGCCGCAATTTTTTTCTTGCTAGGAACAGTTCTACAAGTAAAACTCTGAAGGGATACATTCAGCAACTAAACAAAGACACTTTCGGAGGGTGTATATACAAAAAGGTGCTAAATGAATTAACTGTTTCTGATAACGATAAAATAATTTTTTAGAGAATTTTTAAACTTAGTTGTTTTTGTTCCAGGTATTAAAATTTCTACAACAACATCTAAAATCTGAAACGTTATTTTATTATTAGATGCTACTGGTGGTCTTGTCCAAAAACTATCAAAGGTAAAGGGCAACGTTTTAAACTACGCTCTAGTTTTGCCTGGTGCTAAAAGAGGCGGAGCATCTTTGCCCGTAGCCGAAATGCTCAGTAACAGTTACACAGTACCAATTGATTCTGCATTTATAAGAAAGTGGCTGTATACCCTTTAAAATTTTACTAAAAAGCTGCAGTTTAAAATCGAAACTGATTTCAGTCATGTATTTATTCATTTGTTATTGACTCTGTTAAATAGAGAAACATTAGAAAGCTATATATCCAGGTTAGTAATAGTATTTAAAGTATTATAATATTTTTTATTTATAAAAGTATTCAATTCTTTAACAGATAATACAAACGTTATTTTAGGCAAGATAAAACTATCATACGTATATGTTCGCACATATTATGAAGGCTCTCTCAACCCATATAAGCAAATCAACTGAAGATAAAGACGCAAAACAGCTTTACAAACACCTTGTGGGCAACATGGTTTGTAAAATTCATTAAAGCCAATAATAATTAGGTTTGTAATAAATTAAAACATTGCAGACTAAAAGTGACAGGTTACCTCGAATAAAAGAACTCTTTATCATCTCTGTATACTGAAAATGAACAGAAACATAAGTGATGCTACTGAACTAAGCTTGAAGTAGCTTCAAACATTAGTAAGTTCTGAAACAGATCTGGAAAGCTGTATGGAAAAATCGTAGACAAAAATTTATTAAAAGAAGTTAGTAAAGTTTTATTTAATCAGTATAACTTTAGAATAGCTTCTCAACAGTAAACTAAGGTCAAATCTTTGAATGGAGTAGTAAGCTTTGTTCATATAAGTGGCTTAGAGCGCTGGATAGAAAAAGTAAGTAATTTATATTTGATATATTAATGATCATTAATCTAATGTTAATCTATATTTACCTTTTATTTATTTTTTGTTTATTAGAAACTAGTATTTTTTTTCTGTTTTTGTGTTGCCATCTTATATATAGATAAGTATAGACGTATTTTGTAAGAAATAAATAGTTTTTCGTTAAAAATTTCAATCTTCCTATGTTTATATAAGAATAATAAAATTTTATTTGCATTTGATTAGACTTATTTATGTTACTTTTTAGTATTCTTTATTTTAATATATTATACTAATTACGGATCAACTTTATTTTAAACTTATCTTAATTATGTAACGAAAAATACATTCCTAACATTTTAGTAAAAATGACCTTAATAGTAATAAATTAAAATTTAAAATAAATTAAATTTTTGTAAAGGTTTTGTCAGAAAGCTAAAAAGTCTACGTTTTTGACTTTTCACAAGTATTGCAACAAGAGATAAGTAGAAGAAATACGTTGATAAAAAAATAAAGTAAGTGAGTTCTGTTATCAGTAAAAGTCTATAGAAAAATCTAACGAAAATCCATGGTTCACAAAACAATTTAAGTTTTATGTTCTTAAAGTTTTCTTTTATTTTAAAGTATTGGGATTTATTGTAAATAGAAAACAACTAAAAGGTTTAAGTCAAAACCAAAGCTTTTTTTTCAGTTCACTAAAATTTTTAGTTCTAGTTGTCAATTAGTTTATAAATTTCAATTATAACAGATATTTAGTTTTAAATATTCATATTTTTTCTTATTAATACTTATTTTTGATAGACATCAATTAATAGACAACAACAGTTTGTTAGAAAAAGCAGAACATTTTCAAACTATTGGTTTTAATCATGACAGACAAATTGATAGCTGTGGGATGTCATTAAGGTATATATACGTAGCTTATTTAAAAAAAACTAGCAATTATTCTCCTTAGTGTTTTAATTTTTTTTTTTTTAAGTGCTGTTGTTACGTTTTAGGCTGCAGAACAGTTTGTATCTCGCTTCCCTCCCCCACTAACAGAAATTACATGCAATGACTAACAGCAAACATCTTATTTTCAAACATTTGGAAATTTTAACGTAATAAAGGACGGAGGTAAAACTAAGTTTGATTAGATATAAATTACTACTAAGCAAAAACAAGTTTAATTTGAGTTGTAGTTTTTTTAACCATTAATCGATCTAGTTCTACGTACTTTTAGTTTTAAATCAAGTCTTCTGCTATAGTTGCCTTATCTCCGACCCTGCCATGCATAAACAAAACATAAATGAAAAGGTAAAATGGGTGAGTAAGCTGTTTTTTGATTTTGATTTTGTCCTTCCCTTCCTACATATGGTAAATCAATAGTTTTTTTTAGTTGTTTGTGTTAAAAAAAGTTTGTACTTTCAGTTAGGATGCTCGAACTGCAAATAGTCGCTTCATTTCTATTGCCTTCCGTACAATAATTCCAAAGAAATATTTCAGGTTTTGGTATTGCGGACTTTGTAGATACATGCTGGACAAGAAGTTAAAAGACATTAGTGGTCTGCGACTCGATAACCAAAAGGATCTTTGTGCTCCACCAAGTTCTATGACCAATTATTTTAAGCTTTTTTTTCGTCGTTTCAAAATACGCCGAAGCTTCTTTTCACAAAGAATTTTTTCAAGTACAAATTATTTTAATAACAAATAATTACAAGTTGATTAATAATAAATTTGTAATAAATTTGGATTTCAAAATTGATTGACGTATTTTCTTTTTCTGCGAGTGTGACAAATGAATTGTTTACACTCTTTAATTAACTTAAGTATATTATATTAATAGAAACATTTATCTAAAGTTATTTAAAAAAAGATACATATTTGTAGTCCTAGACCGGTGGTAGAAACTACCTTTATTTAGGGGAAGTCCCCTTTTTTGTGTTAAACGCTTAGCGCGTTTAACTTTTACTGAATTTACCTCACTCATTAGGTTTAACTTGGTAATTAAAATGTATGTAAAATACTTAACATAAATAGTTTCTTTAATGAAGTGAGTTTATTGACAAAGTAATTTTGGTGTGAAAACTAGAAAAGTAGAAGTGATAAAGCAGCTAATATATCATCAGAATAAAACTGCGAATATAAAAACAACAAGTAAACACCAAATTCTACAAATTAAAATATCTTAATAGTGTTCTTAAAGTGTCTGAATGACACAATCTTAAATACAAAAAAAAGTCTTACTAATAATAGTACTAATAATACAGAGTCTTAGTATATGTCGTGCTTCATGCACAACAATGGCTAAACTAAGCACAATATAATACGATAATGCAAATAAACATCAAGATCTTATAAAATGAAAATAATAGAAAAGTTCTTAAGTTCTTATAGTGTCTTAAAGTTCTTAATATTTATGTGCCTTCCGCACGGTCTTATTGCTAACTGAGCACAATAAAATACGATTATAAAAATAAACATAAATATATTATAAATTGAAAAACATAATGAAGTTCTTAAATTTAATTAGTGTCTTAAGTTCTTAAGTTTGGTGTGCTTTCTGTACGATCTTTTGGCTGAACTTACTCAAAAACTAAAATAAAGAACAACATAATCGAGCTGCGCGTAGTGCGCGAGCTAGAGGCTAATGAGCAATTTCTTAACGTTATCTTGAAATAAAAACACAATATCGGCTAACTATAGCGCCAACTGGAGGAAAAGTATAATCGAGAACAACAAAAATTAAAATCGAAAATTCGTTACATATTAACAATAAATTAGTGTTATTAAAATTAATTCATTTCAATAATTAACTTTAGGTATTCATTAGAAATATTATTAATTAAAAAACAATTACCAGTCAGTAACAAACGTACAATAATTTAGTTTTTTTACGAGTATTTCAACTTATATAGTAGATTTTGACGTTAATATTCGTATTTTTCCGAAAATTATATCTCGCGTTCAAAGGAGATGTGTTAGATTATATGTATGAAATATTAAAATGATATACAAAGAATAAAGTAGAAAAGACAATAGTTGAGTGTTTTAACGAGTATTTCCTCTTATAAAGTTGATTATTACGTCAATATTCGTTATTTTTATTATTATAGATTACAAGAAGAAAATATTTAAAAAAATATCTAAAGAGTAAAATAAAGAATGGAGGGAATGTGATATACTTTAGTGTCTTTACAAGTATTTCGTCTTATACTGTCAATTATGACGTCAATATTCGTTGTTTTTTTCAAACCTATTACTTTTTGCGCATAAAGAAGGTGTCTACGATTATAACTACAAAATATTAAAAGGGATATTTAAAGAGAAAAATAGTTATGGAAGGGCAAGTATAAGGGGCGTCCTTATTCTTTATTTTATAGCTTAAGCATTTAAACACGCTGCTTTAAATAGGCCTCTGCTTCAGCTGTACAATTCAGATTTTTATTTTTAATTAACATCTTTTTTTGCCTTGAAATAAATGTGTCAAATTGGCTGTTTGTAAAAATACCTTATTTGAAGAAATTAACAAAATTAAATAACGTTTACAATCTAATGTGCTAACAGGGGTGCTAGCAGCTAATTGCATTCTTATATACTTGCGTGGTCGTCCCCATTAAGAGCAACCACTGGGATCGAACTCGAGAAGCATGGCCGGCAGTCAGAGGCAAACCGCTGGGCCATACAGGCGCCCGCGGTAGTTGGAGGTATTAAAAGAATTTGCAAAAGATAAGATAATTTCCTAGTAAAATATTTAGAAAAAAAATGTAGTGAAAAGAATTTCTAAGTTTCGGTTAAATATAAAAGACTATTACATTTACTATAATACTTGATATACTAAAAAATACTAACCTGTTTAATTGATAGTAAATTGTAAAAGTAGAACATCTTATATATATATATATATATATATATAAGTATTCAGAAAGTTTGGTTTATGGTCTTAGTGCACGAAAAAACCTTTCCGTTATCGAGTCATACACCACATATTTAAACAATTACGAGGGCTACTTTGGATAAAAACGTTTTTTTTTGTAATTTTTTTTACCACACTTTAAACCCACTATTTTCAATTTTTATTAAGGCTAACTTGAAACTTTTTTTTTATTGTAAAATACGTTCTTTTGCTTTACCTATCACAATAGTTTCCATCGAAATTTGGTTTGATTTAAGTACATTCATAGCACTTGAGCCAGAAATCCCTGGAATTATATAAATTTATGTAAAAGTTGCATAGGTAATATAAATAAAAATATAATAATATTACCTTAATATAAAACTTAGTTGAAAAAAAATATTGAAAATAAAAAAATTTTTGAATAATATTATGTATTTCATTAAAGCCATGATATATTTGAATATTTAGGAAAAAATAATTTTGGGATATCTTGAAAATAAAAAGAAGAAAAAAATAAAGATTGCATTATAAAAAAGTTGATTTATTAAGTAATTAAAAAAAACATTATTTTTTTTTAGGAGAAAAGCTAAAATAAGTAAAAAGATTAAAAAAAACGTTTAATTTTTAAAGGGGCTCATTACTGAAGTAAAACCCCATATCGATGGAAATTACTGTAAAAAGCAACACAAAAAACGTCCTTTAGAATAGAAATAAAGTTAACATTAAGGAAATTAAAACCATGGGTTTTAAATTTTGATAAAAAACAAACTACAAAATAAGCTATTAGAGTCAAAGTAACCCTCGTGTATTTTATGCTGAAAGTTAAATTTGTCCTTTAAATAATTGATAAAATACTTAAGTTTTTAATAAATAACATAACATATCAAACAATTTTTATTACTTTTTAAAGAAGTGAGTTGACCATAAACTCAGCTCAATTTTTATAAATAGTATTATAGAATTAGTACTATAAAGTTTATACACTATACACTTTATAAAAGAAACCAATAACAATGAATAATTGCAGCAACAAAAAAAATTCTCTAACTTTTTTTTGATTAATTTTCTAAGCTCTAAATTATAACTCTAAAGAAGCAAATTGTGTTTGTAAACATATATAACAAAAAAAATCATTTTATATAAAAACCAAAAACGGGTTATTTTGTCGAGTCGTCCCAATTAAGCACGCTTTTCAAAGTGCGTACTCAATCAGAAGACGGCTGTTAAACAAAACAAAACTTAAGGTCTTTTTTATTTTTTATTATTTATTAACGTGTCTAAATAGTGGACATGTGTCCTTCGCAGACAGCCATTTCACGGGGCAAGCCTCGCAAGTGAAGTGACGTCCGCAACCGTACTCAACCAGAGACCTGCCGGTTTCAATGTCGTCCAAGCAAGCGCAACAAGCGCAACAGCAAGTGTAAAAATGTCCAAGCAAGCGCAACGAATTTCTCTTCGTGTGGGACTCGTCTGCCTTGAATCGTCTCTGTTCCGCGAACCTCCCCAAACTTTCTCTCAGAATGATACCATCTCTTCTTCTCATTTGAATTTCCAGGGCTCCCAAGACCCTTTTTGAGATGGTTGCACTCCAACAGCGCTTCGCAAAAATCTCGGTCGAGCTTGTAAATAGCTTGCTGAAAATAGGGACCTCTAGGTTTTATCGACACGAGACGATTTATCGCATCGTGAGTATTTTGCAAACGCTGTGTCCAAATTAACCATCGGGACACAACCTCTTCAACTCTTTCTTCTAGGGTTACCTTTCTGTGTTATTCTTGACGATTAAATGGTGTTAAAAGTAACATGTGAGATAATTAACTTGAACAGTCGCATTAAAACTAGGTACTTGAGTAGTTAAATTTAAAAAAGTGTACTATGATAAGGTAATATGTTTAAGGTATTAAAAGAATACCTATTAATTAACAAAACGTAGGTTAAGTATAGCATTTAACAATAGTAAAAGGTAATTTTACCAAAGTAAACTAACTCATAAAACATTGTAACTAAAGCAAGTAAAGTAACAAGAACAAGTTCTAAGAACCAATATAAAATTACATAAATGTTCTAAGTTTAGATTAAATATACAAAACAATTATGGTTACTAAAATATCTAATATATAAAAAATACTAACCATTTTTGTCTTTTCAAAATGTAGTTAAAATTACAAATACTTTTTTAAAAAGTTTTTCCTGTGCTAAATGACATTAAAATATTAGTAGAATAGTTTATAAAAATAAGTTAATTTAACAATAAAATGTTGCTCAAAAAGTTTGGTCGAAGGTCCTGGTGTACGAAAAAAATTTTTAGGTACGGAGCAGACATGTTAAAAAGCTCTGCTTTGTTTACTCGAGCGTGAAATTACTAACTTAAAACAAACCAAAGTTTGTACGCTTCATTGCTGAATTACCATAGTAATTGTTAGCATTTTAACAACTCTGGTACGGAGTCTTACACTATATGCTTAAACAATTTTATATGAGCTGAACAAATAAATTAATTTTGTTCAAAATTTTAAATCTTAAAATCTAAAACATTCAATAAAATTAAAGAAATTAAAGAAAAATTATTTAATGAAAAATTTATAATTACTTTAAGCTTTTTGAACTTTTTAATAGTATTAACAAAAAATAATTTTAAATATGTGGAAAAAATATTTAAACACTATCTGAAAATATTTTAAATAATAAACAAAACTTAAAATATTTTTCTTATTTTTTCATTTATTTCTAAAAAACAACAATTAAAATAGGCGGCTCGGCTTTGAAAGAAAAACAAAAATAAAAAAAGGCACTAAAAATACAAATTTAAACAGAAGTTTTAAAGGTTAAAGGCCATACGTGCATGACTCTAAACAGTTGAACTGATTAGTAATGTATTTAATTTTTGAGATGAGACTAGATTTTAAATGTTGAAAATAACTAACAAACTAACAAGGGAAATATCTTTAAAGTATAAGGCGGAAGGAAAACTTCCTTCAATTTCCTTGCATAGGCAATATAAGTTGGCTATGCATAGTTTATCAAAATCTATGAGTTTTTTAACAGGTTTATTAGCTAAAGAGAAGTATTTTAACTTGAGCCAAGCAGAGTATTTTTAGGTTGAGTAAACGACTATAACAAAAGAAATCATAGTTGAATTTTAAGAATAAACTGTACTATTCAAGAAAAAAGTGATCAAAGAACTCATTCTAATCATATAAGTGATCACGAATTTATCTACAGAAACATGTAAAAACATCAATATGTATATAAAAAGTACTGCTGTTTACTATACAAAAAACAACATCACTGGATAGTATACTTAGAGGTCAGTCTGATTTGTATATTCGCAATGTCTGAATTTTAAAAAAGCTTTTCTAAAAACTTATCCGTAACCCATTTTACCAAAACATTATAGAAATTAATCAAAAAAAAAAGTTTCATTAAGTAAAATTAAAACTAACATGAAAAAGATTTTATCTTAGTTAATCAGAAAATATTCAAATCAGACTGACCTCTTAGCAAACTATCCTTACTGTGTTCTAGTCACGAAACAAATTAACTAAAAACATTAAGAATAGACTTAATCTTTTTTAAAACTAAGGTCCCGAAAAAACTTAAAGCTTTACTTATAATTGCATGTTTTTACTTGCAGGGTCGCCAATTATGTTTGGAAAATTTTCTCCGGTTTTTTAAAAGGGGTCCGATTTGATTTAAAAGCTATGACCTTCTTTCTTAAACTCCTTACATTAAATACGCCTGAACTCTTTTTTGTTTACTTATCACTGTCAACACTAGAATATATATTGTAAGTTCCAAACTATGGCCTCATGGCTCCTTTACTACTCACGGCCCCCTAGGGCTCATTTGCAGCTCATGACCAACTCTAAGATAGCCTGTTTTAAATGATTATTTGTTTCATTGCAACCACTTAACTAATATTTATTTTTTCAGCTATTAACATACCTCACTTATAAGTTGTTATGATATGCACTGTTCAGAATAAGTTCTGCGTACCCCGAGAATTTAAAAATAAATATTTTTTTTCATTACAATATATATAACTAATCGAAATTAAAATTGAGAATTAAGCATGAAAAATGTTTAAATTTTAAAAATTTAGAAACAAGGGAGGATAAAAAATGTTCACCTAAAGTATTTTGTAAAACATTAATACTAAAATAAATGTAAAAAATTTACGTTAAACCTTTGTAATTTTCAACATAGTCTATTTCTACTTTTTATTTAATTTAGCATATGCATACAATTTTATTAAGGTCTTAGAATTTAGATAACTTACAAAAATACAACAAAAAACAACTGCTCGGTCAAAAACATTTTATATCATATAAACTCAAGTAAGAAAAGCATTACATTTCGTGCTGTAAAATGTTCCCAACTAGTTTCATTAGGCAAACTGCTCATTAGGTAAAATGAAATAAAAATTTTACAAAACAGCCATTTTCGTAAACTAAAATGTTTAAGGAAAGTCTAAACAGCCAAAAACATTAAATATTGAAAAAACCGACAAACTATGTTTTTATAATATTGAATCTCCAAAAATTATTAACTTATTCATGCATAACTGAACATGTTTTAACTATAAAAAAAAAATTAAAAGTTTTTTTTTGGTTTTTTCATTTGCTTTCTTAATAATCAGAATTTTACTTAAACTAAGTGAAAAGTAAAACTAAAATTTATAAATTTTTATAATTTTTTAATATTCTAAAATACGTGTTTTAATTTAATTAGCTAATCTACACTATTTACTTTGCTCAATTAGAACTATGTAGTACAATTGAAATAGTCTTATCATAATACTTCAACTACAATAGCTTCTAGTTTAATTTAAAACGAATTTATTGCAAACATACATTAATAAATGTTTAAAGTATAACTTAATGCTTAACTGCAAAACCATATGATGAAAATTTTACTTAAAAGTGCAAAACAAATCCTGTTGACCAATTAAGGTATTAGAATAAACAGTTATCTGCAAAAACTTTAGAGCATAATCATAGTTGAAGAAAAAATAAATTATTACTTTGAACAAATTTCTAAAACTTGATTATTTACTTATATACTTGTATGCAGTTGAAACAAACGTTGATAAAACTTAATACTTTTTACAGTTATGAATGTTTAGATAATCATTTTAAGATTTTAAACACAGCTGTTGTTATTTAACTAGACTTTCGACTGCTGTTTGTTTTACCTATGTCTCTGCTTTAACCCTTTTACAACTTTAAGTCAAAAACTAAAATGGATATTTTTTTATAATTCGAAAAGGGTTGTGTAATACTAAATACAAGTTTATGCAGATTTTGTTGATAAATTTATATAAAAGATTCTCGTTGTAC
The DNA here is from genome assembly GCF_965202585.1 of Thalia democratica. Classification (NCBI taxonomy): domain Eukaryota; kingdom Metazoa; phylum Chordata; class Thaliacea; order Salpida; family Salpidae; genus Thalia; species Thalia democratica. The sequence continues at coordinate 5,416,767 of NC_139166.1, forward strand.
AAGTTTTTGAATACAGAACAGTAAGAAATTAAGATACTATTGTTACAAAAAATGATTAATTTTTAAGTTTTAAAATAGTTTAATTTAGTAGTAAATATTGTAGTTGTTTTAATTCTATTAGCTCTTAGGTAGCTATTTAAAAACTTTTAATTATAAAGTCTAAGTAGTTTGTAATTTTATAAAAAATAAACTAACTAAGGCAATTCCAATTACTTTGTTTACTTTAATATTTGTAAAATTTTTAGTTTGAATTTCATATCTATATTGTTTTTTTTTAGAAAAACTGTTAAAATAAGAAAATTATTTTAAATGATTGTTTATTATTTAAATAATTTTGTAACATGTTTAAATTTTTTTTTTCTTAAAAGTATTCAAAAGTTCAAAAAGCTTAAAGTAATTATATATTTTTTCATTGATTGATTTTTTTTTTTTCTTTCATTTTAATGATTGTTTTATATCTTAAGGTTTTAACAATGGACTCTAAAACATTTATTTGTTCAGCTCATATCAAATTGTTTAAGCATGGAGTGTAAGACTCCAATTTTTTGGTACATCAGGTCCTTAAACCAAAATTTTTGAGCAACATTTTATCGTTTAATTAACTTATTTTTATAAAATATTCTACTAATATTTTAATGTCATTTAACACAGGAAAAGCTATATTAAAAAGTATTTGTAATTTTAACTACATTTTGAAAAGACAAAATGGTTAGTGTTTTTTATATATTAGATATTTTAGTAACCATAATTGTTTTGTATATTTAATCTAAACTTAGAACATTTATGTAAATTTATAGTGGTTCTTAGAACTTGTTCTTGTTTACGTTCTTTAGTTACAATGTTTTATGAAATAGTTTACTTTGGCAAAATTCTTACTAATGTTTTGTTGGTAAAAGAAATAGAATTTTTAGTTTAAATGGGTTAAATATAGTTATTTAAATATAGCCTTTTAATTACTTCAATGCTATACTTAACTTATGTTTTGTTAATTAATAGGCATTTTTTTAATACATTAAACTTAATAAATTATCATAGTTCACTTTTTTTAATTGAAATACTCAAGTACCTAGTTTTAATGCGTCTGCTAAAGTCAGTTATCTCACATCTTACTTTCAACACCATTTAATCGTTGAGCTTACAGATGTAGGTAATCCTAGAAGAAAGAATTGAAGAGGTTGAGCACCAAAGGTTAGTTTGGATGCTGCGACTTCATAATACTAAATGCGCGATTGATCGGCTGTTGTCAGTCAGGCCCAGAACTCCCGCCATCCAGCAATCTCTACAGGAGCTCGGCCGGGATCGTGCCGAAGCGGAGAAGGAATGCGACGATCGCCGAAGGGTCTTGGGAGCTCTGGACATTCAAAGAAGGAGAAGAGACAACATTGAAAGAGAAATCAGACCCGGCAACGGATTGACCGCTGACAGAATGGCCAGACTGCTGCATTTTGAGGCGGACGAGACCCACGCGAAAGAGCAATGTTGTGTTTGCTTGGAGGACATTGAAGTCGGCAGGTCCATGGTGAAACTGGACTGCAAGCACGAAATGTGTCAAGGTTGCACGTACAAGTGGATGTCTGCGAACAACACCTGTCCGCTGTGCAGGCACTTTCACAGATGACAGCAAATTACACGTTCTTAATTATTTTACAGGTGTCTTCCGCTTGAGTGCGCGCTAAGAACACAACACGCAATAAAATAGGTCCTCAACAAAAAACAAACTAATCCTTAACATTTTTAAAAAAGAGTCGTGAAATGGTTGTCTGCGAAGGACACATGTCCGTTGTGCAGAAATGTTAATAGTTAATAAAAAATATAAAATTGTTTGTTTTATTTAACAGCCGTCTTCTGCTTGAGTGCGCACTTTAAAGAGCGTACCTAATTTGAGTGCTCAAGTAAATAATCAGTTTTTGGTTTTTAAATAAAACAATTTGTTTCCTTTCATTTCTTTACAAATATAATATGCTTCTTTATAGTTACAATTTTTAGCTTAGAAAAATAATCAAAAAAAAATTACAAGAAGTTTTTTTGTTGCTGTAATTATCTATTGTTATTGGTTTCTTTTATAAAGTGTATAGTGTATAAATGTTACAGTACTAATTTTTATAATACTATTTATAAAAACTGAGCTGAGTTAATGCTTGACTCACTTCTTTAAAAAGTAATAAAATTTGTGTAATATGCTTTGTTATTTATTTAAATAAAAACTTAAGTATTTTTATCAATTATGTAAAGGAGAAGTTTAACTTTTAGCATAAAATACACGAGGGTTAATTTTGCTTGAATTTTTTTTTTGTGATTTGTTTTTTACCAAATTTTAAAGCCCATTATTTTTAATTTTCTTAAAGCTAATTTATGACTTTTTTTTCTACTGAAATTAACGTTCTTTTGCTTTACCTTTAACAGTGATTTCCATCGAATTAGGGTTTTAGTTCAGTAGTGGGCCCCTTAAAAAAATTTTATTTTTTTTTATTTTTTTAATATTATATTACCTTTTCTCCCAAAGTAAAAAAATGTTTTTTTTTTAATTACTTATTAGATAAACTTTTTATAATGGAATTTTTTTTTTCTTCTTATATTTTTAAGATATCCCAAAATAAATTTTTCCTATTGTTATTATTAGAAGTTTATTGGGAATAATTGTTTAAACTAGCATAAGTACAAAATGAGCGTCGAAGTTACAAACACTTTTTGTTGTAAAATTAAAACAATTTTATCATAAATAAAACTGAAACTTGAAGAATATTTACAAAATTTAAATATGTAACTATCTATATTTTAACTATTTAATTTTTCTTATTTAGTATAAAGTCTTTCAAATTGAATTAATATCTTGCTAAACAAGCCTACTCTTTAAAGTTTGTTGGCATAATAGTCCACATTTTACTCCTCTGACATGCTAGAGGTTTATGACTATGTATACTATTGTTTGATAGGAGATTTTTTTTTGCTGAAATTTTGTCGAATGATTATATACTTTATCTAAATTTTAAACATATTACTTAAAATTAAGCTGTAGGAAAAAAGTATAAATTTATACATAAAAACACCAAGCTCGTATTCAAACAGGTTTACAACATTTATTTCTCTTTTTGTTAATGTTAAATGTTTAACATTTACAATGTTTAATCTTATTTTAATGAATAAATCTACGAGCTTTATTTACAAGGTGAGTACATTGAGCTTATTGAGTCTAGTTTTTTCCTATGCCCCGGCACAACCGTTTCTTTTGTGACTCAAAAAGAGAGATCTAAATATTAAATACACAAATTTTTCATTTGAAAAGTGTCTTTTTATATATAAAACACCAATTGTTTCTAATAATTTTAACTTTACACAGTTATAAATTAACGTATTTTGCAAAAAAAAAGCTGATTATTCTACTTGGACAGTCAGATTTGACCTTGAATCTGCCAACCTTATCTTAGTCCGTCCATGCATTGTTATGGTTCTTTTGTGTAAAATATAATAGAAACTTTCAGTAAATAAGATAACTTTTTTGTTTTAAACTATATAACATTTTATTGATTAGTATAAAGTAAATCTTGCCACCAAACTAATATCAAATAAACTTACAAAAATGAGTATTATTTTTTGTAAATGTCTAACATAATTGTACAGATCAAACACAAGTTTATTTTTTAGGTCGTTACTTTTTATTGTCTTGTATAATTTTAAAACAGATAAGTTAATTTATGATAGTTGAATTATAGTTATTAAATGGTCCATCCACTGTTAAGAATTTTTTGTATTAAATATAATAAAATAATTGATTGAAATAATATAATTTTATTTTAAACTATATAACTTTTTATTCATTACTACGAAATAAGATTTTGGCACCAAGTTATTAACAAAAATATAACTTAAGAGTTAGTCTTTTACCTATAAAAGTCTACTTTAATTGTCAACATCAAATACAAGTTTAGTTTTTGGGCTGCAACTTTTTAGTGGTTTGTATAATCTGAAGCAGATTAATTAATTAATTAATTTATGATAGTTAAATTACAGTTAATTTGGCAAAACTAAGACGCTTTTTGTGTTCAGTAAGTATTAAACTGCAGCACACGACCAACAACATTGTACCTATTATTTATATCAGAAAGCGTTAGTGCAGGGGTCGGCAAGCTTTTGTAATTCATGTTTCTCCAGAAAAAATTGCTCGCGGGCCGAACTATTTACAACAAAGTTTTCGAGAGCCGCAACTATTTAAAAAAAAATCTAAGTAACTAGTAGAATAATATAATTCTAAGCCATAATATTAAAAAAAACAGTATAATAACACTAGTTAAGAGTAACTATTAAATAAAGAGCCTAACTGTAAGTTTTTATAGTAAAACCTTTTTTTTAATGCTTTTAAAAGAGTGTGTTTTTAGCTAAAAAGTACCTCGCAGGCCGCAGATTTTGGGTTTAAGGGTCGCATTTGGCCCGTGGGCCGCAGTTTGCCGACCCCTGCGTTAGACAGTAAAATCATTGGACTTTACTTTTGCTTGTAACACACTTTTAAAAACTGTTTATTGAAAAATAACGGTTTATTAGAAAAACAAAACTGCGAAAATTTCTAAATTTTTATTTAGTGTTTTAAGCTATACTGTTAGATTCCAATGCGTAAAAACAAAAACTGTTTCTCAAACAACTTTAGAAGTTATAAGTTCTTGGTTTAAACTTTAATAAAGAAAGTAGTTAGTCACAAATGATAAAATGTAAAAAAAAATTTTTGCATATAATAGATGTTACAAAAATGATACCAAATTTCATATGTTTTAAAAGCAATAACTATTTTAAGGAAAAGTTAGAAGTCACTGTTGTCTTAAAAACATTCCTGGAGGTTTAATACAAGTCTATTAGACTTTTAACTATAAGAATTAAAAAAAAAGGAAAGCCGTTTGAGTTGTTAAAGTTCTGGAATACATTTATTATTATGTATATTCATATCTTAACGCTCATGGTGGTATAAATTACAAATATTCGACCAGAGGCCAAATGTCAAACTTAAATTTCATAATGTAATTTTCAAACAGTCTACAAAACATCAAATATTGAATTAAAATCGTCATAGTTTCCGGCAGTTCAAAGGTTACGCTTTTATGCTTAAGTTAAAATATTTCAAAAAATCTTTTCAAGTTAAAAAAAAAAAATTGACTTCTTTTAAAAGTTTTAACTTTTACCTTAATCTACATTACATAACTTTTAGAACGTTAACTACAAGTATTTATAAATTTCTGAAAACTTTTAGATTTGTTTTAAATCATTCAATTAAAACTTTATGATGTGTTTTATTAACACTAAATGGTTAACCAACTAAAGTAAAAAATCAAAATTAAATACTCTAGGTATAGAAATAAATACCTCAATTAGTTAGTTATATAAAGAATTATAGTTTATTTTGGTTATATCGAAGAGCAAAGGACCTGATCAGTTACGTTAAAAAAGGTATACAACAATCTTCATGAAATATGCAGATTATATTGTCCCGTTAAGAATATAATATCTAAAACTTGATTTTTATGTAAAACATTGTAATTTTTATTTTGATGGTTATTTTGGTTTTACAAGTTCTAATCATAATTTAGAAAAGTCTTGAACAAAAATTGATTATTTGCTTCATAATTTAGCTTTATTTCAATTAATTATTAAGTAATAAGGCAATGTTTGTATAAGTAATCTATGAAGAATTATTTTAATAGATGTGTAGAACAGTTTTGGTACAAATTAATTACAATAATATGACTGTTATAATATCTAGTTTGGGTATTAACTTCCCTAAAACCTGAATGGAAATGATAAAATTAAGTAACTAATATCATTTTATTAATATTGTTTAATGCTTTGCTAAATAGTTTTATCTTAAAATTCCTGTCTAAACTAAACGGAAATTGTTAAGGAACTTAAATTGCAAACCTTTAAATTTGTACCTAGTATTTATAAAAAATATGTCTAATAAACCAACCATTTTCTGCTGAAATAAAAAAAGTTACTTAGCCATTCCAAATAAAAATAAGTACATATATAACAATAAAATTTAACACTATTAGTTATTTTACTAAGTTTTAAATTTTTTATTCAAATTTTTAGTTTTACATGCATTAAAATCTTTAAGTTAGCTTTAGAGTTAGAGTCAGTAGCCTTTTATAAATCTCGGGCTAAAAACTAAAAAACAATTCCCCATAAAAAGTATTTTGCAGGTCGTAGATATTTAAAACAACTGTAATAACAATTATAATACTGTTATTAACAAAAGTTGTGATAAAATTAATAATGATAGAATACTATTAAAAATATTAAATTAAAAGTTTATTTGTACCTTTTCACCACGAAAACACTATATTACATATTTTAAAATATTATGTTTTCCCTAAAAAGTACTTAGCGGACTAATTTTTTTTGCTTTGTATAGAAACTGCTATAGAGTTTTAAAAAATCGTTTAAATCATTAAGCATCGCGTTAACAAACTTTTAGTGGCAAAATATACATAGAGCTAATTCTGTTTTTTTAAATTACTCAGGTGATTTTTTTTAAATAAATAATTATTAACTTTTATATAATGTAAATAAACTTTTTAACATTTGATGTTTAAATTTAAAGGTAAATTCTTAACCTATAGGTTAGAAATTTTGAAAACAAAACTTTTTGTACACATTTATAGTTTTTAACAGTTTTATTTTAAATCGTTTAGTACTGTTTTCAACATAATTTCTCAAAGAAACTATTTGTTGTTGTCTTAAACTAAATTTGTGACTAGTTGTTAACGATTAACAAATTTAAAGTAGATGGTATTATATACGAGTATTAGAGTTTTCTTTAATGTTGAAATAAAAATTTCAATTTGAATTATCTTTGAATTCCACTGACTTAATTTAAAATACTAATAAAGTTTTATAGTTTGTTAGTTTTAATTTTGTACTACATGACTTAAAACATATTTTGTTCAAATTTAATAGTGTGTATAACAATCCGTCTATACTGTACACAAAGAGATTTATAAAATTTTCATGTTTTACTTTAGCTTTTCAAAACTGTAAAAACTAAAAAATACATATTTATTATTAAATGTAATTAATTTTTTATATACAAATCACACTTAGAATGACGTCATTAGGGGTTAAATAAAATTAGTTTGACCCTTGAACTAAAAATAATTAGTAAAATAGTTATGGTGCTTTAACAATAAAATAATAAAATTTATTAGTACATTTTACATAAAACGTTTAATTTGAAATAAAAAGCTATGGAAAACTCAGTTTCAAACGAAATTAAAAAAAATAGCCAAAAAAAAGGAACAGATAATTATTTTGAATTATTATCTTTTTTTTTTTGTTTATGCAAACTAAACTGTCGCCTTGAAAAAACTTTACATAAAAGTTTAGCTGCAAGTTATTGTCTAGCTTGTTTGTATTTGATTTTTTTTGCAGCTTTAATTTTTTTTTATAGATAATTCATAACTTCTTGAAACTTAGGAACTATTAGTAACTTTTAAATAAGTTTATAAAATTCTGTATATGAAAAAATCGTAAAGTAAATAAATGATAAAGCTTTGTTGTACATATATCAAGTTTCTATCATATAATATCGAATTTTTATTTATACCGACAACCAAATAATTCCAAAAATTTTATAATCAAGGTCCTAGAAAATTAGAGCTTTGTAAAAACCTAATGTGTTAATTTAAAATAATTTTACAAAATTGAAATATATACTTAAGTTATAAGAAATATCTTATAAAAACAAACTTAGAGCTCAATAAATTAAAAAGAAACCTTCAGTTTAATAGATTTTGAACTTTGTTATTAAATTTTAAAAATTTTATTTTTTTTAAAGATGATGTGAAAAAAACATTTTTTGCATACAGCAAAATAAGGCATTATGAATAAAAGATAGAACATAAAGTTGGAAAACATAGTAAGTTTTTCCTAAGTAGAAATAAGTACTTTTACAATCATATCTGAAAATACAACTTATAAAAGTAAAAAATACTTTTCGTCAGCTAATAAGCAAAGTAATTGGGTACTTAAAAAATATCTATTAACTTGGTAAATTTGCTTAAGAAGTACCTAGGTGCTTTAATTTTTTTGTGTTGCCAAAAGACAAAAGTGTGTTTTAATTTTAGAAGCGTTTTAAATTAAAATATTGTACTAAATACTGTTGTAGAAGTTTAAACTTCATCAAGTGATGGTATAATGTGCGTTTCTCTAATCTATAATTTGTAAAAATTATATTATTATAAGAATTTTTTTTCAAAAAATAAATAAATTCATATAAAAATTTTGCCAAATTAATACTATTCAAACTTATTTTTCAATGCCTTTTAATTTTTAAGATTTTTTTTTATAAACCAAAAATTTTTTTTTCATAACAAAAGGGTAAATAAGTTTATTTAAAAATGTTGTAAAAAGGTTAACATCTAGTTATCTACTTCGTTTACTAATTGTTTTTAGTTATGAAATATCACAAAAAATATGCTATGTCTACTATTGTTTCCCGTAAAATTTAGTTCTGATACTAAGTATTAGAAATGAAAATTCTATTAACTTGAAGCTTCGTAAAACTTTTCTTTAAACTTTTTAAGTAGATTGTTGAAAACTTGATTTTCTTTAACATTCTATGCTAAAAATAACTGCATGAAGAAACATTTAATGCAATAAAAATAAATAATCTCGTAAAAAAATCAATATTTACAAATCTCATAACGCGATTTGTAAACCCAAAGCTTAAAAATTGACCCCAATAAAAATCTCAACTTTCACACGAAATTTGAATATATGCAATCTGTTTCTAAACTTGCAAATCAATAAAAATACTACTTGAGTTTTTATTACGAATAACGGAAATAAAAAAAAAGTTTTGTACTTGATTTGAATTTAATTTTTGCTATGTTTTTGTTTTAATTAAACAAATTTTGAACAAAAGTTGTTATTATATAAAAGTTTAAAAAACGCATCATAAGATGTTTTTGAATGGCAGTAAATACTAAGTACAAAAGTAATTTTTTTACCCAACTCTATACAGCTATAGTTTTGATAGATTTAGTTGTACATAAATTACAAAAAAAACTACTTTTCTATAAAAGTTTAAAATTTCTATTGCAAAATGTTTTTCGGATAATTGCTTAGCAATATGTTACTATGCGAACGGTTAATCGAATTACAAGTCGGATTATTGCAGACGACAGATTGCAGTGTGGTAACCTGAATCAGGATTTGTTCTGGATTTCAATTTTATTGCTGAACATAAATTTTATGTGGTCAGGCTACCATATGCAATGTGTATAAAAGTAAGGAGCAACAAAAGTATAAATAACACTTTTTGTTAGTATAAGCATTTTGTTGCTTTTTAGTTTTTAAACTGAAATATTGTTTTTTATTGACTCAGATTTTGACCAATCGGTTTTATCTTCTGAAGACTTTTTGCGAAAACCTATTTGCTCACAGAATTCTTTTTTGTATTTTTGTATTTTAATGTCAGAAATATAACATACCCAATATATTGTACTTTGTATATATCTTTTCTATCAAGTTAATGTCTTGTCAATAGCTTTTTTATGTGAGATTTAATGTTTTCAAACAGCTCTACAATATTTTCAAAACAAGTAAACTAATTCAACTCTACTACATTATAGTTTATTTAGTAACAACTTTTTGAATACAAATCACAGTACACGTTTTATTTTATTAAAATGTTTTTTTTAGACTAAAGTGTTTTGTTGGTTTTAGCACAATTTTGCTTGGAAATTTAGTCGTAATAGCTTTGATTTGAAAAGAAAATTGTGGGAAACTGCTTATTCCGTGGCTGAATGCCATATGCCCCAACTTTGGAGTTTTTGTGGGATTTTTGTTTGAACCCCTGGGACCCTTGTTACGTAAATAAATTAATTTGATTTGCAAGTAAAAATAGAACAGGTTACATAAAACATAAAAAATAATGATTTATTGCACAAATATAGGTTTTTAATTTTTCAGATTTAATGTTAGTTATCATTAATAAAATAATTTTAGTTGAATTTTTATTTTGTTTTTTAAACTGTTTTTTTTATCTACGTTATCTAAAATCGCAATTCCTTCCAAGTTAAAAGTAAAATTTTACCGTTATATATGCATAGGCGTTGTTTAATGATACAGTTTTTTAAATTTTATTAATTTATGACTTTAATGGAGACGATTGCAAGTTGAAAGTTTAGATTAAATTTTGTTTAGAAAAACTTGCAAAGTATGAAAATTTAACTGGTTTGACATTTAAGTTTTCATATGATTCAAGTAACATTGTCTTTTTTTTCTTCGGAACAATATAAGCTAAAACCCAGTTACAATTTTTTTGTTTTATTAAATTTTTTGAAGTTTTTATCGTTCAAATAAGTCTAATCTAAACAACTTTTACTTGTTATTGTTTTATTCTTGTATCTCTACTCTGCTTGATATTTAAAACATAATAGTTTAGCGAACTTTAATTTGATAAAATTATAAAAAAATTAAATATAATACATTTATTGAACTAATCAGCTAAAATAGGTACATAGTTGTGCCCTAAAATATAAATCCTATTAAAGTTTGCTTTAAAATGTACACTTTGTAAAATAATAAGGTTGTTTAAAATATATTTTGAAAACCCACTTAGATGATTAAGCTAGTAATTAACTTTACAAGTAGTCTAAAATTTGAAATACAAAACAATATTTTTTAAATCAGAATCGTGATTAAGTCTGAAGCTATTTCAAAACATTTCTTTTTTTTTTTGTGGTACAGTTAGAGATAAATAACTAAGTACTAAACTATGTAAATAAAATAATGATACTTCAATCTTTTCATACAATAATACTGGCTTTTCAAATGTAACAAATATGTTTGTTACTATTTCCATTGTTATGCGCACTTTTAAACAAACATTATACTACAAAGACGTAAATAAAATCGATAATTGTTCATAAAATTTAAAGAAAATCTAGCCATCAATATTAATATCAACTTTTACAATTTAAGTATTATTTTTTGAAAAAGTTTTTTAGTTGTTGATAAAAAGTAGATTACCTTTTAAAAGCAACTGAAAAACTTAAGTAACGTAAAATGATAGGTGAACTTAAATAATTGTTTTAAAATGTTAATTAATCAAAGCTTTAACTCACATTCTTAATCTAAAGTTTAAAAACGTTAAACATTAAATATTAATCAAAAATGTAAAAACATTAAAAACATTAAAAAATTAAAAAGTACAAATGCAAAAGTCTCAAACTATTTCATATACAAAATATAACAACACAAATATAAACATATTTTTTAAAATAACTGAAAATTGTGAAGAATTTAAAATCTATAAGTTTAAATCAAATTAGTAATTTAAACTGCTAATCATTTTAAGTTGATTATAATTTTTTATTATTTAATTAGTTTATTTAAGTTTATGCAAGCAATTTTCAAAGCCTGCAATGTGCGTATTAAAATACAAACACCTGAAAAACTCAATCGATAATGACAATCAATCAATTAAAAGTGTAAATATTAGTTGATAACATATCAAGATGGTAGATATAACAACTTGTTTTTGTTTGTTTATTGATTTTATTTTCATTTTCAAAGTACACACATCATTAGCTTCTAATAAGCTTACCAGTAAATTTCGTAAGTAGTATCGATAGAAATAAGTAAACATTTCTTGTAAGATATATATTAGCTTAAAGTGTTTCTATTTGAGTAGTTGTGCTATAGTTGAGGTGTAACATGTTTTAAGTTTTATAGCAAAAACAATTATTTAAAATGTGAAATGTACTATTTTAATAACAAAACATACTTATGTTACAAAAATTAAGTAGTATAAAGTATATTCAAAAAACTACTATAACTAATTAAAATATAAAAGTAGATTTGTTTTTCAAAAGCTTTACCGATAGCTTAACGCTATGTTTTTCTACAGTTAAGTAAAATTTTGGAGAAATTAGCTAGAATTTATTTAAATTAGATTTTCTCGTAAACTGACCTACTTACAGTCTAGTTTGAGTTTAATTTGAAAAAGTTTTGCAGCATTAGTTCGACATATTTGTTTACAAATCTGACAGTTTGATAGTGAACTTGTTTTGTGTAAAATAAAATTACGATTAAAGTTTAAGGTGTACTTTGAATTAGTTTTTAAAAATCATTATATAAATTGATGCTAAACTGGTTAACTTTCAGATAAAGTTTGGTTTGTTATATAATTTGTTAAAAGAAAACATATTTCAGTTTATTAATTTAAGTTTATACTTAGTGAAGGTAGAATTAACTGAATTTTTAACAAAATTACTTTGTCAAGTTAGTAATGCCTTATTATTTGTTTTAATATATGTAAAAAATTAGTAAGCAAGTTTTAATTAAAAGAACACTTATCTTGCAAACATAAAGAACAAACCTTTTTTTTGCAAGTACAACTTAACTACCTAACAAAAAAAAGTTACGTTTGTTAAAAAAAACAACAGTAAAAGTGTGTTTAAATTACCAAAATGAATCACAAAATAAACTTTACCGTCTTTGTTTTTAAGCTGAAAGGATTTGAATAATTAAATAACTTAATTTATGCTTTAAAAGATTAGATATTAGAAACCTTTTAGTAAAGTTATTGAATACATATGTCAGTATATCTAGATAATGTACCATAAAATTTACTTTTTTATAATCTGATCTGGTAAAAACGCATTAAAGAACTAATGTAAGATATTATCATAGTTGCAAGAAGTAGCTTGAAAGCCCGATTCATCCGTAAACTTATTACTTTACAAACATATAGTCAAAAAAATACTTTTAACTATACTAAATCAAAGCAAACAGAATACCCATTGATATGTATTTAAAAGTACTAAAAATGATCTTTTTTGCACTTTGATTGCTTATTTGTTGGGTTGATGAAAATTTTATGACAAAATATAAAAAAGTACGTAACATATATACGAACAAAAACAAAGATAACTTATTTGTAGTTAATACTTTTTTAAATATTCAAGTACTAGTTAACAGATTCAAATAAGCATCTTTAAAAGTGTTTGAAAGCATGTAAAAGCTTCTTGTAGTTTCTTTTTGATTCAAAACTTTTAAGTTCGTGTACATCAAATAAAAGGCATTCAACAATAAAAAAAGCAACTAAGTTGTATAATAAAAATTTTAAAAATTAAGCGTACAACTTTATAGATAGAATTCCATTATTAACGAGAAATTTGAAAATAACATAAAACGTTATAAAAATAGATCTGTTAATAAGAAGTACTTCAACATAGTAAAGTGGCTTAAACATAAGTTAGTTGGTAAAAACGTAAAAGCTTCTTGAAACTCCAATTATTCGAACCCTTTTAACTTTGTTTACATCAACAAATTACACAAACAAAAACACTGAAAAAACACAAAAACTATTTTAGCATCGCGAATTGGCGTACAGAAACAAAATTACAAAAAAAAAGCACAATGTCATTTAGCGACAAAAACAGTATTATTGCTAATTTTCCGAGCGAAAAATGAAAACCTTTCAATAGTTAAAAAAAAAAAAGCCAGGCAACCCGAGCCGTAATGTATTTTGTTGCTTAGTAACCGCTGACATAAGGTCCTTAGCAACCGAAACCCACAGCAACCGTGGAAACGGAAAACCCACGAAATGGATTTTTGCGAGCAAAAAGGTAAACAAAGTCCGGAATTGTATTTCAGCGAATCGATTTTAAGGTTGCTTTGTTCCTTTTTTTTTTGCTGAACCAAAATGAAAGTATTTTACGTTTTTTTGCTTTTTAATATTTTTCGTGCTTTCATGATAAGAAGTTGTTATTCTTCAGTGTAAATGACAGTATTTTTTGTGTAAGAACTAGAAAAATCTAAGGAAGTAAAGAGTTATTATTCATTTCAATAATTAAAAACAAACAAATTAAATACAATTAAAGTTGTAGTAAATAGTTTTTATTTGTAAATTTTTACTTAGAAAAATCAACAGTACTAATTCTGAATAAAATGGTTGTACATAGTAAAAAGTAAATAGGCAATACACCTTAGTAACTGGCAAGTTTGTTTACTTTATTTGAACTTTAAACTTTACAACAATTACTTTTATCTTGAAAGTTCAATTGAGATTAATCATATGGTTTTGTTTGCTGTAGTAGATTAAGCTGATATATATTAAAACAAAAACAAAAGTTTAAAGCACAGCTGGTTAACTTATTATTAGTAAAAGTATAAATCTATTTGTAATATTTTAATTTTCGTTTGTCAATTATAACTCATTTAAAAGCATAAAAATTTTTTTTTATCAACAACATAAGTTGTCTTTTAATAAAATTTTTTAAAATTTGATTTTATGAATAGCATTTGTTAAAGTTAAGGCCAGCTAGTTGTAAATTTGTTAGATCTTGTTAAATTGTTAGAACAACATTAGAGTTAGTTGAAGTGAAACTGAAAGATAAGATATAAGAAACTTTGATAGTGTTTACGTTTTATTGTGAATATTTTTAAACGATGAAATAGTGGTTCTACAATTTGTAAAACATGATTCCTATTTGATAAAAAAAAACTGTAAATCATAGTAGTTTTCTTTCAAAAATTAATAAAAACGTAAAAACTTCCTACTTACTATACTTTTATTACTAAATTTATATTACTATGACTAATTACTTACTATAACTTGTTTACTAATTAGTACTGGTTTTTTTAAACTAATAATACTAAGTCTAAAAGTAATTTTTTCAAATGTTCGCTTAAAGTTTTTTTTGATAAAAACAAAAAGTTTAAAAGTTATAGAAAGATAACAAAATTAAAAAAACTTATTAGTAAATAGTTTATTAGTTTTTTTTTCTCAAATAAATTAAATCTTAAATAAATAGCATTTATTTAAATTGTCGACGCGACTTTAAACACATATCCACAATTAATGTGTGTAAGTAATTTTTTTTTCAAAAGTAAATGTGAACCAATGAATTAGGCTTGATTATAGTTATTTTTAATTTTACGCCCGATTGTATTAAATTGTATCAACTTAAAAATATTTAGTTAATAGTTTAACATACGAAAATGTTCTACTATATCATCTGCTGTGTTTTTTTTTGTTTTGGTATTAATTATGTTGAACATTTCAAAACACGCTAGTCAAATTATTAGTCTTTTCTGAAATGTTTTATTTTAAGAGATTGTATATTTAATTTTGCAAAAAAACTTGTTAGTTGTATAAAATAAACTTGAACTTGAATATATATAACTTTCAACAAATTAATAAAAGAAAGGTTATTAATCTCGTTAGAAGCTTGTTTGAGAAAGTTAAACAAGTTTAATAAGCATAAACTAAATTTAACGTAATTTGTTATGCAATATTAAAGTATAATAAATCATCTTAGCCATACTTAAAAACTCCATACAGCCGAAAGTATTGACTCGTATTTTATAAACTTATTCGCACTTTTTTTTATCACACATGTTGACAGCTCAAACTAAAAAATGCTGCCACAACATTTGAGTAACTTTTGAGTGGTTAAGTTTTGTACGTTTTTGTATCAGTATAATATATACAACTATTTGTCATAACTTAAATATATTTCTCAGTTTACTTTCGGGAATACAGCTTGTTTAAATAATAATGTATCAGTATTTTAAAGTTTTTGCAATAGTATGTTAAATTTAAGTTTAAAGTTTTTATACGTTTTTGTTTAATGTTTAAAAAGTTCATAACATTCTCCAAAAGAAACTTGATCTTTATCATTGAAACCATTTGCAAATTAAAAAAGTTGTCTATCAAAATGTTTTTTTTTTCGGTAGAGCGATCTTTCTAGCACTAGTAGACAAGTCAAAGTTAACGTTTTTGAGTTTATCTTTAAAAACATGCGTACCAAATTATGCTTTAATGTATGAGATAAGTAAAGCAGTCGGTATAAATTTTTGTCTAAAATGTTTTATTATTTACTGCAAAATGTTTCTAGTTAGTTTGTACCAAGTATAAATATTTTTCATTAATACTAACATAAAAAATGATATACTAAAATAACTACTACTTTATTTTAGTAGTTTCAATTTATTTACTATTATTTAACTTTTTGACAAGCGTACTTATTATTTTATTAAACTGATTTACTTTAGTTTAGTTTTAGTACTTTTTATTTTAACATGTTTGCTTTTTTCTGATTATGGGTTTGCTAAAATGGTGTAAAGCAGTTTTATGTGTAAACTATCTTGAAAATAATTAAAGAAGTTTTTGTTATAAGTATATCTTTTATTTAACATTTATCAGTGCTCAATTGTCTTACACAAAAACAAAACTTTAAATTTATTACTTTTTTGTTACAATTTAAATTTTTATATGTGAAAAGCAAAAGATAGCTTAATTTGATGTCTTATACATTTGTTTTTGTTTAATTGTCAACTAGAAAGTTAAATTTTTTAAGTTTCAGCATTTTTTTATTCGAAGCATAGTTGTTATTTAACAAGTTTAAGTACTTAAAAATAAAAATAAAGTTTTCAAAAATTTAAGCAAAATGTCGCGCTG
Organism: Thalia democratica; assembly: GCF_965202585.1. NCBI lineage: Eukaryota > Metazoa > Chordata > Thaliacea > Salpida > Salpidae > Thalia > Thalia democratica. The sequence continues at coordinate 5,433,223 of NC_139166.1, forward strand.
TGTGTTTTTGCTGTACAACTGGATTTTGTATTAAACTTATACAAGGTTTTCAAGTCATAATGTTATGTTCTATAGTTGAAAGCGACTATGCAAAATTATATATCAGCTAGATATTTTATTGAATACGTAGGGTTAGATGTAAAAAAATAAACTAAGTTATGATTTATTCAAACGCGCATACTCCAATTTTTTTTTTGTAATATTACTAACATGACTGTATTTAAAATTTTTCTAAGAAAGTTTCTCTATTTTAATCTTTTTATCTCAAATATATTTTTAAAATTAAAGTAGTTTTTTTGTTTGAAGTTTACTATGGGATTCTACATTCATAAAAAAATCGCGCTGTGTGTTTTAATCGGAATTCAATTATGTTCAATTTACGTTGGTTCGACAGGTCACCTTATTACGCAATAGTGAAGTTGAAAGCGGCAAATTATCAGCTGGAGATCTTTGTAGGGTCAGCTATAATTATTTTAACAAAATTATTTGTTCAAAGTTTTTCTTTTGGGTACATACTTTGAAAAAAAGAATGTTATGAAAACTTTAATTGAAAACTTTTGAAAACTTTACTTAAAGTTAAATGAATATAACAAAAATTAAATGTTTTTTTGTGCAAGTAGAACTTTTTCTTTAAATTCTGTTTTACAAAGTGTACATATTATAATTTTTTGAGTATTGTTTGTTTGAGTGTATTTCAACTTTTAGTTTGAAAGTTTCGTAAGTTTTTTGTAGCATACGCTGTTCTACCGGCTTTTCAATGAATTACGACCGCTTAAAATTTTGAATGCGTTCTAACGCGAGATAAAAGCTGTAGAAAACCGTTTTAATTATCTGCTCAAATTGTTTAGTATTGCTTTTAAAACACGTTAAGTCTGTAAACGGTATAGTCATAAATTACTTCTACGATAATTTACAGGTAGTGTTATGTTAACAAGCGGCTAGAATAAAATTGTATTGAATTTTACATTTTCAATTTGTTACTTAGTTTAAATAAACAGTTAAAAAAAAAAGTGTTTAACTTATTTTTTTAGTTCCATTAAGCTACTCTAAACTTTGAAGAAAAACTAAATTGAATAAACTGATTATAAATAACATACATATGTTATAAAACTTTTAAGCTGTAAAAGTGAACTTTATACAAAACCAGTTTTACTCTTAAAATTATTAATTGTTAAAAATTGTACTATCAAACACACTGAGTTAGTTTCTGCTTAAGTTCTAAAGGTATTTCACAGTTAGATTAAATTGGGAAGTTGATTTATTTATATTAACTTAATATTTCTATGAATCTTAACTGTTTTTAAATGTCTTATATTGCGATGTAATTAAAACTCTGATTATCATTTTAAGGCAACATTATAGTTTCACGACCAGTTTTAAGGTTAGAAGTTTTATATTTTTTTTAATGTCACCAGATCGTTTGCGTCAATCCAAAATTAAGTGCATCAAACTAAAAAATTTCCAAATAACATTGAGTAGTTTTATTGCTATGCAATCATTTTTGTTCTTAATGTACAGTGTTTTTTAAAGATTCTTTTTATTTATGTTTTTTCCAGAACATTATTTGAATACAACATTTCAAGCAACGTAAAGCACAAAAAAATAAAAAAAAATGTTTTTAATTTTTTGTTCATTGTGGAGTAACTATGCTAAAACTTTAATACACATAATGTGTACATTAATTTATGATATACAAGCATAAATTATTCCTATTGGTTACTTATATATGTAAAGTTTGAGAATACTCTGAGCTTTTAGGCTACTATGGTTCATAACAAATAATAATAAAATAATATAAACATACTGTGTTCATATATTATTATTTAAAAGCATATTTTATACCAATGTAAAGTTTGAAAATACTTTTAGGCTACTATGGTCACGGCAATGTTAAGGTTTCGATGTGCTTAATGCATGTAAAAAACTTCAAGTGAGTTGAAAGCTTATTGAAAGGTTTTCAGTTTATCGTACAACTTGTTCTTGCGATAAGAATTCTTTTTGCAAATTTGAACAACTTACAACAATACGGTGTGCGCTAAAAATGTAGAACGTAGGTTTTAATGAACATTTTAAGCTATTTCAGCGTAAATTATGATTACAAAGACCATACTAGTTTGGCAACTTTGTTACATTGATCATCACAAAACAAGTGAAAAAACATTAAATGCTTCGTAAATGTAAACATTTTACAAACAAAAACTAAGAAAGGTTATTTCAGCGTAAATGATAGTTACAAAGACTATATAAATTGTCCCAGCTCACTTTATTTTGTCTTCACAAAAACAACTGATTTTTTTTTTGTTCCCAAATTTAAACATTTCATGGTCAAAAACTAAAAGAAGCTGTAAGCATATCAAATTTTTTCAGCTGTAAGCAATTTTGTTGAATTGTAAAGGTCGACATAGCAAAAGTGTTAATTCAATTAAATTAAGTCCATTTACACAAAGCTCACAAGAACACACTAACACAAAACATTCGACTGAATTCGAAATGCGACCCTTTTTTTTCTATAACAGCGGGGTGCTACTGATTCTCGTATTTTTTCTAGAAAAGCTCTCTTTTAAAAATAGGGAAAAAAATAAAACGCAAGAGTCGTATAAAGCGAGGGTGACTTCGATCCGAGGGGTCAGAAGTGCCGTGTGACATGTCAAGTCGGAGTGGAGAGAAAAAATTAAAGACTGACAGTGAGTGAAATAGTTGAAATTTTAAAAAGTTTAATGAAGGAGACGATGTTAACTTGAATACGGGTTAAAAAATGAAATTGAACAAAGAACCGAGCTAGTTAATTTGAATTTGACATTTTAGACATTCAGTAAGACAAATAAATAAATTGAGATTCAGAAAAGGCAGGAAAAAGTAGAATTAATTAGAAATAACACGCTTCCTAAAAGAAGAAGAAAACTAGCGATATGTCGATTAGTCAAGAGTGTTTTTTGATAAACTTTAAAAATAGCAGCCTTATATTAGTTTTGCCTAGCTTACAAAGGTTGATGAATCTACTTGAAATTCTGCTGCTTCGATTTAGTTTACAGTCTTGAAAGTTGCTCAGGACGAATTAAGCAAAAGAAAAGTAGATATATTTTAACAAGTATAAATTTTGAACACGTTAATATTTTTTTACAGCTTTTAACGGTAACAAAAATAGTTTGTTAAAAAGAACAGAATCCAGTAAATTCTTCAATTTTAATCTAAAACTGAGCACTTTAAAAACCATTTTATTTGAAGTTAAACAAAAAAAAGTTTCAGAAAAGCTTTAAAAACGTACTGTAATGTCGACGTTTTTAGATTTCTTGCTAGGTCAGTAGATAAAAAGCTTTTAAATTGACGAAACAAACATATTAACTTTAACCAAATATAAAAAAGTTGAGATAATAAAAGTGCAGCTTGTAGCAGATTGTTTTTGTTAATATTGGCTTGTCGAAACGGTGACTGTTTAATCCAACGCAGCAGATAAAAAAACTGTTAACTTGACGCGATGGTAAAAAAATATTGCAAGAAATACAGAAAAAAGTTTATTTTTAATCTTATATACTTTTATAAAAAGTCGATTCTATTTTGAAAGTACAAATTTGCATCAATATGTATTTTAATAGAATTTATGCAAAAAAGTTTGTTTTGAATAGTTTGTAAATTTTGTGTAATGTTGTATAGAAATGTCAGTTGTTAATCCAAGGCGTTAGATAAAAAAGCTGTTATATTGATGTTCAGCTGTTTACTTGTGTGTTCTGTTTTCAAACAAAAAAAAAGCTTTAAACTGACTGTTTTGATTAAACTTCGAAATAAAAGCTGCGTTTTCTCGAGTAAAAGTTTATTTGTATAAAGCATCGGTTCGAGTTGGTGGGACATTTTAAAACGTAGATTAATGTACTGTACTTGTAATGTAAAGTTGTAATGTACTTGTTGTAATGTAATGTACTTGCTAGCGTAAACTTTACTTTATTTACTTTACAGAAATGTAAGAGCTTGTATTTTAAGGTGTTAAATTGTATGTTAGACTTAAAAAAAAAACAAGTTTAACTAGTGATAATGTTAAAGTTTAACATTACTCTGGGAACAGTTTATGAAATCACCGTTAAATTTTTTCCAGTTGAGATGGAAAATATTTTAACTAACTGCTGAGGTTTATGACGATTTGAGCAGTTTCGTAAGCAGTTTAAAAAGAGGGCATAAATCGATTTTTCACAACATATGCTCTTACTGATGAATTTAAAATTTAAGTTTTTTTATTGATTGCTACTGACTTAAATTTCGAATTTCGCTGCTCATAGATTCGCTAGGAATTTATTTTTTAAACTGTCGTTATGTAAGGGGGAGTTTAAAAATTACGTTAAACTAACCGTTTTACCATCGCAGTTCTAGTTTAGATATGTTTAAGAACTTTATTAAAAGTTTTAACTATTTTTAAAAGTTGAATAAGTTAATAACTTAATTTTTGTCTTAATTAGTTTTATTAGTTTTAAGTAAAATATTTAAAAAGGCTTTTGTTTGACAAAGCCTCTAGTTTTTAACCACAACTTTATATTATTTTTATACGTAAATATTTAAGTTTAATTTTGAAACTTATTACCTTATGTGATATAGATATGAAAATGCAAAATTTTCTAAACTTAAGACTAGTTTCAAACACGAAAAAGTATTTAAGTTAAGTTACTCTTATTAACCATAAACTTCTTAAATAGGCATTAACAATTTATTTTTCTACAGCAACTAGCTTAAAAATTTCATTAAAAAATACTTGTTGTACGTTTATATATCTTAATATATAAAAATGGCAAACTTCATGCACCATCAGCAGCAGGATCAGATCGGGGGGTTTTTCCCAAACTCGGTGGCAACCCAGTTACCTAGCAGCAACCAGATGTGGCCCCACAACCCTTCATGGCAACAGAATCCCTCCGACTTCCATGGCAACCACTTCTTCGCTACCCAGCAACCTGGGGGCAGCTACCCATCATCCGGGGAATTCCAGATCCCAACTTCAACATCTAGTATGACGTCACAAACGAAAGGCAAGGATGATAAGAAGCCGAAAAAGAAGAAAAGGAAGAGGGATACGTCACCAATGACGTCATCACGGTTGAAGAAGATGAGGAGAAACAAGGCGAACGATCGGGAGAGAAACCGGATGCACGGACTGAATGACGCTTTGGAGGAATTGAGGTGAGAAGATAGATAAAATTGTTTGTACTGAAAAGTTTTCTTATTGTAGTTAATTAAATTATTAAATGGGTGCACTTGAAGCTTTTTTATGCCCTTTTCTTGAAAATCTAAATGAAACTCAATAGCTACCATTAAACTGTATAAAAAATTACTAAAAATTGAAATCGGGTAAAAAACTGCTATTTTTCGTTAATTTTAAGTTGTTTTTAATGTAAAAAGCTAACGGTTCAATTTGATTAAAAATGTACATGTTTACGTAAATACATGTCTTTAACACTTTCTATTCTAACAGACAAGTGTTACCAACGTACCCCGATGAAACAAAAATGACGAAGATAGAAACTCTGAGGTTCGCTTACAACTACATATACTGCTTGTCTGAACTATTAAGGAACGGGGGTGTTGATGGTAAAGGTAAGTAAATATTTTTTTTATAGAAAAACGTGTACAAAAACTAGCATAAAAAATATCAAACTTAATCAATTGCCTTCAATTCTACCGAAGTTAGCCATTTTAAGACTTTGCTTTACCTTTCTTCACAATCTTACTATCTTTATCACTAAATTAAACAACCTTAATATTAATCCCATCTTACCAGTTTTTATTGGTCGTAAATAAACTAGCTATAACCAAAATACTAATTCAGATATGTAATAACAAACTTTTTCTTAACAGACCTGACCAACCAGTGCCAGCAAATACTGCACCAGCGTCAAATGGAGCACAGCAGCAGCAGCAGCCAATCGAGTCCAAGCAACCAGGGAATTCCCCATGCCATGCACCACTTTGAAGCGTTCAACCAGCCATCTTCCAACTTTCCGGCGAATCAGCGGGAAATCATCGCTTCCAACCCCGCCGAATGCAAAATAAACCCCTTCTTCGGGCAAAGCAGGGGCTACACTCAGCAACAGAGGGGTCAGAACTTCCAAGGGGTCTACCCGCAGGTCCCGGCCACCATGGCAACAGAGCAGTTAGAAGCGGGGCAGAGTCACGTGTTCAACAACCCCTACGCGACGGCTCCTAGCAACCAGTCAGGTTACAATCTACCTAGCAACAGCATGCCTAGCAACGAGGACTTCTTCTTCGAGCATAGCAACGACACCATGTTTCCAAGCAACAAGGCCTCGGTTGCCAACATGAACTGCAACAACAACAACAACAACAATGCTGTCCCTATCAACCAGAACCAGACCCTGCCCAACATCAACATGCTCTCCAAAGCGCCCCTGGTTACCAACGACGACCAGTTGCTAGGCAGCCTCGATGCCACCCCCAGCCCCTGCAGCAGCTTCGTGTCCCTGCAGAACTTCTCCCAGGAATCCCCCGACAGCGTCGAGGGACCAACTGTGACGTCATACTTGAATGACTTGCTCGACAGTGACGTCACAAAGTGCTTGCCATCGATCGATGACGTGAAAGCTTCCTGCTGAGACGAAAGTTATTTGAGTGTGAGGAGAAAGTATTTTTGTTCTTAATTTTGTGCGGCTCGAAAATTATGACAAAGAAAATTTTGGGTTGAAAAAACTTGAGAATATTTCACAAGAATTAAAAAAGCTTGAAACTCGTTTAAATTTAAAATAATTGTAAATAGATTTATAACTTTCAAGAGCAAGATATTTGGTCAGTTAAGAAAAATTACGATGCTAGTTTGTTAATACAAAATAAGAAAGGTAAAATCACTGTTTAAATTTGTTTAAGTAAAGTTTTAAGCTTTTATAACACAATGGTGTATTCAAAAACAAAAAAATAACTTTATTTAGTCGTTGAAGTGTGATTGTTTTTTGGTCAAAGACTTAAATGTATTAAAATGTATATTTTACTGAAAACACTAGAAGATTATATTTGTAAAATAGTAAAACCAAGCATACATTTGGCTATACATTAGCTCAACGCATAAAAACTATTTTAAAACTTAACTTAAGTTTAACTAATTAGCCTTCTTTGTAAATATTGAAACAAACCTTGCTATTTAAATTTACTTTAAATTTACAACCGACGCACTAGACACCACGCCTTAGTACTCTGAACGTTCGAAACTGAAATTACGCTCGAAAACAATATGACGTCATAACATTATTTCGTCACAATCGCACCATGTTTGTCTTAATTACCGACGCGGCCACTTTACTGTTGTTTGTCGACTTTTTTTTTGTTTACTTTTAAATATTTGCTTAAAGTATTGTTACTTGTGGTTTCTGCTTATATTTTTTTGCTTAAGTTTTTACTTAAGTCTTGTTAACTCTTTTAGCTTTTTTTTGCGAAATTTTGTTAATACTTTTTTATTTACAGTTTCGTAATAAATAGTTTGCTAAAGCTGCACTGAGATTGTGCAATAAAAAAAATAAAATAAATAACTTATATTCTTCATTTTATAAATGGGAGCTTTTAATTTCACTAGCCATTATACTTTTCATTTGCACAAAACAAAATATTATTGTGATATTAATTGTCCCACATTTAAAAACTTACTAACTTATTTATTCAGTAGCACTAACAACTTATATACCGCTTTTTTCTTCAAATTGTAAATATTTGTTTTATTTGATGTCGATTCTTTATTGTTCTCAGTACTGCTGTGTATTGTACAAATACGTCGTACTTACTAATAAACAAAAAAATATAAATACTTATTCTTTTTGATAATTTTGCAATTTTTTTTTCAAAAATAAAACAGTTTAATAATATAAATAAAGTAGAAATATTGAAAAGTAAAAGCTTTAGTTGTTGTTAAGGTTTATAATGTTAGTTGTGAGCAAACGTAAATTTCTATGCTTAGCAGATATTAAATTTAATAGCTAAAAACACTTCAAGTCAAATAATTGCGCAGAAAAATAAAAAATGTTTTAGTTAATAGAGAACAAAGTATTCTGTATAAAGGGTTTCAAATGAAAAATTAAAAGCAAACATTTCACATGTTTAAGAACGATAGTAGCTTAAACAAATTTTGAATACAATTAGACCATATGTCGTAGATAAGAATAAAAAGTACATATTTGAATAATGTATGAGGCTAATTTAAGTTGTATTTAAATGATTAAAAGTGTTTTATTAATTCATTAAATACGTTTTCCAATACTGTAAGATTACCGTTTAGCCTATAACTAGTTTAAGTTTGAAAAGAGTAAAATCATACAAAACTAGGTATTTTATTTCCGATTTAAGTTCTAACTTTTTGCTTTAATGTTTTATATATTCAAGAAATAACTTTAAAATCTAAATGTTTTAAAATCGTAGCAATCATTTTATAAAGAGATTGAAGAAAGTTTTATGCTTCTTTACAATAAAGCGGTTTTCTTTTAAGTTTGCTTCCAAACTTGACTGTTTTCTTTAAACAAAAACTAACTTAGACTAGTTTTTGTCTAGAATTTTAGTTTTTAAATTATTTTCTTTACAATTATGTGTAAAAAAGTCATTCTGAGAGGAGATGTTGTTATTTACGAAATCTTAAAAAATTCTAAAACTTAAAAAATAAAGGAATGAAGACAAAATAAAATCAAGTTGCAACCATTTTTTTTTTTAATATATAAACTAAAACATAATATAAAATATAATATAAACTAAAAATGCAGCATAGTTTCATTTTTTTAATATTATGTAGGTTATACAACATTGTTAAATGTCTAGCAAATTTACTTCCAAAAAAGTGTATACCTTAATGCAACATTTTCAGGAAAGTATTGAACTTGAACGAACTTCAAAAAAACGTTGACAGTTCAGATGTATGTATAGTTGCTTACTCTCCTGGGGTTTAATTTTCTGTGTGAAACTGATACTTTTTGTAATACATCAATATGTCCTTGTTATGTATATTTATTTGAACTATAAAGTATACCTTTAATGCTGTATGAGTGATTGATATGTTTTCATATAGCTATCATAAAAACTGAATTCAGTAAAACTTACTTTTTTCTTTCGTTAGAGCAGAATGCATCTGTATCATATCTGATTTCAAAATCTCTAAACTAAAATATTTTAACAATAAAATATGGCTATAATACATGTTCGCATTTTAACATCAAGTAACTAATAAAGCCAAAATGAAACTAATGTTTTTTGTGTCTATGTGCTTGTAAATATCTCACTGATTTACTTCTGACAGTAACTACTTTTGACTGACTAACAAACTTTATATGATTTTTTTTAAATAAATTTTGAATGAAGTTGAACAATTTAGTTTTTTTTTAATGGTTTAAAATACTCTTTTACAAATTTAGTAAAACAAGCACTGAAATTATACTTTTGTATATCATAAAATCTAGCATACTATTATGCTCAAAAATTAACCCTCAAGAGATCAAACATCCATGTGAAAGTGATGTTTCATGTATCAATATGTTGTTGATACCTAATGTCGGTGTTGACGGTATTAAACAATCCCTGGTGCATTTTGATGTATCACTCTCTGAGTTTCATGTTACATATATATATGTACATATATGTATATATATATGTATATATATATGTTTATATATATGTATTATATGTATATGGCGGTCAAGTGAATCTTATGTTGGATCTTGTTAAGTTAATTATATCACATTTTGTTTGCTTTTATTTTGATACGATGAAATAAATTAGTTATCGAACAATCTTTTTTATGTTGTTAATATTGTATAATGTAAATAATTGTATAAATTTATAATTGTATAATATTAATATTGTTTTTATGTAATTCATTTAAGTAAGTTCTAATCTATTTTAATTGCGCGATAAAAAGGCTAACTGGCTTTACTAAAAAAATCTTAAAAAATTTGTTTTTTCTTTTCTAAGTGATAAATTTAAGCTTTGAGTGATCTATTTTACTATATGTTTTAATAGTTGCTATCTTTTGTGGAATTTTTTTTTATTTAGTCTATACTTTGTGCTTCAAAAACATATCTATTTTCCACTTTAGATAAACCTGTATATATATTTGTTTAAGTAGTTAATTAGAAGCATTTTAGGAAATCAAAACGATCTTTGCTTTAATTTAAATTTGTTCTGATGTCTAAATGGTAATCATCCAAAGCAGTATAAGTCAATTTTTTTCAATTTGTTATTTCATTTATTTTAATGTTAGTATAAAATAAACTTAATTGTAGTACATTTAAGTTATAAATTTGCCCCGAAGACTAATTATAAAGTCATAAAAATCTTAAAATAAATTCAAACGAGTTTTAATGCAATTATTGGAATTATCAATTACAACGAACTTTTAAGTCGGCAACCACTTTTATGACATCATTATTTTAAAAATGTCATTTTTTCTCTTAAAAAACTCCAGAAAAAAAACTTACACCGCTAAAAAACTAACTATTAATAGTAGCAAAGCTATCAATACCTTATTGATAACTACCAACATTTACCGAAAGTTTATATAAACTTTTATATATCATTAAATTAAATTAAAACTGAAAGTTTATTTACATCGTGTTTTAGCTTTTACTCTAATTCATAGAATGTATACTTTGAAATAGACCTAATACTATATTTTTATTTCCTTCGACCTTTTTAAGTTTATCTTTTAGCTTTCACTTATTTTTTGCTATAATTTAATGTTACAGTATCTGGGACCATAAATATGAATAATTATTTCGGTGAGAACCATGAAATTTGATTAAAATAATATAATACACTCTATAAAATTTCTTTAACAAAATTATTTTCTTAAATATCTTTTGAATACTTGTATACTAACAAAACGGCTTTTATTTTACATAAATTTGTTGTTTTAAATAAAGTAAAGGTCTATTATACTTTTAAATGACAGCTAACTTTTTTTTACAGTTTTAAAAATATTGTTTTGTTTAGGTGTATCACTTACTGCTAACTAAAATTATATTCTTTGTATAAAATATAAAGTTACAAATGAATTTTGTTTTGCTATAATAAACTTTTTGAATTAAAAGTTATTTATAGAAAGAATTTAAACTATTTTTATTTTTTTTTAATGTTTAATGTTAAGTAATGAGTAAATTATTAAACACGTTTTATGTGTGTTCGATTAATCACGACAATTTTCATTTTTATGATTAATTTAAGAAACTTTTGAGTTCATCTTGCTTTTAAATTTTTACTGAAGCACTTAAAGTTAGTTTAATTAGATTACGATTAGGGAAAACTTTACAACCAAATAAATAAAATAAAAATTTTTGAAGGTATTTTTTAATTTAAAGTATAATTAATGACTAAATTAAACTTTTAATTTTTGCCCAAAACAGTAAATTATGAAGAAATAAAAAGTAATTCTAATTTACTTTAAAAGCAAGTAGTGTTTTTATCTCTAAAATTGCAATTCAAAATTACTGAAAAGATTAGTTTCGGTTCAACATTAAAAAAAGGACTATAATAAAAACTTTAAAAATGAAAGCAGTTAACATTTTAAAAATAAATCTAAAACTTTATTTAAGCTCCAAAAAAAAAATTCAATCAAAAATTATATAAAATTATGTTATGTTGTAGCTCTTCGTTGCTCTTACTGAGACTTTTAGTTGAAATATACAACTGAAATTTTCTGAAACCACCCAGAAATAACCACCTGTTAGATCAAATATTACGTAACAATCACTTTTGTTTCGCGTGTAAATTTTTTGACAAGTGTTTTACAAGCGAAGAATTCTGTGTGACAAATAAACTTGCATCTATTTTTAACACTGTCGTTTTCACTGCCTTGTCCATGTGAAATGAAGGAAACTTTGCTACAAAAAACATCAGTTAAAAAATGAAACATTCTATAACTTTTGCACGAAATTTTACCTATGGAATTATTTTTTTATGTAGTTTAATAAACACGGAAAAAAATTTATTTTAACAAATTAAAAAAACATGGGACGCTAATAACTATTGATAGTTGGCGTGGTTTAGAAATCTTTCGGTCTTAATAATAGTTTAAAAATTGTAATTTATAGTTATTTTTTTTATTACACGTTATTAATTATAAGTAAGTCAACTTGTGATCAGGTTAATGATGAAGGTTGAACTAGTAAGATATCTAAAATATAACTCAAAAATAAACTGCTTAGTGAAAAAAAATCGTTTAAAAAAATTAAAAGTATCTGAAACCCCGTAAAACTGAAAAATTAATTTTAATTAGATATTTTACTTTACAAGAAAAACAACATATGTTTATTTTGAAAAAAAAAATTAATTAAAACACTTACTTTTAGTTGATTGATTTTGTTACAAAAACCTTACTTTCCTATAAAACGATGGTTATGTAAAAAACAGGTGATTACATTGAGTGTCAAAACATAAATTTTCATAAGTTTAAATATATACAAAATTGAAAAACTCAATTTTATTGAAAACAGTCAGTTTTGTTATAACTTAATCTAAACTTTACTGAACTTTTAATTATTGACTAACTTTAAAAAACTTATAATATATATATTGACTTTAACTATATTTATATATTTCAAAAACAAAGTTTGAATGATATATTCATAATGTTTAAATTTTTTTTCTTGCAATAAACAGTTATTACAGAAAACTTTGTACTTAAGTTTAATAATACATTTTAAAATTTGATTTTGTACACATCAAAAGTTTTTAAACAGGTTGTGACGTCTTTAAAATTTTTACAGTGAGTTATGACATCACAAAAGTTTCAGCTGGGCGGTAAATTTGACTGATGTCACAAATTCAATTATAACAGTTCATTGTTGGTTGCTTAGTAATGAGATTCAAAACTCACTACTGGGCAACCTTACTGACCCAAAGTTATTTTGATTTAGTTAAGTTATTTGGAAAAATCGTATGTAAACTGAATTCTTTTTTTTTTGTTTTTTATTATAAACACTAATAAATAAAAACAAAAACAGTGATTTATGAATTTAAAAACCGATAAACTGTTTTCATTTACAAAAGTTATGCATACAGATTAAATGTTATTAAAATAAAACTTAATACTAGAAACAAGCAAAGTTAAACTAGGTATTTTTGAAAAATATTTATAAAATTATATCTGAAGCTATAATTCTAAATCAACTTTCAAAGCTATAAAAGAGTATCATTTATAATTTTTTTTTAAATTAATTTAAACCTGTTCACTTAATAAGATTGCTCCATAGAAATATAGTGCAGATCTTATTCGCTTATCCAGACACGTTTGGCAAGATTTTTTTGTAAACGTGTCCGGATAGCCAAAATTCCATATAAGTATAAAAATTCAATTTTTCATATATTAATACAACTGCTGTATATAATGCAATGCTTAGTAAAAGTGTTATGGTAAAAACAAATGCATAGTAATTGTGAATAATAGATAATAAATAATACAAGCTAATTTTGTGGTTAATTAATTTATTCTCTTAAGGTAGAAAAACATCAGACTTATTAAACCTCTTCAACGATTTAAGTTTTTTGAGGGTCAAGCTAGTAAATATGATCAATTGTAATTCCACCTGTTGTAACTATTAATTTCAAAGAAAGATTATTTTTTTTAAGTATAAATGCAAATTAAGTTTATATTTAAAACGAAAATTAATGTAAACCTATCTCTCTAAACTAAAAAAAACTTTTTAAACAAAGAAAAAAAACAGACATATGGAAAAACAAAAAAAATCACTAAGTTTAAAGTTAATTAAACAGAAACACATCACTCTTAACAAACTAGTTTTTATTGAGAGTTTTACTAAAATAAGAATAAATAGACGTTTTTTTTTATAGTTTTTTCACATTTTTCAGCAGAAAACTCACGGATTTTAATAAGTTGTGACACTTTTTCTGGCGTGGCTTCCTGCTAGCACCGATAATATGCTAAAAATTCATCTAGTAACTAAACTAATTTTTTGATAACTAAACTAGTTTTGAACATAGGGAGAATGTAATCTTTAGTAGTATTATTACGTTAAAATAATGAACAGAGTTGTAGAATCTATAAAATTACTTAAAGTTTTCTTACAGCATGAAAGCTTAAATGTTTGTATCAAACAAAAATGTTAGTTTTGAATGTTGAAAATTTTTTGAGTTTTCTTCTGACCGAAACTGTCCGGATAAGTGAGCGTCCGAATAAGTGAAGTCCGAATAAGTGAATAAGCACTAGTAATTTAGTAATGAGTAAATTTTAATAAATAAACTAAACAACCAGAGAAGACGGGTGTTTTTGTTTTGGGTGTCGATAATTTAAAAGTTTTTTGAAACCCTTTAACTTTGTATTTGTTATAACTAATTTACTAAGATTAAAACACTTGAATTACAGAAAATCGTTTTCAAATAAAAGTTTATTTGAAAAACAATAATATTTACAGTTACATAGTAAGTTTAATTTTATGTTTAGATTTTTTAGATCTGATTTAGTGCTTCAACCGACGCGACGCCCCAAGTACACTAAAACTATATTTATTGTTCAATAATTTAGTGTCAAAGTTTAGTTAGTTAGTTTGCATTAAGTTTTGTTCGAGTTATTAAATTCTGTAACTTAATCGTAAGTACAATTTTTTATCTCGAAAAATGTAGTTGCAATCTAGACAATAGGCTAATTAAATTATTACCATAATCTTAATTAAGAATATATTCTTTATATTTTTAAATTAACGTCATACTGAAAATATTATAAATCGCTAAAATTTTTTACTTAAAATGATTTTAAACTTTTTTAAGTATCTATTTAAAATAAAAATAAATTCAATCTACCAAAATAACGTAGCTCATGACTTACACAACATAACTATACTATTAGTTTACTCGAAAGCTTAACTGACTTATAAAATTCTCTAAAGATATGGTTTGACAATAAATAAATTTAGTTTAGTTTTCTAAATGTACCAAAAAGCTTTCGAACTTTTCTAAACCACCCGAATAGGGCTACCTGTGAATTATTATTACGTAACAATAAACGCAGTTTCACGAGTGATATATTTGACAAGTATATTACAAGCAAGAAATTTGTGTGACATTATAAAAAATTGTTTCTATTTTTAACATGTTAGAAATTTTCACACTGTCTTTTCGTGTTTATGTTTTGCAATTTATGAGAAAACCTCACTTTATACTTTCATAAATCGAACTATTTGTACAACTCTGTTCATTTTTTAAATGCTTAACAGCCCTAAACGTACTGTATTTTGCTGTAAAAGCGTATATGTTAATAGCTTTAAGTATTTGTTAGATAAATTTGTGTGTACAAAACTAATCATTGTTTGAAAAGTAAAATGAAACACTTATTAACCGGTGAAAATATTTTAGAATGTAGTTAACTAGTAGAAAATAAAATTTACTCGTAGTTTTTTTTTTAATTATGCATAATTTAAAAGTTTTATAAAAATTTTATTAACTAAAAAACAACAAATTGTGTTTGGTATGTTTAGGTTTTAATCATAAATAAAAACTTGATTTCTGATCGATTTTTAAAATCAAAGTATTTCCTTTTAATGCTTTAAATAATAAAACGTTTAATCGTACAAGTTAAAGTAATTAGTTTTAGATTTTGACAAAACAAGTAAAAATAATTCTTAATTTAGCACTGTTTTAGCTTTTATATCACTTTTTAGATTTGACTGGTCACTTGACAGGAATTTTAACAATTTTTATCGAAAATTACCAAAAGTTTTACACAAATTATGACGTTAAAATTTTGTTAAACGACTTTATTCTGAAAATTCATAGAACATATTCTTAAAACAGTATAAAAATGAAACCAGAAAACATTACATCAGAAAGTTTGAAACAAACTATGGAATCAATCAAGCTTTGCCACCGTAAACGTCACAAGTCAGTAAAACTGGTGGTCGGTAAAACTAATTGATGTTGTACTGTTGAAAAATAAAAGACAAAGAACAATATTTTTCTGAGTTATACTAAGTTGCTATGGGATATTTTGCTCAGTTGAAACTTTTTAAGTTTGATTAGTGTATATTACAATTTTTTATGTATAACAAAAAACTACCTTTTTTTAGTTTGTATAAATTGTATTTTATAAAGACGACTTCGAGTTATTAAAGATAAAACTTGCTGTCACTTAAAATAAAACTATTAGAGTTTGAAATATGAAAAATAAGTTCTACGATCTTTAAGAAAAGTTTAAAACTAGTGCTAGCATTTAAATGATCAACACTAACTGAACAAAGATTTCTTTGACAAGTATACGTTAAAATGTAGTCAGTTAGAAATTACTAACTACAGCAATTTGAAAATACTAACATATTAAAAACTTTTGTTCAGTATACTAAAATAAAAGTCAAATAATTTTGCATTTTGTAAAACTTTATTTTTAACCATAGTTCATCTTAATTTAAACTGACTTTTTAACTTTTTCTTGGCATTTAAAGTTACTGACCAAAATTTACTTAAAGTCTTTAAAGCTTTAAATCTTTTCAAAATCCTATAAAGTTTGTTAAAAGTTTAGTTTTCTGCTTAAAAGAATTTTCAGTTCTAAAGAAATTGTTTTAGCAATAGTTTTTTTAGTAACTTTTATAGGTTTGAAAATAAGTTCTAAAGTTTAATAACAAAAAGCTGTAAATAAAAAAAGTTTTTTAAAACATAACAGCTTTCATTTATTATAACTTATCAAAATTCCCTGCTTTCTAATGTAAAATTCTAATAATCTTTAATTATTTTTAATAATAATATTTTGTAGTAATTTTTTTAACATAGATATTTAGCATCCGTAAAATGCGTATAAAAGTTTGTTTTATTAATTAAGTATATTTTTATGGATTTTTTATATCGTTTGTGACCCCACATATGTTTTTGAATAACCCCAATAAACTGTCATGAGCGTTAGATTGACTCCGATTAAGTTATAATGTATTTGTGACGTCATAACAAGACGAACGTCTTATATGACGTAAAACTGAATAAAGTTTTAACTTTTCATCATAGACTTTTTCGGTTGATTTCATTTAACAAACGATGTTTATTGTTCCACATTCAAACAAAATAATGTTTTTACTAGACAGCTTTTAACTACTTTTATATTATTGGCAAATTGTTAGTTGCTTTACTCTAAGAGGTGTAGTATTGGTTTTTATTGACTTATTTTCCCATAGAAAAAGTAAAAATTTAAAACTTTCCTTGTTTGTATATTTTAATTATTTTTTTTTTGACAAAGTTTTTATAAAAATAAAATAATTCGTTTTTTAATACTAAACTATAGTAACTTAATAAAAATATATAATTTAACAAACATTAAATGAAAAAAATAAAACACATTGTTTACTAAAACTACAAACGAAAGATTAAAAAATAGTACCTATTGTGAAATTGATAAGCTGATATATCTAATACAAAAAAAGTAACTAAAAATTTTTAGTATAAATCTTTTTTTGAAAAGTTTACTGTACTAAAAGTATCAAAAATAATTTTTTTTTGGTTTTAAAGGTGTTAACAGCTAAACTGAACATATTTCTGAGTATATAGTCGTTTATATTTGAAATTTTAATTAATCAAAAGTGATACACAACTCGCAAATTAACTTGAAGACTTTTAATTTAGACCAATTGATTTTATAAAAAAGTGTGAGTGCTTTCTGTCAACTTTTAAACTGACCGTTGATAGAAATATATTTAATGCGTTGATAAGTGTATTTGCAGAACGTTTATAGTTTAAAAAGTAAGTAATAGTTGTAAAGTTTTATAATAACTTTTGATTACAAAAAGTTGTACTTATATAACTATAAATAAATTTCATTATTTATACTTAAAAATTTGAGTTTATTATATAAAGTTTTATGCTTCTTTTATATGAAAAATTGTTTTTAATTTTAAGCTTGCTAGCTAAGTAAAAGTAATAGTACTTTAAAACAAAGTGTTGACTTTTAGCAAACTTGAAATATATTTTACTACTATAAAATAAATAAGTTGTTATTTTGATAACAACTTGTAATAAAACACCAAAGGTTTTTTACCTGAAAAAAGTTATGATTGTACTATACAGTATTTAATATCCGCTTTTATATTTGATACGTCAATCTCATTGATGATATCTTGATAAAGGCTAGAAATTTTTATTAGTGGGTAGTTTTGTAGTTATTATAGTTTCATTTAGTAAACATATGTAGTTTTTTTTATAGTTCTAACTTAGTATATGAATAAAATTTAAAAAATTGGAATAGTCGGTAAACTGTTAAACGAACTAAACAAATTGCGAATTAAAGGTACTTTTGTTTCCATAAATTTTTTATTATTTCATAAACTATTGAATTTTTATGAGTTTATTTCTAGTATAAAACTAGTTTAAAATAGGTACTAACCTGTTTTATAAACTTGGTTGTTTAAAAAATTTATTAAACTTATTTCCTTAACTTATTTTTAAAGACCTTTAAAGTCATTATTAACACATTATGACTATCTGTTATTAACTTTTGTGTAGTTTGTTACCATTTCTTTAAATAAATTTAAGATTTCAAACCAGCTAATAACAAACAAAAAAAAATGAGGACTAAATGCTTTAAAGTTTCTATCAAATCTGTAAAATTTTGCGAATGACTTTAAAATTTCTAAATATCTTAACTAAAATAAAGTTAACAACTCATGAGAATTGTTTAAGCAGGATACTTTTTCTAATCTTCTTACTTTTTACAATTATTTAACTGGATCACTTAAGATTAACTTTATTAGCTTAAAGTTATAAAAAACTTAAAACTTAAGACTTAATTGTTCAACTAAAACTAAATACTTTAAATTTATCATAAACTAAGTGTTGAATTTAGATAATATTAAGTTGTTAGTTTTATTGTTTTTATCAGTATTTAATAAAAAGCTATTCATTAAAAGCAGATTATAAACATACATTAATATACTAATAAAAATAAATTTGATTCAAATAATTTTTTAACTTTTCATTGCACCAAAAACTTTGCTTTTCTATAGTATATATGTATTTTAACATCGTCAACAAATTTTATACGGGGTAGTAAACTAATTATATCAAAACTAAGAGTAACATACTAATAATCAGTTTGATTCATAAGTCTGTATTTGTTGGTAACATATGAAAGAAATAATTGTGAATGTTCTAAAATATAGTTACTTTATTAGAGTTTTTTAGACTGATAAATATATATCTTTTAAGTTTAACTAAGGTTTTTAGTTTTAGTACTTAAAAGGTGTAGAACTTTTAGGGTGCAAATTATTACTCTTTAGGAAACTACTTTACCACAAAACTTCTTATTCCATAAACAAGAAACATGTTACTTGTATGTAATTTATGTACATTGATATAATCTTACAAAAAAAAGTACAAACTTTTTCGAAACTGATTCAAAAGTTTTTCAAGCTTTAAAGACCACCTGTAAGTTACTAACAAAGCGAAAAATTCATTTTATTTTCAGGGAAATAAAGTAAGTGGTATAGGTCCGTGTGACAATTAAACGGAAAACAGTACACTATTTTACAAAACTGAAGTAAAAAGGCCACCTGTAAGTTACTAAAATGACGAAACAGTCAATTTATTTTCAGATGTACATATATATCAGAAGAAGTCTAGGTCCGTGTGACAAGGTCATAAACTCGGTTCTATTATTAACTTTCAACATGAAATATTAATCGCCTTTTCTCAAGCCACCCAGACAGACCACCTGTGCGGCATTATGACGTAATAGTCACTGTGAGATGCATTATGACGTGTCAGTCAACGTAATTGACATGTATATTACAAGCGAGGTAATTTTGTTTGAAAGGTTACAAACGTATTGCTATTTTTGACTCAAAAAAAAAAATCTGAATAGTTTACACTGCCATTTATTGCCGATTCTTGAAATTTGTTAGGAGGATTTACCTAGTATTTATAAAGTACTAGTTCAAATTTATTAACAGTAACTTTCAGAATTAAGTTAAACTAGTCCGTAACTAGAACTTTCCTAGAACTTTCTATTTCTTCATTATTTAATCACATTAAGAAAAAACATTTTAAATGAATTAAAAAAAAATAATAATTACAAAATCTAAAGCTTGCAAAACGAACAAATATAAATATAAATTAACATTTTACAAAAAATCCTTATGTAGAAAAATAGTATATGTTTATCTTTTTAAGATTTTGAATAAGCAAAACCATTGCAGTCTTTTTTTTTTTTGGATAAATTAGATTTGTAGAATAAGGATTTACTGTCTTGATATTTACGCATTATTTTTTACATCAACTGCATCAGAAGTTTTGGCTATAAAGCAAACTATTTTTTTACGCAACTGTTAACATTCTTTGAAAACTAAGAATATTTTATTCTAATAAAACAAATAGTATATTAATCTTTGAAACATTTAAATATATTTATTTATACTTATATTTTTTAATATAGTTATGTACTTACAAAAAGGCACATACCTAAGTTCTGATAAATATAAATATTTTGATTGGATATTTTTTTAATTTGTTTAGGTAAGTAATCTAAAGCAAGTTATATTATCAGCTGTGATGTGTTTTATCAACTTTAGATACATACCCAACCAAAGATAATTTTATAATTAAAATAACACAATCTGTACAGATATACAGCAAAAGAAAAGTATTAGAAAACAAGCTTAACTTTCATTTTAAATATTGAGCTGATAAATAAAAATTATTTTTTACTTATTGATGTCAACCTAAGTTTAATTCAAAAAATGCTATATGTTTTATCACTATGAAAAAATAGTCAAAATCTTGTTAAGTGTTTTAATTTTTTTAAAGTTTTTAGAAAACAACTAGTTATTCAAAAACTTTTTTTTATAGCTGGAATATAAAAATAAATTATGCTTCTCTATACAAAGTTGTTTACTTATTCAGTGAAAAAGTGGTTTCAATTTTTTTTAAACAAAATTTTACAAAAACTTAAGAAAAATCGAAAAAAAAAATCATTACTTTTGTTATAAAGAATGGTTAAAACAAAAATCAATTTAAAAAGATTAGAAGTCAATTAGTATTCTAGTTAAAAAAGAAAATTGTCAAAAAGCAAACTAGAGAACTCTTTAAAAAGTCATTATGACGTAACATTGTATAACACAGAAAAGAAAAACTAAAAGGCTGATGATTCAGACAAGAATGAAATATAGATGAAGTGGAATGTAGACAAAACCTCGTTAAACTTTAATGACAAAGACTGGATAGTAAAGACATTTCTGATTTGTGATGTATTTGACAGATCTGTAAAAAAAAAGTAGCTTATGTGTAATATCTTTTAAACAAGCATGCTTTAAATTTTTATTTAGAAGTGTTAAACAACATTTGAACCTACAATTGTATGTTTTTTTCGATTTTATTAAATTATTAACTTATTTTGTTTGATTTTTGCAAAAAGTTACTTTTCTACACATGATAAACATAACATATCTATCAGAAATACAAAACAATTAGTGTATAAGTTTAGTATTTTACTTATAAATTTACAAACAAGTAACTAATTACATTCTAAATCTAATTCATATGAATACAAAAATTTAAAAAGTAGGTTTTGAAACTAACTTATTGTTTTGGAACTAAAAGCATAAGTATATAAGTATAGCAATATTTTTGACGATAGAAGTAGGTCATTTAGTAGGTAACTTTATTCACAGTACTAAGATTACTTATTCTATAACTTACTAACTTTTTGTATAAAGTTTTCAGTTTAAAGTTACAAAAAAAAGTTCAAGTATACTACAACAACTTAATCTGTTAAATATTTTCTAAAGTTTTAATAAAATAGTTATAAGTTAAAAACAGTTTTTTTTTTACTTTAACATTAAATAAAGTTACAATAAAATAGAACTAATAACATTTTTTACATAAATATTTTACAACTACGATCTGACGTCAATATGATTTATGACATCATCATGAATCGATTATAAACACCCAGCTGGTCGGCAAGTTTTATTGATGTTTTTATAGTTCAATTACGAAAAGTACGTTGCTAGGGACACTCTCCGTTGCTTAGTAATAAGATAGAGGTCCTGCGAAAACTTATTGCCGCTTAACCCCATTGACCCATGTGCAGATATATTTCTTTAGATTGATGGTGACATGTTGAAACAAATTGTTTTCTATTTACTTTTGTTTTAATTTAACATAATAAAATATAAAAACAGTCAAAATGTTATGATATTGTTTCACTAAACTAGTCTTTATAAAATTGCAGTTTTCTTAAATTTAAAAAGTGCATATGCTTTTGAATAGATTCAAAACAACTTAGCATTAAATAATGCTTAAAAATCCTTAATTTTCTAACAGGAGTTAATAGGATGTAGTTAATAGTAGAAAGAAAAAAAAAGAGTAGATATCAGTCTTGTTATGACTGATGTCTTGAACCTAATTTGGTAAAGGTTTTGAGCAAAACTTGTAAAAAAAGCTACTCTTAGTTATTGAATTAGTCTTAAAAATTTAGTTTTTAAAATAATAGCATTCATTAATTTAGTTGTCACTGAGCTAATAGTAAAAAAAGTATAAAAATACTCATTCTAATTAACTTCTATGTAAAATATGGTTTTAAAATTTAGATTAAATTAAATTCAAACTATTGCCCTAAACAAGGGTCTATGGAGTGCAAAATAAATTTCTGCAGCCCTCGATGTACTTGTTAACTAAAAACTTCTAAAGATATTGGTAAAACTTACAATGTTGCTCTTTGTTTAATAATGTTCAATCACTGAGGCATTATAATGTACTTACTTTGTCATGTTTTTAGCTTATTAAGTTATTTTTATATTCATCACTATTTTATATATATATTGTAAATAGTCGTGGACAGCGAAGTACTTTTCACGAAAACGAGCCCGCAACTTACAGAGTGCTGCCGACCCCTGCTAAACTGAACATATGTATATTGGACAGCTTCAATTCTCCGATCGTATTCTATGGATTGTGTCACGCGTACGATTGACACCGATTAACTTTATAATGCATTTGTGACGCAACATTAAACGGTTTTAGTATGACGTAACAAGTACGTTATAAGTCTTGCAGTGTGATTTATTGCACACTTTATATCAGTACTTAGTTGCTAAGGCAACATACGGCAGGCGTCTTACCAGTTAAGCATAAAAAATAAAAATGTAACATTAAAAAAATATTAGTGAGTTTATTAAGCTAATACTTTTAAAATATTATACAGTCCTGCTATTATAATTTAATCTAATAAGTCTTTTTTGCATAACTATTTGCATCTAAAAAATGTAGTGTTATTAAGATAATTCTTTTAGTTAAAATAAAAAACGAGATTGATCAAAAGATTATGAAGTTTTAAGAACTACAAGTTTTTTGGTATTTAGATTTATAAATTAACCTTAAAAAGCTGGTTGTATGTTATTTTAACGAGCATTGATATTGACTCAGATACTACTCCCAAGAAACATAGTTTTCGTGAGAGCCTGTCATGTACTAATACATCAAAATCGAACTTGTAGACGGTGATGTATCTTCATAGGTAACTTATTTACATTTCAACAAGTTTATATTAAAAAATGTAACATGGTCAAATGTGTCATATAAGGTGGTTATAGTTTATAAATCATTAAAAACCGATTTGTAGTTTAGCTTTTCAAACCTAGTTAAAATATACAAATTATCTAACCTTGTAATTACACATATTATATTTTAAAACTAATTTTATCTAGACATGTTTAACAAAAGGTCTTTTTCCACATTAAGTTATTTATATATATATATATATATATAAATATATATATCAGCAACGTAATTTTACTGAAAGACCTCTATAAAGCGCTGTTCGTTTTCGTTAAAGTTTATTTTATCTGTCGTGCACACGTTCGATTGACACCGATTAACTTACGTTTATTACGTCACAAACTGCCTTATGACGCCAGCATTCGTAGACGTTGCAGATTTTATGCAACGAATCCAACTTTGTTGCCATGACAGCATACGGTTAGCGTTATAAATTAACATGCAGCAAAAACTGTAAGATGTAAATTTAAAAATGTTTTACATAAGTTAAAACATTAGTAGATGAAATTTATAAAACTCTATATTTTTGTAAAGCTATAAAACGTTTTTTTGAAGGTGAAACAAGTTTTTATACAAGATAATACAACTATTTGCATTTAAAGAAAAGTTTTCAAAAGTCAAAAAATTGATTTAAAGTTGTAATTTAGAACGCCATAGTAAGCATGCGTATGAATATGATTTGATGTGTTTTGTTTTAAAATCTCAAGAGGTTTAATTTCTGTGTGAACTAAACTCAATGTCATATGTCAAAATTACACTTGATGACTTTGTTATATAATCCCTTGTGTCATTTTAGCAGCTACTGTGTTTTGTCAGGTATAGAGAAAATAAAGTTTAAATGAGGTTACAAAGTATACTTAAATCTTATAAATGTGTGTTATATCTGTTAGTGTTTTTATACATATAAGTGTTTTAGTTAGAACAATCCATAAACAATTTTTCTAAGTCTGTATTTACAACTTTATATTTGTTTGTAAAAGTTGGCTACCTGTTTAACACGACAAAATGCATAGCAATAACACATTTAAAAGTTCAAAACAGTGAAAGTTAACACATAAAGGTAACAATAAAAAACGTATAAATATCTTTACAGATTATTATTAACTTTTGTAATAGTTAAAACAATTTGTTTAAGTAAATATTTAATAAAATCTTGTTTCTAAATTTAAAACCTTCAAGCTTTCACTAATCGCTAAAGTTTTAAGTGTCTTTTTAAAAACTGCTATTACCTAAATTTTACGCACTTATAAGTAATGTAATTAGTTTTTATTGATTTAAGAATTATCTTAAGTTTTACGTTAGCAACCTAATATTAAAATATGTTTTAGTTTTCGCGCAAGCTTACTGGCTTAAAATAATTTTTTTGCCATTATTGGCACATGTAAGTAATATCACTAGAAAAAACTGTAGTTTAAAACTTTATACCTGCTAAAAAGTTTAAACCAATAAATTATATTTCTATTTGTTACCCTTGTTAGTCAGTACATAAGTTATTTTTTAAATAAAACACTTCAATCTTCCAAATTTAACGATTCAAAAATACAAGTTCTAACTACAGAACAGTGTTTGTAAAAAAATATGATATTTTACTTAAATATCAACGAAATAACACAAATGAAACACTTATTTTTAGTTTAATAAGAAACTTTAAAAAATATTTGATTGTCACCGATCAAACTTATGTTTCTCACGTCAATAATAATCTGCGATTATGACGTAAGCATTCGCAGACATTGCAGCATCATTTTTTGTAACTCATTCAATTTAGCTTAATTTGAATCACTTACCAGTAAAACAATTAGCTTTTTGTTTGTTTAAGAATTAATTAGAGTTAAATAGCAAACATCTAGTAAAAAAACAGACAAAGACCTACATCTATTTTAAATATCAACCTATTTTTACCTAACTTAGTTATTATACAATCATTGTAATCATTTGTACATATAGGCATATAGGTACAATAAATTACTATAACTGAAGAGAACTGGACCTTACTTTGTATCTGCAATTCTTTATACCAATAAGCTATACTTCTTTTTTTTTTAATTCGACAATGCGTTATTATTATTATTATTCATTAAACAGTTTTTTGCTCCAAGTTTAATATACAATAAGTACAAGTCTAACCTAGAAGTAAATATTAATAAAAGAACTTTATGATTCTGTTTTACTTAAATATCGTTGAAATAACCTTAAATGAGAAACATGGTTTTAAATTCTAATAGGTATCTAAAACATAAAGAATTTTCAAACAAAAGAAGCAATTTGCATGGTAATTTAACTATTAAAATGTTGCCGAAAGACAATGACATCGAAAATTTTCGTAAGTAAAGTTTGTGACGTCACAAAATGTCTCCAAGCTGGTCGGCATTTTTTTATTGATGTTGTAATTTGATTACCAAAGTTGCTCAAATAAACAGCCGGACCATAGTGAAGTAGAGTCTTTGCAAAAGCCGATCACTTTTAACCCTATTGACCCAAATGCAGATTTTATTTGCAAAATAAAAATAGAATAAACCGTTTTAAGTTGACCTTTTTCTATAACTAAATTTAATAAATGGTCTATATATAGGTTTTATTGTGAGTATGAATTTAAATTAAGTGATAGTGCTCAAGTTGTTGTTTATGCATACTTTTTTCTGAATAAGTTAAAGAAGTATTAATCAAGTTAATAAACATTTCATTGTATATTTTTTACATATAAAAGTATATGTGTTTCTTCTAAATTCTTGTTAACAAAAAAGTAAAATAAGACTTAGTATAAGAAAATCCAAATGAAGAAAAAGTTTTCAGATTGAAAAGGCTACACTTAATTTAAAAGAGTGTTATCAGTTTTGACCTGAATTACTTCTATTTATATTCGTACCACCCAAATCGTCGCGCACTTGCAAATCATTATTACGTAACAGTCATCGCGTATGACAAGAGCTCACATCGGAGTGACATTATGTGAGTATTGACAATTTTACCGCATGATACGTTTTTGACAATTGTACTGCATGTTACAGTATTGACAATTGTACTGCATGTTAAGTTATTGACAAGTGTACTGCATGACACGTTATTGACAATTGTACTGTATGTTACGTTATTGACAATTTTACTACTCGTTACGTTATTGACAAGTGCATAACAGGCGTGTTAGGCTATTGACAAGACACAAATCTATTTATAAGTTCTCACACTGTCTTTTTATAAACGCATCTTAAACTGTCTTTTCTTTTTCTTAAATATTCTTTTGACCGTTTATTAATATTAAAGGTACTAGCTGACTACATTTTTTAAGGCCGGTCTTGGTGAGAAAAAGCTTGATTTTTGAAAAACTGTTTATATTTTGTTGTTAGAAAATCTCTTAAAAGCCTTAGTTATATCTTGATTAGTTTAATAATTGTAAAAAAAAAATAAATACAACTTTAAATTAAAATTTAAGTTTATTCAACACTAATTATATCTTTAGGCAAATTATTAAATCTTTATTATAATGTTATAATAACTGGTACAGTAAATGTTAGATTTTAAAGCAAAAATTTGGTTTTTTGAACCATAAATATAGTCTATTTTAAAAAAATAACTCTTATTTTAAAAATAGTACCAAACCGACTACTAAGAAAAGTTTTTACTCAATCTAATTTATGTTCTAATCTCTTTGAGTAACATAACAATTTTATAAGGATTCGTCTATAAAATTTTTTAATGTATATGGATTACTATATTATCTTGTTAGTGATTTTTTTAACTGTTTGTAATGTTTATGCTTGTTCATTATGAATTAGTAAACCACCGCTGTAATTGTCTACAAGTTTACCATATGCATCATTATTATATTTTCAAAATTATTGCATATGTCTACCTATCAATGATTATGAATTATTCATCTCTTTTTCTACTAATCATGACTTATTTTGTCAGAAAATTACTTACTTTTTTAGTATCATCAATGTAAAAAAGTTTATAGTAGTATTTAATTACTAGTAATTAATTTCCTTGTTTCTTTACTGCTATATGACTCTTTTTAACAATTTTAGTTTTGTCAGGTAATATTGGATATGTTTATAATGAACTAATTGTCCTGAACAAGACGTTAAAAGTTATCCGTGTTGTTCAACTCGATAACCAAAAGGTTTTTTGTGCACCAGGTCTTAGGGCCAAATACTTTAAACGCTTTTATTTTGTCGTTCAATAAACAATTAAGTGACTCTGTTATTTTTTTTATAAAAGAAAGACTCAGCAAAAAAATTGGTAAATAAGTTTAACCGTAGAAAGTTTCCGATACTTTTTAAATTTCTCAATCTTTAAACTTTGACATAAATAGTAACTTTTTTCAGTACAAAGAACTAAGTATAGGTTTAGTAACTTTAAATAGAACATTTTTGTTTAAAGAATAGTAAAGTACACTTAAGATGTATATACTAATAAAATATTGCTTTAATAATATATAAACAAGCAAAGCTGAAAATTATTTTGAAATTTATTATATCATTGGCGTGTTAATTGCTGTAAAAAAAAATAAATAAATTTATTTTCCATCGCTTTGAAAAAAAAAGGATATATAAAAAAAAAATCTTCAGTGAAGAAATGAAACTTTGTGTAGTGTGATACTAAAAATAAGTACTATAACGCTATGTTAAAAAAAAATAAGTATGATGACAAAGCTCTCTGATGTGGCCTTTGTAATTGTCACACTAAAAAGGATTATTTTAGACACACAATGGAAGTTTACGCCTCATTTTTTACCATTGTTAACCCACTAACTTTTCACGTTGTAGGGGATTATACTTGTGTTAACAATACAAGTTCACGCTCTTTTTGCATAGCTGTGTAAAACTGGTGTTGATAGAGTTGTCTTTGATGTGGTCGAAAATAAAAAGGGCCGCCTTTTTACAGTAAAGGGGATTATAATTAGTTGAAAAAAGAAGGTTGCTTTGTGAGCTGGCTATTTTTGTTAAAACTACATGTGTTTAATAAAGCTCATTTTAAGATAGTTTATTGTGTTTTTCAGTGAAACTTATAAAATATATTAATTCACGTGCCATAAAAAGTTTATCATTTTTTATAATTTTTTAAAAAATAACTGATGTTTAACGTCAAAAAGAAATTACTTAATCATTAATTTAAAACAAAATCACATCAGTTATGTATGCATTTTTGGTAAGTTTATAATTAATGTCAATGTAAACTAAAGAAACTATTTTTTAGTTTAGTCTATGAGACTAAAACAAATTCTACAGTTGAGTTTTAGAAAATTTCTTATTTAAAACTGAAATAACATAGATTGAAAAAGAAAATAGCACGAAACAAGAGTATATGACAATTAATTGGAATATTTTAGATAAAAGGCTTTTGATTATAAAGTATGTTTTGAAAAATATGTTATACACGTGCATTATGACATAATAATCATTGCTGATAAAGTCACCAACCAATTTTATATACAGTAACCTCTCGCTTATTTACGCACATTATGTCCAGAAAAAGTGCGTAAAGATACGAGAGATCGTAAAAATACGAGAGGTACCAAATATACTTACTATAATGGCTGTTTTTTGACATTGCTTCTAGTTAAAAGCAGATTGGGAACTTTCCCACTTTTAACAATTTGTTTACTTTATTTATAAATATGAAAACAAAAGATAAAATGATACATACATAAAAAAAAGGATTAAAATTTATATAATAATACTTGTTGAAAAGTTTTACTAATTTCAATAATAAGTAGATTTTATTTTTATTTATATGTGACTTATTTAATACTTAACACTAATATTCTGTACTACTTAGCAAATTCAATTTATAATTAAGCATTTGTTTAGAATTAAGAAATGGTGTGGTATCTATATTGAAATTTGTTTCTAAAGTCTTAAATGTTATCTAAAGTTTAAAGATAAAGAGAGGTGAGTTAGCATACTAAAACATATTTCAGTTCAAAATATACAATAAAACTATTTTGTGCCAAATTTAAAAAAATTAAAATATTTTACTTTATTTTTAAAATTTTTTAGAATTCTAAAATGCGTAACTAAATGAGAGTGCGTAACGTCACAAGTGCGTAATTTACATTATAATTTAGCTAAGTTTAATTTGAAAACTATACTTTTAGCATTTGAGTCTGATGTCTACATGATCACACTCAGTACCAATCCGCGATCAATTCCCACCTGAAAAATTCTCACCCGATCAAATCTGAGAATCGCTTGCAAATCAAGAGTAAGGGTTAGGGGTAACAGTATTAAATAAATTCAAAAAGTATAAAAAAAATGATAAATAAATGGGTAGGAATCGTGAGTACACTATATAAATATATGTATTCAAAAGTAACTAATAATCTAAACTTTTTATCTGGTTAACAGTATTAACTTTTGTTTTACAAAGAAAACAAGTAGCTTTTAGGGGTTATAAAAAAAAGATTTTCATAAGTTTATGAATTCATATTAATAGATGACCCTGCGTGTCAAAGTTTATTATAACAACAAGTCACTAACAACTCAGAATGTTTGAAATATTCAACATTTTTGAGCCAAAACTACTTATTCTTAAACAAAATTATTTCTT
This sequence comes from Thalia democratica, assembly GCF_965202585.1. Classification (NCBI taxonomy): domain Eukaryota; kingdom Metazoa; phylum Chordata; class Thaliacea; order Salpida; family Salpidae; genus Thalia; species Thalia democratica. The sequence continues at coordinate 5,463,268 of NC_139166.1, forward strand.
ATCGCTTATAAAAATATTTTGAAGTCGTGTTATCTAACTGTCGAGTTTTAGCTTTATTTTTTATTTCTTTAAGGCTTATTTAAAATATCTAGTATGATTTTGAAATATTCTAACTTTTTTAGTATGAGATAAAAATGGTTTTTATGCAAAAACTTTAACCTCTTAATGCAAAGTTTGTGTATGTACAATGTTCAACATATATGTTCAGTTTATAATATAATTTTAGTTATTCTTTTTTTAGTAACTCACAAGTTTACTCGTGTTCAGTTAAAATTTCCCACGCAAAAATACTGACCGGAACTTGGTTACCATAGCAACGAGCAACGAGTTACGCTCACCGTCTGTTGCCATAAAAAGATATTATATTTGCAAGAAATGTTGCTGCAAATCTGCAAAACTTGATCCTACGTAGTTACGAGCTGGGTGTGACGTAATAAAAAAAAAGATGAGTTGCAAAACGATTCTTGCAACCCAAGTTAGTTCTTCATAAATATGCCTGATAGATAATTCCGAAATGTAACTCACTTTCAACGAACAAACTTACTTAACAGCTCAAAAGTTGATTAGTGAAATTATTTTAATTTGCGTTTAATGTTTCAAATACCATAAAGTGTTAATTATGTATTGTCTTTAAAATTATTTAGTTAATGTTCATACATTGACTATGTCCTGGACAAGACATTAAAAGTTGTCCGTGATGTACGACTCGAGGACCGAAAGGTTCTTTGTGCACCAGTTCTTAGAAATTACATTTTGAGTGTTTTTTTATCCCTCAAAAAACTTTATTATATTAAATTGTTAGTAAAGTTTTATTAATACGTGGTGTTTTCATTTGTTTCTTACAAATAGTTTTTTTTTACTATAATAACTAGGTAATGGTTTATCAAATGTATAGCAATTAATTTTCAAATAACCAAACAAATTCATGAGATTTATTTTACACATGTCTACTTGAAAAGTGTCTGTTTACTTTTTTTTCATTGTCATTGCCACTACTGTAATACTTATGTGGTATTTTCATAACAACAATGTAAAGGTATTTAAATCTTTAAGTTTTAATCAATACTTTATATTTACTAAATCTTCTATTATTTTTAATCAAATGTTAATCAGACGAGCTTAGAGGTTTCTGAAAAAGTTAATTGTAACTACTAATGATTTCAAACAGGCAAAATGCAGCAATAATAAAAAAACTGGTAATTGTATTAAAAAGTAGGACGTCGCTTAAAGTTTATTTTAACTTTTAGATAATTATCTGTTTATAACTGTTTTGAAAAAAACAATTGTATTTTTTTTTGAAAAAGTTGTAAAGCTGCGCCTAAAAAACAATCCTATTTCCAAGTGTTGACGTAATGATAAAAAATGTTGTCATTGTCACCGCTACCTAGATTATTTTAGAATCACAATGGAGTGTGAGTTTTCATTGTGAGTCATTTTTAGTAAACAAAGAAAATGTTGTACACTGATACTAAAAACAAACACAGTCCTAATAGTTCAAAGCCTTCTGATATGGTCTTTGCAGTTTTCAGATTAAAACAGAATACTTCAGAGCTCAATATAGGTTGGCATCTCATTATCTCACTTCTACTACCTGATTTTTGTGGTTTAGGGGATTACATTTGCTTGAACAATACAAGTTCACGCCCTTTTGTATGGTAGTGTAAAACGCGATAATGGAGTTGTCTTTGAAAATAAAAAGAACCGTCTTGCTACGGTACAAAGGATAACGATTAAGACTAACTAGTATTGTGAACAAATGATCTTTGATAAAAATAATAAAGCCTCTGTTTTTAACTACAATACGAAAATAAATAACTTGTTATTACATCTTTAGTTCCAAACAGAATAAAACTTTAACAACCGTTTTAACGGATTTCAATTAAGTCCATTATTGGCACCCAAGTAAGATAACCAACAATTTCTGTCAGTTTTGTTAAAAGTGTATTTAAGTATCAAAAATGTAAAAAAAAATGTATTTATAACAAAAAAATGCAATAGTTTTATAAACAAATAAAACTAAAAATTGATTAATATCCGTACGAAACAAAAAGGTATAGCGCATAAATGGCAACAATTAATTTAATGTTATTGATGATAAAAACTTTGTCAAAAGATTCCTTAGATTTGTGACGTAATGATCGTTACTCATCAAGTCAAACACGTGGATAAATTGTTATTAATAAATGTAAAACAAAGTTAGTCGCCAAATAACGCTTCCTAAATAACTCTAAATTTTTCATATCAAGCTGTAATATTTACTATTTGACACTAATATGAATTTCATTTTTATTTAATTAGCATTGAAATTTAACTATTTCAATTTTCCTAAAACTCACGTAAACACTTTATTATTTATTTTTACAATTGTAAACATGTACTAAAACAATCTTAAGACTTAAAGACGGACGTATTTAATAGAATTAACTAAAGGTAGAAATTAGTTAGCATTTAGCTTGACTGTATGCAGCAGTAAAATATACCAATTAAAAATTTTAGCTAGCTTTACCGAAAGTCGGCCTAGATAAAAACACAAGAAAACACAAACCAGACTTATTTACACATTAGTAAGTGTGTTTCAACTGTTAGGTTTTAAAAGACCAGCTTACAAGTTTTTATAATGGATGGCCCTGGTTCGTTAGTGTTTGTTATAAAAACAAATCGCTTCGAATATTTGACATTTTTTAGATGTTAAGCGTCGAAACTAAGCTTTGTTTAAAAATAAATTTGTTTATATTTAAATTCTAAAAATACTTTAAGCATTTGTTTTCTCACTGCAAAACGTTTAACTTTTTTTAGGAAAAAAATAAAATAAATATAAGACTTTTCGCGTAGTTACTAACGTATTTTTACGCTAAACTAACTTTTTGTTACGTAAAAAGACTGTTGTGCGTTTAAACTTCTACCTATCTAACTACTTAATCTATCTATGTTAAGTATAAACATCTATGAAATATTAGTCGATGATAAAGAAGATTTTAAGTTTATGTGTTTGAAATATACTAACTTATTTAGTATGAGATAAAAATGGTAAGCTTGTAAGAATTATAAGCATATACATACACATCGTTTATGTTAGGTTTATGATAAATTTAGTTTAATTTTTGAATAATTCACAAGCTTACCCAAGTTCAGTAAAACTTTCCACGCAAAAAAAAATGACCGGAACTTGGTAACCAAAGCAACGAGTAACTTAGAAACTATAGCAACGAGTTACTTGGTTACTGTAGCAACTAGTTACTTGGTTTCTATAGCAACTAGTTACTTGGTTGCTATAGCAACGAGTAACGATGTTTCGCTCACCGATGTTGACATGACAACAAGTTGTATTTGCAAGAATCGTGCTGCAAACACTTGCTGAAAATCGTACAAAAATATAATTTAATTACGTCATAACTCACATACAGTCATATCTAGCTGACGAACTTTTGAAAAATATGAACACCCGTGAAAGTTTCTATCATTTTAGGGAGTTTCCCTATTCCAACATTAAGTTTCATGGTCAATTTAACTGCTCCAACAAGTTTGCTTTTTGTAATGTGTATTATTAATGATAAAATTAATTGATTTAAAATAGTATTTAAATAAGTATTTATAATAAAAATAGTTTTGGTTCATTTAAACTTTTTTTTTAATAATAAGGGCAACCTAATTTATTTTCGATGTGTCATTTTTCTCTTTATATTACAGTTTCTTAATAAAATGGTATAAAAATGTTATACATTATTTAATTATCTGGATCCATATTGATTTACATACTAAAACTATTTTACAAGATAAGCTTTGGTTGTTTTAAAATAAACCATAAAAAAACATACACAAAACAATCACAAAAATAACCAAGAACTTCATCAATTGTAAGAACTAATTAGTAGAAAATATAGTGAAACTTAAAAATAAAAGAAATATTTTTTTTATTTAATGTATTTTTTGCTGTTTCATTTCCGACAAAAAACTTGTAGTTGTATTTGAAAAAGTGACAAAATGTTATTTAGTATTTGAAACTACTGAATAATTAGTATTAAGTATTACTTATAACTTTAAAAGCTTTACTAAGGAAAACAAGCTGTAGCACAATAAATTCGGAAATTTCAAAAAACGAATTGTTCTTAACTGTAGCTAAAGTTGTATGTTACAACGACACTTAAGTACCAAGAACTTAAGTTTAGCAAAAAAGTAAAATTTTTGTACTGGTACCGAATCAACAACAATAAATATTATATAGCATTAGTGTCGCAATGATGAAATGGTTGTCATTGTCAAGCTTAACGAGATTATTTCGGAATAACAATGAACGCGTGAACTTTTACAGTTTTAACGGTAAAAGGGTCGTTTACAGTGTACAAAGGGAAACTTGTATGGTGATGCTAAAAATAAATACAAATGATAACAAAGCCTACTGATGTGGTCTTTTGCAGTGGTCACACTAAAGCAGATTATTCTAGAAGCACAAAGGAAGTTGACGCCCTATTGTTAAGACCTCAATACCTGCTAATTTTCACGGTTTAGGGAATTGTATTTGTGTGAACAATACAAGTTCGCAACCTTTTTAGTTAGTCGCGTTATCAAGTTTTCTTTGATGTTGTTGAAAAACAAGGACCACATTTAGTTGTGTTTCAGTATAGAGAATATTGGTTTAGAAGTTAAGTAGACTTAAAAGTACGTATAAAACACATGCTAGGCGTTTGTTAACAGCAATATTCTTCTAGCCTTTTGTTATTATAACTCCAAAACAAAAGATATGACATCGCATAAGACAAGACCTTTTTGATTTTTGTAAAAATTTATACTGAGTTTCTTGTACTGGTCTCTTAAAAGTTTTATCTGTTAAACTTTGGTATCAAGTTGTAAACTGATTTCTTTATGTTTTACAGTTCATTAATTTATCTGAAGTTGTAAACTAATAAAGATTAGATACAAAAGTTAAGACAGGTTATGTTGAATGACTTTGATTAAAGATTACAACTACTTTTGGTATTATTAAGTGTATGTTTTAATTAACTTAGGTGAATTTTAAAACATACAAATACTGATAGAACTGCACTAGTTGTTTAAGCTTTAGTTAAAAAGTTAAAATTTTACTTTTCATATGCGCGTGTCAATTTTAAGCTTTGCGTTTGAACATTGATAACAATTTGAGATGAGAGTTTTTTCTTATCTTTTTATCAATTTTAAAGTTTACTGTTCAACACTCAAGGCTGTAAAAATCAAGCATAAACTTTTATGTGTTTCGGGCACTGATAAAAAATTGATAGATTTTACGTGTTACGTAGTTAATGTTAGTAAATGAAGTAACACTTTTCAAAAGACACAACTCATAAATAATTTTGTCTTTATTATTTTTGGAGAACGTTGATTACTTTAGGTTAGGACAAAAATGTTAAACTACAATAATAATAAAATTACTTTGTATTTAAATTTTATTACTAATAAAAATATGTTTGGCTTGCACTGATCTTTTCAAGCTGTTTTAAGTTTTTGTTCATTAAATACAAGTTTACCTGAATACGCTACAAGCTATCTTTCAACAGCCATTTTATCAAATCTCATTTAAGATATTATAACATATAAGTTTTAATTTTCAAAAAACTTAGATTTCAATTTTATAAAATAATCTGTTTATAGCTCTGACTATATTTTTAAGAAGTTTTACGTAACTAAAAAAGTAAGCAATTAGGAAACACATTTTTTCGTTTCGAAATCAATCATTGTAAATAAAATGTTTTTCTTTTTAATTGATTAAAAACCCTGATGAGTAAAACATATGTCGTGTTTTATTTAAAAAACACATCTTAAAAACATTAGTAGCTTCAATAAATGTTGCTGCTATTTCAACTGTGTTACAGAGTAAACTTTAAACTTTGTATAAGTTGAAAAACACATGAGAGTTGAGCCTGTACGTTAGAATTTGTACACGAAACACAAATCTGTTAAAACTAATGAAAACTACTAAAACTACAAATGTTTGTTTACTTTTTTCAAACTGTAGTATGCATACCTTTAAGTCAACACTATTTTAGTCTAACATACTAATTTAAATACACTACTGATTATTTTGTAATTTGCAGAGCAAACACTACTTTCAAGGCAGAACTTACAACAAATTTGTAGAAATAATTAATTTATTCTATTTTTGAATGAAAACAAAAAGATTTAGTTTATCAGACACAAGTATTGTGAAATATTAAAAAATATTGGTCACACATTGGACACATATTTTTTATTTAATTTACGTTAAAATTTTTCACTTAAATGACATTAAGTATCTTACAACTTAACTTGTATTTTGATGCCATTTCATGTTTACGTTGAACACGTGTTGGAAACTAGGTTATGACGTAATAATGGAAATAATTAATTTAAGTTCTTTGATGTCAAAATATGTATATTGTAATATCCGTTGCACACGTGTCTTATGACGTAACTATTAGATTTGTGACGTATTAATCATTAGTCATTTTGTCGCACACGTGGATAATTGTTTATTTAACTTGTACTGAAATTTTCTAACAAAAAATCATTTTTCTATTGCTTTGATATTGCTGATAACATTTTTTGATATCCACTACATAAAAATAATATTTGCAATCAGTCTTTTACTTAATTATAATATTATTTATTAATATTTACATCAATTTAATGACCTGAATAAATATAAACTAGTTTAAATAGCTTTTACACAAAAACTTTGCTATGAAAATTAACATTGTTTTGTACCATGGTTAGAAAATCAAATCAGGACAAGTAAAGTTTTTTAATCGATTTTAAGCGAACAGCAAAAAGAATTTGAAATTTTTAGCATAGTCAGACCTAACAGTATTTACTACCAAAACAAATCGCTATCACTCAAAATATTTGAAATATTTTTCGAATCCATAAGTCAAATATACGTAGTGGGTATTGTTTAAAGACAAATTTGTATTCAGTAATCAAATATTAATATTTTAGTATTCTTCTCACGACTCATCTTTAAATATATTAACCATACTTGTGCTACAAGTTTTATTTTTGCTATCATATAGCTTTTAGTTTTATTCATAACTTAATAATCTCAATATTCTCATAATTACTCAAGCTTTTGTGACAAAGATCAAAACTACAACACTTAATTTTTTATTATTCATTTATATGGCAAACAGTAAAGCTTAGATTCTTACTGAACACAAAGTATTTGATTTTGAAAAAGTTTTGAATTCAAAATATGATTCCTACACTTTAAACACAACAAACATTTAGTGTTTTAGGAAAAAATACGTTTGTTATCATGTAAGAAACTTTAGCTGCTTTGAAACATAGAAGCAAGGTTTGTGTTTTTAATATTTTTCGAAGGTATTTCACCAAATTGTAGTTTATATTCAAAGATGTTGTTCAAAGTTGCGAAGAAAATAACTATTAATTCAACTGTAAAAAAAAAAGAATACAAAACTACTGAAAAGGTTTCCTGCGAAAATGGTAGACAAAATATCGATCGGAACTCAGTTGCTGCGGTAACAGGTTGCAGTTACCAACGAAGAATCGCTCACCGTATGTTGCTATGACAACCAAAAAGACTGATAAGTCCAACTGAAAAGGCTAATCTAAAAAAGCTGCAATACTGCAGAAAACATGGCTATGACGTAATAAACGAGCTGAAGCTTAGTACAGTGACGTCACAAGTCAGTTTTTTGGTATATACTCTATTTCGTATATTTAGTTGCTACTGATGTTAACTGTTTTTTTTTAACTTAGATATTAATTTATTGATAAATAAAAACATAATTATCAAAAAACTGCTTTGTATAAGTAAAAAAAGTTGTTTTTAAACTTCCGAAACAAATATTTTTTTTGAATTTTTAAAGCTCCACTGAAGTTGTTTGTACGGATAAATGTTTTTTTTTTTTACTATATATCAAAAGAAAAAATAAGGTTACGGATAAATATACGTTATTTATCATATTTAATCTTGTTACTTTTGATCAAACTTTAAAATGTCTGCTTGAATCTGTAATAATTTTCTCAACTTAAAACAAGTAAGACAAAACCGTGCAAATTGCTTATAAATCTACCATATGGATGTTAGGTATAATCATTAAAGTTTAATTAGATTTAGTCTGAACAGTCTGTACACTATTATGCGTATTATTCATTTCATTATCACGTTATTAACACTGTGATGTCGTAACGACGTATTTATTAGTTTTTGATTAGCCCTCGTTGGATTCAAGTTGGCTAAAAATTTAATAGATAAATTTCATTATAGAGTTAATCTAACTGCGTTAAGCCTTAAAATATTTCTAGTTTTTAATGGTAATTACTTTTAGAATTGTTTTGGGCGCTTTGAAATAAATGTTACTCTAGTTCTTATGAATTAAAAATTTTATGTACTCACTGATTTTATGTAAACTTGAAAAAAAAAATGTTACAGCATAATAATATACGAGTAAGTAGCTTTGTTTCTGTTAAACATCTATAGTATACATTCTGCAACTGTATTAACCTCAAGTTTAAGATAATAAAAAGACAGTGCAACTTTGCAAGTTTAATTTAGACTGCGCAGTCAAAAATAGAAACATGTGTGTCACACAAACGTAATACACTTGTCAATATTGTCAATCTGAATTTAAAACTTGTCAACTAATGTTGACTGTTGCGTAATAATCAAATACAGGTGGTACAATCTGGGTGGTTCGTAAATATTATTAAAAATAGTAATGTAGTAAAAAAAAAAACCTTTTTCCCAGCAACTAAAAGTAATAAAAAGCATTTTTTAAATTAAAAATCGAACCTTGTAATGACTCATTGTGGGTGGTTATAATATTTTATATATTAAATTGACCTGGTACAAATAAAACATATACTAGTACTTTTTCCCAAAATGACATAAATTTCCCCATAATTTTAAATTAAAAAAACATTGATTTAATATATTATTGGTCAAAAATACTAACTTTTTTTTGTGAAAAGCTATTTAAGTTTGTAGTAAAAAAAAAAAAAAAAGAAAATACCTGCTCAAAACATGATATGTTTTTTATTGAAAACATTACAAGTATTTGCAAACGTATTTATGACACTTCTTTAAAGATAAAAAAAGTAACAACCGTAATTTTAGTATTTAGCGTTTTATTTAATAGAACCTTTTATAAGCAGGGTTTTAATATCTTAAGTAAATGACTTGTTGTTTTTAAGTTTTAAAAAAAACTTGTTTTTCAACTCCATTCAAGTAAATTTTAATTTTTTGAATTCAAAAGCAATCACGGTTTAACTATTTGCACACTTTGTATGGTTACAACAACTTTGGCGGAATAAAACTATTCAATTGCTTCAAACAGAAAAGTTAAAAAAAAATGGTTACGTCGTATGGAGTCGTGGTTATTATGACGTCACAAATGCATTATAAAGTTAATCGGTGTCAAACTGACGCGCACGACAAGTTTTAAGACACTCAGTGTAAATATGTCGCGTTTTACACAGTAAATATGTCGGGTTCAAATTTTATGCATGATTCTTTTTGTAGAAGTTAATTTCAAAACCCGTTAGTCATCAATCACATTTGAATCTAATATTAAAATTGTAAAAAATTTGAAGTTTTTGATATAGTCAGAAAAAATTGTTCAAAATTTTATGGAGAAACTTGACACATCATTCAGAAGTAGTACGCAAATCTATATATAACATAAGTTTATACTTTTTGGAATTAAATTAATAAAAATTTATGTCTCATTTGTCTATGATAACTATATGTTATGTGAGATGTAATAAAATCAAGATTTTGAATTTAATTTTATTATCCATGATATTGGGTAATTTGTGTATCAAACTTAATTATGTAGCAAAGTAAAAACATCAAAAGAACAAAATAAATAAGCGTGAAATACAAAACTAAAATTGAAAGAAAAAATAATAAAAAACAAATATTTTAGCAGTAAAATAAATAGAGAATTAAAAACTCGAATTAAAAAATGTACTTTTGATTTTCAAAACTGACTGAATTTTTCTTAAAGCACCAAAGTATACTTTATACATCAGTTGTAAAAAGATAGTGTGAAAGTTTTAAAATAGACTATCGACTTGTCAAACAAATTTTGCTCGCTTGTAATAAACGTGTCAACAACGTAACAAGAAGTAAACTTGTCAATACTCACATGGTGTCAATACGATATAAACGACTGTCATGCACAATGACTGTTATGTAATAATGACAGTCACGTAAAAAAAGCGCGACGATTTGGGTGGTACGCAGAAGTGATGTATTTTGAACGTTCAATGTGATAAATAGCCGTTTTAAACAGCTTTTTTTTTGTATACAAGATTTTTTGTCATACTATCTTTTGTTTTTAGCTTATCGTAAATGAATATTTATAAGGAACACCTAAAATCAAATGTTTATAATATATAGAAATGTAATGTTTATTAACTTATTAACTTGTTTATAAACTTATCAATTTACTAAATTTTTAAGACTTGTTAAATTTTTTTTAATTACGCATAAAAAAAACTTTAAAACTTTCAGGTTCTTTAAGTTTAGTTTATACAAATTAATTACAAAATTAAGACATGTGCCTAAGAAATTTTACTCGACAATTTAACTATATTAGTTTTCATTAAAAACTGCTGACTTAGAGTTTAATTCATGAAATTTACTGTATATTTTTTACATTTATTTTCTTTCTAAAAAAAGACATTTACTTAGCTTATCAGTATCTAAAATAAAGTTTAATTGAAATTTGTCTATATTGACAATTTTAATACGCGTGCCACTTTTAAAGTTTTTGATAATGTCACTCAACTCAAAAGCACTTGAATGTTTTATCATTCTGATTCAATCAACTTTTTAGTTGTAAAACCTGTTAAAATTCATCAACTTAAATATTCAATGTATGTGGTGAAAATAAAATCAGTTCTACTGATAAGAAACTTTCTGGCATTATTGCTTTTTAAACTTGATGAAATTACGTATGTGGTAATTGTTTTTTAAAGATAATTATAATAAGTTTAGTTTATTATTCATAAAAAAAATTTCTTGCAAAATATTTAAATTTTTTAAGTAGTAAAATATTTTTAACAAATATGTTTTATTTTTTATCAAATTTAGTAAAAGATACGATGCTTAAAAACATATTAAGTCAGTTTATAACTTTTAAGCTTTTTAGTGGTCAATTAGTTATTATTTTTGTTGAATCTCAGAATCTTAAATTTTATTTAGGTTCACTGAAAAAGGTTGAGGTTCAGTTGAAACTCAAAGTAAGTTAACTTAGGTTCACTGAAAAATTATCTCGCATAACTTATCGATTTAGTTTTAGTTACTACGGCAGCGAGTTTCAATAAACTCAAAAGTTTCACGCTGTTAATATGTTGTCATAATAACAAGTTTAACTTCCGTTGCAGATATTATTGCCGCGAATCTGGTAAATTAATTATTACGTCAAAACGAGGTTATAACGTAATAACTTAGTTGGTCTTAATCGAGTACGAATTGAAAAACTGTTTGTTTTAAAGATCTAAACTATTCTAAACCAAAAACGGTTTTAAGGTAAAATACATAAAGTTTTTTTTTAATTTTTATACATAAATTGAGTCAAATGATTTGTAAACGAAACTCAATTTATTTTAATTTGATAAGTTCAAGCCGCTTTACTGTCAAATCTTATAATTACAAAACCAAAATTTTATTGCTCATGCTATTAGATGTTTAGGGGTTATGACCATGAAAATCACTCATAAAAGTCCTTTACTATTTTATACTAAACTAAATAATTTTAAAAAACTTGATAAGCTTTTGTCGAGGGAAAATACTACATGCACAATTTTGCATGCTAACTATACTATTATGTTATAAGAAGTATTAAGATATACCTAATGTTATTATGCATACTACCATAATAATTGTTTATGAATCAAACATATATTTCATTAGAAGTTTTTTTTTGTATTATTTTTTTTTCTTTTATAGTGTAGTTTTATGTGTATAGATCAGGGGTCGGCCTATTGCAGCCCAATTTTTTAAAACAATAAAATTTGTTTTGAAATTGTTTTACAACATTGCTTTAGAATTGATATTTAGTAACTTATACTTTTTATCATTGCTTGTTTTACAGATTTTTAGTAAAAATGTTTTCTTTATATTGCACACTTACATAAATTATAATAAGTTCGGCCCAAGAAAGATTATTTCTACAAAAAACAACCCGAATAAAAGGTTGCCTTCCTCTCGTATAACTAGTGTTATTAGAAAACGCTACTTACAAGTTTTTTGATTCACGAACTTGTTTATAAAACAGTCAAATTTAATTCAGTCAATTTTTAAAATCAATGGTCACTTGAGTTACGATAAATTTTATGATATTTTGATAAAAGTTTTTGAAACAGTTTATACTTATATTTCTTAAATTAAATGCATATTAATTTATTTAAAATTTAGCATATAGTTTATAATTTATGGTGCAGAAAATAGTAGCAAAAAATAAAAAAGCTCAAAATGATTGATATACAAAACTAATTTGCTTCTCCAAGTTTAGTAAAAACAAATAGAGACAAACCCTAATTTTTTAGGAATAGCAATTTAAGGAAAAAAGTTTCGTTTACTAACAAACAACTTCATCAAAATTTTATGTACTGTTCATAACAAAAACGTTATATTTATCACATCTGATACGATTAACTATGTATACTACATCAAAAAAAAAGACCCATTACAGTAACATATAAGGCTGTCGAAAATTTCTACGCTTAAGAAGCTTGTACTAAGTAAACAATACAAGTTCACGCCCTTTGGAAAGTAGTTTATTAATAAGTTTATACGTATAAATTTATACTTAGTGTTAATGATGCACTTGCTTTGATGTGGCTAGAAATAAATGCAGACAACTTTTTTCTTGTTAAGGGGATTATATTATGTGAACAATACAAGATCACACCCCTTAGAAGATAATTTATAAATACTTCGTGTTAATTATTCGCTCTGATGTTGCTGAAAATAAAAGGAGCCTCGTTGTTACAGTTTAGTGGATTATTTTGTGTGAACAAAGCAAGTTCACGCCCTTTTTATAGCGTTAAAAATTTGCGATGACATAGTTTTCTGACGATGTAGTAGAAAAGAAGAGACGGTCTTGTTAAAGTATATAAAATTATACTGAGTTAACAAATTAAAAAATTGTTTTTCTTTGATAGGGTAAAAAACTTGCATTGTTACAATTTATAAATCTATATAATGTTAACAAAAGGAGTTTAAAAACTAGAGTGTAACATATAGATCAGAAATTTTGTAGTTAATTAAGTTACACCTTTTTTAAAGAGCAGTTTTGTCTTATTTTTTTTTACTGTTATCTACAGTGATCATTATCTTATATACATATTCGAAAATGCTTATCTTGCTACACTGCTTATTAAGCAACAAAACTCTTATTTTACCAAAATTTTCTAAAAATAAGCTTTTTTTTACGGTTTGTGTTGAATTTAATTTAAAAAATTGATAATTTTGTCTAAAAAAATATTTAAGGGTTTAAAGCAAAAAAGTTTTGACTTCAAGCTAAACGGTAACGAACAGCTGCAACAAAAGCACAGAAACTATTTAATCATATAAGGAAAATCGTTTTTGACGTAAAAATGGAAATAATTAATTTAACTGGCGTTTGATGTGTGGAATATGTATTGATACGTCCGTTAGACACGCGTATTATGACGTAATAGTCATTACTCATCAAGGCGCACACGTGGACAAATTGTTTTTATTAAATTTAAAGGAAAATTTTGTCATCAAAGCAGGCTTGTGGACTTTTACTTTACAATTTGACAACGATATTTTCGATATATAACTGTAATTTTTAGGTAGTTTTACTTCTTTATTGATGATCAAAATCTTAAATTTAGCTCAAAATACAACTTAATTAGTTCGCTCATTTGTTTACTTTTACGTTTTAGGATATACTTTTTTAGCATTAACTTTAAACTTTTTGAATATTAAAAACAGTTATAGTTCTAAAATGGTCTTTTTTAAATTAAAACTTATATTACTTATTTCTACATAGGTTAATTTTTATTATTACAAAGTCAAACTCAAGTTTTTCATAATACTCTTATTTGACATAATCACAAACTATATTTTGCACAGCTTTCTAAAACTCTAAAAACCGGTATAGTCTTAATACAAAAGTTAGAGTATTAAATATGCCGAACTTTATTTTTGCAATTATCAAGAGACCTAACTAAGTGTGAGAAAGTTGCAAGAAATCAATATGTTGACCTTGTTGACGATAAAAAAATCCGAGTAAACTGAGGGTTACTTCGTTGAACGTAAACTAGTGATTCGATTTCCTGTTTGTGACGTAATAGTCTGTGTGGCTTAAAGCTAAAGTGCTGTCAATCGTCGTAGTTTAAAAAATATCAACTCAAAATATATTTGTTTTCCAAGACGGTATTTATTTAATTTATCAATCTAATAATGCAAACAGAAGCTTATCAATTTACATAAAGTTATACTCTTTAATGTCTATCAAAAAATAAGTAGTAACTTACCTGAAATAATTCATATTCTAAAATATGTAGCTTCATATTTTAGTTGTATCTTACAACAACTTTCTTTTATTTATATTTTAAATCATTTTGATAAGTTGTTTTACCACAAACAAAAATTAGAAATATTTTACGTAGCGAAACTTTTAATTTTTGTTTAATTTTGTACTGTTTGAAAAATTCTTGATCTTGGTCGAAGTTTTTGTACTTCAATAAACCTTTAGTGTACAATAATTAACTTTGGTTATCACTAACGTAAAAAAAAAAATACAGTTCGTATTTATCCTTTTAAAAGTGTCTTGTTTTACCTTAAATTAAATATTTGAAAAATTTTAGAACGAAATTTGTTAAAATATTTTTTACTCTAGTTCAACATACTTTATAGCTTTAAACGCTGATTTAGTTACTACTTTGATTTTTCGAGTTTATAAAAAATCAGTTTGTTATGGAATAGTAGCTTAAAAGTTTGTTTATTTGAAATTTAGTGATTTTATTGTTTAATTTGTGTTTAATGTTTTTAGAGTTTCTTTAACTTATCATAAGGTAAAATAATAGAACTGGTTGAGTCTGATTATTTTGTAATTCTTTAAAATTCAGAGTGCTTACTTATTTATATTCTATAACTTTATGTCCGCAAACTTTGAATTTGAATACTTAGAAGCAAAAAAAATGTTTTTTTATTTTGTTTTTAATTTACATCAAAACCTTTAAATAAATATAAAACAGCTTTTAACCAAACAAACTAGGTTCAAAGAAAATAATCAAACGATAATTTATTTTTATATTAGAACTTTTTACGCGTGTCTCCTTGAAAGGCTTTTTAATTAAGCTTTGTCTTTTACTGAAAAGTTGTGTTTAACTTGTAGCTTTCAAAGCTGTTAAATACTACCAATCAAACTATCCATTTGGGTGGCAATTGATATCAGTTGTTTTGATAAGAAGTTGTCTGGAAATTTCTGTTTTGTTTTGTTTGAAAAAATAACTTACACACTGTACGCAGTTAGCTGATAGTAGTCTTATTTCTTCGTTAATTAAGAAAATGGTCCAATATATCTGTAAAAAACATGAAACGCATCTTTAGCTTTCAAATAACAGTATGAACTGTATACAGGTACTATTGTTCTTTCCATAATAAAAAAATAATTAAGGAGAAGTTAAGTAGAAGCTTTAAAAAAGAGCAAATTTTATTAAAGTTGAAAAGTAAAATATTATTATTTTATTATAAAACTTTAATAACATTCGTCTACAAATAATCCCACATGAAATATTGATCTTGTTTTAGTTACCATAGAAACAGGTTCTAATAACCTACAGCTTTTACGCTTACCTTATGTTATCATAAGAACGAAAGTTCAGGTTCGTCTGCAAACCTTAAAAGTTGTTATTACGTCATAGTGCACTGGCGAGTCTGCATATAATGACGGAACACATGAACGGTAAACTTTTTTAAAGTTAGTAGACGTAAAATTAATCAAAGTTTGCTTGTTAATAAAACTATTGCATATTAACTAAAAATTTATACCAAAGCTGAATATGTATATGTTATGATCTCAAATATACTGATTTTAAAATTTTTCTCAGCTATTTTAACTTAAATCTAAAACATAATGGTTAGTTGAACAGTTAAGTCTGTTTTTTTAGTAATATACAGACTTATTTAATTTACTGGTTTGATAGTAAAACAATCTACACTGTTCTTTTAGGCTTTTTTTCTGCTTGATATCTTATTTTACAAAGTACCATATAACGTTATAAGATTTTGTCTGGAAAATCTTTTAATGTATCGATTACATTATTATCTTGTTAACGAGTTTTTAGATGAACCCTATATTTTCTTTCTACTTTATATAAAAAGTTTAACACCGTAGTAATTGCTTATAAGTTTACCATATGTATCATTTTTAATCTTATTAGCTATCATAAAAAATGTATATGATTTTGTCTACACATATGTCTGCTTATTTTTGAGTTAATTTTTTGTTAGCTTGGTGTAACAAACTCGGAAAGTTTTGATGAAATTACACTGCAAAGTGAGGTTTCAAAATAACACTGCAAATCTGTAGTTTAGATCTTAGTTTTGGGTTTTTAATTAATAATTAGTGTTGTTTAAAAGTTAATTACTTAATTGGGTTCTTTAAAAAATTCAAAAGCTTTTTTTATTTGAATTAGTATTAGTTATTTTACAACAGTGTTTAGGCGATTATTGTAAGGAGGCAGCAAATCAGCAATGGAGCAAAAAACGGGGCAATTAAAAAAAATCATTATTTAATTTTATAAATAGCTTACTTTTAAACTTTTAACCATGCATTAAGATTAAAACCAAAATTTTATTTTGAGTATGCGAGATGAAACGACAATAATTAGTAAAGAGGTAAAATAATAAACTGTTAACTTACAAATAAGGTGTTTTGTTTTTGTCAAAAGGCCGATTATGAAAGTTAGTTTGTGAAAACCTGTTGTAAAAGAAAACTAGTAAGATACCATACAACGTTTTTTAAAACTTATGAGTTTTTTAAGTTTTCTGTAAATAAAAGCTTTAATTAAGTTTAAAATAAATTATAACTAAAAAACTTAAACGGTTATCGCAATTACATTTGATAAACAAAGTATACTTTTGGTATTGTACTAAAAATTGTTTTAAAGAATACGTATGTACTGAAGTCTTTCCAAGTGGTAATGAATAAAAGGATTAAGTCATAGTCGAAAAGATTAATTTATAAACACAATAAGGTTTAACACTTTTTTTTAATGCATTTAAATTATTGAACTTTGTAAGGGATTATATTAGTTAACAATGAAAACTCACGCCCCTAGACTAAGTGTAATTATTTTGTTTTGGTGTGAATCGCTTTTTTTTTGATGTGGTCAAAAATAAAACGGACCGCCTTTTATGGATTTAGGGATTTATGCAAAGAGTATTTTTAATAGTAGTGTCTATTATCTCAAGAAAAAGTTAAGGTTAATACGCTTCAACTTGTGTAAAGCAAAGTTAATATAGTGTTCAAAAGTTATAATATTTACATTTGAGTATTTAAATTGGTTTGAAATAAAATATTAACATATTAAAACAATGTTTATCTCGATATTAGCGCTTATAAATTTTAGTTATGGAATAACGTTTCTTTTTAATCTAAGCAACAACAAAGTTTTAAAAAACCACTTTTTTAAACTGTCGTCAAATATATCATATTGTCAAAGTTTTTTAACAAATGTATAAGTGCAAACTAAACTTAATACAACACTTTAAAGCTATTATGACGTCATAGCACCAACTGGCTCAAAACTAAATGTGACGCAAATATGGAAATAATTAATTTAAGTTTATTGATGTCAAAATATGTACATTGTAAGATCTGTAACACACGTGTTTTATGACGTAACAATCGTTTGTCATAAAATCACACACGTGGATAATTGTTTTAATTAAATTTTTATGGAAAATTTTACATGTTGAACTTTGCTTACAAGATTGTTTTTCTTATTTGGTTTGGAGTTAGTTTTTTTTTAATTCGTTTCTAATACAAACTTATACTCTAGTAAAAAAATACCAGGTTAATTACACACAAATGTAGTAATAAAAGATTCTAACAAACTTTTAATTCATAATTTTGTTAAATTTTTACAGTCAAAACAACTGTTCATTCTAGTAACATTATTTTGTATTGAGGGTCAGTCGAGGTTTTAATAAACTTAAAATTTAAATAAAGAGAGTCTAGAATCTGGATGAATAACAAACACTTTAAGAATTAAATTTAAAACTAAACTACATAAATCAATAAATTAAAACATACATAGTTTTTTACAATGGTATTTGAATAAACTATCAGAAGCAAAACTCTAAGATTGAAAACTTTTTAATGCTTATTACAAAAACAAATCATAACCTACTCAGAATATTCGACATTTTTCAGATGGTTAACAACAGAGCAACGTTTTGTTTTACAACAATTTTGTTTGTTTTTTTGTATATATATTTTTAGTTGTGTCTTCTCATATTTAAACTTTTATTTTACTAGCTAATAAAAATATTTTAGACTTTTTACAAACTTCTGAAATAATTTGAACTTTTTAATTTGTTACAAAATTCTATTTATTTCTAGACATCTTTTATACAGTAATAAATTGAACATACAATTTAAACTAAGTTATGTTGCATAGTTAACTTTTTAAGTTTAATATAAAAACATAACTATTTTTATGCTTTTGAAAATTAAGATTTAATAATTCACAAGTGTATATAAGTTCTTTAAAAATATACTCAAGCTAAATAATTGACCGGAACTTGGTTACTATAGCAACGAGTGACTTGGTTGCTATAGCAACGAGTTACAATGTTCGCCCACCGTCTGTTGACATGACTACTAACTACATTTGTAAAAAAAATTGCACCAAATGCTGCAACATTATTACGTCATAATGTATTTGCGATTTTGCTTGTTGTGACGCAACAGTGTAAATTGCTTTTGGTTACTCATAGATTAGTTTTTTTAAATGTTTTCTTTTGAAAAGTATCAAATTTAAACTTGAATGCATAAGTTTTAACAATAAGTTAAATCGAAACATTCAAGTAGCTCATCAGAATTACTTTTCTAAATTTTTGCTCTTAATTTTAAGTTTTAAGTAAAAAGTAAACCTTTTAAGTATAAATTGTTATCTTTTCATAAAGTAATTATTGCAACTACCTGTATTAACTTTAATTTTTATATTGAACAATTTACACAACACTTTAAGTTTATATACTAAAAATATGTCTACTAAATTATTTTTTTTTTGAATCAAACAATTCAAAAATTTTTAAACTTTTAGTACACTAAAAATCTTAAGAAAAAGCATATTGTATTATTTAGATAACTAAAGAGATAACTAGTTTCATTTAATAATTAATTAACAACTGTTCTTATGTACTGTCGTTTTATATAAAAGAACACAATTTTATTAATTTTTAATTTAATTATTTTGTATTGTATAGTATTTTGACCGTTTAACGATATTAAAGGTACTAGTTGACTATTTTTTTAAGACCGGTATTGATGAAAAGAAAAAACTCGTTTATAGTTTGACTAATTGGAATTTACATAACTAAATAATTACCAAAACTTAATTAAAAACCACTGAGTTAATTTACATTGTGTAGGCAGCATACCATCTGTTTAACTAACAGTTGTTTTTAATCACTTGAATTTTAAATGCTTAATGTCATTTTAAATAATTATTAGTTCAAAGATCTAGGAAGTTTGACCTGTAACTAGATTTTTTTTGCGAAGTTAATTTCATTTAATGGTTATTGCTAAAGTATAAGTGTTTCTGTAGTAATACCACCATGTATTCAATAAAGAACTATAAAAATTAACTATATGAAAACAAATGTTGCTGTGTTTAAGTTTCGATAGAGGTTTTTTTCCGAAATTTTGTCACAAAGTTTTTACTAATAATTTAATAAGATTTAAGAAAATAATTAAACAATGTGAATCAACTAATCAGTAGAAGAAAAAAAACAATTTATATTTTTTTCCTTCGACCAAACAGAGAAATAATTAAATTCTAATTACTTTATGTTACTTAGTTTAGACCAGGGTTTACCAATTTTTTTTTTACAAATTACACCCTTTGAAGACATTAAAAAGGCTTTTGCCCCTTTCAAAAAGTGTACCATTTAAAACACCTAAGACCTTTTTTTGCTTTTCATCTACAACTCATGAATGTGTAGCTATAACATATAAATTGCTAGTAACAATATTTCGTGAAAAAAATATTGTTACTAGCAAACTTTAAAACAAATTTTTCATAAAACAAATGGCGAACGTGAATTTGGAGTTTACAATATGACAAGTACTGAATACTCTGAAAATCTAATTTTGTAATAAACATCACGGGGTAATAAAATTATGTTAAGAATGTTCTTGTTGTAGAATGACTTGTGTCAGCTATAACGTAAAATTAGAGAACTAACAATAGGATTTATAAATCTATTTTGGGGCATGGCATATAAATAAATTAATTTTAACCATAAGTTTAACATCAACCAACAAAGAAAACGAATCAAAATTAAATTTGAATTAAAGTTGAAACTAATTAGTAGAGACAAAATTTACAAAACACATGAATATAAAAAAGTAAGTTGTTTAAGAATTACATAAGGTACAGAAAAATGTGTAAATTTTAAACTATTTAATTTTACAGAAACAAATGTGAACAAGTTTGACAACCAAAATTTAAAAGGCTAGCTTTTAGTATTATTTATTAATTTTACAGTATGTTTTAGCATAATTTTCAATAAGTTTTAATGACAGATAAAAGCAATATTATTAATGATTCTTTTAAATTTAGTATATTTTTAGAAACTTACATTCTAGTAAATTATATTTAAAAAAATGCTAATAAAGTTTTACTGCATCAGTTTTAAATGAAATGTAATGCAAAATTTTGTTTAAAAAAATAGCGTAGACACAATAGATTAACTTTTTTGTGCTTTCCATGTGCACCCAAAATAAAATTTTTGAACGCGGCAATCTACTTAAAACAAAACTCAAAGATTGTTTTGCCTAAACTCAGTAGTCAGCTAGTAGTTTAAATCTATGCTTATGACGTAATAAGTAAATTTAAAGTACTTTTAAACTTACGAAACATTTTAATAATATCTCTAAAAGGTAGCTTAGTTTTCCCCTGTAAAATAATTTCAGTGGAATGCAGCTGAAGACTGTAAATTGAAGAGTTACTACATTTTAGTCGCAAAACAGTATAGAATAGGTTTAGTTTCTTTCTCCTGACGTAGTAAATGTATTTAAATAATCTTAAAGTTGCAAAAAAAAAAAACAATAAAGTATTTATTGCTGTTAAAGCTGTCATAAATAGTTTTTAGACGATGAAGTACCACCTAGAAATTGAAGTCTACAAACTGAAAATTTTAGAAATTTTTGGTATTACTTTTTGTAAGTTATTCATTGAATTTTTTTATAACTCCTCTTTTTATCGTTTGACAACAAGTTTAAAACAAAACAGCGTTAATGTATTAGGAATACAAAAACGACGTTAAATATTTCCAACTGTTTGTGTTTAAAGATATATTAATATCGATGAAATATGTCATTTCTAATTTCTATTCTACTGTTTAAATCCTATTTTACGGATATTTAAAGTTAGAAATTTTGACAATTTATACTAGCAATAAATTTGTTTCGCACTACTTTATTTTAATCATATTGATTTCTTTACGCATTTATAAACTCCGCAACAAAGTTGGAATCTGGTCATTTATTGATCAGTACAAGTTTTAGATTCGTAAATATATTGATTTTATTTATCGTAAGAATTGATTTTCGTGACTAAAGGAGCAAAGTTCACAACAAAGTCGATGTCTGGTCACTTTTTGATTTATTGATTAATTTTCTTGTAAAAACTTTTCAAATTTTTCTTGTAAAAAAAATATATTGTAGGAGTAGAATACTAGTTTTTGAATGGGTTTTAAACAATGTATACTACTAAAAAATGTGTTTTCAATGGTGTAAGTTTTACTTATTACTAGGTTATTCTTCTTGTGTATTTTTTTAAAGATTACAATAAAAATTCTTGACTTTAAAATTAATATAATATTATCGCTTCAATTTTTTTAATTTTATTTTCAAAACAATGTTTAACTCGTTTGAATTAATTGAAAGAGTGAAGCATTGGTTTAAAAATAATAAAAAAAAAGTAAATTGAGGTTATCTTTATCTAAAAGAAAGCTATTATTTTTTTATTGCCTTAGTTAATAATAATAAATGTCAATATTAAATTATCACCTGCCGTATACAAAAAACCTTTGTAGCTTTTTAAAGCTTAAAAAGTAGCACACTTTTATTGAAGAATACTTTTAAAAGTATTTAATTTTGTATTTAAAATAATTCTTGCGTTAGTAGATACTTTAATTCTAAACTGTGATAAATGTTATTTAATACAAGTGATCATTTTTACTACATTAGTAAAGAGAAAATTTATGATATTTGTGTCTTTACATGGTTAAAAACAATCAAAAGTAACATTTATGACTTACAGTTAATATATTCTTTAATAGATAGCTAAAAATAAAAAACAATATTGAGATGGTTTAAAAAATACTAGATATTTATTTATTTTTTATTTGTAAATAAAACAGTATATTTTAAGTGAACAAAAGTATTTAGTCATTTTTGTTATAAACATTTAACAAAATATGAAACTCATATAGTTATGCCTGAGTTAGTTAATTTTATGTAAAATAGTTTTCAAATGCTCTGAAATATTAAAATACACTAAAAAAAGTGTTGTATACTTTAATTGGTCATTTTAAAAGTTCATTTTAACAGAAGTTTAAGTTACTTCTATGCTTTAAATTTTTTAACTAATGTAATATAAAGTAGAAAACTAAACTCTTTATTTTAGTTCCACCATTGTGAGAAAATACTGTTTTAGATTATTAAACTAACAATAAATAAACAAGTTTATCATTAAACAAAGCAAAGTACGTGATTTTGACGTTAAAGTCTGAAAAATGTCAAATATTCAGCACAGTAGTTATATATTTTTACAGTAAACATTACGTTGCTTTACAAGTATGCTAAGAAATTTTTTTATTGTTAAAACTAATTCAAAATTGCTTTTACTTTAGAGTTATTTTACTAATTTAGTAATAGAAAAAAACTGCTACTTTTAGTTTCTATTTATTTTTATTTTTTGTAGTTTAATAACTTTGACTTTAGTTTAAAACTTGAAAATTAGAGATAAACAAGTTGTTAAAAACTGATTTTACAAAAATATCTAATAGCAGTAAAGAATAATTATGTATAAGTAACCTTTAAACATTTAAATTTTTATAAAAAACTAACAATTATTAGGTACTAACACTACTTAATGTAGACAACAGTAAAAAATAATAAACAAAAATAGAGTTTTATAAAAAAACTGCTAAGAAAGTTGTAACTTTTACTTATTTATTTTTGTAAATTAGACTTATACCAAAAACTTTAATAATATAATTGTTATAAAACTGCTTCAGTTTTTTGAAATATACAAAACTTAATAGACTAATATTTATTGTTTATTAAAAAACCTACTGTTTAGATTAAAATTTAGGGTATTTAAAGTTTAAGTTTATGAACAAACTATTCTTACACTTCTTTTCGATCTCCGGGGAATAGAATAAGTGTGAGAAACTTGTACGAAACACTTGTTGAAGTCCCTTCGAAAGTTTTAATCTCCCCAAGTTTAACTGAAGGATTATTTTGCTATAAGCTAGAAGTCAACTAGAAGCTGATTTCCTGCTTATGACATATTAAATGTATTTCAACTACTTTCAAACTACGCAGATTGGACACAAGTATATGATGTTGTTGAAATTCTATAAAAAAACCTTGTTGTAGTCCTGTTGAAGGTAGTAATCTCGCCAAAGTCATTTAAAGGATTACTGCGTTGTGTACACTACTTAATAGTCAACTGGTGAAGGAATGCGCTCAAAAGCAATTTAATTTCCTTCTTATGGCGTTATAATTGTTTTAACCAATCTTAAACTCATTAAACATGTTCAAGCATACAACCATACGTGTCGGTATAACTTTAAAAAGTTTAATGTTTTAATTTGCAAATAAAAGAACTTTTTTCAATTTTATTTATTTTGTATGGAATATTTATTACGTTATAAACAGTAAAATTAATCACTTATCTTGAAAAAAATGTTTAAAATATTTTCTAGAAGGCTTTAAATTTTAAACATAGTCTACATACGTTAAATTTTAAACTGATACAATCAATGTAGAACAAAAAAATATGTCTTATTATATGTTTTTTAACCTTAATAACTTTTGGAAAGAAAAACAATTGTTGTTTTACAGTGCCAATTAAACGTTATAAAAGTTAGAAAATTTGTCAAAGTTTATGTATACTGGTAGTGCTTGAAATTTATCTAGAGTAAAGTTTATAAAACCCATGTTATAATATCTAACTTGTCAGCAGAAAATCGTTTCCCTCTACTTGATATCGCCTTTTTATTAGTTAGCTACCTTTTCATTTTTTCGACCCCTTACTAGCTATTTCCCCTGATAGCAAAAACGATATTGCCCACTCTTAGAAACCTAGGTTTAAAGCGTACACAACTTTCACACAAGTTCTAAGTTTTGCCAAAGTAATGTTTTGCCACCGTCTATTATACTAAAGGTGGACACCGTAATGCCCGAACACAGAAATATCGTATCAAAAACCAATAACGTGCATAAAAATAATTTAGAATTTATTAAAACAAATATTTCAAAATTTGCTCTTGAGTTGAATTTAAATTGACCACAGTTGGTATTAAATGATCGTTTATAATCAATCAAGTTAAATCTAATTTTTAAATTTTTTTAAATGTTTTATTGCTAGTTTGTTTAAACTACGTAGCGCGTAAAAAAATTCTAGCAGAAATTGACCTTTTACCTAAAAATGCTACCAAAATTGTTATAATGTATATTTTATATTATCTCTCACGCTTAAGTGTTTTTTTAAGTGTTGGTGCTTTTGTTAGTTTTTGCATAGATGTTTAAATTTTTTGCTAAATAGTTTGCTACATGTATTTACTTCATTAATTTTTTCAACTAAGTGTTTTTTTTCTTTGTTTAATTTTATAGAAAAAAAAATTTTAACACTAAAAATAAATCTAGCGTAGCTAGATTAAGGTAAATTCTGTATGATATGTAACATTAAAAATAATTTAAAAAACTATGAGCAAGTTACTGTGTTTTAGCTTGGACAAAAACAAAATATATTGTTCTTTTTTGCAAAAAAGCAAAATTGAAATTTCGAGCTGTCAAAAAAAAAATTTATTCGTTTTTTTTTTCTCGTGGAGTATTTTCCTAATTTGAATCAAGGTTTATGACATTTATAAAAATTACAAATAGTTGGCTAATAAAAACTTTGATTAAATTTTTAATGAAATAAAATGCTGAATAAAATTCAGTTATAAAATAAATTTCTATAAACGTAAAAAGCTAACATATGGTTAATTAAACAATTCCTTTTTAATTGGAATTAAAACAACCTTTTGACAGAAATTTAGATCCTATTTATAACATTATTTATTTTTCAAGTAATTTATTTTACTTACTTAATCTAGAGATAAGTCTTTCATTAGCTTTGGTGAGTGTATTTTGAGCTTTTTTACTTTCTCTACTAACAGTTTTATCTTTTTGTTATTGTGAATAGCTGAAATAAACTCAACTTAAAAAGCAAAACAAAAAAAAATAAAAACTACTTCTCAAGGAAACAAATCAACTACACATATATTAAAAAAACTTGTGTTTTTTGTTTTCAAAAAAAGAACTTATAGATCAGTCTAAGAATATGCCAAAGATAATATATAAATATAAAACTGCACATATGAATTTTCAACTGTTTAACGACTGACTATTCTTTATTTTTGAAAATTAAAAAGACCTTAAGAGTAATAAAAATTTATAGTAAAAAATGTTTCTATATATTTAAAAGTTCATATTTAAAAGTAAATTTTATAATTATTTAACTGAACAGCTTTAAACACACTTGCACAAAATATTATTAATATTATAATTTAGTTGAAATTTTCTTAAAATTAAAAAAAAAAATACAAAAAAAAAATGTTTTATTCCGAAAAGTATGAAAATTTGAAATGAGTATTTGGAAATGTAGTAAGCATAATGGTTAATAAGTTAGTTGCTTACTTAACTTAATGAAATCTACATTTTATAGTATTCTTCTATGCTTAATCATTACTTAACTCTAATCACGTTTAGGCCTCATAAGTTAAATTCATTTAGAATTTATCATAAACAGAACTTTTCGAATATATTCTATTTTTGATTACTTTATTTGTTAAAATCAGCAATTATAAAAATCTTCAGAAAAATATCTTAAGTTTAATTGTCGGGGTCCCTTACTTTTTCCTAATCAATGTTTCACGACTCAACAACATTTTTCCTTTCAAGTATACTGTTTTGCAGGATAAAACTTCATTCTGGTTCTACTCAAAGTTAGATTTACACTAACTTTTGATTTAATAACTTTTACGCTTTTTATAATTTATTAGTTTTTTTTTTGGAGTTAAAAAGCGGTAGCCTTTGTACATCACTTACTTAAGTGAGTGTTGTTGAAAAAAATATTAAACAAGTCTCTTAATAAAAAAAATTATGTATTTATAGTTTGTTTACTGAACACTAACTTATTATTAAATACTGCAGATAATGTGAATTTGACCTTTAGTATTTGAAAAATGACAAATAGTTTAAATATGTAGCGATTGTTTTACAGTAAACATTATAAGGTCAGGGATGCGTAACTTAAAACTAACAGTATTTTTGAAAATTTCTTGCTGACCGCTATTTAAAATTTATTTAACTTAATACTAATAACCAAATTCTAAAAATATTTAAACTTAAAATTTGAGAAAACATGCAAAATGATAAAGTAACTGGTAACTACTAAATATAAAAATTGAGCCTAGTTTTAAGTTTTTGACACTTTTTTTTTGTCTTAAAAAAGTAGGTTTTCAATATAAAACTACCTTACTTTGTTTATTTTTACTTTGCTTAAATCAAAACTTTGCATGAAGTTTGTTTAACTGTGTTTAAAACTTTCTTAAATAAACAAAGTTAAAAATAAGTAAGTATATAAAATTTTTTTTTAGTATGTAAATGATTTGTTTGGTTTTTAATCTAAAGGAAGAGTCTTTAAAAGTTCTTAATCTCATTTTACTTACTTTAAATTAGTATTTCAAGCTCACACAAAAATTTTCTTTTAAATTTTTGTTAAACTAAAACGAATAAAAATTCAATTAGCTATTTTTTAAACATTTAGTTTGAATTAATTGCTTATTTAAATGTTAAATATCCACTGAGGAGTAATTTTCTCAGCATTTAAAACATAAAAGTTTATTAACTGTACCTATTTTCTAAAGGTATTTTTGTTTACATCTAGAATTTTTAAACACCACTATTTGTTTTAATCACCGTTTAAAAATAAAAGTCCAAAATAAAACTTCAAATATTTAAATTTATCTGCTTGAAACCCTAGTTTTTTTCCCAATCAATGTTTTGAGATTTTTAAACGTTTTAATTTTTCCTTGGCTCCATCGCTAGTCCGTAAAACAAAAATTTATTCAATTCTTCTTATTCACGTGTTTTTAGGAGCAAAGTTCACAATAAATCACAAATCGGTCAGTCTGAATCGATAATACTGTCTAGAATTTAACTATTTTCTATAAATTAACACGCTGTAAATAAAAATTGTTTAAAAGTATAACTAGTTGTTGAAACTTTTGTTTTTTGATCGATATTACTGTCTGGAGTTTAAGCTTTTAAGAAAACAGAGTGTTTCGGTTAAAAATAACTGAAAACTGTTTAAAGAACTTTTAAGTTTTTAAAATTTTATTTATTATAGTTTTTAGTGTTTTTTTGTACAGCGAAATAAAACTTTTTTGTTTGGCGTATTTAAGATTTATTTCTATTAAAACAATAATAATATTTGAAACACATGTAAAAAATTTTAATTTTAACTCTAAACGTTAATTTAACTAAACAAGTTGGTTTAAAAAGGTGAAAAAATTAATAAAATTCTAAGAAAAATGTTTCAAATTTCATGTAGACATAAATTTTTACGAATTAAAATATATTCATACTATATTACACCATTACGCTAATTTATTTTTAATTTACTTAAAAATTAAACTATAAACATAATAATTAATCTATTTACTATGCAAGTGGTTTTAAACGTTTTCACTTTTAACTTGTAGTTTAAGTGTTATTTTTTATGACGTCACAACTTAATCAGTTTTGCAAAATGATTCGCTGCAGCCGATTAGGTTCACGAAAAACTTGTTGTCATGACAACAGACGGTGAGCACCGAAACCATGGTTACTACGGAAACTGTTACCACAGTTACTAAATTCTAGATCAATTAATTTTTTTATTTTACAGTTTATCAATAAAGATAAAAAACTATTAATATGCTTGTACTTGTCTACTTTTCAATTTTTCTATCATAAAAAATTCTGATATCATTTAGTTTTCTATATTGCAAATACTAAATAAAAACAAAGCTTTTTTGTCAGTACATGAAACTTAGTTTTTATGCTTATAGTAATTAGAAAATGTTTCTTATGTTGCTAATATCGAGCAAAAAATTTTTTCACACGTAGTCACTGCCTCTCAAAGGGGTCGTCTCACTTCCTTTGTTAACCCAAAATAATCCCCTAAACCGTGATAATGCGGCCCCTTTTATTTCCACAACATCAAAGGCATCATTAACACCGAGTTTATATTTAAAGCTTCTTAGTGAATTTTACGCCGGCGAACTCAGAATATTACATATTTTCACTTGTAAGCTATACGTTGTCTGCTTGACTAAAATTAAAAAAAAGTTGTTAAAATAATAGATTTTAACTCTTTTGTAAATTTTAATATGATAATTCAAACCTTTATTTTAAACAATGTGTTCACTGTAGGATAATAGTTTTGATTGTTACCTTTGTAAATGGTAGAACGTATGTATGATTCGAACAGCTTTGTTGTAGCTTGAAATAGATTTTTAGACTTTAATCTAAATCTAACAGAAGAAAAAACTTTTATTAACCTTAGTGAAGCGGTTTTTAGGTTTGTGAAAGCTCTATAGAAATAAACTAGTTTTTTATACGATAGAATGAAATTTAATCATTTTGTACATTAATTATATTATACTGTTCAAAAATTATGTATGTAAAACCTGTTACTTTTATTTAGCTTATAAGATCAAATTTTATCGTTAACAAAAAGATATTTTTCTTGGATTTTATAAAAGTACTAATTAAAAGTTTGTTCAAAAATATATGCTATTTAGAATTGTATTTGTATGAGTTTTGAATTAAGTGTGTAATTCTCGAACTAATTAAAAATTTCGAAACAGTTCTTTTTTTTTCTAACTAATATACATATAAAATTGGAGCGTAGCATTTTTATTATAAGCGTATAAAAAGTAATTACTAAGACAAGTTCGTTTAACTTTGTATAAGTAAATTATTCTTGCATAATGACGATAGTTGTAATGTTTTTTTGGATTGGTTTAAACTAAACAGTACACATTTACTATATTTCGGATTTTTACTGTTATAACATTAGTAACAAGTTTTCTAAATACAAAAATTTTTAATCGTTAAAAACATGTTAAAATCAACATGTAAGCATTAAATTTTTATACGTTTCTTGCTAATACTAAAGGTGAAAGTGAAAAAAAGCGCATTAACACCAATAACAATTTGATCTAACAAAAATGTCTTAGAAAAAACGATTTCAAAGTATGTATGATCACTTTATTTGGAAAAAGTAAAATATAATGAGCTAAAACATATTAAAAATTAAAAGGCTTTAATCATAAGAAAAATTTATAAACTAATAAAAACTATTAAAAAATACATTCAAAATCGAAAAGTTGTAGATATTTTTTTGCTAGGTTAGGGGAGAAGATTGTACTAAAATCTTTAAATTGTTTATGTAAGTAAGTTCAAGTTCTTTCCGAGTTTTGATAAATGTTTTGTAAAATTGAGAAAAACTCTGTACACATGTTTAGTTTAGTTTTAATTAACTAGTTTTTTTTTTTAATATTAGAATTACCATTATTTTTTTAAAATACAGTACTACAAAAAAAACTCTGTTAAATTTCTTATTACTTTAAGAAAAACAAGACAATGAATGTTTTTATAGATTTAAAACAACTATCGGATTTACATTAAATACCTTTTACAAGTTTTCAAACAGCTACTAATATTATATTTAGAAAACTCATTTAACAGCATCTTTTTAGGAAGATAGTTGTTCAGTACAAACTGTTAATATAAAAATGTTAACCCAAAATATGTATTATGTCAATTTATGAGGTTCTCATTATTACGTCATACTTACTTTGGTTTGCAGCATCATTTTGCAGAAAGTCCTGCTAATAAAAGCGTGTGAGCTCAATTTTAAATTGACCCTAGCAACGGAACCGAGTTATCGTGGTTGTTATGGCAACAGAAGGTTGGCGTGGCAACTTGGTGACCATTGCAATTTGTTGCTACGGTAACTTGGATCGATATACTCATGTAAGATTATTTTTGAAAACAAGCTGCAAAATTAAATATAAAACAAACATTGTTTTTTTAAGTATTCAAAATAAGCAACTTTTTAGAGAAAGAGTTGTTTATGAGTAATTTATTTCTATCAAAATAATAATGAGCCTTGTTGCTTTCACATCAGTAATAACATTAAAAGATGCAAGTCTATTATTTACACATACAGTAAACTTTAAGTCAAAAAAATTGCGCGTTGTGACACAGTTGTCATTTTAATACGAATTAAAAATTTTGCAAGTTTCCACTTTAATGTTTTAAGTTAATATCAAACTAAACTAGTATAATAATCAAAACAAACCTAGTTAAACTTAAAACAAGTGTTAATAAAAAAATAAGACTTAACACAAAAATAATAAACTTAAAACATAATTACAATAGATGTAAAAAGATTTAGAGAAAAAGTGATGCTGTGCAAAAGAGATGACTCGTAAAAAAGTGACTCTCGTCATACATATACGCTAAAACCTGTATAGTCAGTTTTTTAATTGAAAAATTTAAAACGCTCACTTCTTGTTTTTGTTTGAATATATAGAATATAAACAAGTTGAAAATATATCATCGTTAATAAAAACCGCTTATTAAAAAGTGATTTTGTAGCTTGATTAAGTAGCTTGCATCTTTACTTTTTTATATATACTACTATAAAGTGTAGGTTCTATTATACTACTATAAAATATAGGTTTTTTGTATATTATACTATAAGTTGTTACATATTAACTTTACGCATAACTCTTATTGTATTCATTGCCTTTACTTTTAATATTTATTTAAAGAAATAATTATCATAGTATAAGAAAAAAAGTTTTTAATTTGTTCGCGTGTTTTGTTGTTGTATTAGTTGAAATTTATTCTCAATACTTGTAAAATATTAAAACTAAATGTATTAAACAAAAATTGTAGTTTACAAAATAATTATTGCCTCATTTAGTTCAGTTGTAATAATATTAAAAACTATTTAAAACATATAACTAAAAGCACGTTACTAACTATCTAAGAGCTAATAAAATTAAAACAACTACAATATTTTATGATTTAATTAATATTATTTTAAAATTTAAAAATAAAACCAGTTTTGGTTACAAAAGCTTAAAGTATTCTTGGTATTCTGTATTCCAAATCTTAAAATAAATCTTAATAAATATGAAAGCCAACTTAAATCTACATGAATTCGTCTTTTAGTATTTCACTAACCTTTCTGAGCTATAAAAAATATTATAGTATTAGTTTTTGACTTAAGCTTTTTAAAGGATTATAGAGAAAAATAATCTTAACTTACAAACAACAGTAAAAAACCATGTTTAAAAATTTGCAAAAATTAATAATATCAGTAACCTCTCGCATCTTTACGCACTCGTGACGTTACGCACTCTCGTTTAGTTACGCATTAATTTTCAAAAATACAAATCCCTTTTAATTTGATTTTGCACAAACTAGGTTTATTGTATATTTTTAAATTAGAATATGTTTTAAATGCTAACTCATCTCTCTATATCTTTAGACTTTGTAAACTTATATTTCTGGACTAATTGATAAACATTTAGTTATACCGCAGTATATAAGAAATTTTGTTAACAATAAGAGATTAAATAAAAGTTCTAAACATAAACAATTTTTATTAAACATTGTTTTTATATTTTACATATTTTTGTTCAAAATAAGAAATTCAATACAGCACCAAATGCATGTATTTGTAAAAGGCTACAGAAACAAATTTCAGTATAGAGACCACACCATTTCTGAATTGTAAACAAATGCTTAATTACAAGTTGAATTTGCTGAGTAGAATGATATAAATGTTAAGTATCAAATAAGTCACTTATAATTAAAGATAAATATAAAATCTACTTACGATTAAAAATTAGTATTTTACTTAAATTTAAATCACTTTTTTATTTAATATATGTATAGTTTTATCTTTGGTTTTCATATTGAGAAATAAAGTAAACAAATTGTTAAAAGTGGGAAAGTTCCTAGTCTGCTTTTAACTGGAAGCAATATTAAAAAACAGCCATTATAATAAGTATGTTTAGAACCTCTCGTATCTTTACGATATCTCGTATCTTTACGCAATTTCTCTTTGGACACAATGTGCGTAAATAGGCGAGAGGTTACTGTTCATTATCGTAAAAACTATTAAACTTTGCTAACTTTTTTTTTCAACTTCATTCAAGACCAAAAGTAATTTATAAAGTTTAAACAACTAGTTCAAATAATAATTTATATCTTTACCCAAGTTTTGCAGGCAATTACTTTTGTAATTTTGCAAAATGTTTGTAGCCAATTACTTTTTCTAAAATTTTAACTAGTCAATTTTAGTTAAAGTATATTTTAAAATAGAGGGAAATTAGAGGGAACTTTGTTGTTTATATCATTTATGTTAAAACTATTATTGCTTTTTTTTTTTTTTTATTAAAATCATAATTTTTACAGTACTTATCTTTATATTTTCATTTATCAATATTAAGTTCAGTTATTGTCAAAATCACTTCTTTAAAATTTTTAAAAAAGTTTACAATTGTTTATTAAACAATTTGAATGTAAAACTAATTTTACTGCTGAAGTTAAATCATTAAATAAAATAAAAATTACTTGATTAGCATAAAAATATTTATAAAAATTGTTTCGTAAAAATATTTCAGCGTATTACATTTTACTTTGTTTAAAGAAGTTGTAATCTATAGTTCAAGTATTCACACGTTTGTTATTAGTGTTGTTTATCTCCTTTAAAAAGTTAATTTAAAGTTACATATACTTTTTAGTTCTTATGTTACTAAACAAGATTCATAGTACTTTATTAAACACAAAATGCAGTTAATTTTCGTTTAGTTTTATTTTCTTTCATTTTTCTTTTCGTTCAACTGATTGTTTATTACTTAAGATTTAAAAACTTAAATAATGAAAAAAACTATGTGTAATAGCTCGTTAGAAACTTTATAAGCATGTGGTGTACGACTCGATAACCGAAAGGTTTCTTTGTACACCAGGTCCTTAGACCAGTGGCGTCGCGTGGTATTTGTTTTAGGTGGTGCAGAATTTAAAAAAAAATCCCTAACTTTAAAACTCTTTTTTTATTTTAAATAAAGACTTTTTTCTAGAACAATTACATTAAATTGCTAATGTAACTTGGGAAACTTTGTTTAAAAATAAAACATTTATTTCTTCAAAAAAAAATTATTTAAGAAAACAACTTAAAAGAAAAAGTAAATACTTTGAAAATTAAAGCAAATATAGGAATATTAAAAAAAAAATTAACTAATTTAAAAGACTCATAAAATTTTAGCTTACTTATAAGTATTGATTTTTAAGAAGGCTTTAAAGTTAAAACTAACAGTAGAAAAAATTTAGACAAAACAAATTGTTATTATAATGAAAATACAGCAACTTTAATAGTTTTTTTTATTTTGCCTCAACTTTATTTAAAAAACATTTCATTAAACATCATACTAAGAATGGTTATTTCATTAATATTTAACTTAACAAAAAAATAAATGTCTTATCAGACTTGGCAAGGAAGTTAAAAAGTCTACAAACAAAAAAAAAATTTCTTCACTACAAAAAAAGAAACACTTTCTTCACAATTTGATCTTATTTTATGTAGTTTTTACAAAGCTACAAGATACTTTTTACAGATTTAAAAAATTCAATATATTTTTTTAGATATAGCTGGTCAAAGTCAAAGGCAATAAAAGGTACCTTATGGGAGGCATAAACTAAATCAGCGCTTAAAAAAAGTGTTTTACCCCCCCCTCCTCTTTTATGCCCTTAACATCTACTTTAGAATTATTTGTTAGAAATTATTTTATAAAGTTTTAATTTTACTACAACTCATCTTTTATAAATATAAAAAAATCATATTAACTCTTGAGATATGGTAACTCACAGTCAGAGGTACATAAGAATCCTTATTAATATAATATAAACTCAAACAACAAATAAATCAAATCACTAAAACCATATTTTTTTTTATAAGTTGGCCTCAAAATATTTAGATGTATCTTTTATAAAAAAAAACAAATTGCTGAAATAGATATTTGAAACACTAAGAAAAAAAAAATAACAAAAGCTTTTTTTTTGTATATATAAAAATATATATTGATACTTAAAAATTTAAATTGCTTTTTAACAAAAGTAAACAAATTTTATAAAACTTAGGATGAAAAAGTTTGATAAAAATTGCTTTAAGAATGATGGAGAATATAGGTTTTTAGTAAATATGTATTCTTTTGCTGTTTTGGTTTGCTCCTTGTATAATAAATCATTGTACTCTCTGGCTTTGACCGGTGGTAACTAAAAGTTTAATTGGAAATTTCAAGTTTATTAAAGAGTAACTATTAGCTTTTTGAAAAAGTTAAAATAAGAACAACATGTAAAAAAGTTCCTATAAACCTTCCCCCCCCCCTTATCCCTCACTATTTTGCACTTTTTTTTTTACGAATATTAAGATTTTTATTAACTTTTTTTCTAATTTTAGTGTCTTTTTTTGGAGGTTTAAAGTTCAAAAGTTTTTAAGGGTATCTTTTCTTCATTTAATTTTAATATGTTTTTCATTTTGATGACAGTATTTTTCTCAGGAGCTCAACTTTTAAAGTTTAGTTGGTGAGGCTTTTGAATTTTTAAAGAGTTTTAAAGAGAATTTTTAAATAAGTAACCCTTATAGCAGTAAAAAATTGGTTAGTTAGTTTTCATGTGGCCATAGGGGTAAAACACTTATTTTTTAATTTTAAATAAGCTTGTTATTTTCAGAGTAAAAAACTAAAACTGCTTTAGTCAGCCTTAATATTTTTATAATTTGGTCTGTTTTAATTTATCTTGGGTCATCTTGAGTTTTTAACATTTCTAAGTTATCCTGATTATGAGGCAAGGCAACCATGTTTCAACAATTTTATCTAAAACTTTTGCTTTGTTTATGAAAAAATTAAACCAAAAGTCATATAAAGTAGACTAAATTTTCCGAAAATGTTAAACTACTCTAAGTTTCTAAATTAAGGCTATTTACTTTATTTAAATATGTGACTGTTTCAATAATACTAATTTTCATTTAATATAAATCTAAATTATTTTTCTGTAAGAGTGAACTAGAAGTTTATAATAAACTTCTTATTTTTTTTTTCAAAACTTGAATTTTACATTTAAAAATAATTTTATTAAATATTTTATTAGTTTTATGATAACAATAATCAGTTATAATTAAGTTTATGTATGCAGATTAAAATAAAAATTCGAATTTCTTAGACTTTAGTGATTTAAGGTTCTTATTTTTTTTTCTTTAAATATGTCATTCATGACAAGTTTTGTTCTTTTATTGTCCAGTTTTAATAGAAGTGATCTATTAAATTTAAAAAATCAAGTGGGTACATAAACTCAAGTTTAATCCTTTGCAGTAGCTTAGCATTGTTTTTATTTTATGTTTACAATAGCTTGTAGATGATACTTAAGCATGTCCTGTTTTAGGGAATTTTAAATTTAGTTTACTTACCGCAAGATATTGATTTCGCAGTAATTCTTGAAGAAATTTTGCTTTTTTGAGTTCATTTGCGGCAGTCAGCTAAGAGTTTGCGGCAGTGAAGTGAGCAAAATGGTCGTTTTCAAAATTGAAGTTATTAAAGAGATTTCGTTCTAAAAGGTAACGAAAACGCTACAGATACTATTTTTTTCTTACAAAATTTCAAGGTGGTGCAGTTGCGGCAGTGCAACACCCCACGCGACACCCCTGCCTTAGACTAAACTTTTTGAGCGATTTTTTTATCATTCAATAAACAATAGCTTTTCTTTTGCAATAAATAAGTACAACATTCATCATATGTTTGTGCATGTTAAGTATTAAGTCATAAATGATGTAAGTTTGCAGTATTTTATGATAAAATTAAATTAGAAGCTATTGTAGTTCAAGTATCATGACAAAAGTAATTTAACCGTATTGAATATTTATAATTGAGTTAAGTAGACAATGTAGATTTAGTAATAAAGACTAATTAAGTATTTCAAAACCTTACAAAATCACAAAAAAATGTGTTGATATTTTGTTTTATTATTAATTTAGTTTATTAAAAACAGTTTAATAAAGAAAAAAAAATTATACAAATTTTTTTTTAATTTATAAAACGTTCAGTAATACATAAATAAGTTATGATTTTTTAGACACTCAAAATAGTCATAAATGTAGTTGTATTTACCTGTTTACTGAGTACAAGTCTTGTTGAAACGTTGAGTCCCCTAGTATTTGTTGAGTCAGTAAAATAAAGTGCTATTTTTTATGATTTTTTATTTTTAGTTATAAAAAAATTATTCTTTGATAAATATTTAATATCTTTGTGTAAGATGGGTTAGGGATAAGGGTAAAAATTTAAAAAAAACTTAAATAAAAATTTGATATTTATGGGACACACCTTCTCATTACAATTGGACCGATTTAATACTAAAAACTGTTCTCGAATTTTCTAGTAGGCTAAAATAGCTGTTTTGTAAATTTTAAGCTACAGAAAGTCTTATGAGCAGTTGCATAAATATTACATTGAACTATTTTTATACTATTTTTATTACAACTTTATTATGAAAATGTTTTTTCTATAAAAGTTTTTTTTAAGTTAAGTCATAAGAACTTAATAAAATGTTGTATATACCAATTTTAGTTAGTAGCAAAAAAACAGATTAAATTAAAGATGTTAGATATTAGAAAATAGTAATATAAACTAATAGTTTAATTCTAAAAACTAGTATAATAGTGTGTAAACCAATCATACCTAATAGAAAAATACAGATTAAATCAAAGCTGTGAGGAATTACAAAATAGTAATGTAAACGAATAGTTCAATATTATTTCGTTTTATATGTTTTAAATCTTTAACCATCAATTTGAATTTACATTCTACTCTCGAACAAAAAAAATGTAATGCTAATTTGTGTCAACATAGTACTTCATTTTTTTATATATTACGTTTTAGCTGTTCAGAATTTGTTCTTAATATATAATGCTTTTTTTTTGTGATATTTGAATAAAAAGGGTAAGTAAAACATTATTCAAATAGATTGTAATATTATAGATTTCCACAAGAGACTTTCTTTTATCCTTTAATTTATGCAGTTTTACAATATCAAGATTTTATTCTTAAATTTTTATATAAATGAATGGAATTGAATTCATAATGCAACTTATTGGGAACAAGCTAATATAGTATTAATTATGTGAATACTTCAATAACAAAAAATTAACTTGACATTATAGTAAAGTTAATGTTTGACCAGATATTCAAAAAAATCTCTGAAATCTAGAATACAGGATTGCTAAAAAGAAAGAATTCTAGAAAAACCTAGAACTTGACAATTTAGGCTAAAAAACCTGGAAAAACCTGTAATTTAAAAATTTTAAAAAAACCAGGAGTTTCAACAAAAACCACTATAAAACCTGGAATTTTGAACAAAAATAACTAAAAAAATTGGAACAACCTAGAATTTTAAACAACTTTTACATTTTAAGTAGATTTCATTTTGACACCAAAAGTCTATCAAATAGACAATTTTTTTTCTCATCATCAGATTTTTTTTATTAAACACATTTAAAGAAACTTTAATGTATCTTTTCAATGTCTTCATACTATTTAACACAGTTTTTTTTACCTTATAGTTAATTTCTAACTAAAAGTAGAACCTAAAACGTTTTATTTTAAATACTGGAAAAAATTTTGAAAACCTAGAAAAAATTTGCAAAAACATTTGGCAACCCTGAAAATAACTAAAAGTTATTTGGTAAAGTAATAATTAAAAGTTATAAATAAAAGTTAGTTTATGAAAGTTCAAACTTTTTTTTTAAGTGACTACCATTTTCTTTCATCGAATTTTTGTTCATTTAATTTATTTTAATATGAAAAGTTTTTGCTTTTGATATAATTTTGTTTGTCCAGGATTAATTTACATTAATAGATAAAAACTGTAATGTTTGTGATAACTTAAACCTCAATTAAATCACATTATTAGATAAAATTCTAAACCAGTTAAAACTTAACAACTCTAATAAAAAATCACTTGACCAAACTAGTTATAACTGGTTCAGTAAATACAGTGGGCTGGCAAAATGATAATTTTGGTGGCAAAAAATTTAACCAAAAGTTTAGATATCAGTTTAATTAGTAATGTAAAGCTATAGGTATCTAGTTTTCAATACTGTTTAATTTATTTCAGTTCTAAGTATTTTAGAATTCATCTAATTTTAAAATAAACTTTGGCTAAAATTTATTAAAAAACTACTAGAAAATTTTAACAACATTTAGACCTACAATATTTACTATACTTATACATGACTATTCTTTTTACTGTTTCCTTTTGAATACTACTATATGGTATTATACTATACTATTAATTAAAGAAAAACATTTTAAATTTCTAATTACCTTAAAATTTAACCGGAATTTCGGGCAATTTAAGAGTAAAATTAGGATCTATAGCAAAAAGTCCAAAACGAACTTATCATTTGCCAAGTTTAACAGACAAAAAACTGTTTACAAAAATTATTTGAGCATTTAATTTTATTTAATAACAAACAACATCTATTTAGTATTCAGTTTTCAGTAGACATAGCTACATTAGCAGTCTGGCAACCCTGGTCAAAAGTTTTAATTTATCATGCTCTAACTCTTATAAAAGGGAAACTTAAAATTAAATTAATTTCAATTCTATTTTTAACAATGTTTAGGTTTTGTAAGTAATATTTTGAAGTCTACAAAACAATATTCTGAATTTTTAAGCCAAAATCGTAATTATTTATTGATATATAACAGGGTTTCCCAAAGTGGAAACTGGGGACGATTTTTGTAAGTCGGGGGGCATTAACTAGTAAATGCCCGAGGGGGTGTTTGATTTTAAAAGTTTTGGCAGTCATAAAAACTGAAACTTACACTAGATATTCTCAAGTTGCAGATGAAGTTTAAAAAATAAGATCTTACGTGTTTTTAAATAGCGGTTTTATGAGTAGTCTTGTTAGAGGGGCAATAGCTTTTTTAATTTCTTTAAAGGGAGCCATTTGAAAAAAAAAGTTTGGGAAACCCCGATATAGAACTTTCTATAAAACAGGAGATTATCTTAAAAGTAGTTCTATAAAATTTAGATATTAAAGACCACTTTAGTTGTTACGCCTATGTCAAACTCTATAAAACGCTTTTATTTTTAAGGAATTTAAAAGTTTTAATAGTTTTTTGACTCGTTTAGTAAGGTTTGTTTTAACCAAAATAATGTTCTAATGCGATTTTTAGCTTAATAAAGATAAATATCTATCATTGCTTCAACAGTTTGCTGTTTCATCACTGTTGTTAATTAATTTTTTTTTCAATTTTTTTTTACTGTTTTGTGTTATGTAGCTTGTTATATCAAATAATATCTTATGAACTTTACAGTTCTTAGAGTATTTATAACTGTGTAATTAGAAAAAAATGGTAAGTAATGTTATTTTAAATGGTGCTATTCGTAAATATAAAATAGAAATGTTTGACTTTACTATTTACTTTCTTAGATCGTTTAAAATAAATGTATACATTTGCTCTCTTTAGTAGGGCTTTTTCCTGTGGAATACAATTTTTCGTAAAAGTTAGTTTATTTTGTACATATGTATCACAGTTTTGTTAAACTACTTGTGATTTTTTTTTCAAATATCAAAAATCACACTCAGGTGATCCTGGAAGACAGAATAGAAGAAATCAATCGGCAAATGTCCGTGCTTAGCCTCGGAATGGATAAATTATAAAAGGGAACAACTGAGACTTGAAGAGTCCGATCCCGGCAACCCCGGAAAGCCATTTCCAGATGCAATGACTAGTGAGCCGCAAAAAAATAAATTTGTAATTATACCAAGCTGGTGTTTATAGTTTTTGCCCAGGCGAAATTTATGAAATCGAGGTTGGAGAATCGTGCTGTAGGAAAGAAAAGAATTATAGATTTCTTACTTTATATATATATATATATAAATATACATTTTTTTTAAATTGTATAATGTATTAATTTGTATAATATATTATTTATTTTTATATTTATGTTTTTATATACGTCGCTGATATCAAAAGCTATTAACACTAATTTTGTGCTGTAGTTGATAAATATGCATATTCATGTTGTTTTAGTTTTATGGTTAACAATTTAAATGACAAAAAACCAAGAACATGCTTGACTTCTTTTTAAACAAGTAATATAAGTAACACTTCTGTATGAAATATGAAGTACAGTAACCTCCTTGAGTACACGCTCTATAACTGTGTTCAAAACGCTAACTCAAAATTCAGACTACTGTACTTGGTCAACCTAGTTTTATTGTGTATAAACTGCAGTAAAAAAGTACTAGCTAGTTTGAGTGAAATTGGTAATGAGTAGCAAGATAAAATTTATTCTATTCAACTAGTCAGATTTTTCCTATCTAAGTTTTTTTCTATTATAACCATCAAACTAAATGAGCTTTTCACCAGCTATCGTTAAAATTAGGGGTTGGAAACTTTTTAAGTCGGCGGGCAAGGTTTACTTTATAAGTTCTTTTGCTGGTCTTAAAAATTCTTAAAGGGGCACTAAACTTGAAAAACAGTACTCGTAAAACTGAAACTAACTTCATAACAGTAAAACTCTTGGGAAATATTTAAGTTCTGAATGAAAACAATTAACGATTATTTCATTTTATCTTTTGGTCTTCTACTTAACAATTTTCTTGACGGGCCGCGGACCGTTTGGCTGAACTCGGCCCGAGGACCGAACGTCGCCGACTTCTAACGACTTTTAATTTAGTAATACTTCGTTTAAATCCCATCTCTTACCGATCAGATCTTACCAATGATTATTCTGTCTGAGTTAATATTTGTCTGATAACTTTTATGTTTTGTTTGATTTCTATACATACACAGTCATACATATTGTTGAACATTTTACAACCTAAAATTTTGTTTACATAAGTTTTTACTCTAAAATATTAGAACAATCATTTTTCTGTAGTCATTATAACAACCAATAAACTTTTACGGCATATTTTTTTAAATGAAGGTTTTTCAATCCAAAATCCGTCGTTTTTAATTTTTTAGGTATGTTAAACATCTAGCTTAAGACTGATTATTAAGATTATAAACGAACAAATCTTCAGCGTTTTTTAACAGTTTACAGAAAAGTATTTA
Organism: Thalia democratica; assembly: GCF_965202585.1. Taxonomy (NCBI): domain Eukaryota; kingdom Metazoa; phylum Chordata; class Thaliacea; order Salpida; family Salpidae; genus Thalia; species Thalia democratica. Next base: position 5,504,984 of record NC_139166.1, read on the forward strand.
ACAGTTCACAAAAAGGTTAATATATAATTTAAATTTTATTAATTTTTTTTTTGATAGTTTTTAAAAATAGTTATAAATAATTTTCCAGATTATAAGCTAATAACAACATCATTTAATCTTTGAAATAAGGTTAGGTTAAATGAAAAAGTAACAAAGATTAGCAAGATAGTATTCGTTTATAGATTTTTTCAATTTTTAGATCATTTACAGTAAGTCAAACTTAAGATGTTAATAAAAACAACTTTTTTGGTATAATCTTCTTGGTAAATATTGACTTCACTATACAAAGCGTTTCTTTGTTTTTTAGAACAAAAAATCCTATTCATAAATTTTATCAACGACAGTCTAACGATGATTTGTTATCTAATAGCATTTAAAACATAAACTTATGTTTAAGTTTTGTATATGGTTTTTACCAGTTTTGTAGAACAGTCAAATTTAGTAAATTATCATTTTATTTTGATTTTTTAAAGTTAGTATGATTAAGTATAAAAGTTTTAAAACTGATTTTTTTTAAGGTACAAAGCAATTTTAAAGATTTACTTTATAACTTTAAAACTAGAGCTAATCAATCTAATTTAAATTGCGTATTTTCTTGTTACTACTGATTTTCTTTGTTGTTATAGATTGAAAAAAGGTTATTAAACATGATGTTATCAATAAGCTGTTCAGGACGTCGAACATGAAAATTTGTTGAAAATTTCGTGTTAGGCATTCGCAAAATAAATGCTTCTAAATAAGAACTGCTGAAGAGTTTTTATAAAACAAACTTAAATAAGCTAACAAAAACAACGTCAAAAAATTCAGCATCGCTAGCAGCGCTAAAGACTTACTTTTTAAACGACTTTTTTTTTAGTTTGGCTATTTATCAAAACTAAATAAGTAGTTTTGAAACTAAATATTACATTACGAAAACACTTGTGAAAAATTCTGCAGCTTACACTACTTCAACAGTCGACTGTAAAGTAGTGTTAATTTTTTTTTTTAATGATCTAATAGTAAAATGATGTTTTTTTTTTCAATTTGATAAATAATACAACAAATTGTCAATTTTCTTTTAACACCAAACTTTGCTACTAAAACCAAATTTAGTATTACAGCCAACTGTTAAGTAATAATAACTGTTAACATAACAGTTTTAATTTAACGGAATAACTTTTTCGATAGTTTTTAAACTAGTTTTTACGAAAATTAAAAGAAGCTGCGGTTCACGCGATACTTAGAGGCCGAAGACGGGAGCTGCAGGTTAAAAAAAAATTATAATAATAATAAACTGAAAACAACTTTTAAGTGTGTCTGCGATGCAGCAGACGTGAAGTTTTAAATGAAATAAACTCGCAGGATCTCAACGTAAAGAAGGACGATTTTCTACTTTTTGGTAAACAAACTCGATAAACTATATATATCCTGGACATGACGTTGAAAGTTATAAGTGGTGTACGACTTGATAGCCGAAAAGTTTTTACGTGCAGCACGTCCTTGAACCAATTGTTTTTAGCGCTTTTTTATTGTCGTATAATAAACAAACATAAATAGTTATCTTTATTATTTATACTATAATTTATTGCCGTATATATTTAAAACATTAAATTAAAAGATAAAATAACACTTATGTTTTCTGTTTTTTCAGGTTAATGTGTGTGACTATAGTTGTTACTTTTTTGAGCTTGTTATTACAAAATAAGTTAGACCAAAACTGTCAAAAACATTTCTCATAAAAGTTCAAGTGAAACATTTGCCATACTGGCACGCTTTGTAGACAAGTACTCATAAAAACAAAAGTCAACTTTTATCTTTTGTACCGATAAGCTGAAATAAATATTTGCTAAGTTTTTGTGCGGTCGGTAAGTTTTAAAGTTTTGTTTGACAGTAAAATGATAATTAATATTAATACAACTAACTTTCTTTTAATCATAAACTTTATAAACATTTTCCGTGTTTATTTAGTTCGTGTTGAGAGATTTGTACGAAACCAAAACATTAATTAATATTTTTTTCTACATTGTACCTATAGTTCCTAAGGCTTACGGGGGTTATTTTTCATATAATTTTTTGAGTTATTCAATCGTAACGTAACATTTTAAAATTTTTATGATTAATTATTATAAGTTTTGTGGCTTGTATATTATAAATTCTGCCACTATTGTTAGAAACTATTAAAAATTGTCTTTGATTTTAAGTCAAATTCGATGAAAAGGTTCAGTAGAATTTGATAATAAAGCTTTAAAATTCGTATACTAATAAAAAAATTAGTTGTTGTCTAAAAAAAAATATTATTACTACATTTTTCTCTCGATTCGCATTTAAAATTAAATAAGTAAAAAGTTATGTTTAACATTTTTACTTATAAAGAGTAAAGATTTACAGTTCACACTTAAAACAAATTGTTTTAGAGTGATAAGGCTATTAAAGTCTAAACAAAATAAAGCAATAGCTAAAAGTTTAAACTCGATTTCTCTAATAATATTATTATATATACTTACAGTTTAAAACTAAATATTGTTATCAGACCACTAAGAGCTAATGTTTATCAAAGACTTTAAAAATTTAATCATAAATTAAAATGCTACAACTTAACTATTCACTTCAATACTGTAACTTGTTTTGTTAATAAATATACTTATGTAAATAAACTTACTAACTAACATTTTATAATTCAAAAATTTCTACTAAAATACGTCATTATTATTAAAGTGATTTCAAAGAGTGGCGCGCGTTTAAAGTACACAAAACATAAATTTTATCTTTGTTATCGATAAGGCTGTATTTATCGTAAACTTTCAATAAAACACATGTGTGGTCGTTTATTTAGCAGGATTGTTTTCATATAAAAAAAAGATTGTTAAAACATTTTTGAATTCCTATTTTTTTGTTAATAAGCTTTTGTTTATTAATTTTTTGTATCTTTTTATTCTTTTTATTATTTTTGTTAAACTTTTTTCACTATAATTACTTTATGATAGTGCCACCTTTTATTTTAAAAGTTAGTAAAAGTAATATATGTAAGCATATTAACAGTTTCTAAAAACTATTTTTTATAATTCTGAGGGTTGTAAATAATTTCTTACACTCACACCGACAAACAATAAGCCTTGAATATTTAGTTGTAAAATTTAAAACTTATAAAAGTCCGACCCTGCTTAAAAATAATATTTACATTGGCTGCAAAATTTCTATCTTATGGACATTTAGAAATACAGTGTTTATGACAACTAAAAAACTAATGTTATTTTAACTACTTACTTTGGTGTTTTCACTTAAATATCAAAATCTATCTCTCTTTGACTTACACTATTCATCTTAATTTGTCAAGAAAAGTCAAAACACTACATTAGTTTTTACAAATAAAAAAAATCGATACTTTTGCTCGTTTATCGAGCTTAATATAATTTTTAATTCAGCTTTCTGCATTTGATTTTTTACTTGGCCTAATTATTAATTTTAGGCTAAATTTTTTTTTTTTTGACATTTACTGAACATAAATAAAGTTAAGAGTGTTTAAAAACTAGTGTTAATAATCTCTAGCACAGTTATTTTAAAGTTAATTTTTGCTCATTGGTTTGATTTTATTTTTTCAATTTTAAATTTTTGATCAAGCAAGCAATTTGTGCATCTAGTTTCTTTTAGGTCTAAACTTTTTTATTTTAAATTTTAATCCCAGCTCAAAGCTTGTACATATAATAAAAACAAAATGATTCTATGATGATCTAAAAATAAACAAACAAAGTTTGAATAAAATTAGGCAGACCGTTATAAACTTTTTTTGGAACTTACAAGTTCTGTTGTTTTAATCTACTTTGAAAACTTTGTTCAATAAAAGTTGTAATTAAATTTAAAAAATGCTTCAAAGCCCTGTAACTTTGCTAAATTTTGTTCTAAAAAGATTGTAAACTTAACTTATACGTGACTAACATAACTTAAAATCAAACAAAATCGTTTTTTTAAATACAAGTCACGTTATTCGGTTGCAAAAAAACTTAATCTTAAGCACTTATTTTGTATTCTGGCATTTACATACCAAAAACTATGTAAGAGCCAAAAATCATACTTATAAAAAGATTTTACGGACATACTTTTACCTTAGTTTCTAAACTTAAGCAATATCAAAATTTAAAGTAAGCCTCTTTTGAAATAAAAATTTATATAAAGTTGATTTATTTTACACAAATCATAACAAAAAATTATTGCCTAAATTAAAAAAAAAAATTCATGATACTTTTATTTATGACGTCGATATTTTTTTTGTTTGAAAAATGAAACAACTTAAACAAAATAAAAAGTGCGTTGAGTTTTCAAGTTTTCATTATTGTTGTTTGTGTTTTTTGTGTTAAGTACAATTTAGATATAACAAGTATATGGCCAAATGTCAATTCTAAGGTTCGCTTTTACAAATAGGCTCTTCAAGGGCCGCGTTTTTATACAGAGAGTAGAAAAGTTTTCTTCGAGTACTGGTAGTGGAAAACCTCCGAATAATGGAAATGAAGGAGATGAAAATAATAACGGAAAAGGAAGAGATGAACACTCAGTGTTCGATGATACTTCTAAAAGTAAACAATTTCTTTTTATTTTTTATATATGCTAGCACTATTTAACATATAAGTCAAAAACTTTTACCTATTTGCATATGCTTCCAACTTAAGGTGAAAAATGACTGCCTAATTTTTAGATAGAAGTTTCTTAAAGAAATTAAACAACTTTTGAGCATATTTCAAAAAACAAATGTGCATGTTTAGCTAAAAAAACATTAATGTTTTAATTACGTAGCTATAGGGAACACAGAGTAAAAATTTATTAAATCGCTTTACAAAAGAGTTCTTTTTTTTTTGTAGACAAAAACTTAAAGGGTAACGTAGTTCATGGTTTAGATTTTTATTCTTTAAACTTAAAACTTATAAATAACCTTGGAAGATAAACAACTTTGAGCTAAACTTTCGTAATTTTCATTGGATATAGTTAGTGATGAATTTGAATATAGTATATATGTCTGCTGAATAACTTTAAGAAAAGCTATGCTTTAAACTAGTTTTTGTTAGCGGACTGAAGATCTTTTTTATTAAGATTAGTTCAAGATCTGTGATTTTTACCTTTCAATAACTTATTTTAGCAAAAATTCATGCTGAGTTATGCCTTTATATATTTTTTATCAGTTCTAAGGTCTATTGATACACAGAAAGTTGCAATATGTTTATATGTTTATTACTAAAGATCAACCTTGATCAAGGAAGTTAAAACTCTATTTAGCACAATAATAAACTAAACAAAAACTAACATAGAAAAAGAATAGAATAATTCTTATTCTTAGCTGGATGTGTTTATTGAATATGGTTCTGCTTTAAGTATGAAACCGATTATGATGCTTTTAAAGTAAATAGTAAAAAAAAATCATTTTTTTTCGGCTAAGTATAAATTAAGTTTGAGAAAATAATAAAAGATTAAGCTAAGTTCAATTACAAAAGTACAAAATTATCTAAACTTTTTTATAAGCGCAAGTAGTTTTGTACATAAACATTATAAAAAAGACTTAAACAAATTAAAAAAGTTGTTACTACATTTGCTTTTTAAAATTATTATTACAAAGCTAAATTAAATCTAATAGTGACTTATAATAGTTACTTGGTTTTACTACATATAATTGTATAAAACAGTCTACTATTTATCACAAAAATTACTTTGTATAAAGTATTTCTAAGATTTAAATACAATAAGCTTTTAAGTATCAAAGTATGTTTTAAAAGATTTTAAAGATGAACATACAAACAACAAATATTACCACAGAAACCTTAGAAATCGAACCAGAAAAACCACCGGAACAAAACTTCCACCCGAATTTCTACATGGACGAGCTCCCGTACTCCAAAATAATCCTGACAAACGTCAAGTACAGCGGAGAGGGGAGGCACAGCAGGGGCTCGAAAATAATCGAGGACAAGAGGAAGGCCGAAGAGGGGCAGCAGAAGAAGTCGAAGATGCACCTTAAGGCGGCCGAGGCGATGGAGAAGCTGAGAAGGGACCCGCTGGTGGGGGCGGCCGTGGAAAAGATGGAGGCCAAAAGGAGGAGCAAGCGGAAGGAGAAGGCGGAGGAACCGAAGAAGGAGGAGGTGATTTTGGAGGAGGTGTTCAAGCCGAGGATGCACGAGCACTACACGACGCACAAGAACGCCTTGGAGGGTCTGAGGAGGAGCGTAGAGGACAGTAACAAAAAGTTTCCTGATATTGCGGTGAAGGAGAACAAGTCTGAGAAGCCAGTGTACGCAGACGACTTCAAGCTAGACAAAAACAAGCTTTTAACCTTCCTAAACAAAAACCACGCTGGCCAAAAAGATACGGCAGTTAAAGAAGTCAAGAGCTCCATAGTAGGACCTAAAAGAGCAACTAAAGAGGAACATATAGATCCGTTTGGTATCGGCACAACGACCCAGGTCAAGTTAGACTCGATCACGAAGCGCGCCCCGCCTAAAAAAGCTAAGCCTCGCGAAAGCACCAAACCGAAAGAAGTCAGCTACCCTGCTAAAGAAGCTAAAACTGAGACAAGTTTAGCTACTACAGAAAACAAATCAGCAAGCGACTGTCTGTTCAACGAAAGAGCGAAAATGCTGCAACAAAAGTCTCAAAGCGAAACTCCCATCAGCAAAACTTTCAAAGGCATGAAAACATTTCAGAGCAGAATCGACGAACTTTCTAGTGCTTTAATGAAAGGCTTGAACAGAGATAAAAAAGAAGCGGAAAAAGCACCCAAAGAAGAACCGAAACCGGTGGAAAAAAGCCCCGAAGACGAAAATTTGCAGCAGGTTTTCACACCCAGAAAGCACGAAAGTTACACGACTCACAAGGGCGAAGAGTATCAAAACAAAGTAAAAGAAGCCGACAAGCAGGCGATGTCTTCTTTTGTTTTCAAGAAAGTAGACGAATCGAAGCCGGAGAAGCCCAAGCCGATGAGGAAGCAGCCGGTGAAGAAGCCGAGCAAGAAGAGCTTGGAAGCGGAGAGGACGAGGGTGAAGGCTCTTCCGGAGCCGAAAGGGTACAGAGTCAATCCTTATATATCAGCAGGTAGATTACTTAGCAAGTAGATATAGTATTACTAACAAAATTACTTAACTTTTTTTTTTTTGAAAACGTTTTTTTAGTTTGCTCCTGAAAAAGAAAACATAGTCATAGAAAAAAGAATAAATTTCTACTCAAAAGAACTGTTATATATTTTATTCCTTCAAAAAAATAAATCAAAGTTAACAAATTAAATACTAAATTAAACAAGTTTTTAGTGGAATAGTTATTTTATATATTTGTTGCAGAAGAAGCAAGAGAGCACTTGCATTCCATAAAAGAAGCAAACTCGAAGCTGCAAGAAAAACCAAAACCTTCTGAACCTCAGGAGTTCAAGTTCACGAAAGATGACGACGCAGAGCTAAAGGAGGTGTTCACTCCGAGGAAGCAGGAAAGTTACACAACGCACGAGGGGGAGGAGTACGACAAGAAGGCGAAGAAGAAGGCGGAAAAGGAGAGGGAGAGAATGGAGAAAGAGGAAGAAGCAGAATCGGAGAAGTCGCTGATCGAAAAACTGTTTCAGCCGGTCGTGGAGAAAGTGACACAGATGACGGAAGTGAAACCTCAGCCGGTGGCAAAGATACCGGTCCAACCGACAGTTGGGAAGCAGAATGAGGTGAAAGTCGAGAAAGAATCCAGCCCGATCGGATTCCACACCATAAACGAAAAACCACAAACTGAACTGATACCGGTGGGAGACGTCAAAGAATTTTTGAAGGACGAGAGCAAAATTGTCAAAGAGCCTCCGAAGATGCCGAAGAAAGCTCTGCCCGACACGAAAAGGTACAAAGTGAACCCCTACCTGTCCAAAACTGAAGCGAGGAAGAACCTAAAGTCTATCAAAGCGGCAAAAGAAGTTCCTGAAGAGAATTCCAAACCTTTTATAATTGACAATAAAATCGTCTCCGAAATTCCCTACATCACAGTGAAAAGAAAGGAAACTCCTGTTGAGGAGAAAAGCCCGCAGGAGATCGCCAATGACGCCATACTATACAACGAGTTCATGAATGACGTCACAAAAGAAAAGACAAGCTTGTTCGACAAAATCACTCAAGCAAAGGACAAGGCCATGGAAAAGGCAAAGTTGAAAGCGCCTGAGAAAAAGAAGGAGGCAACTGTGATTCTGGACAGCCTTCGGATATACGAGAAACCGAAGCCTCTGGTTGTTGAAGAAACCATAAAGGACGAAACTCCGGCGGTGGACCAGCTTTTGAAAGCTCTCAACAAAAACAAACTAGAACAAGAAGAAGTCGGTGCACCGGAGAAAGTTGAAAAGGTCGAGGTCTTCGACTACCGGCCGGTTGAAAAGACGATTTCGTTCGGCGGCCCGGAAGAGAGGAAGTTCACCGTCAGGACGATAAGATCGTCGGTGGACAGGAAGAACGTGCTGTTCAACGTGAACAAGACCGAAAAGAAGGGCTTGGTGGTCAAAGAAGTGGCGGAAGTGGAAAGCGGAATCGATCAGCTGAGCAGGGAACTGAAAGAAAGTCAACAGGGTGAAGTCATTGAAAACCCCCAGCAGGAAAAAGGTCACGTTTTCAAAAAGAGGTCGTTGGGCGAGTTGTTCAGGATGCGCAGAGACGACACGGACTTTCAGCAGAGGAAGATGGTCCGAGCGGAGGAGAGGAGGAGAGCCGAGGAGGCGCACGAGAGGATGATGAAGCAAATGGAGGAAGCGAGGAAGGAGAAAGAGAGGGTCATGGAGCAGATGAGGAGGAGAAACGATTATTTGAGGAAGAGGGCGGAAGTGAAGAAGAACGATATGACGTCATACAGCAAATCGAGGATGAGAAGCGACCCCAACGAACCGACCTTCACCAGCAAGAAGGAGTTCGAAGCAAGGAGAAAAGCAGCATTGTTAACAAGTGAAGAAAATTTGATTCCTAATCCTGAAATTGACATAAAGCTGATTTCAAACACGGACAACTTCAAAGCTTTCAGCAAGGAAAGTGCTTCCATGTACAAGAAAAACCAAAGTCCTGAGCTGGATCCTCTGGTGTTGCTGGCAAGCGAGAAGGGAGAAACTTTAGAAATATTAGACCCGAAATCAGACGTGGTGACTCCCGACAAGAACCCCGAAATCGTAGAAGTCAACAACAAGGACAAGGTCAAGTTGAAAGATTCGGTTTTCGACGGATTCCAGGTGATTAAAAGTATAATAGTTTGTTAACATATTTTATGATAAGGAATCTGAACTTTTTAAGTTTTAGTGATAAGTGAGCTAAAAAAAACTTACTGTTTGATTTCAGGGGGCGAAGTTGAAAGTCAGGAAGGTATTTGACGAACTCAGGGGAACCACCAAGAGCGATCTGACCCCTTCGGACGTGGAGACGATGGGGCTGATAAAGAAGAAGCTGGACAAGATCAGGATCTCCAAGTCGGAGCTGAAGATGCGCTCGGTCACTTACAAGGGGGAGTCCCTGATGCCGAAAACGGCGGGAAACGACGTCGTGAGCGATCCGGTGGCGGGAAAAGTTGAGAAAGCAAACGAGGGTCAAAAGCCGAAAAAGTCTAAATCGGGGAATTTTTTGAAGAAGAAAAAGGTCAAGGAGGTTTACGACCCGATGGCCAGCAAAGCGTCTAAGCCAATCAGCGGAGGCAATGACGACATGTATCACAATGTCGTTGAGAAAATACCCCAAGCAGAGAAGGTTGAAAAAACTAACCGAGAGGTCAAGACTGGTGACAAATTGAACCGGGAGAGCGTTTTAAAGAAAATACCAAAATCGGCGATAAAAAAGACTTTTTTGAAAAAGAAACCCAAGGTGTACGACCCGATGTCCAGCCACGCCTCGAGGCCGGTCAGCGGAGGCAACGATGATCTGTACCATAATGTGAACACGAACGTTGACCCCAGGTACGTCCCTGAGAAGAAAGTGGAAAAAATGGCGGGAAATTTGAAGGTGACGGATATCAACAACGATAAAAAAGTCAAGACTGTTGAAGACGTCGCCGATGAAAAAGTGGTTCCCCGGGAACTGAAGAAGTCGAAATCGGAGTCGTTCCTGAAGAAAATCGTCAAGGATCACACGTTCGATGGGAGGAAGGTGCAGAAGCAGAAGAAAAAGAAGCTGCTGGAGCTGTTCCGGGAGAAGACTTTCGAGAGCAGGTTTCAGGAGAAGCAGTACGGATCGAAGCCGACCACGTTCAGAGTGATAAGGCCGAAAGACGGCAAAAAATAATAAATATTTGTGAAAAAAAAATAAAAAATTTAATGGTTTATATGATTAGCAAATACTTGTATATAATATATTAAATGTAGCAATGTTTTTTTAACTTTTCACTACTTTTAGGGTGATAAGGCCAAATGATGGCAAAAAATAATAAATTGTTGTTTTTTATGTTTAGGTTGTAAAAATAACACAGATAACCAATAACAATTTATTAAAACACAACTGGAAAGTTTTTGACATTTTTTTGTTGTGAAAATGTATGTTTTGTTTATATCAAACTTTTGTCTACGCATTTAGCCAAAAGTTACAACTCGAATTTCTAACACTTGACCAAAAAGTTGTTATATACACAAACTTTTCAGTTCAAATTTCTTAACCATGTTTGTTTAATTTAAAGTTACTTAAGGTTTTTTTTTATCTTCCGATAGTTAGTTAATCATTTTAAAGCTGAAACTTTCGATAGTTCTTTATTGTTTTTTCTTAGAGTTTAACAAAAGTCACTGAATTTGTTAACTTGGTTGCTACTATAAAAAATCATGCTCATTTAATATCATATAAACTGGATACTTATAAACTAAAAATTTTTATTAGATGATAGCGCTCAATATTCTTATCTTATATAAAAAATGTTTTTGCTAAACATTCTAACGATGACGTATTTTTTACAATTTTTTTATTAATAGTTTTTAATGTTTTATCTTGTTCATTGGTAGATTGACCTAAAAGTAGGTCAATAACTAAAGTCTAATCATGACAAAATATGCTTTAAGTAAGTTTTGTAAAAGATAACACTTAATAAGATTTAGAATAATTTCTTTTCGAACTTGAAAAAAGTCAGACCCTCATTCTACATGTTATTGTCAACAAAGTAAAACAACATATTTATTTTTTAAAGTTCGGTGTTTACTTTAATAATGTTTATTTAATAATTGTGATGCTTGTGAACTTTAATAGATTTTGTTTGCATTCAGCTCAAAATTTTACAACATGATCGTACAAGCAAACATAGTGTTAATTTTATTTTAAGTTAAACACTTAATGCGAACCGTTTTACGAAGTTAAAAGTACAAAAACAAATAACGACGATTATTGTATTTAGGTTGGATAATTGAATACATAGTAAATTTATTAATCCATACAACAAAATGCTACTTTCCCAGCAAAAATTTATTTTTTTATAGATAAGTGATACCTACGCTTTAAAATAACAAGCTCATATGCTCTACATAAATCAAAGTACTTGGCTTAAACAGTTTAACTTTTATATTTTTTAAAGTCGAAAAAAAAGTTTTACTACATGAATTGAAAAATGTTATTAAAACTAAGTTTAGATTTGATTATTATTACATGACAAAATATCTATTTGTTTGTAAACCATAAAAATCAAGAATTGCGTAGTTATTGGTTGTTGAGTTTTTTTTAATTTGTTATAAATTAAACAAGTTAAACTTAAACTATATTTAAATTGAAACAAACTTCATTTTTCACACAAAGGCCAAAACTTAGCAGAGTTAATATGCAACACTAATTTTTAAACATCATATAATCCAAAAAGATCATTTTTAGCAAATAATATGGAAAACCAAAACATTTTTAAAAACTCATTTAAACTTAGCTAAATAAAGTTTTAAAACCACCAGAACAATTGTTTGCTCAACAGCTGCACTTAATTACTTTTGAGAAATTATAAAACTGTTTCTATTTATTTCACAACAGAGACCTTAAAATTTTTTATATATTCCAATATACACAATAAGTAAAACTTTAAGCTTGACAGTAGTTTTTATTATTCCAACTACATTTAAACAAATATTTCGTTCGAAATCTAAAAAATCTTTTTAAAGTAAATTTATTTTAGTTTTGAAGACGTCAAGAATTTATGAGGTTTTTTATTGATAAATTAATAATGTCTATTTAACTAAACCGAAACTACAGAAATTACAAAATTTCACAAGTTCACAAAGCTTACAAAAATATTCTCAATAACAAGTTGTATAAAATTGTACTCTGTGGTACATTTAATTGGTAGTAACATTCTTAAATTAAAACAAGCTGCATATTAATTATTCGCTAAAAGTAGACTAAAATCTTCCTTTATGGCACCATATAGTTATTACATAATAAAAGTACATCAACTAGTTACTAAAAAGATTAAAATAACAACAATTTACAATGGGAATTTTGATTAAGCATGAAGTGATTTTTTTTTATAATTAATATATAAAACATTTTAGCAACTATAGTTCACGACTTCGCATAACCCATAAAAGCTTTCCTCACAATACGCATCATTAAATCCAACCCCGAAGTAGATCTCCACACAATCCTCCACTCCCGAACTGTCGTGAGGCTCTCCTTGTATGAAAGAGTACAAGTTGTTTGAAGAATATCTGGAAAAAAAAAATTATGTATTTTTTATTTGAAATGTAGGTGTAAATAATATTGTTAAATAAATAATTTTTTTATATAAGTTTTAGTAAATAAATATTTCCAAGCTTTTGCGATTTATAAGGATTTAAAAGAAATTCAAGAAGTAACAGTAAAGTTCGTAAATTCGTTGTAAAATGAGTTTTAGGTTTTTAAAGAGTGTCTGAAAGTATAAGTTAAGTATTTGGTATATAAGTTCCAAATGATCTAGAGGAGTAACAGCTTTTTAAATTTGAGTGTGTTTAATCTGTGTTGATGCAAATTTAAGTTGATTAAAAGACTGAAAACCATCTAATAAAGCCAACAAACTTGAGTCTTACACTGTGACTAATGCCTATAACACAATCGCTGCTAATCAAAAAATACTTATTGTTGCAAAGTGTAGAATTTAGAGTTTAAGACTGATTAAAGGACAAAGTCTTACCTTGGATCATATGAAGTCCCATCAGTCAGTCTGAATTGTCCCTCGACACCTCTGTCTCCTAAACCGACCCACATTCGGCTGTAAAAACTGTCCACTAGTTGACGTATTTCACTAGAAAGTGAAAGAAAAATTAATTTAAACGCAAATCTACAAGCCTATGAAAGAAAAAACAACTGTCTTATTTCACTTAGTTATTAGACAAAATGTCACACTGCTTACATGGAAATAAATACAATATTGATTAATATCAAAGCATGCAACTCTATAAACTGCTAATTGTCTTATATTACTGAAAAAAATAGTCAAAAGTATTGCATAGTTTATGCTAATTTAAACCACTTGTGGCAAAATAAATTGGTTAAGCTTACTTATTTTTTCAAACAAGGTAACTTTTTATAAAAACACCAAGTGGCTTCATATAAAAATGCAGTTTAAGAACTATTACTTTTTCAAGCTAAAAAAATATTTTAAGTACAGTAAAAAGCAGTTCTTAAGTTGTAAACTTTTATTTTATGCTAACTTTTCAATCACCAACCCATGGTATTGGTACCCCTCAGGTCCGAGGTTGTCGCTCAGAAGTTGCCCTCCAACAAATAAATATAATTTTAAAAATAACTATTATAAAATATGATGCTAATCTCAATCAAGCCTTATAATTCTTTTTACAAAAAAAAAAAACAATTGTTTTTTTTTTTCAACCAATCCATGATATGTACCCATCTAGTCCAAGGTTATCGCTTAACAGTTAAACTAAAACCACAAAATAATAGCTACTAAGCATTGAAACAAGAATTATTCTAAACTTGTTTACTTTATTTTTCATTTTTAGATTTTTAAACTAGCCCATGGTACTGGTATCCCTCAGGTCCGAGGTTGTCGCTCAGAAGTTGCCCTCCAGCTTGCTGACACTGCACCTGCGCGTTGTCCCAACTTCCACTAGATGGCGTGATGAAGAAGCTGTACCTTTCTGTGGGATGTCATAAATAGTTAAGTTGTTAGGTTTTCATAGAATTTTTTCTACGAACAATTTTTAGGATGAACGTATGAAAACAAAATTTTTGTAGTTGATTAAAAACTATTTGTGATGCCATAATTCACGCGGTGAAATCGTTGAGCAGACCGTTATTAGGAGCGTAAAAACTTAAACTGTTTAGCAAACATGAAACAGAGTATTATGCGTTTAAGCATAAACAAAACAAAAAAAAAGTTTTAGTTCGTAAATTTTTGTTTGTGTGATGCAATGACACTTTTAGTGAGTACAAACCAAATAAAGTATTAAGTAACGACAACATTAGCTTGTTTTAAGTAGCTGAATTGTCGTAAAAGTTTAAGATTGATGTTACGTCATAACTATTAAGGTGTTTTGTAGTGGACATACACTGAAAAAAATATTATTTCTTAGATAATACAATGCATTTGGTAGACAACTTTTTGCTGCCAAGAAAAATTAGTTTTTTTAAACTGTATTTTTCAAAAGTTTTGTGTTGTTTAACTTATATATTTAATCAAATATAATTTTATTGGAAGTTACTATAATTCTTTGCATCTACTATAAATTTCTTGTATAAAAGTTTGTCAAAAACTCAACTTACCTTTAGTATTTAATAAACAATTTGCTTAGAAATTCTTGCAGTATTCACCTTAAATGAACCTGCCAAGAAATTTAAGAAAAATAACTTAAACCTTTCAAATAACATAGTTTAAAGAATCTAAGTCCTGCTGGTAAATTTTTTCTGTTGATTTACATTTTTAATACTTAACTTTTGTTAAAAAGCAGTACAACTAGCTAGTTGATTTATTGTTCATTATTAAAATAGTAAAACAACTCAAACTTCCGTATTTGGATTCCAGGTTAGCAACTTCAGTGTTCAACGCACTGCAAGTAGTTTGTTTCAAAGGATTGACTTTATTTGCATGCCCAGCCCAAAGTAATCCCAACAATACAAACACGAAAGATTTCATGTTTATACAAATTGATATTTTTAATTAATAAGTTAATCTGCTATCAAATATTTAAATGTTAGTTCTTACACAGATCAAGTAGTACAGACAATATATTAAAATTTTAATTGTAAACCAACTAAAAATTAAAGTTTTGAAGTACCACTGGAAGGTATTTTGAAGTAACTTTGGTGCATGTTAGTTTTTTGTGTGATAAACAAAGTATAATAAACTTGTTACAGTAATAAAAAGTTTTATAAAATTAAATACTTAAAGTTCAGTAAAAAATACTATGCGACCACTATAAGTGTTTGAGAACATGTTTTATAGTGTAATTTAAACTTTTTGAATTTAACTAAATATTATAATTTAATTAACTGCACGAAGCTAAATTAAATTAATAATTCATTGTTTTTTTTTAATCTTTGTTTCTTGCTTAAATATTACCGTAAATAAAAATAGTTTTAATTTATCAATTGCTTAACTACAATGTTGTGTAATGTTTTATTTGTGATAAACGTAACTCGTTGGTAATATAATTTTTTTTTACCATACTATATTAGTTAAGAGCTTCAAAAAAATCGTTTCTTTACTTAATTTGAGTTATAGCATTTCAACGTTTATTAAAATGATAGTTTGTTTTAATAAAATTAATTAAATCAAACAAAATGTACAGCTAACTAGTAATGATGTATATATGCTAATAATGTATATTGTGCAGCAAACTTATACAAATAACAACAAAAAGAAACATTTAGATTTAAAAACTAAATTTAACCAGAAAATAATAAAATAAATTTTCAAATTAGAAATTGTGTCCGTATACTTTAATTATAAAAACAAAATAAATCAAACTTTAATAAAATACCTATCAAAGCCGTTTTTAATTATGTGCACATACTAACTTACTTAGGTATTATTTTTATTATTTTATAAGTGTTTTTTATTTTTTGTGAGAATTAAACGTCTGTTACACTAAGCTGTAGGCCAGGGGTCGGCAGGCAGTTGGTGGTCGCGGGCCAAATTTCAAGTTTACGAAGTCCTCGCGGGCCGCAGTTTCAGTTTTAGTGACATTTGAATAATCTTTTGGTTTTAGTTTTAGTCACACGGGAGAAAAGTTTAACTTTTATTCACCTTATCATTTAAAATGACTTTTAGCTGTACATAGAATGCTTATTTAAATAAATACTTATTAAAATAAAGTTTACATTGACTAATATAGTTAAGTGTTGATAACTATGTACTTTCATAAGCATTGATAAGTTAAACTTAATACTTTTGTAACTTAACTAACAACCTAACTCTTCTGAAAAAACAAATTTGAAAGAAAATTTATGTGTTACTTTTATATATTTGTTATACTATTAACCCCTTTTTTCATATTTATAAGAATATTTACTTCAAAAAAGAGTTTTTGCGTGTTAAATAGTTTACATTGATTAAAAAATTTAGTAATTAGTTAACTTAATATAATTAATACCTGTTTGTATTCAAGAAAGCATTCTTTAACATAATTAATTCTCGAATACTTAAATAAAATATCTTATTAGTAACTAGTCTTTTACATAGTTGCCACTTAAAAAGTAAAAATGTCTGAGTTGTATCGAACCAGCCTAAGTTTATTAAAAGTTGAAAAACTAATAAATCGTTGTTAATTAAGCTTAAATACTTGGTAAAAATATCATCATCATCAAAAAGTACACAAAGTGTAAGAAAACAAGAAAAAACTACAATTAATAAACTACACTACAATCATAAAAACTGTTCTGGGAATTAAAAGATTTCTTTAAAGTGTTTGAAATAAAAGTTACACACAAACCTAAGTTTTTAGGCTTTTAAAATAGCCTGTTAACCTGTGTAGCAACCCAGTTAAAACAAAGTTCACAGCATAGAGAAATAACGAAAGTTATTAACAGTAAATAAATTACATGCCAAAACAAATTATAAGTCTTGTTTTAACAATTAGCGAAATAGAAAAACTTGTTTTTTGTTAAGGATTATAGCAATTCTTTATTTGCAGTAAGAATATTGCATTTAAAAATATTAATTGTAAAATAAAAGACGAGCTACAAAAATAAATAAAAAAATAGTTAGGAGTTATTGCGAGAAACGATAAAAAAACAAATAACCAAAATCAGTTCCAACAAAGCACATGATTATCTTTAGTAACTACAGAATTATCAGAAAAAAGTTGTTAAGGTAAGTTATAAAGTAGCAAAATTTATTATTTAAAATGAGATACCGTTTATAATTGAAAACTTTTTTAAAGAATTTATGTTGGTAGAAATGAAAAACTTTTGTTTATTTCTTCAATGAAAACGAAAGGTCGTATTTAGGAAATGCTTTAAATTATAAAGTCGCATAAATCAAATTAAGACTTTAATCAATATGTTAACAAGAGAACACTGAAAGAAAAACTATTGCTCATCTGAGAATTTTTATTAGAGGTGTTTTTACTAGCTTTGACATTTTAGTAGAATTTATTGGTTTAGTTCCAACACGAAGCACAACAATCGGTGAAATTTTACAAGTAAAGCTGCAATGCACCAATACAAAGGTTTTAGAAGTACAATTCCTTCTTTTTATTTTAGTATAAAGTTTAATTAAAGTTTAATATGTGTCTTAAAAAATATATCAATATTTAAAAACATTGTTAAGCTACTTTAGTATATTTTTAAATAAAGAAATGTTTATTTGCTAAATTTTTTGTTTCAAATCGAAATTTCATTACTTTACAACGAAAAATTGTTTGAAATTCCAGGTTTATTCAAAAACTCTCAAATTCAAGTTTTTTCCAGAACTTAAAAGCATAAATTTTCAAATTCAAAGCTTTACCGGGATTCAAGTTTTTTAGGCTACACTGATTGTTCACACTTAAATGTACACAATAATATAAATAACATATTGAATTATATCAGCTGCAAGACTTAAAATTTAACATATATTATAACTCAATTTAATACTGTGGATTGAGCAAAACATACATCATAAGTTTGATTTGCCACTCTTTCAAGCAAAAAAGCCAGCCTGAGTCAACAAAAATATATCTGATATTTTTGTATACAAAAAACAATTCTAGCCAAAAACTTATAAAATGACTTAGTTGGCCTGAGATTTGAAGTCTTCAAATAGTGATAGTCTGAGTGTGTGTCAATGTTTAGTTGTTTATTTGCTTGAATTTGAACTAATTTGATTAACAGTGTACAAACTTGATAAATTTACCATCCCTAAGTCTAGTTTATATTAATTAGGTAGCTCCAAAAATCAGCAAATGTGTGTATTGATATGCAAGGCATAAAAGTTAACTTAGTTTTACAAAAACAATCTTTGAAAAATGAAAATGTATACCTAACAAAAACTATATTAATTTATATCATGTATACTGTTTTAAATGTGTCTGTACAAATTTAGATATTACATGTAGAAACAACAATGTTAGATAATTATGCATAAACTAAACTTAAACTAACTAAAGTATTAAATAAAAGTCGGTTTAAAGTATGAGCATCTTTTTAAGTTGGTGTGCATATAAATTAATTTAAGTGCAAAGAAAACTTTTAAAAAATTAAAATAGGTCAAAACAAAAATTTAAAAAACCTATTATCTTATTACTATGTTATTTTAAATGTTTTTACACAAAATTTAATATTTACAAATTAAAAAATCTATGAAATAAACTTTGGTATAAAAAACAGTGAAAAAGAATATCTAAGCTATAAAGAAATGACACTTTAGTTAGTTACTGTGAATTACTTTTGTACAAAATGGAAAACACTTGCATTTAGTTTATTTAATAAATAGATATTATATAACTAACTTATTTAATTCAAGGACTCTTTACACTCTTTTTTCCGATAATTACTTGCTGTTGTAAAAAGAAGTTATTATGAAACTTAGAAAAATATCCGGTTAGAATGCTAATTTGTCTTTTTCACATTTTTAAACTAAAGCAGTTATTTCTTCTAATTATTTTTAAATGTTATACAGAGACTTAAAACCAAACTAATCAAAATAAATCGATTTACCGAAAAAAAATTAACTTAAAACATATTTTTGCTCAGCGGGCCACATTTACATGCTAGCGGGCCACAAAATTTTCTTTCGCGGGCCGCATTCCATTCAAAAAAATAACGTGCTCGCGGGCCGCAGATTTACCCTTCGCGGGCCGCAATTGGCCCGCGGGCCGCAGTTTGCCGACCCCTGCTGTAGGCAAACAACAACTTCAATGACAACGCAAAGTAATATATATAAAATAAAACAAAATAATTGCATTAACGAATTTCTTTTAAAGCAAAAATTTAGTTAAAAACTATAAATTTCTCATAAGTAAATTTAACAAAAATTACGAATTTTTTACAATTTGAAATGACATCTAAGTAAAATTATAAACTCATACAAAATCCAAAATAGTTTTACTTTTATTTTTTTATAATGTAAATATTGCAATAAAGCGATAAAAAAAATTAAAAAAAGTTTACTTAAAACGATATAGACAACTAAGTTTCTACTTTTGTGTTTAATTAAATAATAATTTAAAAACTTAATCAGTTTCAAAATTTGTTAACAATTGAGGTTATTTATTGATATAAACTAACTGCAACATAAAGATAAAAATTGTAAAATGTTCTTTTTTTTCGTGATTGTATCTAAGTTAAAGTGTGTTTAAACTAATTGATTAAATTTTGAAACTTCGTTGTGCTTTTAGAGTACTTTTTTTTTTTTTCCTTTTAATATTAATGTATATATAAGCTTAACTTGAATCCAAAAACAATTATTCTTAAAAAGTATAAACTTCGGTTAGTATAATAAAAACTTTAGAAGTAAATACATTTTAATCTAAGTAAAATAGACTTCTTAAAATAATTTTATTACTTGTTTATATTTAAACATTGTACATTATGTTACTTTACGCCTTTGAAACCGATATAATGAAGTAATAAAAAAAATATATAAAAAATTGTTTAGATATATCGATTTTAACTTTAGTATATTTGTTGTCTAATTTTTCAAACTATCAAACGATACTGTTTAAAGTGTAAATACAATAATTCAGACAGAAGTTGAATAACAAGTTAACTGCACACTGTTTGAGAAAATAAACAAAACCAGTTGAAGGTTTTTACAATCTAGTAAAGTATGTGTCAGTATAGTGTGCAAAACCTATTCTTTTTAAAGTATTATGACTTTCTCAACACGTTAAATCGAGTGCTGTTATTATAAAATGAGAAATTAATGGTAAAAACGAAAGTAAATAAACTTTAAAAACGCTGAACTTTGGGGAGTTTATATCGAAAAAAGGTTTAACAGACTTTCAAAAAAAAAAAATTATTCAAGACTCAATATCCAGGTATAAGAATATAACTACTATAATTACAAACATAAATTTGAATACTAAATTATCAAATTACATATAACAAAAAGAAACCAGCACAAAAATCAAACTCAATTTACTTCAACCTGCGTTACTGTCAGTCAGTGAAGTCAGTATGCAGCTTGAGTTATTTTTAATATTTCAAAAGTAAAGTCAATATAAAAAAAGATCGTACTATGATAGTTTTTAAGATTATCTCTTTCTAGCATTAAAGTGTACAGTACATTGGTGTTTTATTTCAATGACTATCACAATCTAAAGTAGAAAAATAAAAATTTGCTAGGTTTTATTTTATTTTATTTGAATTATTTTTTCACGGTTTTTATCTACTCACATCTCAATAATAATTTATCTAAAACTTAGTTCACAAAGCAAGAGAAAAAAACTAATTTATTAGAATTTACTTAATACTTTTTTTTTAGTTACCTAGTTTAAGTCTTAAAGTAAACGAATTTTAATGAAATGTGAAAATTGTATGTATGCATGTTTAACAAAGAAATATTCTTTTTATAGTTTTATAACTATTAATTTATAGTTATTATTTTCTTAATTGGTTTCCTTAATTAGTTACCAACTTATTTATTATCTTAAGATGCTAACTAGTTCTGGTTTTTTCTCTTGATCTATTTTTGCGCTATATTTTAATTATTTTTTCTATTAACAATTCACTACCCATGACTTCTATATATATTTTTTTTTGATAGATTTTAGTTTTAAGTACTGCCTGCCAGCAAAACTCAGTTTACTTAATCAATTATGTAAAAAGAAATTTATACTTGTATTCCTTCTATTAAATAGAGACATTTAACTGTTTTTCAACAATCAAACTTATAGTAATAATAACTATAAAGTTTTAATATGAAATAGATAGAATAAGTAACAATATGTTGAAAAATGCTGTTTTACTAGCAAGTAACAAAACAAAATAATATTAAAACCTTTGTTTGGGTTTATATGTTTGTACATCACATAAGCTAAAAGTAAACCTTTTAAAAACAAAACTTTTGCAAAGTAAGAGGATTTTTAAGCAACTTGTTTACTCAAATTAGAATTTTGATCAAAAAAATTGTTCCAAATGTTTATAAATAAAAATTTATCTCTAACATTTTTTCAACTCACTGCCTAAAAATGTTCAAGTTACTTTAGAAATTTTCGGTTTATTAAGTTTTCTATTTAAATATATTTAGTTGATAGTTACAATAATTTCTTACAAAAAAGCTAACACAGTGCTTGAGTATCATAAACAAAAAATTAGTATTTAAGATATTTATATAAAGAATATATAACATTTTATAACATTTAGTTTTTAAAACATTTCTAGAAACATGAGCTGTTTAAATAGCAGATACGTCAATGAACTAGAAAGTAAGCTTAAAATTCTATTTTTTGATTAAAAGTGTTTAAAGGACTAATATTTATAGAAAACAGACTGTTACCCTTTTTATTTATTTAAATCTTTATTAATAAAAGGTCTCCAAAATAGTTTGAACAATTTAATATTCTAGTTGTTGCTTGCTATGAAACGCAAATGGTTTTTAGTGCAACTTACCACTGAAATTGATTTATATATATAAAATATAAAATGGTTTAAGTTTTTTTTTTTTCTTGGTTATAGCTATAGTATATTACAACTGCACAAACTTTTAATTATTTATTTAGTTAATTTAGACATTAAGAAAGTTAGGATCAATCTTTTAATAGTAGGTATATTTTCTTTTATTGGACAAACACTCAGAAAACCATAACAAAAGTGATTAAAATTTAGGGTTTTATAAAGTCTTCAATTTTTTTTTGTAGCTTTTTTATAACAATTTATTTTGATAAATTAAGTCAGCAAAAGTTATTTTAATTTTCTAATATTTTTTCAAGTATACATTTTTGATTATCGAGTGGTGAGATAAAAAAAGAAAAGTTAAAAACTACTTTTTAAGTTTTAAACTTTTGTCAAAATTTTTTTTCTAAATTTTAACTAATTTTTTGTGCAATTTTGGTGTCAAAACGCTATGGCATACTTCAACTTTTCACAGAAAATCGAAGCAATTTTTTAATTAATTTAGTAATTAATTTATTTATTTTAAAAAAATGACGTGTGACATTTTATAACAATTTATTTTGATAAATCAATCAAGTCAGCAATAATTATTTTCGAGTTTCTAATATTTTTCCAAGTTTACGTTTTTGATTATCGAATGTCGAGATTATCAAAGAAAAGTTAAAAACTACTTTTTAAGTTTTAAACTTTTTGTCAAAAATTTTTTCTAGATTTTAACTAAATTTTTGTGCAATTTTTGTGTCAAAACGCTATGGCAAACTTCAACTTTTCACAGAAAATCGAAGCAATTTTTTAATATCATTAAACAAATAATTTAGTATTTAAGATTCAAACGAAAAAGTGAAGTGTGACATTTTATAAAATTTACTTTTAAAAATATTTTTCTGAATCAGCTATTACAATTTAGAAACGTAGACGATTAACAAAACATATGCTAGAATATTAATTAACTACTAAAGTAAACGGGGAAGTAGTATTTACAAAAAACAACCTAAAATTTTTAACCTTAATATTTTTTAATAATTTGGAATATTCTTTGAAAAACTATTTATTATTATAATTTGTATAAATATTATTAGGCTAAATTCTCTCAATTGTAGCTTTTTATAAAAAAAAATATATGTTAGCTGAAGTCAATTGCTAGTTTTTAGCACATATTTACTAAAAATGATTTATATTAAACAAGCATAAAACATTAATACATTAAATGTTTTTTTTTACAGTTACTTAAAAATTATAATAAGTTCTGTAGTGTAAGAGTTATACTTGGGTTTCAAAACATTATTTAAAAGTTTTAGTACAATTTTTATTTGTATAATTGTACGATATTACTTAAATTATCATTGTTACTCATTAACATTTTTATTTTTAAAGGAAAACTTAAAACTAAATTAAAAATTTTAAACTCATCAAACCTTTTGCTCAAAAGTTTTTTCTAGATTTTAATTAATGTTTCTGCAAGTTTTGTGTGAAAACTTGATTGCATAAGTTCTCACTGCAGTATCAAGTTACACTCAAGTTACAGTTTTGAAAAACTACATTTTCAAGTCTGTAAATCGACTCTCTATGCAATTAGCAACTTGTAGCTGTATTTTTTTGCGGATAAGAAATCACGTCTCAGTTTCAAAAACTCAAAGTTTTTTTATTGTTTTGACAAAAGATTGTCAAAAAAAGTTTTTATTCAATGTAAATATAGCTTGTTTAATTTTATTGTTTTGGTTAAGTTGTTAAACTGAAGCAGTTTATTTTTTTTTTAATTAGTATATTTTGTTGCATATTATGAAGAGTTTACAGTGTTTTTCAAAGCTTAAGCTTCTATGAAAAAAATGTAAAAATACAAACTTACAGTTAAAACTAAATTGAAATGCAGCGTTGCAAAACAAGTGTTTTGAAAGCCTAGTTTTCATAATGTTCGGTTTTTCGTCCTTGAATATTTTTGGTTAACTTTTAGGGATTTTTGATTTTTTTATTAATTTTGGCAACTATGGTCTTTGGTATACAAACATAACAATTTTTTGTGAGTTAACTAGTAAAATTACTTTATTTATCTTTTCAAAAAAACAGCCATAGACACTAAACAAACTTGCTTTCAAACATATTGCATAAAAAAATATAAAAATAGTTGTCTTTTAACTTACCGAATCAAACAGCTTTATGAAAGAAACAAAAACCAAAGCTCCTAAAATTGCTTTTTTTTCCCATGAAATACATACATAATTCCAGGTAAAATTTATTAAGTTTACACTAGTCAAAACAGTTATCGGAAAGAGTTTGAATTATTAATTCAAAAATGTGTTTCTCAAAACAAACACCTTAGAAGTTATTTACATTACAGGTTTATTTACTACAAAGTTTAAAAGTTTAAAATTTATTACTTCAATACAAAAAGACTTGTTGATAATTTTAGAATGTGATTTGTTAATAGATATTAAGCCCTTAGTAACAGTATAGTTTAACATTTTCAGTACATAATTGAGAATAAAATGGAATTATTTTTTTCAACTTTTCAAGTAACAAAGCGTAATTTTCAAAAAAGTTGATACTTCAACAATATGTGCACTAACCTAAGTTATATATATTGATATATAGTTGATTTACAAAGATTTTTTATTTTCAAAAAGTAAAAAAACAGTTTTTTACAAAATAGAGTAAGCTAACAGTTTTTTTTAATTTTATTTATTTAACAGATGCATTCTTTTTGTTTTTTATTTTTTCAAACTGTTTTACTTTTTCTCAAAACTTTTAAGGAAGTAGACTTGATATTATTATTATGTAGCAGTTTGACGATTAAAAAGTTTAAAAGTTCAAATTTTATGACTTCTACAATAATAAAGCTTCACTGATAATTTACACAGAAAAAACGTCATTAAAGATTAAGCGCTTAGCTTTAATGTAACTTATTCATTTTTGTGTGTTTTACAGAAGAGTTAACATTTTTTTTTGAAATTGTTAGTTTTTGATTATACTCTACAAAAATATTATAGTTGAAAGCTAAACTATAAAAATTTACGTTAAATTGATGTTGAGTTTTATTTTAAAATCTATTTTTATGCACAGAATGAATCAAAATAGTAGTTTAGTGATTGTAATAAACTTATTTTTGTTTTTTATCGGTTTTTGTACATAGATGCTTGGAAAACTATTTTTCTCAAAATAGTAAATCATGAGCTATGTTTTATTAGTTTTTTTAATAAAATAGCATCAAAAATATGGCAAACAAACTCGTAACTTTAAGAAAATTTTATCTGTGACACACATTTTTTTGTTTTTGATAAATTCAACAGGATGTTTATTAAATTTACTTAATTTATTGTCAAAAACACATTTTGAAAGTTGTTGTGGTTTTTAATTAAGTTTATTATTTGTTGAAAGATTTCTATAATAGATAACTGCATTTTTTAGATAAGACTGGAAGTTTAAAAGCTTTAGTCGAAGATAGTTCTCATTAATAAAATGCCTATTATTTTCTTATCAGCTCAGCTAAAGTCGCTGTTATTAAACTTTAAAATTTGATTTTCTCTATATGAAAATAATATTTCGTTCTTAATTTAATAACCTTACTATTTGAGTAGGATTATTCATATTTGCATGTTTTAGGAAGTTTTTTAAGTTTAACTGCTGAAAACTATAGTTTGTATCTGTTAAAACTAAGTACTAATGTTTTAAATTAACTAAATATAACTATAAAGATAAAAATAAAATTTAGAATACAAAAAGTAAGTTTTTTTTATAATGTGTTATTGACAAGGTTTAATCATTTAACTTTATTGTTTGCTTATTTAAACCACATTCTTTTAGCGATCGTTTCCAAAGTTATACTTAAAAAGTTTGTTTTATGTTTAAAACAAAGTTTTGTTAATTATACTAGCTGATTTATATTTTAACTGACTTTTTTTATTCTTCTAAAATATTTGTTTATGGTATTTGATATTTGGTTTAAATTTAAATTTTTAGATAGTTCTTAATTTTATTTTAAATTAAGTTTTAGAGTTTTTTTAGATAGTTCTTAAATCTGTTTAAATTTTGACTGTTACATTAATTTAATACAAAACAAATTTTGAAATTTTCAGTGACGTTGAGTTTTGTTACTTGGCTTAAAAATTCTGATTTTAGATAGTTTTTAATTCCTTTTAGATAAATTTCAAGGTAAAAATATTTCTATATTTTTTTTTTAAAGCTCTTAATTCAGTTAATTATTTTTTTCGACTTATTATATTAATCAAATTCAATTCGTTTTAAAATTAATACTAATTTTAACTATTTATACACACATAAGCTTAAATTTTCGAATATGTAACATTTAGTATTTTGTTAAGATTTTCAAGCATGAATAAGTTTTAAATAACATTATAGATAAGCAAAACTGTTGTTTTCAGTTTACTATTTTATTTTACATGAAGAGGTCGCAATTCTTTGTCACTGAAACCTGGTTGTAAACAAAATATTTAATTTTCACATCGTTGTTTAATGTTTGTTTTCAATACAAAGCGCTTTTTAAGTAGAGTTGAGCAAATATGAGTTTCCAGGGGTAATTGACTTTAAATTTTTAATTCAAATTCACGAAAGCAAGTAAGAGCAATAAATTTAAAAGTTAACCATTTAAATAGCGTACTTACACAACCTTGTTCTCAATATTAAACACCTGTTTAAAAAGGTTAAAACTTTTTACATTAGTGATTTTCACTTAATTTGATAAAAATAGCACAACCAACCAAGTCAATACATAATTAACATACAAAGTAGAAGTTAACTAAGTTTTTTTCAAATTTCGGATTTTAAAAATATTATTTTACTTTTTTATTCAAAATTTAAGAAAATTTAGTTTTAGCTGTAAATAACTTTTAATTAAAAAGCAATTTAAAAACAAAAACATTAAAAAAGAACTCCTTGTAAAATTTTTTTCTTTAATATAAAACTTTAGGAATTTTAGTTTTGGCTAAAAATAGCTTTTGATTAATAATGTTTCTAAAACTAAAACATTGGAAAAAACCTTTTTATTTAAAAAATTAAAAACTAATTTGGGTATATAAAATTTAAGCTAACAGGAGAAAACGATCATTTAAAAGTACACAACTTCATAAAATCTCAAACTACAACTTATATTATATACGTGTGTTTATTTATGATTAAAACAATTTTGATTAAAAAATGCTCAAAATACAAGCAAATAAACAACACAGTTATAAAACACAAAAAAATCTTCAATTTTTAATCAAGCGCGGTTGCCAAGCGGCGTCACGTGATTGTAAATTACGTCACTGCAAATTCGAGAGAGCTTCCTCTCTCGTATTTTGGTGATGGTTTTTTCTGCTTGTTACAGCGGAGTTCTTAGGTGGGCTTTTTGTAAATTGCTTGTTGAAGTTGATTGAGTTTAACTTTGCAGAAAAGTTTTTAAGTTTCGTATGTTTAATTTACATTGTGTTTGGTAAAAATAAGTTTAAGTAGACTATAGTTTATTGTTAAAAAACAAAAAAGTGCTGTTGTTTGTTCTTAGTTTAGATAGTTTTTTTCTCTTAAAAGCTTAGCTGAAACAAAAGTGAAACTTTTACTTTTTTATCTTATAATTTTAAATTGTGTTTTGAGAAAATCAAGATAAGTAGATTAGTTGAGTGTTTTAAAAAAAAATTTTGTTATCCTTTTTTTTGATTTGTTTGAAGTTTCCTTTGCTTTTAATGCTTAGCTTGAACAAAAGGAACTTTTCTTATATGTTTGTATAATCTACGCATAATAAGTTGACCTTCAACATATTTTCCAACTAGGTTTTTAGAAATATTACTTTATTTTCATTGCAATTACAACGCAACACTAATATGCTTGTTGACATTAAGTAAAGTACTTTTATAAAAAAGTTTGAAGATGGAGAAAGTAAGATTTAGTTTTGAACTAATTTTTTACTTGCTTAATCGGAAAAATATGTTCCAAATTTTCGCTCAGACTGTACAGTTTTCTTTATTCATTTTGTTGTTATGTTTAGTTTTAATTTAATAGCTTAGAACAGATTTTTTTTTAATATGCAGTTAAACTTAATAGACACACTAAGAAAAACTAAGTTTTTTTAGTTATACTAAATATAAAATATAAACCAACGTAATTCTACCAAAACTACTAAAACATCCATATGAGGTAAGTATCGTTTTTAAATGTTAATAAAGCTAAGTTTATATAATTTGGTAAATTTAAGTTTGGTAATTAAGCCCACTTTAAAGAGGCTTAATGAATTTTTTTTCTATATTTGTACATAAATTTTACAAATATAACGATTAGGCAATTACAAAACATTTAAGAGTAATCACTTTAGGATGTTAGTTGAATTTTACTATCGTGAAAGGCTAAATAATTTGTCGTAAAAATTACGTTATCGCCACATTTTTTATTTAGCTTTACTTGCAACAACGTTTTCAACTAGTGTAAAAAGAATTCTTTTTTGAAACTTTTAACATATTTTATTTGTAGCTTTAAAAAGTATATAAAAATAATAATAATCTATTTGATAGATTACCATATGATTGTTCTTTAATACGGTTTCTTACAAAAACTTTTATTAAATCTTATTTTTTCCTTAGGGTAACCTTGTAAAATTTTTTATTTAATTTAACGAATAAAAAAATAAAGTCATGAGGATATATTTTAAAAATATGAACAAAACATCATTTAATTTATTTGGAAATACACGGAAAACCATAGGTCCTTAGGGTACAGGTCTAAAAAAAATATTTAGTTTTTTTTTTGCATTTTTTGAAAACAATATCACAAGACATACAGTTTAATATTTTCAAACCTACATAATATTGAATTTATAACAACAAAATAAAGAAAACCATGTGAAAAAATTGTGTAGTAGTTTCAAGTTTGTTCGATTTATCATGTAATTAAATTTACATCGATTGTTTTCGGTGTTTTGTGAGATTTATTTGTTTGAAAGGAAGTCTTCAAATTAAATCGTTTGTAATACACAAGCTGTATTTATTATTTTCTACTTGAGTTTTTGCTGACTTGTTTTTTTATAAATTTGTTTTTTTGTGATAATTGTTGTAATTTAATTAAGGTTTAAAAGTTTGAAAAAAAGTGTTTTAAGTATTTTGTACTAATGCATTTTTTTTAAACATTAATTAAAATGTTTAATAGCATAACTTTTATATTGTTATAGATTCTAAACAATTTATAACACTATATTTTTTACGTGTATTTAGACTTCTGCTGTTTAACTTATTAAGTTATTTTAGTTTTCATCAATAACAACAAACTATTTAAACACTTTACTTTTTTTTAAACATGAGTTACAATACAACACAACCGAGTTGTCTTATTAATACTGTAACTAATCTTTTGGGAAAAAATTTAAAGTACTCAAAACGTTTTCATTTAGTATTAAAAATTTTAAACGTTCAAAACTTTTAAATAACTTCCACCAAAGAAAAAATAAAAACAACTTTATTGTTAAGGTCATACGATTAAAAGTCAATTACTCCAAAAAACGACAATAATTATTTTGTTTTCGAAATTTTGACTAATTTCAAAACAAATCAAAAACGGTTTCTTGTGACCAATAAAACTATGATAAATATTTTTTTTTTTTTCAAAAACCAATTGGCCTAATTACCCTTAAAATCATGTGAAAATGAACAATACAAAATTATCAAACCACATAACAAGTTGTAAACAACTAGCTTTGTAAACAATAAATCAACCAGTGTACTTTTTGGTAAACCAAACAAATTATCCTTAAACAAACAAATTAGCATAACTTTTTAGAAAAAAGGTAATTCGAGTTTGAAGCCGAGCTAAAATAAATTGAGCGAAAAAATTGATGCTTAGCAACGAGTTGACCTTCCACGTAGCAACAAGCAACTTTATGAATATTGCATTTTTGTCATGGATTTTTCAAAAGGGCTTGTTTACATGAGAGAAAAAAATTTAAAGTTGTTTCATAGAAGCTTATTTGTGTTTTCAATCATTTTTGGTTGAGTTGTTTCTTTATTTTAATTAAAGCTTGTTTTAAATTTTTTCTCGAGCGATAAGTGGTTTATTTATTTAATTTTGATAGTTGAGATAGTTTAAGTAATGCTTAATTGTTATAAAAAGTATTGTTTTTAAAGCTTTAAAAGTGTTTATTATTTATCTACGACTACCATTTAATAACTTTACATAACTGTTGTGATTTATTTTTACAACTTTTTCATATTCATAAAGTTTAATCTATTTCAATAATTAATTAAGTGTTTATAAATTAGAAAGTTTAAGAAATAACTAGTAAAAAAATATTCAGTAATAAAAGCAAAACAGTGTATGCCAAAAAATGTTGTTAAGATGATGTAACTTTTAAAGTTGTTTTGGAAAAGTTTCAAACTATTTACGTACATAAAAATTTAATAAAGTAGCATAAAAAGTTTAAGTTATGTAGCAACGAAAAACAATGTGAAAAAAGTTAAAATTATTTTTGTATGTTAAAGTTTATTAAAGCACTTATCTGTCAATAAACGTAGACCAGTTTATTTTGTTTAATACTTTTGTGCTAACTAATCAAAACAAACTTATAAAGTTTAAATGTTTGCCAAACACATATTTGCCAAGCTTGTTGAAGCATTATTTAAATTTTTACTTTATCAGTATAAATATCGAGTATTGAGCAAACAGACATTAGAGGACTTGTAGAATTTCATTGTTTACAATTAGTCAAAGCTGTCAGGTTTTAGTAAGATAAAAAAAATGTGCAAACTAAGCTAAAAATATTAACAGCTGCAGTCAGCATTTTTGCAAGTTGATAAAATAGTTTAAATATTTGACAAAGTGTTCACAATCTTAATATTAAGTTTTTGTAAACCTTTTATTGTTAGATTTAAAACTGTTTTTTTAAATTACACTCAGATGTTTTAAGTTAATTATTTTAATTTCTAGTGTTTTAAATATCAAATAAGTTGTTTACGTGTCAGATTAATCGTTTGCAATATACAAGTCTCATTTTATGTATTTCAAATTGTCTAAGTTTTTTATTTGTAGCATTAGAATAAGATTATTTTTAAAGTTTTAAACTTCTTATAAATATAAAACTAGCTTTTATATTGGACTAAAAATTTTTGATACTTTATAAAGTTCTGCGCTATACTTAAAGCAAAAAACAAATAATCTCAATTGTTATAGCTGAATTTTCATTCCATCGTGTGAACTTTTAAAATTGCATTACACTTTAAATGAAGTTATTAAAAAGTTCACAGAGATAAAGTTGTTGAAATTTATGCAGTTAATTTTCATTGTTTGTTTTAGGTACAAAAGTTTTAAGAAGAATAAAATATTACAGCTGGAATTATTTTCTGCTTGTTGAAAAGGTTAATTGCCAACTTTGATAAGTGTCGTTTTCTTCTGGTTATATGTAAAAAATACTTTTTTTGCCTGTAGCTGAAATTGGTAAACTTTAATCATTTTTTTGTGGTCAGCTTAAATTTCCCTTGCTTGTTTTTTAGGAGCTATAAATAAGATAACAAAAAATTAAGTTCAAAAATTTTTTATATAGCCGCTCAAAAGGTCAATTGCTTCCTCCAAAATACTGTAACTTTTATGTTTACATGCAAAACTTTTGTTTTGCATTCAACAGTTTTTTGCTAAATTTAAAGAAATAAAGATTAACTTGTGGTTGTGTTTAAACAGCTTTGCTAGTTTTTTTATGTCAAGCTATGAAGCTATTATTAATAAAAATAATTAAGCAGAAATTATGGTTAATAGAAGAGTTTGATTAATTAGTTTAAAAAAAACATAAATTATACAAACAGCAAAAGTCTACAACAATATTTTTTTCTGTAAAAGCTTCGTTTTGTTTTAGCTCATAAATACTGAAAAACAAAATGTTTTTGTTGTTTGAAGCTGTATTGGGGATTTTAATAGCCTATTAGCATTGTAGTTTGCCAAATAAAAATACTTTATGTATTTTTTCAGCTTTTTTGTTGAGATTTAAATAAACTACAAATGTAAAATTTGTCTAAGTTGTATTTTTACAAAAAGGTAATTCGTTTATTGTAAATTTTACTATTTTTTTAATCTGGATAGAAGCTTTGTTTTATTTAATCTATTATACTTTCAAAAGCTTTAAAAAATGAGAATTTTCTTTTTGTTTAGTATTTAGTTTTGTATAAACCGATTTTAGCTTTTATACTCAACTTAAACAAAAGCCAAAACTTTTTGTTTAGTTTCAATAAACTTTATAAAGTAGCATATACCTTGTAACCGGATATTTTAAGTTACATAACTTCCTTTTTACAATGCGATATAACTAACACTAGTCATACTTTTTATATTCTTTGAGCAGATTATTTGATTTAAAATATAACTAACACTAATCATTTTTATATAATGCAAGCAGTCTAGTTGGTTGAAAAATATAACAAACACTGTTCAATTTTATATAATGTAGACAGATTAGTTGCTTGAAAAATATAACTAACGTTATTCACTTTCATACAATGACATAAGATTAGTTTCTTGAAAATATAAGAAACACAAGTCACTTTTATATAATGCAAAAAGATTAGTTTGTTGAAAATATAACAAACACTATTCACTTTCATATAATCCATAGAATAGTTGGTTGAAAAATATACAACGCACATAACGTTACACTTTGTTCATTATGTAAACAGTTAATGTTAATTTGTGTCAAAAGTTTAATAAAAAATTTGTTCCACAAATTTTAGTTAGATTTGTTTCACTCATTGTTTCAATAAAAAGCTTTTTTTATTTGATGCAGACATTAGTTGAAATTAGTTTCAAAATTAGTTTATATAGCTTACTGCTAGTGAAGCTTGTTTTGAAAATTTTAGTTTGTTTAAACTTTGTAATGCTATATATTTTGATATTAAAGATATTCAGTTAAGTCAAAATCATGAAAGTAGGCAAAGTTTTTTTTTGTAGATTAGTTTTAGTTTTTTTATTTGGTTTCGCTCAGTTTAGTTACTTCAATATGCAGTTTTCTGTGCCATGCTAAATGTGAATAGCTTTTTTATTGACTTTATAAAGATGTGAATAAATTTAATTTGACTTCGGTTGATTGAATGTAACAAAAACAACATTGAGTTAATTTAAAATTAAAAAACTTTATTAAAAATTTTTGTATGTTCTTTAATAAAATTTAAATAGTTTTTAGATTTCGTTTCATAAGCTAGCTATACTCACTATTTATTTAGTAGCTTAGAATTCTATAAAATTATAAGTAGTTAAAAGATTATAAGTTTTTTAGATAAATATAAAACAACTGCAGATATACACCAAAGTATATGTCAACATAATTATTAACAAAAAAGCCAATAATACCACCACAAATTGAATTAGTTTCAGAACTATTAAATAAGAAGCATGAATTTTGGAAATTTGTTTCTATTTTTCGTCTTGGTTATTGCCACATCATCACTTGCGAATTCGTCTGAACTGCCCAAGATAAAAAGAGGTTGGTTTTGTATTTGGAAAAATTTACGCTTGTTTTCAAAACTACATATATTTTTGTACACTTTTTATTAGTTCTTCACAAAATATTTTTGTTAGTTTTGAAAAAATGCATTTTTCAAACGCTTTAGTTAGTTTACATTTCATTTAAACTTTATAAACCATCACATTTTTTCAAGTTTTATTTTTGTTAAAAGCTTGTTACAAGCATACTTCTTAGGGAATTCCCCTATTAAGTCTTTTTTTTATGCCGCACATCGCAAAAATTTATACTTCAACTTTTGTAAACAACTGTGCGAAGAATTAAAGAATCTGTAGTAGTGGGTCGAATCAAAGCAGTAGTCCAATAGGGATTTTTCCATGCCTGGCTTACTATATCAAACCTGATCTTTTTAAACTCAAAAACATTTATAGTTACTAAAATTAATTTTCAGGGTGCACAACGAATTATGACAGGACAAAGCTGACAAACACTCCATGCACTCCTTTCGTTTATAGAGGAACAGAATACAAAGACGGGTGTGCGGAATATGGTGAATTTACAATTATTTTTTTATTAGCTAAAAGATTAATAATTAAATAAATATATATACACTAATATTTTTTTTTAATTTTTGGTGAATAGTGCTCGGCAGGCTAAATTAGAGCTAAACATTTATTTAATTACATAATAAACAACAGTTTTATACAGCTTTATATATATATATAAATCCTGTCCCAATGCATGTTTTGGTTTTCTTAGGCTTTTTAAACTTTCATATGTATGAATAGAACCCTTTTATTACAAAACTTTTGATTTATTTAACCCTCAGCTAGTTTTATTAATATATCTCGTTCATTAGTTGACGTCATAACTAATCAGGAAGTTATCTTTGGTGCGTGGTGGAAGGGAGGACCGCCTGGTCGTACTGCGGGCCCTGTTTGGATGACGTCATCACTGCTGAGCCCGTTGCCAAGGAAGCGAGTGACGACGTTGCCAAGCAACCTGAATTTGACGCGGAATTTGATTACCATAACTGAACTGAGGCTGGAAAATTTTTTAAACACTCAAAAAGTCATGATTTTATGTTTGACCATCCATCATTATAAATTTTATACATTTTTTCCTTCTTGTTGTGATTTTTATGTGTAAATGTCTGGAAATTTCTCGAGTTCAAAATATGTTTAAAAAATAAGTTTAATTTAGATCTTTATTTATTTAGTATAACAAGTCAATTAAAGTTAACTAAAGTCATCTAAAATAATCGAAATTAAAACAATCTTTTGTAATAAACAAAAAAAGTTAAAATAAAATTTTACTAAAGTAAATGTCATTTAATTTTTTTTGTCATTTCACGCTGAACTTTAGATGAGCTTTAAATAAGTCTCTTATATAAGCTTACTTTGTTAGTAACTTCCAGAAACTTTTGAGACTGTAGTATAACTAAACTGAAAATAATAAAAGCTTTAACTTAAAATTTAAGCAAGCGCTGATGTACTTATTTCATATACCCTCATTTATGTATTCATACTTCATAACATTTTTTTAAATCATTGTATATGTTCCAATCATATCACGACAACCTTCAAATATGTTTTTCAGAACTTTTAAATTATAAACATGAATTTTGGAAGTTTGTTTTTATTTTTCGTCTTGTTGGTTGCCACAGTATCAGTTGCTAGTTCTTCTGATTTGCCTAAGATAAAAAGAGGTTTGTTAAACTGTCTTTACACCTATTTAATTTATGTTTCCATTTGATATTTATTGTTAATTTATAACTTTCTACAATTTATAAATACTTTACTTCGCTTATTTTCAGTTATTGTTTTACAAAAATTAATAATACACCACATAATTACTAAATTTACTTTGATTTTAAGTTTTTTTGGTTCAAGAACCACAGAAAATTTAACTTCTTTTAAAACTATTTATGACATCATAAGTAAAATAAATAAAATAGTTTCAGCAGTAAACTAAATCTACACAAACTTAAAATTTAGTGACAAACCTATTGAGTTAAGGGTTAGTATAAAGAAGAAATATTAAAAGTATAAAAACTGAAAAATAACAACTACTTGAATATGTTTTTGATTCAATGGCAAAAAATTTAAAACATTGTTTTTACGAAAAAGTATTAATGTAAACCTAATACTTAAGTTTAGGTTACATTTTTATAATCATGAAATGATGTCCCCAATTCAACGATGTATGTAAATCTAGCTCATTTTATAATTGCAAACTAAAAATAACTTTTTTAAGTAAACGTCCTTTTACAACTTAATTATTTATTTAAATTTTCGCTCACTTACAAGTATTTGCTCCTTAACAGCCAAATATAGCCCTCGGTGGGCCATACCGCTATTTATTAGAAACCCTGACCCAAACTAATTCTCAGAATTGACAAGTTTTAATACCAACTATTTTAAGACAACTTTAGACCAGCCGAGATCGATCTCCGTTACCCAGTCACAAGTTTGAAATCTGGGTATTTCCCTATACAGAGATGTTTTAACAGGTCCCTTCATACCACAAAAACGAATTAGACATTCCGAAAAACTATGCTCTTTTGATAACTGCAGGTCGTACATTCACAGGAAGTTTATGAGCTGTTGATCAACTAACAAAGCGCCTGACCTTTAGATTATAAAAATTGAAGAAAAAATACTGCTGGGATTCCCCTAAACCAATACATTTTTCAGGCTGCACGTCCAACAGGGCAAGAACGGAGCTGAGCAACACCCCGTGCACGCCTTTCAAGTACGCTGGTGTAGAATACAACGACGGATGCGATGATTATGATGGTAAGTAAACGACTGCTTGTAAGTATATATTAACTAGTATAAATAGGTTTTATTTATTTTATTATCCTGTACCAATTAATGCTTATTTTTAAGACCCGGGAAAGGGATGGCATCGATTGGAAGAAGGCTAAATATTTTTGAAATAATTAAAACACTTATTACGGTACTTATTTATAATATTAACTACATATATATATTCAATTTTACGTCTTTTTTTTTGTTTTTTTGTATAAATTTTGCATCTCTGTTTACCAAACCGCTTTTTATTTTAAATTGAACCAGCTGAAAATTAAAGGCAATCTTTGTTGTCTCTATGAAACATATGTTCTGGAATTTTTAAAATCGCATTTTCCTAATAAATTATTTAAAAACCCTTCAAGTAGGCTCTGTAGAAAGTGATTAAGCTTAAAAAATCACCTTATTTTCTATATATATATATATATGTACTGATTAACAATAATAAATTCAGGTAACTTCCTGTGGTGCAGTACCGGAAGTTCTTGGACTTACTGCGGCCCCTGTTTGGATGACGTTGCTAAGGAAACTAGTGACCCTGTTACCAAGGGAACGAATGATGACGTCACTGATCGACCTGAAGTTGAAGCAGATTTCGACTCTGAGTTCGATTATCAACACTGAACTGCTGTTGCTGAAAAACATTTCTTCTGTTTCTTATTAACACTTATAAAAATCATGATTTTGTGTTTCATTATTCATTTTTACAGCCTTTAGACTTAATCTAAACATTTTTTTAGTCAATTTAATGTCACTTTTCATTTGTTTGATTTTGTGTAGGTCTCTTTTTTTCAAACTTTTGAAAACTTTTTAAATTTATACTTTTGAGATTTTTTTGTACTTAATACAAAGTTTTTTCGGAAACAAAATTTGTCAAAGTTAAAATATCGTAAAATATAAAGTTTGAGAAATAAGACTAGACTCTGATAGAAATTGTAACGATGCTTTGGATACTTTACTAAAGACAATGTCAATTTTATTCTTTTCACATGCCACACTGATTTAGCTAAAGTTGAAAAAGTTTTTTTATGAACCTTGCCTTGTTTGTAATAATTTTTTATTTTCTAAAGTCTGAGACTGTAATGTAAGTAATCCAACTGCAAAAAATAAGGTTTTAATTTAAAACTTCAACAACAGATTATAGTTTTTTTCGTAAAAAATCATACTTGATTGTATTTCAACAAAATCATTTCAAAACACACAATCATATCACCACAACCTTGAAATATGTTTTTTCAGAACTTTTAAATTAGAAATATGAATTTTGGAAGTTTGTTTTTATTTTTCATTTTGTTGGTTGCCACATTATCAGTTGCCAGTTCGTCTGATTTGCCCAAAATAAAAAGAGGTTAGTTTTGTTGTTTTGAAACTTACATTTTAAATACAAGCATATACTGTATTATATTTAGTCGTTGTATTTGTTTTTTACTTATATAAGTTTATATTAGTAATGCTTTTTATTTGTTGAGAATTAAAAGATTCTTTTTTGTGAAGTTTTACTGAAAAAAACTAAACTTATTTGGTAGTTTTTTGTCAGATAATGTTTTAGCATCCATAGTGACTAAAACTAAATGTGACAAGCAACTTTTGTTATAAAAACATTTTGTGATTAAACTACCACAATAAAGACTAGTTCCTTTGAAAAATCTTTATGACGTCATGAAAATCTTAAACGGCAACAAAGCAAAGAATAAATCAGTTAGCTTTAAGAAACAGTAAACACAGAAAGTATAACTTACTGACGTATTCAATTTATATAATTTACCTGAATGTTAATAAAAAAGCTGAATAATTTAAATTTTTAAAGTTAGTTACATTTTCAAGTACAATTGACGTACAAAAAGTTTCTAGTACAACCTATTTAAGGGTAGTTACCTAAACCGGGGTTTTATAAAATGGAGGATGCCAGTAAGGGGTGAAAGTTTAAATGCAATCTAATAATGGAAACAATTATTTTTTAAACTTATGCCAAGGGGATGATTTCGTGGATTAATTTGGGAAGCGGTGACCTAAACTAAATATCAAACTTATTTAAAGAATTCTACTTGTCAAAAATAGAAAACCTCAACTAAGACCAAAAATATCAATAATTTTTTTTTGTTCAGACAAATTACTTAAGCCTTTATTAGACTAACTCTATTCAAAAAAATAATCTTAGAATAGCATTGTGTTTCACGATGAAAACAAACTTTTTCTAGCTCTCATCAATATTTTTGTTTTAAATCATCTTCTCATCTTTACTTGTCCACAAAATTTTTCCAATACTTTCATTCCAGGGAATTTCCCTAAACCGATAATTTTTCAGGCTGCGTGTCCAACAACATGGCAAGGACGGAGCTGACCAACACCCCATGCACTCCTTTCGAGTATGCTGGTGAAGAATACAACGATGGATGCGATAATTATAAAGGTAAATAACTTGTAAATACTTGTGTATATTTACTTATTATTAGGAACTGTTTTTTTTTTTTTATTGAAAAATGACAAAGCTTTATGTACAACCTGCAATATTTATTTCATAAAAACCCAACTACTCTTCGAATTACCTACAACTGTTTAATGCAAATCCTTCAGAGCTAGAATGTATTCAATAAAAAAAATATATATAAATATCCAATATTTTGTGCCATTTAACGTTTTTATTTTTCCAGATTTTTATGATTTAAACATAACTGAAACAATTAATACGGCGAAGATTCAGTTTTATTGTTTTCATAGTTTTGTATTATCATCAATAAATTCAGGTGAATACCTGTGGTGCAGTACTGGAAGATCTTGGAATTACTGCGGGCCCTGTTTGGATGACCTTGCCAAGGAAAACGCGACGACCCCGGTTGCCAAAGAAAGTACTGAGGTTGCCAAGGACAATGAGGGGGCTGATGAAAAGGAGACTGAAACTACGGAGGTTTTTTTAATAAAACTAATTTTTTTTTGGTTTTGGAAGTTATTTTTTGCTGTTTTCTTTAAATTAATTCATTTTATAAATCTATTTGCACAAACCTTTTTAAGCTTACATTTTAAAAAACTATTGGATTAATAAGTTTTTACACGTGTATACCACATCTAGTGTTTTGCAACTAAAGATTCTTCGTGTAGAGCTTTTTAGGGATTCAACATAGTTCAGGTTTTATCAAAGTGGGTGATTAATAGCTAAAGTAAGCGAAAAAGTAAAACGTTAATAAACTGGTTTGGACCGACTACTTTTAGTTTTTGCTTGGAGGGAGGCTATGACAATGAGTTCAAGAAAGCTTGACCTATAATGTTTATTGCATTTTAAGCTTCTTTTATTTGTACTTTTAACGCTAGATTAAAAAAAAAGTTTCAGTTGATCTGTTACAAGTATTAAGACGTTTGCAAGTATACAAAACTGTACCTTAAGCTTTAATCGATGTTCACTTATGTTTGTAACTGTAAACAACTTAAAAATTTAGCAGGACACACTCCCTAAAAACACCGCAACTGAACCGATCCCGGCTGCAACAACAACTGAAAAAACTGACGAGATCTCAGAGACAACCGAAGACAAACCGGATGAAGTTGCAAACAGCGTGGAGCCGGCTCACGACGATAAACCAGAAGACGTAGCAGAAAATGAAGACAAGGTCAGCGAAGAAGCTGGAAAC
Source organism: Thalia democratica (assembly GCF_965202585.1). NCBI lineage: Eukaryota > Metazoa > Chordata > Thaliacea > Salpida > Salpidae > Thalia > Thalia democratica. The sequence goes on from NC_139166.1 coordinate 5,544,759, forward strand.
GACAAAACCACAGAAGTGGCAACCGCAGAAGCTGCAACCGAACAACCGAAAGCAACCATTGAAAATAAGGAAGCAAAAACGGCGGAAAACCCCAAAATTGAAACTACTGAGCCTGCTAAACAATCAGCAACAGAAAAAGATAAAACCAAAAAAGAAACAAAACAAGACCCTGGTATCGTCGAGACCCCGGCAAAGGAAACAAAAGTTGAGACCCCGGAAGAACCAGAAGTCACCGCTCAAACCCCTGGAGAAGCTACAACTGAACCCAAAAAAGCCCCCCAAAACCCTCCTGTCACCACGGCGACCAGCGACTGCGACGACGAGGACGACTGCGTGGAGGTAACCGCGAGCGGAGCAGGACAACCGGAGGAGACAGAAAGGGCAACAACAGACACGCCGGTGGTTGCAACTGAAGAAGGTGTAACTGAAGAAGAGGCGACCAAAGAGACAAAAGTGACGGACAACACCAACGATGATAAGGCGGATGAAGGAAAGGAAGTAGTTGAAGTTGAAGAAGGTTTGTTTTTATCAATTTTTAAACTTGATTTTTTTATTTGATTTAATTTAACTTTGTTTATTGTACTATGCTGATGCTGAAACATTTACTATATGTTTATTTGTTTTACTTCGAGCTTTAATACAGCTTAAGTAGCAATAACTAAAAAGTATTTGACAAGACACAAAAGAGAAAATAAACTAAAAAAAACATAAACAACAATTTAGCCTTATACAAAAGCAGCAATCACTATAGCAACTTAAAGTTAATGTTTTTTAAACTTAGTGACACTTACATTTTAAACAAATAAAAACAAAATATAAGTTTTTAAAAAGATACAAAATGGAAAAAAAAAGTTAAACAAGATACAACAATAAACAAACAAGTATTTAGTTTATGCATAAAATAGTTATCTGTTGCAACTTTTTGCATCACGACAAGCAACTTTCTTTTAAACATTTTTCTGGAATTTTTTAAGGTTTTAAAAGTTTATAATCTCAACACTCTGTGCCAATTGATGTACTTATTTATTTAGATATTTAAAATCTGTAAAAATGCACCAATTTTTAAAAGGCTAAATACTTTTTGCAAGACTTTTGTTCATCTAGCTACTACAAGATTTTACAATACTTGTAACTTTGAGACAGCTTTGTTAACATGTTTAAATTTAAAACATGTCTTTAATACCATGAGCCAGTTTAAGCACTTATTTTTTTATGTTTTACAAATCTGATGAGTTAAGAGCATCCATTAACAGAAGGCAGAATATTTTCTAATAAATCTCAAAAAACTTTCTGTAAAACTTTAATTTATCTACATGCAACTTTTTTCAAGACTCAGAGCTTCATGACAGCAACTTATCAAACAAACTTCAAACGATTCAAAAGTTTAAAATAGGTTATAAACAATAAACGAACAAGTATTGAAATTATGGACAGAACATTATAACTAAAAGACACTTTTAGCAATACTTCGATTTATCTATCTGCAACTTTTCTGCATGACTTAAACCTTCATGACAGTAATTTCCTTTTGCTTCTTTGTTCTTTTGAGTGAGTCAGCTTTTTTGTATTGAAAAAAAACTGAGTAGGCAGATGTCGAACTTTGTAGTTTAAATAAACCTTATACATATTTTAGTTTTAATTAGTTTTAGTTTAGTAACCAAACAGTATGCTTTTTAAATTTTAATATTTTAGTTGTTCTGTTTTATCTTTTGTCTTGAATCAAACAACGTGTACTCAAAAAAAAAATTAATTAAACTTATGTTATACTTTAGCAATATAGATTAAACCGCATAAAAAGCGTTAAAAAATATTGCTTTAAGGAACTGGTGTACGATAAACCTTTGTCGGTTATCGAGTCGTACACCACATGGACACAGTTTAACGTCTTGTTAATGCGTTTTAAAGTAGCTATTGCTCAAACAGAGCTTTTCCATTACTAGTTACTATTTATGTAATTAATATATAGTTATTTGTCTTAATTAAAAAATATTGCTAAGTATACTAAAATGTAAAGAGCTTATTTAAATAGAGGTGTGCTAATTAAATATTTTATTTACGACCCGGTTTCGGTGACAAAAAAATTGCGACCTTTTCAAGGCAGTTTAATATTTTATTCTACTTAAAAGGTCGCAGCTTTTATGTCACCGAAACTGGGTCGTTAATAAAATATTCATTTAGCACACCTATATTTAATGAGTGTATAAAATTTAGATTGCTTTTAAATAGTTTTAAGTACGAAGATTATTAAACTATTTATATGTTTTTATAAAAATAAACAAATTTCACAAATAGTAGAACTATTTACTTAGTTTTATAACAACTATACTGACTGCTTAGATTGAAACTTTTTTGTTTTTTAATCTAACTTCGTGCATAACTTAATTAGTACTGTTGTGAAAACAAGTTAAATCTAAAAAATATTTGTGAGCTTGACTTGAAGTTCAAAAACCACAGTTAAACAGCTTAAGTTTAATTACACACATGTTCTATGATAATTTAAGAACTTGCCTTCTTACCAAAATATGAGTTTTTACTAAAATACCTTGCCATGAGTTTTTACTTGTAGTATACTATAAACTTATAGTTGTGTACAAAAGTTTAACCTGTTATTTTTATTTGTTGTTTTTACTGTTTTGCAGAAGATCCAACAATTGTAGAAGGCGAAAATAAAGGAAACAAAAAGGATGGTCAAGGTAAGTATTAAGTTTTTACTTGGTGAAGTTAGTAATTTAATGTATTGTTTATTAAAATTACTTAAAATATTTTAATTTTTATTTAATATTAGGTTATAGAATTATTTGTTAATTTTAAAACATACAACTTTAGTCATTTTTATTACTATTTTTCAAGGTTTTAGCAACGTATTCAAAGTTATCATCATTGTTTTGTGCAACATCTTTTATTATAACACTTTTATTTTTCAAGGAGTAATCAAAGTGCTTAAAATAATCATTGATGCTCGTTTTTATCTTATATTAAGTTTAATAAACATGTTTAAATATATGTTACTTTTTCAAGGAATAAGCAATTTCTAAACGATTACCTATGTTTTATGTCTTATAACATAAACTTTAAATTATTTTTCAAAGTGTCAGCAATGTGTTTAAGATAACCATCATTGTTTGCTTATATTTTATATTATATATTAAATAAAGCTATTTCATTTTTAGGTGTCAGCAACGTGTTCAAAATAACCATCATTATTTGCGTCGTCTTCCTGCTGACTGGAGTCGTCATCACCGGAATCATCGTCAAAAAGAGGTAATTGTGACGTCATACTTTATTTGTTATGTCATATAACAGTTAAGATTTCTTTTAAGTAAGAAACCATAGTGTTGGTCAGTGGCGTCGCGTGGTATTTTTTTAGGTGGTGCAGAATTTAAAAAAAAATCCCTAACTTTAAAACTCTTTTTTTATCTTAAATAAAGACTTTTTTCTAGAACAATTACATTAAATTGCTAATGTAACTTGGGAAATTTTGTTAAAAAATAAAACATTTATTTCTTCAAAAAAAAAATTATTTAAGAAAACAACTTAAAAAAAAAGTAAATACTTTGAAAATTAAAGCAAATATAAGAATATTAAAAATAAATTAATTAATTTAAAAGACTCAAAAAATTTTAGCTTACTTATGAGTATTGATTTTTAAGAAGGCTTTAAAGTTAAAACTAACAGTAGAAAGAATTTAGACAAAACAAATTGTTATTATAATGAAAATACAGCAACTTTAATAGTTTTTTTTTATTTTGCCTCAACTTTATTTAAAAAATATTTGATTAAACATCATACTAAGAATGGTTATTTCATTAATATTTAACTTAACAAAAAAATAAATGTCTTATCAGACTTGGCAAGGAAATTAAAAAGTCTACAAACAAAAAAAAATTTCTTCACTACAAAAAAAGAAACACTTTCTTCACAATTTGATCTTATTTTATGTAGTTTTTACAAAGCTACAAGATGCTTTTTACAGATTTTAAAAATTCAATATACTTTTTTAGATATAGCTGGTCAAAGGCAATAAAAGGTTCCTTATGGGAGGCACAAACTAAATCAGCGCTTAAAAAAAGTGTTTTACCCCCCCCTCTTTTATGCCCTTAACATCTACTTTAGAATTATTTGTTAGAAATTATTTTATAAAGTTTTAATTTTACTACAACTCATCTTTTAAAAAAATATAAAAAATTCATATTAACTTTTGAGATATGGTAACTCACAGTCAGAGGTACAAAAGAATCCTTATTAATATAATATAAACTCAAACAACAAATAAATCAAATCACTAAAACCATATTTTTTTTTTATAAGTTTGTCTCAAAATCTTTAGATGTTTCTTTTATAAAAAAAACAAATTGCTGAAATAGATATTTGAAACACTAAGAAAAAAAAGTTTTTTTTTGTATATATAAAAATATATATTGATACTTAAAAATTTAAATTTCTTTTTAACAAAAGTAAACAAATTTTATAAAACTTAGGATGAAAAAGTTTGATAAAAATTGCTTTAAGAATGATGGAGAATATAGGTTTTTAGTAAAATTGTATTCTTTTGCTGTTTTGATTTGCTCCTTGTATAATAAATCATTGTACTCTCTGGCTTTGACCGGTTGTAACTAAAAGTTTAATTGGAAATTTCAAGTTTATTAAAGAGTAACTATTAGCTTTTTGAAAAAGTTAAAATAACAACAACATGTAAGAAAGTGCCTATAAACCTTCCCCCCCCCTTACCCCTCACTATTTTGCACTTTTTTTTTACAAACATTAAGATTTTTATTAACTTTTTTTCTAATTTTAATGTCTTTTTTTGGAGGTTTAAAATTCAAAAGTTTTTAAAGGTATCTTTTCTTTATTTAATTTTAATATGTTTTTCATTTTGATGACAGTATTTTTCTCAGGAGCTCAACTTTTAAAGTTTAGTTGGTGAGGCTTTTGAATTTTTAAAGAATTTTAAAGATAATTTTTAAACAAGTAACCCTTATAGCAGTAAAAAATTGGTTAGTTAGTTTTCATGTGGCCATAGGGGTAAAACACTTATTTTTTAATTTTAAATAAGCTTGTTATTTTCAGAGTAAAAACTAAAACTGCTTTAGTCAGCCTTCATATTTTTATAATTTGGTCTGTTTTAATTTATCTTGGGTCATCTTGAGTTTTTAACATTTCTAAGGTATCCTGATTATGAGGCAAGGCAACCATGTTTCAACAATTTTATCTAAAACTTTTGCTTTGTTTATGAAAAAATTAAACCAAAAGTCATATAAAGTAGACTAAATTTTCCTAAAATGTTAAACTACTCTAAGTTTCTAAGTTAAGGCTATTTACTTTATTTAAATATGTGACTGTTTCAATAATACTAATTTTCATTTAATATAAATCTAAATTATTTTTCTGTAAGAGTGAACTAGAAGTTTATATTAAACTTTTTTTTTTTCAGAACTTAAATTTTACATTTAAAAATAATTTAATTAAATATTTTATTAATTTTATGATAACAATAATCAGTTATAATTAAGTTTATGTATGCAAATTAAAATAAAAAGTCGAATTTCTTAGACTTTAGTGATTTAAGGTTCTTATCTTTTTTTTCTTTAAATATTTCATTCATGACAAGTTTTGTTCTTTTATTGTCCAGTTTTAATAGAAGTGATCTGTTAAATTTAAAAAATCATGTGGGTACATAAACTCAAGTTTAATCCTTTGCAGTAGCTTAGCTTTGTTTTTATTTCATGTTTACAATAGCTTGTAGATGATACTTAAGCATGTCCTGTTTTAGGGAATTTTAAATTTAGTTTACTTACCGCAAGATATTGATTTTGCGGTAATTCTTGAAGAAATTTTGCTTTTTTGAGTTCATTTGCGGCAGTCAGCTAAGAGTTTGCGGCAGTGAAGTGGGCAAAATGGTCGTTTTCAAAATTGAAGTTTTTAAAGAGATTTCGTTCTAAAAAATAACGAAAACGCTACAGATACTTTTTTTTTTACAAAATTTCAAGGTGGTGCAGTTGCGGCAGTGCAACACCCCACGCGACGCCCCTGGTGTTGGTAGTCTGAATACATTTGTGAGGAGTTTGTGATGTTTTAAGGAGAGGCTTCTACGTCATTTTTCGTGACAATAGACTTCGTTTAAGTTAAATTTTTATTATGAACTAATTTTAAAAAGTTTTCTCACTAAAACTATTTGACGTCATATCTTGTAATAGGAATTGTTTTTCGCATACAAGGTTTCAGTGATTATATTTGGCTTAAAAAACGTTGGAAAAATTAAACACAACATGGTTGAATAAAATATTTTGTAACTATTATGAAATTATTACTAGTATGCTCTGGGATCAGTTTTTCATCTAGGTTTTATTTTCAAATGCAATAATACTGTCAACATGAGGATTTTTATGTCATGAATAAAATTTAGTGTGATTTAAAAAGATCATAGATGTTTTAAACGAAAAATGTACAATCTCGTAATTTATTTTGATCAACGGATTATCAAATAAAGTTTTAAATTATTTTGGAACAGTCTTGTAAAATTTATAGAAAAAAAAAAGTTTTACTTCATTAGCTTACAAATTACATTTTAAAAGTTTATAGGAGAAAGCAGTTTAAAAGTTTTATAAACAAAACAACTGTGTTTTTATTATAGTTTTCATTTTAAAAATAAAACTAATATTCATCATCTACAGAGAAGATTAAATAAAAAGAGTTCACATATTAGAATCATACAACATAAAACAATAACACGTAAAAAAACAAACACGTTAAGAATTATACATGACTACAAAGTTAGAAAAAAAATTACAAAAGTTTCAAATAACAATAACCACAAATTTCAAAATATTACTCATATTGCGAAATATTTCTTTGTTTCAACCGCAAACGTATATCTTTTGAAATAGTAATATTTATTATATCTTTTGGATTAGTAATATTTCCTGGTTCCTAGTATAACGAAATTTTCAAACAAATGACTTAAATCATTTTCTTATGTAAGAGTTTTTTTTCAAATAAACAATATCAAAAAAGCTTCCAACAAAGTTTCCTGTAAATTTTGCAACTGTTAAAATTTATAATGTTTCATTTTATTATAATTAAAAAAAAAAGATTAAAAACAATTACATAAATCTTTTTAAAAATCTGTTTGATAACTTTGTATTTCTCCTGCATAAAGAAATTTTTGAACAAATGATTTTATTGTTTTGTTTAAAAAGAGTTTTTTTAGTTTGATTTTATTCTTACACAATATCGACAAAGATTTTCTGTAAACTTTGCAATTATCAAAAAATGTTTGTTTATTTATACTTTAAGAAGTTTTTAAAAAGTCAATAAAAAACTATACAAAATTTATATAAAATTGTATATATAATATATCTTTTGATAACTATAGTTTTTATGAGCTTTGTTTCTGTTTTTTTGTTAATGATAATCAAAATAGGCTGTTAACAACCGACTGTACGTTAAAAAAGCAGATAAAGTTTTCAATCTTTGTAGTTTATATTATATTTTATCAGTTTAGTAAAAATAGATAAAAAACTTAACAACGAAATATTAGTTGCCGGATTTCAACTAATTGAACTTAATGAAAATTTCCAAAAACTTTAATTTTTCTCAAAAAATTACTTAGTTTAGAACAATTTATGAAAATTTCAGACAAATGAGACGTGACAAATAAAAAATTAGTACATGCTATCTAAAACTAGTAATTTTAAGCAATAAACATACTATTTTTAATTATATTTTAGACAATTCTCATCAGCTTAAAACGCATTACCGATGTTAAAGCTAAATTTTCCATATGGCTTGAATAATTTAAGTTGAATTATCGTACGTTTGTTTTCAAGAACAAAATATACAGTTTACATATGTTTTATCTAAATATGTTTAAAAAATTCCGCACAAAAATAGATAAAAAGTTGTAGCTGCTGAGGTCAAACGCTATTTTGATTAAAGTGTAACAGTTAAAAGTTAAAAAAATAAATTCAAATTAAATAACACATTATGTTACTTATTAACAATTTGACTATGTTAAGAAAAATAAAATAAAAAATTGATAAAAAAGTCTCAACAATTTGCACTTAACAGTTTCTAGCCAATTCTTTTTCTGTTATTTATTAAAACATATATATGCACATATTTTGGTTTTGTATTATAAGTAGTTTTAAATTACCAAAACATAAACTTTTTGTTTTTAAAAAACACTTTTTTTTTAAACTTAACTACTTTCAGCATTTATAAAACAGTTTAAATTAAATTTTAAGTTTATTTATTTAATGTATAAACAGTTAATAAATTAAGCAAGTTATAAATTAAACGACTAGTATCTAATACTATTTTGTGCATTAGTACAGTTAAAAATAGACTGATTTAGAATTTAAACAATAAAGCTTTGATCTAATTCCTCATTGTTGCAAAATTCAGATTAAAATGAAAATATTTTCAAAGGAATAATAAAATTGAATTAACATTGATTGTGAAAAATGTTTAAACTGATATTGTTGTTAAACAATATATTGCTTAATATGAGTTTGAACAACTTTGTTATTGTTATTTGCTAGTTAAGTTTATTTTTAGAAATTGTATATTTTCAAAGTAAAAGCTTTATTTAAGCACTTTATTCAAGTTTTAGTAATATTTTTTCGATTGATAACTTATAAAGTTAAATATAAAAACCATAGACAAAAAATTGAATAAAATATAAAAAACTAAAGCAAAGACATATAAAAGTTTTGTGACTAAAGTTTATCATTTGAACAGAGCATATTTAAAATTTTTAGCTGATAGATTTTTATAAATCCTCTGTTTCTACAAAAAGCTGTTTTCTGTTGCTATAACTTTTTGTTTAAAAATCAATTTAATGCATAAATTATAACTTAACAACTTAGTTATTTATTTTGTAGATAACAAAGGATTTATAAAACCTATCAGCTAAAAATTTCAAATATGCTCTGTGAAGCACATTAATCTTCAAATGTTGTTCAACAAAACACACCATTACAAAAATAAATGTTACAGTTATTGTTTTGTTACACTAGACTTAACATTTCAATTTACTTATTTAAAGTGTGATTGTTACTTTTTAATAAAACTTTTTATCACAAATAATAAAAATCAGTTTTACTATTTATCAGTTTTACTACTATTAAAACCTAATACAGCTGTAAAAAAACATACACAAGTCTTTTTGGCTTTACTGCTAAAGTAAAAAGCAGTTATGATTAAGAACATATCTTCAATTTGTAAATATTATAAACTTAACAGACTTCACTACAATGAATATTTGGCAGGCATTTCATAACCACTTCTAACTGTATTGCTAACATAATTAGCACATATAATAAAGTATGTTTTTATTTATGTTTTTATTACACCTTACAGACTTCACCGTGACGAGTATTTGGCCGGCAGGGAAGAAAAAGGTCTGAAAATTGATTTGGACGGCGTCAAAGCGAACAGCCATGAAAAAATTGTAAGTAAATAAAAACATTTAATGAGTGTTGTATATGTAGAAGAAAAATTTATGAAAAATTTTAGTTTTTTAGAAACATTCAATAAATATTTAAAAAACACTGTAGATAAGTTTTCCACCCAAAAACAACTATTTATTCTGTAAAGTTAGGTAAAGTTATAAATTTGAGACAAAAGCAGTTATCAAACAGCAACTTTCAAACTTGAGGTTGTGTCCTAAATTAAACTCTAAAAGTTACAACCTTAATTCTAAAGTTGAAGTGACATTTTTGTACCGAAAGTTCTGCTGTTACACTTTCTACTTTGTTTTGATTTTTTGATTATTTTGTATGCATAATGATCTTTTTTTCAACAGACTTCAGTGGACAACGTGGCATAATGACGTCACAAAACGGCCGTGAGACGATGACGTCACCGCCACCAAAACACCGTAGCATTCCGAACAAGTATTTCTGACGTCATAAACCGGTGCGACGTCGTAACAACGTTTGAACTTTTAATAATTTATACCCGCGCTGCTATTAAGAGATGCTTTTACAACTCCCCTGATTAGGCTTCTACCCTTCTAACCGTTTTGCTGATTATATGTTTTTGTTTTTGTTCCTTTCTGTGAAGCTTCCTTGTTGAGCTTTAAAACGTTTCTCATTAGCATAATCCGTTTTAAGTTTTTGGTAATTTGTTTGTAAAAATATAAAAATAAAATTTACTTTAGTCAACTTCTTAAACAATTGCCTATCTCATAAGTAAACACCTTCCATAATGTCGTATATAAGTTAAAATCTACATAGTTTGTTTATGTTAATTTTTATAATTAAAGTATTTAAAACTAACTTAATAATGAACTGGTTACAACTAACTATAATCAAAAGTAAATATGCACCAAGACTTTGTGTTTTTGTTGATAAACTTCAAATCTCTAACAAGACTATTTTTTATTTACATAAACAGATTACACAAACTTTTTAGTTTTCTCTTTTTTAATGTATGTTAACCAATACAGTTTATGTTTAAAAATATTTAAATAATTTCGTTTTTCTGTCTAATTTTTCAATTTATGTCGAGCTTAAAAAGCTTCTTTTTTTATAACTTAAAGGTTTTAGTTCATTGTGAATGGTATTTAGATAAAATAAAACTTTTAAAAAATATGATGCACATATTTCAGTTTGTTAAAGTAAAGTAAGTTTCTGCATAGCTACTACTAGATTGAGAAAATAATCTATAAACATTTTTAATACTATTGATGAAAATAATACTCAAAACTGTTAATAAAAAGTTTTGTTTAATTTAAAACATTTAAGAAAATACTCCAATGTATATATTTAACTTACCTAGTAGCTTACTACTTTTTCGTATTTAAAACATGATCTACTTCACAGACAATATAAAAAGTAGAAGAAAAAATATCCAACTTGAAAAAAACTATTGAAGTTTAAAAATTTCTTGTTTAATAACGTATTGTAAAATTCGTGCAGTATGAAATAACTTTATTTCAATAAACGTGATTTTATTTCACAAAGTTAGCTGGTTGTTTAAATTTTATTTATCATGAAGTTGCAACTAAAGTTAAGGAAGTCACACTGGTGTATTCAGCTTTTCTAAAAAACTTAAATGTTGAAACTTCCATCTTTTATATCACAAACTTTGTGTATCAAGTTAGTCATTTGCTGCTAAAAGCTAAAACTTTAACCTAGTTATTACTTTCCTTTTTCAAAGTAAACTTAAATGTTAAATGAACTTTCTTTCATACTTTAAAAGGAAGTAAATTTTAAGAACATAATTCAGTGCAACTAATACCTAGTCTATGACTATAACCTCGTTTTTTATTTCCTAGTTTGTGGAAAACTTGAATTCTAAAAAAACTTAACTATCATAACAAAGAAAGAAGTTAGTTTTAAATATGTAACTTAGTGTTGAACACTTAAACATAGTCTTTTACTTTCTTATTTAAGATAAGTTTCTGGAACATTTAAATATTGAAATGTTTGGCATTAATTGTATATAAGGTAAACTCAAAGTAAGTTATGTGTTCTAAAAATTGTTATTTTGTGTTTATTAGTATAAGTAAACTTGATTTTATAACAATGTAAATAAAATATTCATTACTAAGAGACATTTCAAATAAAAAATAATTCTTGTCAAAACTTTTTTAAACAATATTGGGTCGTGATAACTTTACACGTCAAAAGTGTCCAGTCCATAAGTTTAATTTGTTAAAAACTGACAATATCAGCACCTAAGCTACTAAAATATTGACGCTTTAAATTTTAAACAGTTTATACTAATTCTGCCCGGTATAAACTGTCGAGTAATTTTTAGAGTGTACTTAAGCTAGTAGGAGTTTTTTTTAATTGTTTGTTAATTAGTTATTTAAGGTTTTGTTGAGTTAATGGTTAAAAATTTATCTTGACCGGTTTTGCTTGTTAAGTTTTAACGAGTAGAGTAAAAACGTACATTTATATCAAAAAATGTTAAAAGTTCATTAAAATATGTTTTATTTTTATTCTTTTTAGTATTTAAACTTGCAAATTAGAAATGCAGTAATTTCAGCAAACTCAAGCTGAAACACTTTATTGTTAACGTATTTGAAATTCATCAGTTCACTTCACGCAAAGTTGAAGTCAAGCATCAGCAATTGTATTTTTTACCGTTGAAATTTTAATACATAAAACAATAAATATCCAGTCTGAGTCAACCACCGGCTTAATTTCTATGCAAAAGAAGCTTGAAATGATGCTGCGTACAGAGTTGAAATCTGAGAAACAACATTTGTATTCTTTTAAGCATTAAAGTTTTCAATATAAAATCATCAACTAACTAAAATTACAATTTCAAACACCGGCTGAATGCAAAGGAAATTTGTATTTTGCGTTTGTTTCCACTGCGTACAAAGTTAAAATCTAAAAAGTAACTGTTATGTATTTCTTAAACCTTGAAGTTTTAAAGTATGAAATCATCAATTCTAAAACACCGGCTGAATTTCAATGCAAAGGAAATTTGTATTTTGCCGCTTTTTTTTTCAAACGTGACAATTTGACTTCCTGTAATTGAAACGCCCTCACACGACTTTATTCTCAGAAATTTCAAATAAATCCCGCTCTTTTTTACCAACTTTAAAAAACCAGTGACTAATTTTGGCTAAATCTATCTTCACATTAGTAAATATAAAATCCTTTTTATTTAAAGGTGCATATTTTCTACATAAACTCTGAACTGCTGTACGGTGGTTAAAAGAAATTATTTTGATTTTAGTCTAAATTAAGTTTTAAAAAGGCTTTTTGAAATATATTGTTCCTTTCTTACACAGCTTTGCAGAATTCACAGCAGATCAACAAACTCTCTGTTTTTTATTGAAAATTTAAAAAAAACAGAGACTTTATTTGCTTAAAGCTAGCTTCATATTGCAAATTGGATTTTTCTTACTTAAAATTTACTCTGATGTGTCGTACAATAGTTAAGAGCAGCTGTTTAAAATGAACTAACCATTTTTTAACTGAGTATAAAATTAACTGTTTGTCTTGAACACGGACTGACAGTGTTGACAATTTGAAAAAGTTCAAGTTTTATCATCTTTGATTAATATATATATATATATATATATATATATTAATACGATTAAACTCTCAAGACAGATTTTTTGAATTTTCTCTAAAAATTATTGGTAAGTTTATCTACTAGTTTGTAATTTTGTTCTAATTCAAGTTTAAAAAGTAGTTTTTATAAAATTAGTTTTTACTTTTGCTTTGCATTAAAATGTAGTAGAGCACAAAAATGAAATAACCTGCTGAATATTTAAAAATTATAAATATAATTGCTAGATTTAAACTATTTCCACTTGTTTGTATTTTTGTTGAAATATTTTTGTAAAGCTTAAAAAGTTTAAACATTAATTCATCTTAGAAATACTTTAACTTATACAAAGTTCTGTATAAAGGTTACAGCTTTTAAATGCTAAATTCAGACTAAAAATACTATTAAAAACTTTGACTAAAATTTGAAAAATATTTTATTTGCAACAATTTAGTTTTTTCAAACACTAAAGTATCAAAAGTCTTGTAAGTATTTGATTTTGCTTTAACAACTGCTTCTAGTCCTGGTAAATTAGACCAAAAAGTAAAAAAATTTAAATACTTTCCAATTCCAAAAAAAAATCAGAAGTATTCTGCGTTTTAAGCAAAGTTATGTTAGGCTTAATTAAAACTTTTGTTAGAAGTTCATTAAAACTGACATTTTGAAACGATATACAAGTATTTTTTTTTCCAAATATATGCTTGCTCACATATAATAGCTAAAGACAGTATTGAAAATACCCGTCAAAATATATCCTACGCCCTTTTTTACTTTTTGATAAATCATGATAAACTTATCTAAACTTAAGCTGTACGTGATAAGTTTTGCTTCATTAAAAAATTCATAATGCTTTAAATTTGCCTTAAATCACATAAATATTTAGTAAATAAATAAGCTTAATGTATTTCTTATAATACGGACTGGTTTGATTAATAATAGTTAACTACAATAATTCTAATTGCTTTTGTTAGGAAAATGCGAGTTTTAAAGTTTTAGACAAATGTTTCATAAACAAAAAAAAAATGTTTTTAATATTCAGCTGGTTCAACTTAAAATAAAAAGCACTTTGGTAAACGAAGATGCAAAAGTTATTCAAAATACAAAAAATTTTACAAATTTTCAGTAAATGAAATCCGCTTTTTAAACTTTATTTTCTTTATGTACGTATATATATTTTATAGAGAAAATTCGAGTTTAAAAGAACAGAACATATTTTTTTATAAAAAAAAAGTTTTTAATCATTAGATGTGCGTTTGAAACGAATCGCATATTGCTAAACTTTAATAAAAAACTTATAGAAAAAACAAAAACATTGTGACGTAATTATGTGACCTACAGCTGATGATTAAAAAGAGTTTTTTATTTATTTAGTTGTTTTTAAAGAACATATGTTCTGTTTTATCTAAATTCGAATTTTCTCGACAAAATACCTAAAAACCCTTCAAGTTAGCTCTATAGAAGGTAGTTTAGTTTGTATAAACACGTTATTAAGTATTCGTAATTTTAGGAACATGTATATATGTCTGTATTTTGTATATATGTATATATGTTCCTAAAACTAGTTTCAAACATACTCTGTTTTTTCTCAGTGTTTTCATTATTATTTTTTGGTAATTAAGCTTAATGAATTGTAGGCTGCATTTCAAGTATTTTATGTAAACTATTTTTTTATTTTAGTACATGAAACTTTTTAAAATTCCGTATACTTTTAAAAAAGTTTCTTTTTAATCTTCGTTTATGTTATAAAGAGTTTCTGAATACTATGCTTTTTAGTTTTTAATCCCGCTTAAAAGTATAGCTAAAATGTTAGATTCAAAACTAGTTATGTTTGCTTAATAGATTTTAGATAACTTTGCACTCATAAAAAACTCTTCGCACTAACTGTTTTTAAATAATTTTGTAATTTTAGTCTATTTAACTTTAAAAAGTTTTACTCTACAAATAGTGTATTTTTAGAACTATTTGTGGTTATTTATATTCTATATTTAGATTACTTCTTTTTCTACGTTTATTGCTAATATAACTTCCTTTTAAAATATAAGCTACCAAAATAGATTAAAACAGTTTTAGTATACTATAAAATATTATTTCCCTTTTAAATATTTTTAATTAATGTTGTTAGTAAAGCTAAGCTTTTAGCTTATAGTTTAACTTTATCTTTTAATAGTTTACTACAAAACTAAAATTCATAACAAATTTTATTTTTTAATTGCATCAATTAGAATATGAACTCTTTTAGTTTGAAAATATTTTTAACAACTCAGTATAGTTAAAATAAACACCTTACTTATGTTTTGTTTTTGGTAAAAATCTTTTTAAACATCGAGTAAAGCGTCGTTTACTTTCTGTAACACAAAAACTGGTAATTCAAAATTATTCTGCAGTTCCTTTTTAAATTTTTTTAAAACTTTTCAATAGTCTTAAAGGTGTATTTGTAAAACTCAAAACTTAATGTTTTACTTTTTACATTGACTTTTCTTAATTCTCGTAAACTTCTTTTTGTTTCACATTCTTAACAGTAACTCGTACTTGGTAGTCGTTTTCTGATCATACATACTTAAAAGCAATTAACTTCCATAAATTTTTATCTTTTAGTATACATTCAATACGTGTTTGCTATAATTACTATAGTTTATTGAACAAAAAAAAAGACGCTAAAAATATTTGGCCCTAGGATCTGGTGCAAAAAGAACCTTTCAGACACCACTGATACCTTTCATCGTCTTGTCAAGGGCAATTAAATGGTGAAACGGATAACCATATCTCTATCAAAGCAGTTCTAAAAAGTCAATAATAAAAATTAAGCAGTAATCTACAAAGAAAGACTAATCATGTGTGACGAAATTAGTTAAAACAAGCTATACTGAAATTTCAAATAGTTCTTTATTTCTAAAAAATGAAGTATAGTTTTTAAATTAATTAATTTAATTCGTTTTTTTTTTTACTTAGAAAATAATTCTTTGCTATATAATACAAAGCTTGATGACCGATGTGTTCCGTTTTACACGTAGCTTACGTCTAATGACCATATATATTATTGTTAACCTTTGTGTTGTTTATTTTTATGTTGTAAAGTGTACGACGTATTTCAATATTAAGCTCATTTTCATTGTTAATTAAAAGTAAACATAAACTCTTCGTGATATTAGCATGTTGTCATGCCTTTTTACATTTTCATTGTAAATTTAAAGATTTTACTAATTAACTTTTCGCTTCAGTCTAAAAAATGTTTACCTTTTAAACATTTCAAACTATACTTTAGGGTGCAAATACAGTTTTACGCAAGCTAAAAATTAGCAAAGATAACGTCTAGTATTAAAACAGTAAGTTTAAAAAAGTGTAACCGTGAATAATAACAACAATACAACTTGCTTAACTAGGTACAGAAAATTTTGATAAAAACAACAAGCTGAATTAAACTTTCGTTCTTTGTTTTTAGATATTGGCAGTTTTACACAACAACGTTACTTTTTATGTAAAAATCAAAAGTTTAAAAAAGTAATTGAATAAAAAAAAATTAGCATTTATCCTTAAGAATGTTTGATAGTGGGCTTAAAATTTTATTTATATTGATTTAATTAACAATTTTTCAAGGTTGTAACAGTTTTACTGATTTTGTCAATGAACTAGATATATTTTTTTGGTTTTACTTTGAAACAAGACAGTTATTTTTTTTAATCGAATCGTTAGTGTGGTTGGTTTAGGTCTTATCAAAAATAAATTCGTGTTCTGTACAGTCTCGAATCGAACTATACTAATGTTATAAATAACAGCTTTTAAATACCTATCGTACTTAATTTTCTTAATCTGACCTAATTTTAAGAACACCTTAATCATCGTTAAAGTTCAGAAAATGTTTGTTTAATAAAGTTTGACTTTCGCAAGGTTTACAAAGTTTAAATTAATATACAAATAAAAATACAAGGCTCACTAAAAAATTTGAGGTTCATATAGAAGTAAACTGCAATATAAACAATTTAAGCAGTACATTTAATCCAAGTTCAAAGCTACAACGTTATGTTACATTATTAACAATAGTCAGACGAGAGTCGATGAACTACTAGTTTATAATAAAGATCGTCATTTTCATATGGTTAAAAGATTTAAACTTGTTGTGAACTTATTTTCCAAATTTATCTATAAGTTGTTAAGTTATGTTACGAAACTTTATTATTCAAAAATTTATACACAAAAAAAAATATTAATCTTTTTTTATTTAAAAATTTTTGTTTTTAGTATTCACATTTTTAGTTTTTGTTAAAACGATTCTTATTATAAAAAATACTAAAAACATAAATTTAAGTATTTGTTTTACTGTTTTTAGGTTTAGTTTCTAGATAATTGATGAATACTTTTAAGTATAAGTAATAATACAAACTTAGTAACAAAATAAAAACCTTTGTATACTAAAATATTTTATTAGTTATAAAAGTTATTTACTTATTTTATAATCACTATGTTTCTTTCTTTAAATTAAATTATTTATTTAATTATATTTTCCTGACATTTTTATGAAGTAAAGTTTTTTAAGGAGTTGTCAAAAGCAGCTATTTTAAGACGTCCGTCCATACGTTTATACTTTATATTGGTGTTAGTAAGCTTTTTGTTGTATACTGTTTCTAATTATTTTTGTTTATGTTTTGAAAACATCTTACAAATACATTACCATGGTACTGTGAATGCAGGCTTGTACAGAATCTTTTTAAAATCATTCCCTTGATATTCATAAAAATTTATTAATTAATTCAAAAACTATCTATTAACAAAAGGTACAAATAAAATGAAGAATTAATTCACTAGAAGTTTAATGAGATAATCTATCCTTTTTAAGATAGATATATATGTACTTACTTTTCTTTATTCATTGGTAGTTTTTTTTATAAAAGTGAATCTAACAACTTGCATAAACTATACTTTTAATTTGTACTTTTAAACTTAATTTAAATTATCTAAAAACATAAAACCCATAAACCCTTTTAATGAATAACCCCTGATGTCTGATTATTAGCATATTTTAGAAGGAATTTAGTTTAGTATAATGTTTATATAAATGCAATAAAAACATTTTACTAAGTCATTATTTTACCAGGTTAATTTAAATAATGTATTAAGCACAACATGTAGCAAATTTAATAACATGTATACAGTAAAAAGTTTATGCATTGTAAAGGTTTCTAACACTTCCATTTAAATCTATTTTTCTAAGTTTTTAGGATTCTCTAAGACACTGGATAAATAAAGAGCCTAAATGCTTAGATGATTTCAGGCTAAATCTTGCCTGGGTTTTGAGTAACAAATTAACATTTTTGAAAAACTTATGTTATGCAAATGGAAAAATCAGAAAAATGTAAATCTATTTGGGTTAATATCAAATCTGCATCAACTTGTAACTTGTTTTATAATTTTTATCAACACATTCATAACAATCCAGTTAGTTGTCAAAACTAGTTTTATAAAACAAATATCATCAGGGATTGGAAAACTATGGTCATCTAAGCAAAATTTTGTCTGCCTCATGTTTTTTAGTTAAAAAAACAACCAAAGAAGTAGAAGCAAGTTCAATTAATTGTTATAAAAGTTTAAAAAAATTGAAAGTTGATTATCATTGTTATAACTTTTACTCATTTGTACTTAATAAAATTTTCAAAAATGTATGCTTTTAACCATGGGTCAGCAAAACTAAAGGTATAACCTGAAGAATGTAAGTTTGGCTAGCAAAGCAAAACTTTTGAAACTTACATTATATATTCTATGGTTTAATGTGAAGAGTAAAAAAGTGTAAGGTAATATTAAAGAAAATTTGAAACTTACACTTTCTAAGAAAAAAATTGATAATAAAAGCTGACTGTAGTAACAAAATTGCAATTTTTTTTTTCCAAATTTAACCCAAAACCATCAATTTTCTACCTATCCCTGCCTTAAACTTATGTTGGTTACTTGAATATAAGTTGATTTATTTAATTCTAGGTTTTATTTTTTGTATATAAGAAATAAAAATGCCTGTTGGATTATGCAATTTAGAGGTCACCAAGAACCTACTGATGATGTTCTGTTTTGTTTTCTTTGTGAGTTTTTCTAAAGCTAATTGCTTAATTAAGTATATATTTTTAGGTATTTCATACTGTATTCCAAAATTAAGAACTTTATAATTGTTGATGTGAGCTGTATAGATTTATTTGTATTTTTTAAAGTGTGTAAAATTATTAGTATATAGCAAGTTACTGCTTCTTTATTTAAATGAGGTTCTGTTATTTTATCTTATTAAGGCCATAGGGGAGGGGGGGTAGAAGTCATTTTTTGACCAAAAACAACATATAGACTTATATTATAGTAAATTTCATAATCTTTCAGATTCTTTTTTTAGATTTTAAAAATATTAAGTAACTTTTTTTTTTATGACCGGTTATATAAAGGGTTGTCTTAATAAAGGGTATATAAAGGGTAACTTTAAAGCCGTTTTTCTCGAGTTTTTAAAAACGGGCTTTAAAATCTATCTTCTCCTTCATTTTTCAAGCAATCTTCTTCAAATTTTCAGGAAATGTTCCTTAGATTATGAGAAAAAAACGTTATTTGTGAATTTTAATAATTTTAAAAAATAAAAATTTTATGACAAAAAAAAAAAAAAAAGTGATTTTTTATCAAAAAAAAAATTTTTTTTCAAAAGAAAGGTATTTTTACTTGAATTTTTTTAAAGTCACAAATAATGTTTTTTTGTTATTGTATAAAGAATAGACTGTAAAAGTTTGAAGAAGATTGCTTAAAAAATGAAGGAGGAGATAGATTTTGAATGCATTAGTCTTTTTTCGCCGTTTTAGTTTTTCCTTCCCCATAAGGAACCTAATATGCCGCCCGACTTTGGCCGGTCATATCTCAAAAACTAATTCGAATTTTTAAAAACGGTAAAAAGCAACTTGAAGCTTAGTAAAAACTCTATAAAATAAGATCAACTTGTAAAAAACATAGCCTACCCCCCCCCCTATGGCCTTAATGTTAAACTTTGAATTATTAAGTTTAAATGTCTATATTTTCTGTTAACTTTAACTAAATTAACATACCTAAAAGTTTTTTTGACTTCTTCAATGTGTAAATTCTGTTATATTATGTTTTTGCTTTTTAAATAGTTTTCAATAAATATTTTTAGGTATCTGGGTTATACTTATGATTTTGTAAAACATAAAGAGTTCTTGTGTGTTAAATTTTTCATTATAAACTTTGCTTATTCCCAGGTTGTTATAAAACCAAATATTTAAGAATTTTATGATTTTTAATGAAAAAATAAATTTAATTAAGTCCCTATACTAGTATTTATAATTTTTCAATTAATCATTATTTTATTAAAATGTTTCCAATAAATAGTTGTTTTATTAAATTTTACTTTTACACAAATCAGATTGTCTTCAAACTGTTCATGTTCATATAATGTTTTATCATTATAAAACTGTCATATGATTATATTATATTAACTTTTGAAACATGCTCAACAAAAATCAAACATTTCAGGTATCAGGATGTTCAATTCTAGCACTGGGCATCAGACTTCGCCACTCGTTTGATAAAATTGAAGCTTTGGCTCTGCAAAATCCTGGCTTGCTGAATTTCACTTACTACTTTATTGTAAGCGGTGCCATCCTGATATTTCTCAGTTTGATGGGCTACCTCGGTTCAATGTTCAAAAAACAATGGATGCTTACTATGGTATGTATAATTTTATTTACATAAAGTTTGTTTTTTCATGAGTGTAACAGTTGAAATTTTTGTAGTAATTATTTTACCAAGGATAAGTTAAAGCTAGCATTGTATTTTTGTTCTTAGAAAATTTTTAAAAGCATAACTTTTTCAGTGATGATTCATCCTTTAATTTATGTTCATGAAACATTTGTAAATATGGTATTTAAAATTTAAGTTTTGGTTGTTGTCTACAACTTGTTATTGTAATTTATTGTCTGTAAAAAAATATTACAATATCCTAGTCACTAATTAACTACAATCAGTAACTTAGATCTTAAAGTTTAGTATTACATTCTTCTTCAGACTTCTGGTTGATTTTTAGTTGCGGTTTATAGTTTGTTTATTAATCCCAATGATTTTATTTTTGTTTATTTATACTTCTTTTTGGTAGTATAGTGACATGAATATTTTTACAGATAGTTTTTAAGTTGTTTTAAAGTTTTTAAGGAAAATTGAAATGTTTTTAAAATTGTTTTAATTTTTTACAGTTTTACGTACTGATACTAGTGGCAATCATAGTTGAAATGCTGTCAATATCTTACTTTTTCATAAAATGGCCAGATATAGAAGATGTCCTGTACCAATCAATGATTTATCACAGTAACACACAGGTAGAAGCTGGCAATGCTAATGAAGATGTTCAAAGAATCACTATTGCATGGAACGTACTTCAGAAAGAGGTTTGATATTTTATAGAATTTTTGTTTTTTCAATTGCTATGCTACATCTTTGATTTTATTTAGTTACATATAAACATATGTTAAAAGTATAACTATTGCATTGAATGTATGATTTTTAATTTTTGTGCTCTTTAAGATATTTAATATAAAATTACCTTAAAAAACAATGGTGAATTGATGCAAAAAAATATTGGTACAACTATAACATTTGACATGAAGTAAAAAAAAAATTATAGCCTTTTTTAAACACAACAACAATAAAACAGAATTACTGCTGTGGAGTGAACGAACCACAAGAATGGCTGGACATCACAAAAAAATCAATCGACAATTACTGTGAGACGACCACAACCACGCCTCTTGTTAAACTTGTTTGGAAGAAATATGAATATGATGGGTGTTTGATTTCTATTAAAAACACATACGGGTATCCAAGTGTTGTCGTGGTATTACTAGTCCTTGCTTTGGAGGTATTTTGTTATTCTTTGTATGATATATATATAGATATTTAGTTTTATAAAAAAATCTATATTTGATATGTATTAAAAACACATATGGATATCCCATGTTGTCATTGTATTACTGTTGTTAAATTTAGAGTTATTTTTATTATTTTTATATGTGATATATATATGTGTATTACAGTTCTTATTTTTACAACTACTTTTGAGTTTCTGGCTGAAGTTTTTTTATTGTTTTAAAAATATCATGAAAGCACTCTATGCAAATTTTTAGATGATTTAAAGAAACTTTCACTATGGCACCAACTGATTTTCTGAAACCACCTGAAAGCAAAATGTATGGAATGCAAAAAATGCAACCTTATAATTTTTAGCTGAACTTTATTTAACATATGGCCAATTATTACACAAACACATTGTGAATAATTTAAAACGATTTAAAGAAAGTTTTACGGTGGAGTTTCTTGTTTTTTGAAAAAAAAACCTGGAAATTTAAGAAAACTTACATCAAGAAATGCAAACATAAAAAGTGTGTTGTTCTAAATACTTTTGATAATTTAACATTTTTTCTAGGTTACATCACTTACTTTTGCCTGTCAAGTCATAAGGAGACTAACAAGAAGTTAGTTTGTAATTGTATATTAATTGCTTAGGTTTACATACGAAAATTCGGTTATTTTGATGTATTTATGTGACATAAATTTACTGCTAGATTACAGTAAAACATAACCTCTACCACTTGCAAAAAGATAAATTTGTTTTTTTTTATGTAGCCGTTTTAACTCTGAATACAAATGTTTAAATTTTATAGCTTTAAAATTATTTTCTAGTCACAATCATACTAAAAGTTTCAATACCTTTTTTTTAAATAAAATTTCTTTAGAGTTTTGCTACTGATGATTTATAAACTTATGCGCTTTTTATAACTTTTCTATGCTGAACTTTTGTTGACTGAAGTTAGTACATTTAACTGGTATTAAAAGAACAATCTAATCATTACTAACAGTTGTTTATATTTAAATAATCTACATCTTCTATACTTTACCGTCAAGCTATTTCAAGCAAAATTATAAGACACTTTTATTGAGCATCTAAAAAGAGTCTTATTCTATAATAACGCAAGGAGGTTTAGAAGAAGTTGAGTTTTCACCCAATAATGAATACTTATAAAAACTTAAGTTTATAAGTAAAACAAATGTACACGTATAATTTTTTTTAATTTCTAGCACAAGGAAATTTAGAATAAGTAGAGTTTTCACAAAAACTCCTATAATAACTTTAGCTACTTTGTAGACTAAAATATAAACAGGTCAAACAATATTTTATTTATTTCTAGCACAAGGAGATTTAGAAGAAGTACAGTTTTCACACGCATCCAAGGAAGAAGCACCTACTCAAGAAACTAATAAAACAACAATAAATAAAAACACAACAACCACTAAAAGTGAAGAAACTACCACTAAAAATTACACTACTAACGAAGAAGATACTTGAAATATACACTTTATGATAGATCTTAAGGCTTTCTGTAGCTGAATATATTGCAAGTGTATAAACTTGGTTTGGTGGGTTAAGATACATTAGATTAAACCACCGCGTTTGAACTAATAATGTTGGAATCACTATGGTAGTAAAAAACAAAACATAGTAATTGAGTTATTTAGCTTGCCTGTTTTATCTTTTTAAACCACAAAGAAGTCGTTATTTGATTGAAGTCAACTTGTTTTTTTTTATTTTTTTTTTTAAATAGTACTATTCTTTGTTAAATTATTTAAGTCAAAAAAAAAAAAACAAGTATTTTTTCATGAATTATAAAAATGAATATACAGCATTAGAAATTAGTTCAGAGAATTTATTTTATTTTTATTTGTTTATTCTAAGACTTTAACAGTGGTATTTAGGTCTTTATTTAGACAATCATTAAAGATTAGACAGCTTTTGCTTTAAATTCAGATTTTTATTTTTTTTTCAATTTTTATTTGTAAACATGTTGCTATAAGTATTTACTTGATTAAATACATCTTTAAAAAAATCTTTAAAACTTTTATTTAGTTGTATTTAAATATATTTAAGTAATTTTTTTAGCTTGGTTTTCTAGAATATAATTTTTGTAATTTACCTAAGTAAACTTTTAACTATTATATCTATTCATATAAGTGATAGTTATCAGAATCCAATCTTTTAAGAATTTAAAATTTTTTACTGTTTTTTTTTCAATTTATTTGTACAATTTTAGATATAAAAGTGTTTTTGTTAACTACTTAATTTTATTGACTTTTTCCAGTTTATTTATAATCATATATCTATGGTTCGTAGTTTTTACATTACTAGAGAAAAGTTAGAATAAAATTTTTCATTCACAGTTTAATGAGTGAATTTTAGTAGTGATATTTGGCTTGATTTTCTATGAAAGCAGATTTGTAATTTGTTGTAGTAAACTTTTAGAAAGTTAATCTTTTCAAATAAGTGGTATTGATTTGAACGAAAACTGAAGTATGGGTGTAAAGATTACCAAATATCTACTCCAGCTATTTTGCTTTACATTTTTTGTGAGTTTAGAGTTTGATCATGTATAATAGTTATGAAAAGTTTAGATGAATTAAATACTTATCTACTGTAAAAGTAGAATATCGAGTTGTAAATGTTTTTGTATGAGTTAGTTAGTATACAGTTGTTTTCAAAATTTTCTAAAAGTCTGTTTAGTTCAGTTACTTTGTAAAAATTTAAAGTGGTAAAAAAAATTATTGAAAAGTAAGTTGTTAATCAAATTTTAAGTACTTTTATTTATATTTTTAAAATCTATTTTTATATAACGTTTTATACTTTTTTACAGGTAATATACTGTTTTTTTTTTGATAGATTTTTTAAATGTTATTTAAAACCATTGGTAGTCTAATTATTAAGAGTGCTTTAGGGCTGAACTCATTTAAACGGGGTTAAATATGCACGAACACACTTTTGCACAAAGAATCATTTTAGCACGAGAGTAAAAAAGTGTTTAAAAAAATTACCGACTAAGGGTAAGGGTTAGGGGTAACAGTAAAAGTAAAAAAAATGATTGATAATAAGAAGAACTATATAAAAACAAAAAATATACTATCAAGAAAAAAACGTTACCGACCAAAGGTAAGGGTAACAGTGATAGAAAAAAAAACAAAAAGAAAAAATTCAATTTGTGCAATAGTATCCCTTCGTATATATTTGACACTTACCCCCAGTTAAACAGCTTCTCATAGTTTTTTGTGACAATCTTTTTATTATTAGATAAATTTACCATTTCTCCAAAATTCTCGTAGGGTTTATTGAAGAAATTGAAAAATCTTTTTCCATAAGGCAGTTGTTCAATTTTTTATTTTATTTTGCATTAAAACAATGATATTAGAATAATATGGTTTAACTGATATATTGGAAAAGTATTACATTTTTGCAGATGCTAATCACTAATAGAAAAGTCACTCTTTAAGCGTTTTCTCTTTGAACAAGTTCATGCTATAAAAATTACTTCACATATTGATTAATATATAATTACCAGGTCGAAGGAGCTGCCATGCTCGTTATGGGATTCCGAGCTCAACTTTTTCACATTACTATCACTAGATATTTATTTAAGTATATAACAAACAACAGTTTTGTTTTTCAAACTTAGCTTACTGCACAAAAACCTTCATTTTACTTCGTCATAATACTTACAAACTTTTTAAATTCTAAATTTATGTGAAACATGATTAATAAAATTTATCTTTACTCATGAATATATGAGATAGATATACCTCGAAACGGCTGTATTAAACTGTTGTTGAAAAATTAAATAACTAAATAAACATATTTACACATGTTTTTTTATAAACATATAATTACCAGGTCGGAGGAGCTGCCATGCTCGCTTTGGGATTCCGTGCTCAAAACGCATTGAACTTCTTCACACTGTTATCGCTGAACCTCGAAAATCCGGACGAGAAGGACCTGACGTTGGGCAACGCTCTCAAGATCTTCATCGGAGCCGGGTTCTGTTTGGTGCTCGGCAGCGTTGTTGGTTTCTACGCCGCGTTGGAAAAACAAAAGAGAGAGCTTTATTATGTTAGTTATATTTAATTTACTTGTATATTAAGTAGTGTTTTTAGAGATGTGTCTATTAATTATTAAAGTTCTGTACATTTCAAAGTTACCAGTTTCGAGTGTTTTGTAACTTGACTTTTAAGTTTGCTCTAATTTTGAAATACGGGTAGATTTAAATGTTGATGTTAAGAATTGTAAGTTTTTGGAGTTATGGGTCAAAGGTTATGGGGCTAATCCAAAATAATTAAACGTAACTGCATATACTGGGTTCATATCGGTGCTAGAGAGCGTTGGAGAAACAAAAAAGAGAACTCTTTTATACTAAGTTTTATGTTAATTTTTATTAATGTAATAAAATTTAAAATATAAATGGAGATGTTATTCTGTTAGTTGAACATTATGATGTATCAATAAAAGCGTTGTTAGTTTGTACAGTTTTCTTTCATAGTTCAGCATGGTTTTCTTGTAAATTAAAGATTTAAGCAATTCTACATAGCAGTACAAACTTCAATTTTAGCAGCAGTATGTAATAAATTTATATGATACCTTCCAGTCGTAGCCCTCGTATTAGTAGTATTATGCATTGAAATTAGTAATACTAATAGTAAGTACAGCAGAAATATATGTTAAATTTAAGTAAACAATACAAATACAAGTTACATTACACAACAAACTCATTAATATTAATCTAAAGTATGTTGCAGTCGAATAAATATTACTATGCATAGAAACTAGTAATACTGTCATATAAAAACAATATTTATCAAAAGTTTTATTTATATTTTCAGTATGTTGCACTCTTATTAGTGGTATTATGCATTGAAGCTAATAATACTTTCATATAAAACTAATATTTTTATTTTTTAATATATACAGTGTATAACCTTGGTATTAGCAGTGTTCTGTATAGAACAATGTAGTTCTTCATAAAACAACAGTGTATTAAAACTTTTAAACTAAATAGTATTTATTTTAATAAAACAATTTAGTATTTATTTGAAATCAAGTTATAATACTTCTTCAAAAAAAAAAAACTTTTTAAGTTAAAATTATTTTTACCAGTATTTTGCCTCGGTATTAGTAGTTTTTTGCATTGAAACTAATGATATTTTCTTGTAACATTAGTAAAAGTTTTACTTATATTTCCAGTACGTTGCCTTGGTAATAGTTGTGTTCTGCATTGAAACCGGTGGTGCCATGCTATTCTTCATAAACCAACCCTCGTTCGACGAACTAGTGCTCGGTACGATGAAGTTCTACAACAACGCGGACAGAAACGAAAAATCCCAGTCCTATCAGCTCACCAAAGCCTGGCAAAAATACCAGGACGATGTTAGATGCTTGCTGTTATTATATGTTTTTTTTTCTATTTAAAAAAAAAAAGGATTTCAAACCTATTTGGTTGAGAATAATAAACTTAGCTAAATAGATACTTGCTGTTATTATAAGTTATTTTGTTTTAAGAAAACAAATAAGGAGATCTCAACTGATGGTGGAGAAATAGTGAATTTATTCTTTTAAGAATTTTTTTTACAAATAAGTTGTTTAAGGTTTTTTTAAGCACTGACGAGGTCTTTGACCGAAACTTAGTTTGTAAAATAATTTCTTGAAAGAATAAGTTTATACTTGCTGTTGTTTTAAGTTGTTTTGTTTTTTTTCTATTTAAGAAAAAAAAGTTCCTTCAAACCTATTTGTTTGAGAATAATGAACTTAGCAAATTTATTTTAATAGATCAATTTTTATAGTAACTCTACGCATTATTATAAGCAGTTTGACTAGTAAATAAATATATAAATAAAAATGATAAGAAAATTGTCTGTTAAATATTAATAACAAATTAAATAAGGTTTGCTAATCTCTATGGCAGTGTCTACCTCAATTTTATCTAGTATTTTTTAATTTGTTTTTAAATTAATAAAATTCATCAGATAAGTAACAAGAAGTCGTTGTAAATTTTACTTTATAAAAACAAATTTAACTAAACTTTATACAACTCAGTTTGAAAACTTTTTTTACTAAATATTATTAGTTTTAGTCCACTGTGAATATACGATCTAACTGAAAACGATATTTTATCAATAAAACGGAATTACTTAAGTCGAGAGCTGAAAATAGAGTTTTATATTTACATGATTAAGTATTTCCAGAGCTAAAAAGTGGCATTGAATACTTTACTATTTTTTTACAGTTTTTTTTATTACAAGCTTAAAATTGTTTTATAATGTCATTGTTAAACTTATTTATTTAATTTACTGTATTTTCTTTTATTTAAAAAAAATCCTTTTTTATAGTTTATGTTGTTTTATTTGAAAAAACATTTTTTAGCATCCAAAATCAAATTGAATATTTTTACAATTATTTTATACTACATACGGTTTTTCTAACAATTTAAACGTTTACTGATGCCATTATTTGTATTGTTTTTTATTTACTGTAGTTCATTTTATTGAAAAAGTATCTATTTTCAGAGTTTATATTGTTTAATCTAATAAAATGTCTTTTTGGCATCGAAGTTTACATCGAATATTTTTACTACTTTTTTACACTACATATTATTTTTCCTAACAGTTAAAGTGTTTACTTATGTCACTAATTGATTTCTTTTTATTAGTTGATTTTTTTTATTTTTTAGCACAAATGCTGTGGCTGGGACGAACCCAAAGATTGGGAGAGACAAACAAATAAAAAATTGGATGAAACTTTTTGCCAACATTCAGGTAGTAAAAATAAATAAAAAAATAAATTAAAAACTGAATAATACATCGGATAAAAGTTATTGCAAAGCTTGAGGTAGTAAAGTTAAAAAATATATATATAAATTAAAAACAAATAAAAAATTGGATGAAATTTTTTGCAAATCTTCAGGTAGTAAAAATAAATAAAAAAATAAATTAAAAACTGAATAATACATCGGATAAAAGTTATTGCAAAGCTTGAGGTAGTAAAGTTAAAAAATATATATATAAATTAAAAACAAATAAAAAATTGGATGAAATTTTTTGCAAATCTTCAGGTAGTAAAAATAAATTAAAAAATAAATTAAAAACTGAATAATACATCGGATGAAACTTTTTGCAAAGCTTCAGGTAGTAAAAATAAAAAATATAAGTTTAAAACTGAATAATACATTGGATGAAAATTTTTGCAGATCTACAGGCATTGGAAAATGTAATATAAAAGTAAAAAATTGAAAAAACTTATTGCGATGCTTCGCGAATTGAAAAATGTTATAAATAAAAAAGAAATAAAATTTTGTTAAAAGCCTTTTGCGAACCTTTAGGTAAAAAACATAACAAATAAAATCAAAATAAAAAAAACACTTGGATTAATCCTTATGCGAACCGTCAGATATTAGATATATATAGAAATAATTTAAAATAAAAAACTGAATAATACATAAGATAAAACTTTTTGTGAAAAGTTCAAGTATAAAATAAAAACTATAAAAGCGAAGGTAGATACGCAAAATAAAAACACAAAAATAATCTCTTAACCGACACAAGAAATAACAAACAAAATATTTGAACTTGAGAGTTGAATTTATTGTTTCAGGAAGGTCATGGACATTTTCGAAAGTATACAAATATGAAGGGTGTAGGAGATATTTCTACCAATTCATCTATCCTGCTGCTTATACCACGCTAGTGATGATGTTTTTACAAGTTTGTTTTATTTCTAACACTATATTTACCCTACAGCAAAAAAAACTTTAGCAACGAATTTTTTTACAAATTGTTAGTTTTATTTGTATATACCAATATATTTACTGTACAGCATAAAGAACTTTAGTAATGAATTTTTTACAAACTAACAGTTTTGTTATTTTTAAAAAGATCGTTATTTTTTATTTTTACAGTTTTTTTATTTATTTATTGTTACAAAAGGTTTATAAAGAAATAAAATGCATTATAATAAAGTGTGCCCTTTGAAAATTTAATCGCTTAACTCTAAATGAACTAAAAACCTAATAATAGTTACTGAACCTTATTTACCAATCAAAGGCATAGGGAGACAATCACTTTTTTTAAATCTTGGTTTTGTTTTAAAGATCTTTCACTTAGCTAGAAGCTGTCTTTTACTTTCTAGTTAAATTTAGTTTCTGAAATTTGAGGGTACAAAGTCGGAGAGCTCTATAGTTTATGTAGGGGAAAACCAAGATTTAAAGGCAAAAAAAGATTATTTCATTAAAAACTAATTCATCCTACAGTTTTAAATCATTTGTTTTTTAAGTTTTTACAGCAATTTAATGTAATAAATATTTAGCTCCAATTTAACTTGTCGAGCACTACCGACCTGAATTTTTTAAAAAACTACCTATATTGATATTTTTTCTTCGTTTAGTCATAATTTTATTTTTAAATTGTTACAATAGATTCTTTTGTGATGCAACTAACATTTCCTGAAAATTTGAGTTCATTAGCTTGAAAAATTAAAAAAAAATTATAGAAATTTTAAAATTGGTTGATATGACAATAAAAAAAAGTGAGCCAAGATTTTTATAGGAAAGTTTTTAGAAAAACGACTACATCTCTAAAGCTTTTTTCTTGTATTCTATAAAAACTGAGTTAAAGTTTATATTTTAAGCTTTATTAAAAGAGCCAATGTTGACTGTTGTAAAATCTTTACCTCCCTATGCCCTTAAATTTTTCATGTAAGTAATAAAATAAATTTGATTAATAATTTTTAGGTGATGTCAATAACATTTTCCTGCAAACTGATCAGAAGAATTAAAAAAGGTAAGTTTTATTAATTTTAGAAATAGATGTTTTTATTTGTAGTTTACACACTTGAATAAGTAATAGATTGCTGAAAGTTTGTTATTAGGTTGAATTTTATTGTATATTTCTTAGACAGGGCTCAGCAAAATACTGCCTGCAAAGCATAAACTACGGACATCTTTACATTTTTAATGATTATTTTTTCAAAACATTCTTACACAAATGAGTAACTCGAGTTTGATAAAGCTGAAAAAAAATATTAAAACTTTGCTTTTCAAAAGATATTTTTTACAGACTATCAAAGTTTAGTAGCCCGAAAACAATTTTTTCATAGCATTTATTCATAAAAGGCTACGAGCTTATTTTCTGAGAATAATTAAGCATGTCTTGAATAAATAAAGGTTTGGAGTTAGGAATTATGGCCTCCATAGCGGGCTCAAATAATAACTAAAAAAAATATTAAGATGTATATATGATATATATGCATTGATTATTTAATGTACACAGATTAGACTTAAGCTTTAGTTTTTTTAAGATCCATTTCAATTTAGCTTTTTTGAAAAGAGGCTCATATAGCTTTTCAGGGTTTTAAGTGCTATAAAAAAGTACTTCATAGAGCAGTGTTTCCCAAAGTGGGCCATGAACAGTTAAGGAGCCACAGGGGTCCATGAGGTCATAATTTAAAACTTACACTAGATATTCTGGATATACTTGTTAATATACTGGATACTTGTTGATAAAGAGCAAAAAATAAATAAAAATAAAAAAAGGTTTCAAGTGTTTTTTATGGTAGTTTAGAAACTTACACTAGATATTCTTGAGTAGCAGATTAAGAGCAAAAAAGGTCTTATGTGTTTTTAATGGTAGTTTTTTGAGTAATCTTGTTAAAGGGGAGCATAGCTTTTTCAATTTCTTTAAGTAAGCCATTTGAAAACAATTTGAGAAACCCTGGTATAGAGTATTACTTTTGTCTACTTGTTTTCAACCTTTCAGGCGCGGAAAGGGACGCGAAGGCGGGATTGGAGCTGGAAGAGCAGCTGGCCAGGCGGAAGGACGACAAGAAGGCGAAGAAAGAAGAAGTTGCAGAGACAGGGGAGGAGTACACGACCAGGACACAAGTGGAAGAGACCGCAGTGGAAGGAGAAGAATACGATAAGACGACGAATGGAGAATAAGAATAAGGGAAATAATTGAAAACATTTTTGCAAAAGTTCTATTTGAAAACCAAGTATTTGTTTTAGTTTTTTAAACCAAAAAAAAAAGGATTTTTTATTTAAAAACTATATAGCAAGATTTAAACTTTAGTTGTAGTTTAGTTGTAGATTTATTTCAAAACAACTATTTATTGCTTTCTTAAAACCTGTGTTTTTGGTACAGTGATCTTTTTTTTTCTAATAAAGTGTTTTTTTATCTAGCACATATTCTTTTTATACCAGAATAAAATGTAAAATTTTGAAATAAAAAGTTCTGTTTTCTGCTTTTCAGATTTTTAGACGAGTAAAAAGAGCAAAGTAGAAGTTTCACAAAAATGTTATCTTTCTTTTTCCATTTTTTATACAAAAAGAATCATAATGTTTGTTAAGTTTGAGACTTAATTTTAGTTGTAGATTCAGTTTACAGACTAAGTTTACATTTATAAAGTTTTCCAATGTACTATTGCAAATAAAGATAAAAGTCCACAGAATAAATAGTTTGCTGTGAAAAAAATCAATAAATCATAAAAGAGAAGTTTTGCTTTAATTACTTTTATAATTCTGAAAAACTAGTTAGCATTTGTTAACTTCTTACAGAATTAATAGTTTTATAAATAAGGAGGTGTAATGTTTTAGTTCGGAAAATACTGTTATTGTAGCTTGTAGTTTTTTAAATAAAAATCTAAAAAATGTTTGGTAATTTTAATTTTGTTTTGTAATATGTTAGTTCTAACAGAAGTATTTTTTTTCTAAATTGATACAATTTTCTCTTTAGACCGGAAGTTTATAGTTTTTAGAACCGTATAGATTTTTGAATATTGTTTTTTTAAACTTACAAATACTTAAATTGTTCAAAATAATTTTTTTCAAATTAAACTGAGCATGTAGATTGTTTGGTATTCAATTTATTTTCTTTTACAATTTATAAAGTATAAACTTTTTAGTTTATGCATTCATTAGTTATTTTGTTCTTTAAAACTTTGTTTTCAAATTATTTTTAACTAGCTTAAGCTTATAGAAAAATAAATTTATTTTGTCTTCTAAAAGCAATTTTTTTATACCTATTTTTAAATAAGCTATACAATATTTTACATTTATATTTTTAATTTTGGGGCTTTTTTTAATGTGTTTCATAGTTTGATTATATTATAACTACGACAAATACAATACAATTATTTCTAAGTTTTAAAAATTTTCAACCTTTAAATTGCTTAATATTTTCTATAAAATCATAGTATCATAAAACAGGAAAAAAAGACTTAAATGCTACTAATTTTGATTCGTACCTGTATATGTATGAAGAGAAGTTACATTAATGTTTTTTTAGATCCGTATTAAATAAAAAAACTGATACTTTTGTTAAGATTGAATATTATGTTACAGTTTTTCTTTTTCAGCTTTTTAAATTGAAGTTAAAGCTTTTTACATCAAATTGTTTGTTTGTTATAGTGTTTGAGATAAACTTGAATCTTTGTTTTTTTTTTTGAAGCATTTCAAAAATATAGTTTCAAACTAAAAGCTAACTAAGTTTCAACAATAATCGTTAAACTGAGAAGACGATATCATATTTTGAGTAGGTGTCAAATATGCAAAAAGACACTTTTGCATGGCGTCAATTGTGCATGAGGGGTTTTGCACGAAGACATTTTTTACGGGTTGAAATTTTTTTAATTTATTTTATATTTTTATTATTTTTTATATTTTTTTGTCATTGAATAGTAAGACATTTATTTTAGTTACTTAAATTGTATTCTAGACATACGAGCGAACAAATTAAAGTACACAAAAATCATAAATTTTATGTGCTCAAGTAATATTACTACTTATTAGTCTTTAAATTAGTTGAAATTTAGTTA
Source organism: Thalia democratica (assembly GCF_965202585.1). Lineage (NCBI taxonomy): Eukaryota > Metazoa > Chordata > Thaliacea > Salpida > Salpidae > Thalia > Thalia democratica. The sequence continues at coordinate 5,578,468 of NC_139166.1, forward strand.
GATATATGTTTCTTACAAAAATATTAAAATCAATGTTTGTTTACAGTAACTAAAATTTTCTAGAAATTTTTTGTAGACTAAACAACAGCCATTAATGATTTTTCGTGTATAGAGCTATAAAAACTTCAGAAACAACTGCTTTAGAAGATAACAAATCACTCTACCGTACAAGCCAAAGTCAATTGCTTATAAAACATTTAAAATTTAGGAAACTGTGAAGATAAAATTCCTTAAACCCTATTATTTTAGAACAAAAACGGTTACAATTAAAAAGTTAAAAACAATAAAATTGAAATGAACTATGCTATTCTCTTTTAAAAATGCATTTTTTGGCGTGGATGGACTTTAAAAGTAACAACTTGTGGATTGAACAATTTAGTAAAAGTTTCAAAGTAGGTTAACCTCTTGTGTAAAAGTTTCTTAATCTGAAGTGTGTTAACCCGTTAAAACACAGAAATATGTATAAGTGTAATAAAAAAAGAATACTAGGGTTGATCATACCAATTCGATCATCAGACCACAAGCTTTCGGTAGACAGAAACCGATTTCGTCTTCGTTGCTTGCCTATATAAACCGTTTGCAGATGGAAGACCGCCAGTTTTTTGGTTGTGACTGACTAGTTGAAGAGTCCTAATCAGGACGAAACCGGTCTCAGTCTACCGAAAGCTTGTGGTCTGATGATCGAATTGATATGATCTAAACTTGAGCTTGTCTCACGGCATATAAAATACAGGCTTCGTTTCTGTAGACTTTCGCCAATGTTTTTGTTAAAGAAAGTATACTGTTTAAATTCATAAGTTAAATATAAATGTTTACACATGTTATGTTGCTTAAACCATAGTTGTCATAATATATATTTTTATCAATCTTGTGTTTTTTGTTGTATGACTTTTTCCTATTATAGTTTTCAGAAAGAATTAACTTTTAAATTGTCTTTTAAGTTTTTTAGGGGAACACTGAGCTACAAATTTTTGATAAAAAAAAAACAAACAAAAACCAGCTAGACTTAGTCAATTTTTATTTTTGAGAACTATAACCATGGCGTTAAAGTTATAAGTATACTTATAAAACATTTTTAAGATGTTTAGAATAAGATATTATACTAAGTAAACATTCTAACGAATACCGTTGAAAAGTTTGCTCGAAACATAAAAATAACAATAATGTTTGAGGTATAAGTTCATAAACGTGTATTTAAAACAGATCTTTCCTGCATATAGTGAATCTATACCTTATCTTAATAAGTTGCAAGTGAGATAGAAAAAATTATGATAGTGAATTTGTGACTTTATGAGAAGATATTAATAGATTCTAAATTAGTCACAAACTGATGTAGACAGTATATAGTTCAAATCTTTTAATTTACGAAACAAATATATTATGCCGAAATGTCTGTTTTTAAATGCAGATGGTTTAAATTTTTATTTTTTAAATAATTATTTTTAATCTTAAAGTAATTTATTAAAATTTGTATAGAAAATTATTATTATTTTACAAAAAGAAAAAAATAGCTCCTAGATATTAAAAATACCAACATATATATTGTTTTAAATATATAATACTTTTTTTGTTTTGGCCCTTTAATTTTTTTTTAGAACTGCCATGTCACCTTAGTCAACTAACCTATACTTAAGTTCTTCAAGCAGATTTTTATAATAACACTGGGGAGTAATATAATAATTAGTTATTTTGATAAACAAAATTGATAATAGCTCATTTTAAATATTGTGGTTTACTGATGATTTTAATAGGCAGCTAATATATTAAATATCGGCAATTCGGGACAAACTAACTCCTTAATACAACAGCACTTTTTTATATCAACCTATTTAATGTTATTATAAAAATTCTAATTACTTGAAAGTAAACAAAACTATTTAGCTCGATTAAGTTTCGTGATTAGTTCGAGACGTTTTAATTAAACCAAAAATATAGAATATTAAAATACTGGTAGCCGATCAGTAAAGGGCCGTATTTGTTTTTGCACATAAATGGCGAAGTAGCAAATACTTAAAACTTTACATTATATTTTTAAATAATAGCCAGCCGACATAACTTGCAAAAATCAACAAGTTTATACATTATAACGAACTATATTTAGGACAAAGCCTGATATTTGCTAGCAAAATTAAACAGAGTGTGAATTTTGTAATTCTGTTGAGCATATTTATCATTTTTAACTTACTAATTGATATATATAATAAAAAATTTAAAACTTACAATTAAATAACTATGATATTCTTCTTGTTTTATTTAACAGCATTATATAAGTTGTATTACATACAACTTTAATAAATATCTTATAAAAACCAATCACTTTAAAACATAGTCAACACAATTTATTTGGCACATCAAGTTCAAACATAATCTCTACTTTATGAAAAACAGCAACATAATTTAAAAGACCTGTGCAAAATTAAATATTCATGATGTAGAAAAATAAGAGGCTAGCATATCGCTTGTGTATCGACCAATAGAAACGAAGTAAAAGAACTTGGCAAGGTTGAACTCAAGTAACTCCAAGTGGAAGTGAACTTTAGTAACCTCTGGTAAGAATGAACTTTAGAAGTAGACGTCTTTGCCCATTTTGTGAATTAGCCAGCAAGCTAACACCATTGATAACATCTGAAAAGTATTATTTAATATTATATTGCTAATAATGATATAAGTTTCTGATACATTATCAGATAAATTTAGAGTATTACTAATTGTAAATTTTTAACAAAGAAGCGTTTAAAACTAATTGTTTACATGGACATTCAAAATTAGAAAATTTATTTTTTTTTTCTTAAATATTTCTAACTTTTGATAAAAACATATGTTTTTAAAATGGGCCGTATAGCTCCCTCTTGGGAAATTTTTATTGTTCAGCTGGTAATAGTTTAATAGTAATTAAAAAGATAATAATCAAATAATATTTAAAGAAATAGTTTCAAAATGTAGGCAATAATTTCTTCGAAGAACGACTGTCCAAATTCGAACAATTCATATTCTTTAACTTTTTTTTATGAGTCCACAACTCAAAAAATTTTTTTTTTTTGAAATAAAAAATTGTAGGTAAGTCTAATTAATAACTATAAACACTTTTAAAAATATTTTTAGCGAAATGGCTAAAATAAGTCAGTAAGTACAGTGTTTTTAAAATTCATCATTAAACTTTTTTCATATGCAAAAAAAGTTTTTGTAGGTATAGATTTAAACCTACATACGAACTTTTTTATTAAAAAACGTATACTTCTTTTCAGTTGTGGCCTTTAAACATATGTTTAACAACTTAAACTGTCAGAATTTGAATTTTTATGTAACCCATTTCTGCACTAGATTTTCTAAAATATTATTTTAGTATTTGTTTTATGTATGTATTAAAAATGAAAACCAAGATAATATAATAAAATATTACAAACAACTACATCTACCTAGATCCACTACCTATATACCCTTCATATTTACCTATTAATTTTAAAAAATAAACTCATCAACATTTTATTAATAATAATTATGTTTAGATGATGACTATTATGGAAGTTTTGAAATTATTTGTTATTGAGAAGTTAAAAATATTTAAGGTCATAGAGAGAGATCAAAAATTTTTTTCACAAACATTTGAATTTACTTATAAGATTTTTGTTAACACTAAAATTAATTTTTTATAGATAATTTTAATTAGTGTTTGAGACTAAGTTATTTTTGTAAAAAGTTCCCTCTCTAAAAATGTTTTGACTGCACTTTTTAAATTGCTTATTTTCTAAAAATTTAAAATATTTACTTAAAAATTGTCAATTTTTTGAGTTAAATATTATATTATATAGAAAAGTTACTAAAAAGGTTAGGTTATATTAAAATTATGTTGAAAACATAATTAATAATATAACTAACCTTTTTAAACAACCCAGCCACAACTACATTGGCAACAACGATATTGAAGTATAATACATACCAGTATAACCTTTATACATAAATTATTGTATTTTAATACATATCAATATAACGTTTGTAAAAATATAAATTACATATTTCAAAGCATGATAGATGATAATTATTATTTTTTTGATATGTATGTGAAATTTTGACCAAATTTATTTAGTAAAATAAAATATTTTCTATGAAGCTAACAATAAATAAAAAAGACCATTTGCTCAACAATTTAATAACTAAATACAACTTAGTTAACATATAATATAAATAAATGCATTAAACAGGTATTTCATTTTAATTTTGCTAACATTTAATAACTATTTAAACATTTACTTTAGTTTTATTAGTAGTTTCACATGTAAAAATTAACACCTTAATAACCACCTCAATGCAGATTTTAATTAAAGTTTGAATATATATATAAATTCCAACCTCAACAAACAATACCCCCACAGCTACTCCGGCAACAACGACAATGTATTTGTCGAAAGAACATATAATAATTAAACAATATACTACTTAGATAATTAAACTTTAATAAATAATATATATATATTTGTATCCTTACCTCAACAAACAATACTCCCACTGCTACTCCGGCAACAACGACAATGTATTTGTTGAACGCGTGTTTACATCCGGGTTTTTCAACTTGTGACGAGTAGCATTCTGGCAATTGGGTGCTCGACAGTTTGGAACTGAACTGTTCCCAGTCCTTTGGAGACTCGTATCCACAGCAATCGAACTATGAAAAAATAATTAATAGTTAATTAAAATCAGTATAAAATTGTAGGACTATGTAATAAATGTACCTGTTTTAAGATTAAAAAGATATTTTGTATTTAGTTGTCACCTGCTGGTTAAACAATAATTTAATTTTAAATAAATGTTTGAAGGGCCACAACTTAAAGTAACATATGTATATAAGTTTTTTTAATTAAAAAGTTATTCTTTTGTAGGTCTAAATAATAAGACTATAATGGTAAAAGTATTTGGTGACATTTAATATCAATGAAAAAACATTCTTATATAAGTTTTTTAACAGACTACAAGATTTACCAACAACAGCCAATTCACACAAAACCGCGTATGAATATGATGAAAGATCATTTATGGCAGTATTTAAATAAATCTCTTAGCAAAGTAACGGTACACTTGCAAACTATAAAACGATCAAGTTAATACATAGATATATTTATTATAGTAATTCAAATATAAAAACTAACAGTATTGTGAACTGCATTCCATGCTTGAGTGATAGGAATTTTTTCAGCTTTTGTCGAATCAGAATCATAAAGTTCCATAGATTTTTGAACGAGATCTACATATAGTGTGTTAGGTTATAATTCGTTTATCTTTAGTATCAAGTTAATTAGACTTGTAAGCATTATGTACACAAGTAACAATTTTTAAATATTATATATTCTGAAATTACATCTACTGAAGTTATATGATTCAAATGAAATTAATCTTAGAAAATCACATAAAACATCATTACATGTTATATTTATGTTGTACAAATATCACTTTAATAAATTTAAGTTACATTCATTTCTAAAAATAAAAATTATAAATATAAATGTAGTAATTATACTTGATATCAAGTATATAAACTTCTGTAACAAGTAAATTATGACTTCAGTTATTATAGAGATATACATATGAGAGTTACTCTTACTAACAGTATTTAGTAACACCTAACTAGTTAAACTAATACTAGTATAACTATTATAATTTTTTAATTGATAATTAACTCTTACCTTCAAATTCAGCTTGTTTGCTATAAGCCAAAGAAGCTCCAGCAATTTCAACACAGAAGATGACAAATAGCATGGCGAAAAACTGGTGAAAAAAAATTTAGTTTACAATTTCTAACATTTGTTCTATAGAAGAATTGAAAAAAATTATATATGTATGTAGTAAAACTAGTTGAGCTCTTTCCTGTGGAATAACAACTAATCTTTAAATTATTACTATGTATATTAAAACTTCATTTCTACTTACAGATTCTTTAAAGTTGTATATTTCTCAATATTTACGTTACAAATATGAAACTAGTAATAATGGTAATAAAGAACTGTTGAAACAGAAGTAAATTTAAAACCTTACACTCATTGTTATTTCTTGATAGATGGTAGAATATCATTGAGAAGTGTGTAAAACATTTTTGTGTCAAGATTGTCTAATATTAATCAAAAATAAAAACTATACTTTTTTAATCTGAAGCCCTTGTGAAGTTAAGCAACTTGAAAATTAAAATATCACTTTGCATTTATTTGCAATTCACCTTTTTAGTTTATCATATTAGTACTTACCACAATAATCAATTTTTACTCATCTAGAAAATCTCACAACATCGATTATAGCAACTTCACTTAATAATTAAAAGACTGTTATGTATAAACATTAATATACTTAAACTATATAAATTTATAAAAATTAATAAAGTCACTGACATTAGTTCCTTAAACATACTATTTTATTTTATGAACATTTGTGGCTGAATTGCCGCTCTTTGATTCAAACATGATATATTTATATATGTAAAATTAAACTACTTGATGCGAAATGTAAAGTTCAAATTAAACAGTGCAAATTTTTCATAAAGCTAAGTGCTTAAGTCTAACAAAACGATTGTGAAAATTGACTAACTTAATTTCTTCGTGTTTAATAAACTCAACTATGCATAAATCAACTAACCACAACAAGGATGCACTTATTTTTTGTTAATGTTATTATATATACTTTATCAATTCTTTTATTTACCACATTTCGATAAAACTACTCACAAAGCCAATAATTGTAATGATAGTTATAATTTATTTTAGTTAACCTAATATTATTCATAACTCACCACACCAAGCATTCCTTGATTTCGGTTGATTAACCACATTAAACAAGTTTACTGAAAAAAATTTTATAAACCAACAAACAAATAACATCTCTACTAACATATAAATCAACTAACCACACCAAGCATTTACTTATTTTCCTTGATGTTATCATATATACATAATCATGTTCTTTTACCTAATCTATTTTAATAAAACTACTCACATTGCCAAGAATTGTATATATTTTATTACTTATTTATTTACATATAACTAGTTATAATTTATTTGATTTAAGCTATCCGAATTAGTATACTCACCACACCAAGCATGCACTTGTTTTCCTTGATAGCTCCGCAGCATCCGAAGAAGCCGATGACGATGAGGAGCGCTCCAGCTGCGATGATGGCGTAAACACCGTTGGTCACTCCGCTGTGATCGGTGATCAGTTCCTGGAAGGAAGCGGTTCCCTGCAACGCCCAGATGCCAAGTCCCAGCATGGCAAGACCTCCAAACTGTTAGAAATTTAACATGATAAAAAACATAAATTTGTTTAGTATAGTCATGTTTTTGCACAGATATCCAATCCTACCATAGCTAAACCACAGTTTAAGTATAAACAATATTCAAGAAGGTTGTTTGAGTTTCTTAATTATAAATCTTTAGACTTATACTACTTTTAACTTTCTCAAAAAATTATGTTGGAAAAATTTAACAAACATTAGGTTCAGTATAAATAAAAAAATATTTTAATTGTTTAGTTGTTATAGGGCAAAAAAGCTAAGATTGTTTAAAATTTTATATATATATCGATACTAGTAAACTTTGAATTTTATATTACTGCAGATAAAGATTTCTCAATCATATTAAACCAGATATTACCTATTTTAGAATATGTTGTTTTTTCTAATTTAGTTTTTGTGGGTGCACAACTATTCAAATTCAGACAATTCAAATTCTTAATAAAAAATTGAAACAGCTAAAAATAAAAAACTAATATATATTTTTCTAAAATAAAAAATGCATATCTAAATCATACTAATATCAACAAGCCATTTGTTTTCTTTTTGCAAAAAATTAAATATTCTTTGAGATATGGCTTTATTAAAGTAAATAATATAGTTACTTCTAGTAATTTTAAAATATATTGTAAAACATTTAAGATTTTCCAAAAAAGGTAAAAGTGGCTTGTTATGGTTGCCACTGTTCAAGCTGAGAAAAATTTCCTGACTTTTCCTGACTTTTTACCAAAATTTTCCTGACTTGTCTAAATCAAACTCTTAAATAAAACATATTCTAAAATACATAATCTAACACTTGAAACTATATAAAGCTTTCAATCTAATTTTTGTACAGGTTAAAAATAACAGTTTTTGCTGAATTCTATCATCAAACTTCCAGTACATCACTTAAACCATCTGTGTATGATTGATGTTTGTAATAAACAGCTCTATCAGCAAAATACTTGTATTATCACCTTATAAACACAGCTTGTCTGAAAAAATCATTTTTAGCATTTCCTAGCATAAATGTATCTAGATAAACAAACGACATATAAGGAACTTTTACAATTAAAACCTTGACTTAATAATGAACTTTCACAACTAAAGTCTTAAAAAAAACAAATTTTTACAGTTGAAACCTTAAAACAATAAAAGAACTTAATCAACTACTGTTTTTTTAAATGTATGTACTAAAATTTATTTTCTCCGTTTTTTTATTAGCACTTCGACCTCTTCATCTAATAAAGATATGGTTTCCTTCACCTGAACTGCATTCGGCTTCATTTTCTTGGCAGTTAAAATCATTTGCCTCATTTTGTTTAAATCGCTCTCATCTGCTGCCCCTACACTTGTTGAAGAGAATCTTTTCTCTAAATCAAGCCACAACTGGTGGGCTTCATTTCTTTTCTTTTGGCACTCATTTATTTTTACTATCATTTAGTATAAAATTTGTAACAAATAAATATACTCTTATTTACTTTAAAAACTTAAGTTACTCTACAAAAAATACAAATAATAAGTAAACTTAGTCTTAGCATATACTTCTCTTATTACTTATTTTATAAATTTAACTAACTTTCAAAAAATTATAAAGAGGTTAAGTGTACACATTAACTTGTTACATAAAATACTAAACTAACTGCTTAGTTATAAAGAACTCAATTATTTACTTAAACAAAAAACACTTTGATTCTAAAACTATGCTAGAAAGTATTTTTGTGTATATATCACAGTTATATTATCCTTGCTACAGATCATCAATATCAAAAAGCTTACAAAATCAGCTTGTTCAAGTAGGGTAGTTGTTCAATATGTTAATAGAAAAGTTTTGCAGTTTTATAAAGAATATTTTACTAATTTATACCAGATGAAGGCATTGGAAATAAAATTGAATATTTTTGTAAACTTCTAGGAAAATTTTGGACTTTTTTTCGGACTTTAAAGGACTTTTAATTAATTTTCACCATTTGAAGGCTTTGGAAAACAAGGAATTCTGTAAATTTAAACTGACAAAATATGACTTTTTTTTTAATTTTATCAAATTTCCTGACTTTTCCTGACTTTTTTTCAAAACCCCCCATTTTTTCCTGACTTTTGTCATTTTTTAAAATTTTTCCTGACTTTTCCTGATTTCCTGACTTTTCCTGACCTAGTGGCAACCCTGCTTGTAGATATTAATAAGATCTACATACACATTTTTTACTTTTTTCAAATTTATATTACTTTTTGAGATATAGTCTTTTAAATATTTTTTTAGAATTTGAACTTTCCAGAATTTGAATTGTCATGTAACCAGTCTTTGTTTATATGTTTAATCAAAGAGGCCATGTCATTTTAATACTCTATCATTTTGTCATTAAAGATTAAACTAAATTATCATTTAATACCACTTTTTAGTAGAAGATATGTTAATGCTACAAGAAGTAAACTGTTTATATTTGTTAGTCTTATTTAAAATTTTTAATTTGATTGATATAACATCACAACAAAATTTAATGATTTTAGTCCTTGAAGTATTAAGTGTTTATTAAATTAATGGACTAGTGTTAGTTTTAGAATGAATGTTTAAAATAACAAATCTTGTAAAAATGTTAAAATATCACTAAGTGCTGTAGTTACTAAATCATTAATTGATATCAATAGGCTTTTTTAATACAAACAAATTTTAGAGTTTAATAAAATATTAAATATCAAAACAAAAATGGTATGTTTAAAAGTTTGTAGAAATATGCTTTAAATAAAAAGTTATATTTCAGATGCTTTTATTAAACTATTTACACTCCACTTAAATTTCACTACTTCAGAAAAAAAAAACATTTTTGTAAAAATAAATTTACGAAAAATTTAATACAACAAATGTGGTTAGAAAAAAACAATAAAAAATCCTTATTTCTAAAAAAATTAATTAGTTGAGTTTAAGAGTAATTTCAAAACATAAATAATTTTAACAGTATAATATTTTATAACAGTTTAAACTTACAAACACAAGTAGATTGACTACAAAAAGAAGACCTTTTGCAACACTTCCCATTTTGACGATACTTTTTTTACTAATTAAATCACTGAAAAAAAAACTGCTTTAAATATTTTGCAATACATTTGTTCTATAATGCTAAAAAATAAATTGATAAATACAGTTGAATATTTATATATTTACTTTTTACTTATGACTAGGAGAATTTAAACACATCAAAATTTATAAACACACTATACTATTAAACAACAAATACTCAGTGTAAAGTTAACTTTTGCAGAATGTTCTATTCTTCATAGAACATCTAACATATATATATATATTAATTTCAAGATTGATAACAATTTTTACTGGAAGTTTTATTTTAACTTACTTATATTAAGGCTATATTTGCTAGACTTGTATGAAAAATTGCTACTGTTACTTAAGCATAATATAGACATTTTTAGGAACTATGATCAATTATGATTATGAGTAACAATTTAATTTCAACCACAAACTGCAGTTTCATTATGCCTGATCAGTATCCTGAGTTTAAAGTAATAAAATCATTTCTAAAAATACTAAAATCTTTAATAAAATCATTATAAAAAAAAATTAACAAAAAGTGAAATGACGTCAAGTTGAGACGAAATTAAGATTAAGAATTAATAAAACTCATTATTTAATTGTTAAATTGTCACTGTCATTATAAAAGTACAGTCTAGCAATATTAATATTAATATAAATAAAAAAGCTACTTTGGTAGAAATTTATCAAATAAAAAATTTATATAAGTTAAGATGACACTCAGGTAAAGTGATGTCTTGAAAAGTTTAAAAACATAGCATTACTCATTTTTAAATCAGGGTTGCCTTTCTTTAAATCCAAAACTATCTTGGATGACCAAAAACTGTCATGAGTGACCAACTTTACCGAGTCATTCTAGTTTTTTAAAACCTGTTTAAAGGTTTTGTTTACTTTTTAAAATTAATTGAAACGAATCTTCAACAAAATTGGTTAATAACTTTAAAAGCTTTCTAAAGTTTCAGGATTTCTGAGTCTTTCAAGCACTTTCAAGTTTTACCTAGGTTTTCTAAATTCTCTAAAGATTTTTCAAGGGATTTCAGGTATGTTAAAATGTACAAACTTTTTTGTACCTTTTAATTGCTAATTTAACTCAGATAAAAAATTATAAAAATAATTATGAAAATAATTTTTTTCTGATTATGGTTTTAAAATTTATTGAAATTTTGAATTGTATTTTCAATCAAGTCCTTGTCATAAGATTATTTTTAAGCCATATAAATAGTTTAACAATAACAATCATAATATTTAGTAAAAATATTTAACAAATTTCAGAGCTTCAGTTTGACTTTTTAACTAGGCTTTACTATAAGGGCATAGGGGAGTCAAACATTTTTTTAAATTAAAGATAACATATGAAAGCTCTAAGTGCAAACTACAAGCCAGTGTTTATAGAATAAAAAATAATAATAATGAGATATTCAGGGTTGCCACTCTTTCAGTCAAAACATCTTCCCTGAGTAACCTTAAAATTTTCTGAGTTTAAGGTTTCAAAAATCTTTTTTTTTTTTGCTTCTGGTGTAAATTAATAATATCCAATGCTCATTTTTCTTCTTTGGTAATAAAAGAAAGGTTGTATGTGTATGCTTCTGTTATAGACGCTTACTAAAAATATGAAAACAATTATTTTCAAAATTTAAATGCTATAAAGTAAAATCAGTTGAGATTAAAAATTTTTCCGTAAACAATTTAGTTAACTTTATAATAGATTTATATGAGGTTTTTCAACAAAATTGATCATAAAATAACAAAAGAGTAAAACTAAGTGAACTAAATCTCATTCACAATTTAGAAAAAAATAGGACTGAGATTTTCTGAATATATAAGTTTTATAAAACAAAACTAAATTGTCTTGAGTCATCCAGAGATTTAAAAAAAATCATAATATCCTGAGACTTTCATGAGTTTCAAAATATTTTGATTTATCCAGAGAAAGTGGCAACCATGTGAGAAGAAACTAGATTTAAGAAAACAAAGTTTGTTTCAGAGTAATAACATCTAGCCTTGTATGAATAAATTCTAAAATAAGTCTTGGTTTTACAAACAAAACCAAAAAACCTAGAGTTTTTCAAAAAACTTAAAAATTTTGAAGCTTGCCTGAGATGTTTTATACTTATCATCATATTTTCAAAGATACCAAATTAGCTTGAGTGTGTGGTAATCTTCATCTAATATATATAAATATATATATATATATATATATATATATATATATAGTATAGTTTTCTAGGTTTTACAGATTTTTGCATTTACTACAACATACTTTCTTTTGAAAACTTTGAATTCAAGCTATATTCACAGTGAAACTGATCATAAACAGATTGTTTTTTATATTTAAGGCCATAGGGGGGGTAGGCCATGTTTTTTACAAGTTGATCTTATTTTATAGAGTTTTTACTAAGCTTCAAGTTGCTTTTTACCGTTTTTAAAAATTCGAATTAGTTTTTGAGATATGACCGGCCAAAGTCGGGCCGCATAACAGGTTCCTTATGGGGAAGGAAAAACTAAAACGGCAAAAAAAGACTAATGCATTCAAAATCTATCTCCTCCTTCATTTTTTAAGCAATCTTCTTCAAACTTTTACAGTCTATTCTTTATACAATAACAAAAAAACGTTATTTGTGACTTTAAAAAATTTTAAGTAAAAATACCTTTTTTTTTGAAAAAAAAAAAATTTTTGATAAAAAATCACTTTTTTTTTTTATTTTTGTCATAAAATTTTTATTTTTTAAATTTATTAAAATTCACAAATAACGTTTTTTTCTCATAATGTAAGGAACATTTCCTGAAAATTTGAAGAAGATTGCTTGAAAAATGAAGGAGAAGATAGATTTTAAAGCCCGTTTTTAAAAACTCGAGAAAAACGGCTTTAAAGTTACCCTTTATATACTCTTTATAAAGACAACCCTTTATATAACCGGTCATAAAAAAAAAGTTACTTAATATTTTTAAAATCTATAAAAAGCATCTGAAAGATTATGAAATTTACTATAATATAAGTCTATATGTTATTTTTGGTCAAAAAATGGCTTCTACCCCCCCTATGGCCTTAATATCTTTAGAATTTCTATCATGGTTGCCAAAGGTTTGTTGTAAAAAAGAAATTATGGTTAAAAAAATTTTTTTGGTTCATTCTTAGTATAAAATTATCTTAAAGGTAAAAAACTGAGTTTAACAATTTAATAATATTGAAAAAGTACTGTTATAGCTACTTCAAATGTGCAGTCAATAAAAAAAAAATTGCTGACCAAAATTTTTTGTTTAGACATGATAGATTTTTCTTATCAATTTTTTGATACTTTGCATGTTAAATCTCTTTGAAATTCTTAACTTTATAATAATTTTCATTAGAAATTCGAGTTTTTTCAATTTTTTGAAATTTTCTCAAATTTCATGTTTTTCCAGGTTTTTTAACTAAGTTGTCAAAACCAGGTCTTCCCAGGACTACAGGCAATCTAAATTAAAATTAATTTAATCATTCAAAAAAAAATTATTTCCATGATAAATTTTTTATATTTAATCGAAACTTCACTACTCTCTATGTGAAAATAGTTTAAAAACTAGAGTTTTAACAATATGTGTTTTAAATTCCAGGTTTTTCTTAGTTTTTATTTTCTAAATTTATCAAACTAATTCGAGGTTTTCAATTTTTAATTATAAAATTCTAGGCTTTTGCTGGATTCTAGGTTTTTTTAACCCTTTTTTAAAGCTAATAAATATTTTTTTTCAAACTCAAACTTTTGGTGTTTTATTTTTTGAATGTACTACAATATCACTATGGGCGAACAATTGTATTTTGTAACAGTTTTGTTACAGGGTAGAAAACATTTGTAGGGTTGCAAAATGTTCTTGGCAAATTTCCTCCAGGTACAGCACGTTTTTTTGGTCATAGAAATTCATACGAGGTGGTATGATTTTTGAAGCATACATATAGAGAAATTTCAACTACTTATGTATTATTTGACGTCATAATCTCACAAAATACACAAGTTTTATAATGTAAGTTTATATGGTAAAACAAAATTCTGTAGGTATACTAACTTACTTTTAAATATTTAGGCCATGTGGTATGTATATTAGCAGATTTTTGATGTCATAATTCGTTTAGCTATAAGTGTTTAAAAAACTCTTAAATAATTATACAATTAGCATTACAACAAATTAAAAAAATATTAAAAAGTTATAATTTATTATAGACAAGTTCTACTATGAATATTTGTATTAGGTTAATATTTTATTATTCTTTAACAATAAGTTAAATAATAATTGATATCAACTAAATACCTAGTAAAATGTAGTTCTACTAAGTCTAATAGCTCTTAGCAAGGTATCAGCTTTCAAATGTTATATAGAGGGCTGAGTCTTGTAAATAGAATTTATATGAAGTAAACATAATAAGAAACTGCTATGAGTTTTAAACTAAAAACAATTTATACAGAGCTTAATTGCATAATTAAAATATTAATCAAAGAAATTAATTTTTAATTAATTTTAATATGAAATACTTTAGAACTTTAATTATTAGTAACGTGAAAACAATTGCATAGTTAAACCTAACTTTGAAGAAAATTATAAAACTAAATAACTATTATTATTTTTTTTTCAAATAAAATTACAATAACTTTTATAATTAAACATTTAATTAATTTCTGTGGCTGGTTTATATGGCAATGTGTAACTTGATTCAACATCAGAAATTTCTTCTCTGCTCTTTATTTTCTCCTTATCTTAACTTGCATCAATACAAGATTAGACCTTTTGAGCTTTCTCTTAAACACTTGGATCAACTTGGATTTTAGCTCAAAACTTTCCATTAAATTTAAATAGTTATCAAGTGAAGTTTGTTATGCTGTTACAACACAACAGCAAAAAAAATTGCTTTCATTTAAAAAAAGTACCATTCAACAGTCAAAATTTGCATATTTTGTGTGATTTTGACATCAAAATAATACATAAGTAGTTGAAATTTCTTTATATGTATGCTTATAGCTTTAAACTTTTATTTCAGATTATAACTAAAGTCTAGGACATGTGTAAGTGACTTTATTACTACTAAGTCAAAAATATTGAAAATATGTGATTTTTGATGTTAAAATAGTTTGTTGTGCAGCAGCTTAGCTTTTTTGGAATTTTTTTTTTCAAATTCTTCTTAATGAAGCCAAAACACACCTAAATAATACCCCCTCACAGGGTCAAATCATAGTCCACAGGGTTACCACACACTCAGGGAACTCAGAGAAACCTAGGGAATTTTCAGATTATAGAAAATCTCAGGGAAACTCACTGAGACTCAGGAAAACTAATGGAATTTTGACATTTATTTTTAAACTCAGGGCAGTTTAGATTTTTTCTAAAAATTTCAGAGAGACTTTTAAAAAATTTCAGGGAACTTTTTTTTAGATCTAGAATGAGATTTTGTTAATCCAGTTTCAAAATTTTGTTAAAAACAGTTAATTTTATTTATTTTTAAGTGTTTATTTAGAAATTTTCAATCCTTACGGCTAGTTCTTTAATATTATTAGAATTAACATTGTAGTTTTTTAATAAAATCTTCAAGAATTTCCAAAAAGCTCAGGGAAGATTTTTTTACCCAAAGAGTGGCAACCCTGAGTCCAGCAAACATCACCCAAGTACTCCCTACACCTACTCCAGGTAGTTTAAAAGTACATTTGTAGGTCTATTTTTAGTTTTAAGTTAAGTTCAAGGTAAAAAACTGTGTTAAAAAGTATAAAAACATTGAAAAGATACTGTTAAGCTGCTACTTTAAATAAGGTTGTCAATAAATTAACTTTCACAAAAATTTTACATCCATGATCACAAAAATTTTACATCCCCATGATAGATGTTTTGAGTCAAATCTAACTTTTACTGCTGAACATGTGAAAATTGTAAAAAAATATCAGGTTTTTCCTGGTTATAAAGTTTTTTGGCAACTCTGAATTAAGTGATAAAAGCAGTCTTGCACTTAAATTGATTTAAGTTAAATCAATTGAAACTTCACTGTTGAAAGAGCAAAAATATTATGCTTAATAAATATTTATTAGTTAAAATGACTTAAAAAACTTATGGATTTAAGAATGAAAAGTTAAATATAATTTATAAAATTTAAAACACTGTGCTAAAATAAATGAAGTTTTTTTTTTTTTATGGTAAAAAAACATCAGTCTCAAACTCTACTCTTTATACCGTATGAAACAATATAACCAATGATTATTTTTTCTATAGACAAGCTTGAAATACATTTAGTTTTGGATAACCTTGAACTACAAATGTTTGATTAAAGAAATATACAGGGTTGCCAAATGTCTTAGGCAAATTAAACTAGGTTTTCAAAATATCTTTCAGGTTTTTGAAAGTACACATTTTAGGGTCTATTTTTAGTTCAAGGTTAAGTTTAAGGTATAAAACTATGTTAAATAGTATTAAAGGAAAGATGCTGTAAAGCTACTTAAAATGTGTTCTTAAATAAAAAACATTTTTGATTTTGACAAAAAAATATTTTTATGGTAAATTTTTGGCGTCAAATTAAAATTGTTCTACTTGACATGTAAAAATTGTTAACAATTATAGGTTTTTAAGTGATTTTAGTTCAAAATTCCAGGTTTTTCTATATCTTTTAGCCTAAATTGTCAAATACCAGGCTTCCAAGTTTTTTGGCAACCCTAAATACACAAAACATAATAATTGATCCAGGGCTTAGTGGATTCAAAATAAACTTAAATACTTAACATTATTTATAAGAAATTATTATGTGGGCTGATTTTTTTATATAACTACAACTCAACTTTGAAATTTTCAATATTAAAGAGGTTATATTAAAAGAAATTTTAAATTACTATTAATGATTAAACTTAGTTATGCTTATATCAAACTAATTTTTTTTCAAATACATAACTCATTATCTCCTTACGTTGTTATCTCATATTTATCAGCATAACCTTTTTTTATATACTAATTGAAACAAAATGGATACTATTATTTTGAATTCAGCTTATAAATTTAAATTATTTTCATTGGGCTTTTCAATCTTATTCAAATTTCCTGATGAAATATGTCTCTACTTTTAAAGTGTTGCCAAGTAGACAATTCGTTAAATTAGTAAAAAAATCAGGGTGGTTTTTAAAATTAACTACAAGACTTATATTATATTATACATTGTATGCATCATATGTCTTATGAAATAATCTAACCATACTTGACAGAAAAAACTTTGCTAATTTGTTATAGTTTATTCTTTTTGTTGTAAATAATTTTCCATTAAATCCGGCTTTAAAACTTTTACTTTTTTTTAATTTAGTGGGTCATATATAGGGGTAGCTGTCTAAATTGCACGAGCGTACAAAATAGCACGAGGGGACAAAACTGCACGAGTGCACAAAACTGCACTAAGATACTTTTGCACATGGTAATAAATTTGCATGAAGGTACTATTGCACGAAGGGTCACTTTTTCACGAAGACACTTTTAACGAGCAGACAATTTTGCACAAATTATTTTTTTTTTTATAAATAATTTTATCAACTTTTTTTTAATATCACCGTTACCCCTTACCCTCGGTCGGTAAGTTTTTTTTTCTTTCACTATTACTGTAACTCCAAATCCTAACCATTACCCTCGGTTGGTAATTTTTTTTTTACTTAATTTTTTGTTTTTTATAATTTTTATTATTTACTTTTCTAATTTTACTATCTTTAAACCCCTAACCATTACCCTCGGTCAGTAAATTTTTTCAGTTTAATTTTAATTAATTTTTGGTATTTTTTACTCTCCTGCAAAAATGTAACTCGTGCAAAATTGACCCTTGGTTGAAAATCGTCTTCGTGCAGTTTTGTTCCCTCGTGCATTTTTTTCCCCTCGTGCGATTTAGTAATCTTGTGCAATTTCGTCTTCGTGCAACTTAAACCCGTTCCCCATACATAGACATTTAACAGTCTAAGTTTAACAAACTATAGCCTTTGCAGTAACTAAAGTTAACTAGTACTCAAGTTCTTGTAACCGGTTACATGACTATTCAAATTCGGACAATTCAAATTCCGACAACTCAAATTCTATAAAAAAAAATAAAACAGACACAAATAAAAAAGTAATGTATAGTTGCAAAAAGCAAAAAATACATATGTAGATCTTATTAATATCTACAAACTACTTTTTTCTTTTTGAAAAAAATTAAATATTATTCAAGATATTTTAAAATTACTAAAAATAACTATGTTTTTTATTTTATTTAAACCATATCTCAAAAATTATTTAATTATTTGAAAAAAGAAAAAAATGGCTTGTAGATATTAATATGATCTACATAAGTATTTTTCATTTTTAACAAATATACATAACTTTTTTATTTGTGGCTATTCCATTTTTTTTTAAGAATTTGAATTGTCGGAATTTGAATTGTCCGAATTTGAATATCGTGTACCCCTTGTAACCAAGGTTAGCAACTTAACTTTGAATAATTGAGCAGACAAAAGAAAAGTTAATAAATTTAAAAAAAATGTTATTCAATATTTTAATAAAAACCTCTAAGCTGAGTTGCCAGAAATCATTTATATTTAAAATTTTTCCTTAGTTATATTAAAAGATTAATAATAAGTTTCAAACTTTTGATTCAAAAACAAAATAAAAAATTTTGTTTAAAAAAAAAGAAATAAAAGCTAAATAAAATTCATTAAATAACTAAAAATGTATAAAAATATTGGATAAAAACGTATAAAAAAAAATTTATTTTAATAATTTTTACTATTTTGCTATTTTTTCTTTTACCTAACAATTTATTAGTTTTTTAACTAAAAAAATTGTTTTTATGCAAATGTCTCATCATAATTATTTATATAAGAAATAATTATGTATTTTTTAGTTCTTTTATAAACCATTCGTTTTATTTTTAAGCTAGACAAATAGAATAAACTAATTTATAGTAAGTAAATTTGAAAATTCTTAATTTTAATCGAAATATTTACTTAATTTTTATTTTTAGTTTTAAGTTCTTACTTATTGTAAATGTAAATAAGCCAAAGTGAACAAAAAATTTCAACAGCTTAATTTTTATCAAAGATAAGTTTAAAAATTTTGTAAAAAACAGGACCGAATTGTTTGTTTTCTCTTTTTTTTATTGAACGTTATTAAAAAAGAGGTTATTTAAATAACTTCAAAAATTAAAATTTATCCTTATAACTTAACTCTTTTTTGTGAAAGTTTTCTGTCTACATTTATATTTTACAATCCGTTTATTAGTTAATTTTAATAAATATATTTTGTATAAATATTTATTAAAAACAAAACAAAAGTGTACTACAAATTAAACTGCATAGTCTTTTAAATTGATATATAAGCAAAATATTTCAATAACCAGCAAAGTTGTTTTTTCAAAAATGTTCAGTTTTATTTATTTGTTTTAATCACAAAAAGTTATAGCCAAAAAGGTTTAAATTATTTCGTATAACTGCCCTCGACATGATTATCATATTAGAATAGGTTATCAAAGTGGTGTACGACTTGATCGCCAAAAGTTTTTTATCCAATTAAAAAGGCAGCAGTTTTTATTGGTTCACGGAGTTTAACCCAAAATTGGCATCTTAAGTAAGCGCGTAGGCTTATTTTTTAGTTTATTAGCTTTTGGTTTTAAAGTTTTATTTACAGTTAAAAAGTTCTGTATAAAAATACACTATTGTTTAAAAGTATTTAATATACTCTGATTAAGGTGTTAAATGGTTTAGTAAAATGTAAACTGAGTGTTAATGTTAACAGTTACGAATTCACTTTAAAATTCCTACATTAAAATGGTCACATAAATACAAAAGGCTTATAACTTAGATTAAATTCATTTTAGTTTGCAATATCTACCTGATTATCTATTTTTAAAATTAATGCTTAACAAATAATAAAAACATTACGTATCTTTTTACATGTTCTGAATAAAAAACAGTTTTTATAGTATCAATAATAATAATATTATTATTATATTGTTTATTGTGCAATGTTGGACTCAGGCATCAAAACCTGAGCCACTTAAACAGGACACACAAAAAGAGAAAAAGAAAATAAACTTATATTCAAAACTTTGAGATAAATTATACATATATACATATATACAAACATAATTTAAATGGAAACACAAAGTTAAACACAATATGATAAACAAATGAACTAAATTGAAAATTCAGTTCAAAAAATTCAAATTTATATATTACTTAGTACACACAGTAAAGAAGTTTGTCTAAAATCATGGCTTATAAAACAATATTCATAACTACAAAATATATAAGTAAACTAATAGTTTGTAGGGGGGAGGCGTAGGGAAACGAATATTTTTCCTTTTGTTACAGTGGAAAATTAGTTAATTTTACTGGTATTTATCGTATTTAAGTTAAATCGTTTTAGCTTTAAACGAAATTGTTCTACCCTCTCACAAGATACTATATCCTGAGGTAGTCTGTTCCACATAGCTTTTGCTCTGTGAAAAAATGCGCCTTGCCACTGACTGTTTTGAAAATCATGTTTACATTTTATTTTCAAATTATTTCCTCTTAGTTGATATTTATTTTAGAAAAAATTGTTAAAAAAACTTTTATATTTGCCATTGATAATTTTGTAAAGAATTAATAAATCAAATTCCCATCTTCTATATTCCAGTGATTTCAATCCAAATTTAATCATTCTATCATTATATGACGTGTAAGATATGTTGCAACGATTACAAATATGACGGGTAAAACTCCTTTGCACAGATTCAATTTTGTTAATATCTTTTTTTAAATGGGGTGACCAAATTTGGGTACTAAACTCAAGTTTAGGGCGAACGTATGTTTTAAATAGTTTTGTCAGAATTGAAGCAGAATTAGTTTTAAAACTTTTCAATATTTGATAACATGTAGTTTTTGCAATCTTATATAAATAGTTGATATGTTCATTCCATTTCAAATCTTTGGAAATATAAATTCCTAAATCTTTAAAAACTTTATTTTCTGGTAACTTGATGTTATTGATTAAGAGGTCAGTTGGAGAAGATTCTTTTTTGTTAATGGTTAGAATTTTACATTTGCTAGGATTTTTGTTTAGTTTTCTTGTTTTTAACCATATGTAAATATTATCTAAAGATAGTTGTAATGAAGTATTTGACTGACTAAAGATTTTGGCATCATCTGCAAATAAGCTTAACTCACTTTTAATATCAATGTTTGAACAAATATAATTAATATAAATTAAAAAGAGAAGGGGACCAACTACACCACCTTGTGGTACTCCACTGTAGATTGTTAAAGAGTCAGAAAGCGTATTATTGATGAGTACTCTTTGTGATCTATTATTTAAAAAGTTATCAAACCAATCAATTAAGCTTTCATGTAGCCCATATTGATTTAAAATTTTTAATAATCTTTTGTGTGATACTGAATCAAAGGCTTTTTGAACATCCGTATAAACTACTTTAGTAAATTCATTTTTGAGATAAGGAACTAACCAAGAATGTAAGCATGTTAACAGTTGAATGGTTGATGAGCGGTTTGGAACAAAACCAAACTGTTTGTTAGTTAATAGTTTGTTATTAAAGAGGTGATTGAGAATTTTTACAGAAACAATATGTTCATAAATTCTTGAAAAGCCACTTGTTAAAGATATTGGTTTGTAATTTAATGCATCGTGTATATTACCTTTCTTGTGCACAGGAATAATAAAAGATGTATTTCATTGTTTAGGAACATCAGATAGTTCTAGAGAGCAATTAAATATTAATAAAAGTGGAAAAATTAGTGATTGGATAACATGCTTGATATAATAGGGTGGAATGTTTTCTGGCGTTCTTATGATTTAATCTTTTAAGTGGTTAATTGAACTTATAATGTCTTCATAGGTTATGAAAAAATTTTGCATCTTACTACAATTCTTTTGGGGTAGCTTAAAAGACTGGTAACTCTCGTCTTTTTTAAAAACTTTTTGAAAATTTATGTTAAATAGTGTTGCTATTTCAAAATCTGAGGTTACTGTTTTGTTTTTATCATTATCATATAAGAGATGTATGGAATTATTTAACTTAAGTTTAGATTTCACGTAGCTACAAAACTTTTTTAAATTTGGGTTTTTTCAGAATTTGTTTTCATATTCAAAGTTGTATTTTTTAACAGCTAATTGATATTCTTTAGACTTGTTTTTGTATTTTATCAAAAGTGATTTATTTGTCTTACTTTTTTTGTATAGATTAATTTTGTTATTTTTAGAATAAATAGGAACAAAACGTTTGATTGAGATTTGGATTGAGCTAATGAATTGATTGTAGAAATGCTGGAGATTTTCTGAATTTTTAAATAAAGAGGTCCAATTAATTTTTGACAGGAAATCATTGATGCTTTCAAAATCTGCTTTTTTATATTCATATGAGACTTCTTTAGCAATAGGTATTATTTTGTTTTCAATTTTAATTGTTAGTGAAAGCAAGTTATGATCACAAGTGTATGGAAAATTAGTTGAGTGTGATATGATTCTATCTAGACCAAAATGATTGCAAATTATGAGATCGAGAATGTTACCATTCTTATGGGTTGGATTTTCAACTACTTGGGTTAAAAATTGTCTGTACAAAAATTAAGAAAACACTCATGGGGTTTATTGAAATCTGTGCTAGGAAACCTCCAATCTATATTTGGCATATTAAAATCATCAAGAACATAAAAAGAACACTCTTTTGGAAAAACCATTTTAATCATTTTGATTACATTTTGAATAGTCAGTGCGCATCTAGCAGACAATGGAGGAAGGTAGACACAACAAAATCTTAATTTCATCTTTTTAAAAATTACATCGACACATAGGTATTCAAAATTGATGTTGCTAGTAGAGATAGAATCGTTTTTAACTTTAATAACTTTAAGCGAATTTTTGAAAAGGATAGCAACACCTCCACCCCTACTAGACCTATCACTTCGGTAAATGTTATAGTTAAAAGGACACACTGTGGCATCGTTGACCTTATTAGTCAACCATGTTTCAGTCAAAAAAAATAAATCAATGTTATTCAAATTTGTATAGTTCTCTAAAATATAAAATTTATTTAAAACAGATCTTATATTAGTGTAACAAACTTTTAAATAGTTGTTGTTACAATTTATATAGGAAAACTTGTTAGTGTTAAAATTAATCCTATCACTTAATAAGTTTATACCCGTTGACTCACGATTTCCTCCACTAATCCCAGATGTCCTGGGAGCGGTAACGAAAGGGCTGTTTTTATAGTATCAATAATAATAATATGGAATGGCAAAATTAGATCATTATCATATATAAAATAAAAACAAAATACAATAGAACAATTTTATATTTAATAAATATAATAGGATATTTTTAGTTAGTTTTGTCGCATTTTAAAGATTGTCAAAGAAAAGAAGTGAAAATTTTGAACGAACACTACACTTGATAAAATTGTACTTTACAATTTTGACTACTATGTTACTTTGTTCAGGAAAGTATAATTTGTGTCAGAGGTAAGTTTAATCTAAAAAAAGCTGAGTCGACTATTTTTTAAAGACTTTTTTATTTTTTTTAGATTCACTTTTATACCTAATCTGCCTTACCTAAACAAGTTAAAAATTAATCAAAAATTAAGTTTAAATAACTAAATTAAATTAAAACTAAATTTTTTACTGATATATTAGCTATCAGCTGGGGATTTTAATTTTAGTCATCATTGTTTTTTGTATAATGATAAAATAAAGACAGTTATGTGAAATTTGATTAAACCGATTTTTTTATATATCAAGTTATTAACTAGTATTTAAAAAATCCTGTATTATATTAATTGTTAAATACAGATTATAAAACTGAATTCCACAGAGTTGGCTACCCAAAAATAATTGACTACAAAAAAATGAAAAACTTTCTAAAAGTTGTTGAAAGTTTTGTAAGAAGTTGCTAAATAAAGTTAAATTTACAATTAAGTATTGGTTTTAGCGGACTGTAACCTAAAAGCCTGATTTAAACTTCTTAAAAATAGAAAACAAAACCTATAAGTTTAAAACTGTAACCGCTAAAACAAATACTTAAAGGTAAATTTAAGAACACAGTTCATTTTTTATTTAAAGTTTTGACAAACATTTAATTGCATAATATTGCAAGATTAAAAATAATAAATGATTATTTTTCTTTATTGTCCTGGACAAGATGTAAAAGGCTATCAAAGTGTGTGCGATTTAATAAAAAAAGGTCCTTCATACACCAGGTCCTAAGACCAAATATTTTGAGCGTTGTTTTTTTTATTCAAAAAACTTTAATATTGACTAAAATTAGAACTTAATTTATTTATAAAACTTTGTTAATAATTGATTTTTTTCATTTTAAAATATAATGTATACAGTCTAATTTGTACGTTTGTTCGTAATAAAATAGTATTAAGTTCATTTATAAGCGTGTTTTAGTAGTATGAAAATATATAACACCTGTTTACACTAAATTTAAAAGTATAGCCACTTGGTAATTTCATTAAACATTCTTGTTTAATGAAACTGTTAAAATACCGCTCCAGTAACATGATATTTTGTCAACTAATGTATATGAATTTTAAAAGCGAAAAAAAAACAACTCAAAATTTTTGTTAACTAATTTGTCATAAGATAGAGGCTTTAATCTGTATAAACATATTTATCTTTACTTAAAGGTTGTAAATTAATTGAAAATGTTCTTCGTAACACGTAGTTTACGTGAACAGAACAAAACTACAAATTTTATTTTTTTGTAAAAACTTAATTATAATTTTATTAACAGTAGGTCCTGTGTTTCAATTCAATTTCAATCATTATAGTAGTTATTAGTTTAAACTATTAAAATTTAAAATGTATTAAAAACTTTCTCCTAATAAAATATAACTAAATAAAAAACAATATTATTTTAAATATATTAATTTCAATATAAAATAACAGATTTCCAAAATAAAATAAAAAAAATATTTTTTCCCGTAAAAGAAATTCTTAAAACTTTCAAATATTTTGTTTTCAAAATTTTTCAGTGTTCTAGTTATTACAGGTTCTGCTTAAATTATTCAGAATAAAAAAAACTAGTTGAAACACTTTAACTATAATAAGAAGCAATATTACTTTAAGTTTGTATTAACACTTTTATTATTTATTTAGTTTTTGAAATAATTAAACTTATCATAAAACCTAATTGCTTATTGAAAGACTTGATTCGAGCTATATTAAAAGAAAAGTTGTATTTCTACACAATTTTTTTCAAAAGTTTACGTCAATGGACCACTTTGAAACAGTGTTTTAGTTTTAGTCAATAATTTCTTGTATCTTTTCTTGAAAAAAATAAAGCTTTTATAATTGAAAAAATACTAAAATTATTGAAATATTCAGTACTAGAAACAATCGTTAAAAGTATTTACAATAAATGAATTATTTTAGTGAAAAAATTACTTATATGACTAATCTATTATAGCTAGGATTTAAGTTCTTGATTTTTTGTCGAAGTCTCCTCTGTCAAAAATACAATGTAAAAAGTTATTACTTTTCAAAGTTACTTTAATTTTTTTCAGATTTATTTTTACTCAATTAAAAATTAGTTCGTTTAACAGTAATAATACAGATAATTAATTAAAATTTACACATAATCTAAAATAAAGTTAATTGAAAAACAATTTTAGCTTTATTCATATAACAGTTAAAAACAAGAGTTCTTGCAATCCTAAAATGTTTTGTTTCTCATTTTATGACGTCATTGTTATAAGCCCACAAACGCTCACTCTGTTTTTATTACAAATAAAAACTTTTTTTGTGTCATGCAGAATTGTTTTTGCTGTGTTGAGTTTTATAAATTTTCTAGCGCTGTAAACAACAGCAAAAATGCCCTAGTTTGTTTTTAATTGCTAAAGAGTAGCTGAAAACTTTTTTTGAAAATGAGATAGATTTAGTTATTTTTTTTATCTTGTTAATAAAAGTTTTGTTTGAAAGTAAACATTTCTGTTTAAAGAGATCATTTAAAAATTTTCAAGTTAAATTTATCAGTGATAAAATAGTTTATTATTTTGTTTAATTAGTTTATAAGACATTTTTAGTTTTATTCTATTTAGAGCTAAAAACATTAAAAAGTATATTAACAGGATATAAAACTAAAATATGTTAAATTTAATTGTGCATAAAATGGCGATTTATTAAAATCACCTTAAGGCCTTTATTTAAATTCTACTTTTAGTTGTTTTGTTAAACGGGAAAATTATATATGTAAAATGTCAGTTAAATAATTTGTTTAGTGTCTTTAACAAAATTATTATAAGCACTGATATAAGTTATAGCAACTATGGTTTTGAATGGTAATGTATTTAAAATATTTGAGATAGTAGATCTAATGTTGAATTAAGATTCATTCAAAAAGGCTGATATAAGAAGAGCTTGTTAGTATTTAGTTCTTGAGAATTGTTTTTGTGTAGTTATGTTGTGTTTTTTTTTAAATGCTGTATAAATTTTAATTTTCATGACAGGCTAAACATTTTCTGCCATCTAATTAAGACATTAACCTTGTATAGAAACACTTAAATCTAAGAAATAATTTGGCTTTTAAAACTAATTAGGGTTATAATTATATAGTCATAACTGAGTGTCAAATTACACTAAAAACCATAGCCAAATGATACTAAAGGTAGTGTATACTACTTATAAAAACTAGGCATGATTTTTAATGGTAATATTAATATACATATTTATTTTTTCAAAAATTTATTTTGCAAACTAAGTTTCGATCAAAGACCTCGTCAGTGCTTAAATAAATCTTATTCAAATAGAATCCTAGAAATCTAGAAATCTAGAAATGTTTTCTTAAAACCAAAACATATAATATTAATATACATATTAAACAACAAAAAAAAAATACATTTTAGAAAATACTTTAAATATGGTCAAAACTTTTACACAGAATTAAATCTAACAGCAATATGTTATAACAATGTTATAATTAAGAACTAACAACTTGCAATTAAAATCAATAACCAATTATAAACACATAATAAATTTCATTAAAAAATATAACTTTACAATAAACAATATAATAACAGATAAGCTCAGTTCTAGAACTCCATCTGAAAGGTATTGACCAGAACATCACTGCAATCACACTGGGGCTGGTTTATGTAGCTTTATTTGAAAAGTGTAAACTTGCCTCAGATAAGCTTTGTTTCTGGTTGACTGATTTTATAACAATTGATGTTCATCTAACTAGAACAGAAGTGAAATTGGTATTCCATTACATAATAAAGCAAACTCCTTATAAGAGTGTTGAGTTTATTTAAGTGTTAAATAAATGTTTTAATTAAAAAAAAAAAGACAGTATTGTAACGAGTACAGACCTTTAAATTTTGTCGGACCATTTAGCATTGTTTTTTTACCATGGCACTACTATGTGATAGTAAATGATTTCAAATGAATTTTTAAATGAATGATGTAAGTTTAAAATTTTTATAAGTTTAAGTTAATTATAGCTAAAATATACTTTTACTAATAGAATATTGTAATTTAGAACTATTATTAAAGGCATTTAAAAGTTACTTGCATAAATTATCAAAATGTTCAACAGTACTATTTAAACTCAACTGTTATTGTATTATCAACATGTCACTATAGTGGTGAAAAAAAAGTAAAAAAAGTTGAAATGTCATCATTAGTATTAAGTAAAGGTTTAAAATTAAGAAGTAGTTTAAAACTATATAATAGAAAAACTATTTTTTAAAAAGCATCACAATGATAAAAGCGTTAGAGTATGTTTTAGTATAACCTTCGTTGTAAGTAAAACTCTTTCTATATAAGATATGTGTAAGTTGTTCTATGGAGAGATTGTTTAATCAAGTGTCTTCTTTTTTTTTTGTGATAAAAATACTTAGCTTTTGTGATTATTTTACACATTTTTTTTAAACAGTTAGAGTTTCACTTTGATGTTTTTGTCAACAAAACATTTACTCTCGAATTTCTATGTCTTCGAATTCTTAAAGTTTGATTGCACATCAAGTTAACAGTCAGAAAATATTGTAAATAAGAAGAAGTACTAAAAAAAAATAAGTAGAAACAAATTGTGTTGAATAGAGTAGTTAATAATTAATTTTGGTTTAATAATTAGTATTTTCAATATCTTACTTTTTATCAGTTTTGAACGGAATATTTGTTCAAATAGTTTTATAATTCTAAGCAAATTCTAATTTGTTAGTAATTTGATAGTAACCTTTTGATATAAAAATATCTTTATGTTTAAGTCTTTTAATATAACCTGAATAAAGTTAGTTGACTTTTTGTTTTAAACTACTAGATAGAAAATTTAAGTAAAAATATAAACAATGGTTGAGGACTCAGATGTATTCAACAAGAATGATGGACCGGAAGAACATAGTATCTTGCGACTCCCTGAAGTAATTTATTATGTTTAAAAAGCTTTTTTTACAAACTTGTGTTTATTTTATTGTATTAATATAAATTTGATTTAGTTATATGATACAAAATCCATCTTAAAAAGTTTTTTTGATTTATATAACTTTTTATTAACTTGTAATAAGAAAATGAAGTAAAATCGAAAAGCCTTTCGATAACTAAATATCAACAGCAATAATGATAAATATATACAATGTCTAAAGTACAAAACTATTTTTCACAGGAATACGCAGACAAATTGAATGATGTAATGAAG
Organism: Thalia democratica; assembly: GCF_965202585.1. Lineage (NCBI taxonomy): Eukaryota > Metazoa > Chordata > Thaliacea > Salpida > Salpidae > Thalia > Thalia democratica. The sequence goes on from NC_139166.1 coordinate 5,607,402, forward strand.
AGTAGTGAAACCAAAAACCAACTTACTATAGATTTCAAAGGTTTGATAAACTTGTTTGAAAAAAAAACTACTTTTTATTGAAAGAAAACTATATTTAAAGTTGAAATAGTTGAAAAAAGTTTTTTTTTTTAATCTGCAATTGCAAACAACTGAAAGGACTTTATTCTATCACTTATTAATATTTATTCACTGTAAAATAATTTAGTTTCAGTTCTTTACAAATAAGTCTTAGAAACTTTCAAATTGTTATCAGTATAACTTTGAAAATAAATGAAACTCAAACTTTATTATTTTGCTATTTCACTTGTCAACTTTTATGTTACTACATAATGGTTAAAGCTATAAATAACCTAAATACTAAAGTTTATCTTGTTAGTTGCCAAAAAAAAGTTGACTAGGCAATAGTAGTGATAAAATACAGTTAACTCATTTGAAGAAAACTAAAAAAAAAGGTAACTTGCATTAAAATATTGAAAAACTATTTAATTAATAACAAATTTACTTGACTTATATATAATTTAAGCTGATCAGAGGGATGGAAAATTAAATGTAAATGGAGAAGAATTGCATTTGAAATTGTACGATCTGCCATGTATAGTGGAGACTCTCAAAACAAATGATACAAAAACCTTCTTCAAATCAGGAAATATTTCACAGGTGTCTTTTTAAAGTGTATTTAACTTTATTTACTTTTTTTTTAAACTTTATTTACTGTCATTAGTTTTAATTTAAAAATAATAAAGTGTGGAATCTATTTTAAATAAGTTTTTAGTTTACTATAAGTTAAGGTAAATTAAGTTGGTTTAAAATCAATTAATGTGATGTTTTTGTTTAAGATAAAAAAATATGTACAGTTTTTACTATTTTAATGTGGTTTACATAACTAAATTAATAATTCTTATGGTGGTTGAAAAGTGTTTTAGTTTTAAATAAAACAATTGTAGTATTGTTTTAAAAGGTAGAAGAAAAAATTCTTTTAAAAATCCGAGTTATCAAACTTTTTTATTTTTCCTAGTTAGTATTAAAACTTTATAATAGTACTTATAATGAATCTAAAACTAATAAAATTTGCCTTCAATATATGTTTGTGTTTTTTCAGATATTGGTTGCAAGCAAAGAAAAACATACCAACAAAAAGTTCTCACCTTCAGTTGACAAAGAAAAGTTTCTCTTTCCGCACGGAAGTATGACATTAAATATTTGACAGATTTAGCTTAAAATAAAAAAAAAACTTAACCTTTATTGTAAAAAAAATGCCTTTGTTTAAAAAGATATTGAAATGTAAAATTATATAAGTAGTAAAAATTCAAAAAAAATTTATAGCTACAAATGAATTTTAGTATGCTACTTTGTTAAAAATTTATTTTGTGTTTCTTACATAAAAACTTTAAAATATTTCAGTTTCTGCTCCGATGAAAAATGTCCGTCGAAAAAGATTCCGTAAACGAAACATACTCAAAAACATGGTAACTTTTTTTATATAGTACCTTTGCTGAGTTCTGTTAGTTTTATGTAGTTTATTTTAATTACTATCAGGTTTATTAGTTTAACTTTAAGATTTAGTTAATTGTTTAGTAAACTATTTTAATATTAATGAAAAATACAATTATCAACTACTAAAACATTACCTTTTTTTTTGTTCTAATATCTAGAAACAGAAACGAAACATACTCAAAAACATGGTGACGTTTTTTTTATAATACTTTTGCTGAGTTTGTTTGCATTTAGTTTAATGTAGTTTATTCTAACTACTATGAGGTTTATCAATTTAAATTTAAGAAGTAGTTAATTGTTTAGTATACTATTTTAAACTTAATGAAAAATACAATCATGAATTACTGAAATATTAATTTGTTTTATTTTTTGATTAGTCAAATGTCAATTTAATATATTTATACTATTATTATTTTTTCTTAGTTCGGAGATTCTTATGAAGTGCAGAGAGAAGTAATAAGACTTTTAAAAGCAGATTTACAAGCAGATTCTACCTGTTAGTTTAACATACATATAAATATAATAATAAAAAGATTTTTTTTTAATCTAATTAAGTGTAAGTTAATTAACAAATTAAATTGAAAAAATGTTATTTTTGAAGTAAGATCTACAAGCAAACGCTTTTTAGTAATTTCATATATACCTTAAACAAATATTACCCTTTAATAAACTACATTTTTCGTTATTTAAAACATGTAAACAGTTGTTTTTCCGATTTCTATTTTAGTTTTAAAGCACCATTTAAAAGACTACTAAATAGAAAAATAACTTAAGATTTTATTTGTTTAAATTGATTAGTCTCAGATGACGAAAAGTCAAAATAAGATATTTGAAAATACAAGAGCTTAATTATTAAGTGAAATACTGATTAAGTGTGAGTTTTGATATTAAAAAACTACCTTTAATCTTTTTGGTTATTTGTTAATCACAAAGACTAAACTTAGTTTGCTAATATCAAAACTGTGTAAAAGTTTTATTTCTGCTTGAAAAACTGCTATAGTTACCATATTTTGTAATTTTGAGTTTAAAAACTTTAAGTGTCGTTACTTTATCATTTTAATTTAAAGAAGTTTATTAGATTAAATGGTAAAATTTGAGTTTACGAGTTAAGATAGACGTAAACTAATGTTTACCTCCGTTTGATAGTTTAACATTATATACAAAGACCTCAATGACTCATAGTTCTCTTAGTCTTATATTTAGATTTATTTCAATTGTTGTAGCTGCTATTTAACAACATTTTATGACTAAAAAGTTTAATAATAAATTAGTTTATTTATTTTTAATTTATCATGTAACTTTATATTTTTAAATAAAGTGTTGAATGTCTTTTTGTTTTAAAAAGTATAACTTTTTAGCTTACAGTCTTAGTAATTTGAAAAAAGATGAAGATCACTCAAGTATTGCCTCAAAAAGTGATATAAGTTTGTTTATTGAATTGGATACATAACTTAAATATTTTTAAGATTTTTATTTAGTTATAACTTAAATCGCTTAAGGTTTCTATTTAAAACACTTCGTTTTTATGAAGAATATTTTAATTGAAAAACAAAACACAAAACACATAGTGTATTCTAAACAACTGATATTGTTTTTAAGCTTTCTATATTAAATAAATTTATCAAAGTTTTGTGAATTTAAAACATAAATACGGCATAATAGTTAAGTTCTAAAATGTTTCCTCAAATTTTACTTTTAAATAAACTATTAAAAAAACTTCTTAATCAAAAATTTGTTATAAAAATATTGTCAATTTTAACAGATAAAGAATTGGATAACATTTTCAATCAAGTCACTTCATCAGAAAGTTCATCAGAAAATGAAGATTAAATAAGAAATTAAATATATCGTTTTTTGTTTGAATAAAGGAATAAACAAGACTTTTTTTGTTTTTTATTGAAATAGCAGTAATTATTTTCCACTTTATTTGAAAAATAAAAGCAAACCATAAAAAGTTACTTAGATTACTTAATATATGATATTATAGTCTCAATACCTTAGTTTATGTTGTATATTTTTATACTTCGATTTTTTGTTATTTAAAATAAATGGTTTGACACGCTAGTTTCTTCTTTATTGTAAATTAAAATTTATGCAACACTACAACGAATATTGTTTTTTATTTAGTTATGGTATTTTAATAAAAAATAGTTATAAACCGATTAAAAAAGTTTGATTGTTTTATACAAGGAGTTCTTAAATTTAGTCACTAAGAATAAATTTAAGTAATTAACGCAATTAAGAAAATTAAGTAATTAAATAATTAATTAAAAGTAATTTAACGCTTAAAGTATTATCATTATGGTATATTTAGTTGATTGAAATCTACTACATAAGTAAACACAAGATCAATAAAAATAGCTAATGTTTGAAATAAACATTTATAGAATTATAGATGCTATTCTTTAAACAAATGTTAAATACATTTTACAAAATTTAAAAACTATTTGACAATTGTTTGACCTAATTCTTTAAGTATACAAGAAGACCTTATAGTATTTATTTTATGGTTTTGTTTATAAGTGAATAAGTTTAATTTGAAAAAATAAACTTGAAATAAAAATTATTAAAAAGTTTCGGTATACTGTATTTTTTACTTACAGTTATAATCACTTAGCTAAGAGATGTTCGCTTAAAATTATTTAATAATAGTGAATGGAAAGAGTAAAAGAGTTTTTGAATAGATAAATCCAAATCAAATGAAGCGATAAATAGTGGGTAAAAATCGTGACGTCACTTTAAAAATAATAAATTAGTCCCAAAAAGTCACTTTTTAGATCAGGAACCAATTTTAAAAAGTCGCAAACCAATTTTCTTAAAATTGTCAAAAATGTAGGCCATTGAAAAATGTCTTCGAAGGCCTAATTTTTTTTAGTAACTGCATTAGTCATTTTGAGTGTACAATTTTAAAATATAATTGAAAAAAAAAACCGATAATAGAGAACTAGTAATAAGTTGTTTATTAAATTAAGAATCTAATTGATAGTTTTTACTACATATAATTTTTTTTAGTTGTTTTTAAAACGTAAAATTTAGACTTTAATGTACCTTGCGAACTGCAGATTTTGGCTTTACTGGCCGCAGTTTGTATTAGATATAACTGTTGTTTTGAAATTGAAATTTTTTTATACTAAATGCGATGTTATGTTTTTTAAGCAGTTTTAGTTTCACGTAAAAACGCTATTTAAAAATTTAAAACAAGCACTTAGCAAAAGAAAAAAAAAAGAAAAAATGTCAATTTATTCCTTTAAAAACTTAACTTATACCTAAACAAATATACTAAAAAAACATTCTAGATATCTTAAACACAATAGATATTAAAAAAATATATTCATTAAAGTAAAAGACATTCAGTAGTAAGGATCTTTAATAAGGTTTGACTTCTAAGCACTTGTAAACGCACTGAAAACTTTATATGTAAAAAGTCTGGAATGAGTACCATAAATGTTTTTATAAATACAAACTTACAAAACGAGCGTTTGCCTTCAAATATTAAATAATATATAACAAAAGTAACAAATAAAATCGTTAATTGCAGTAAACAGTAACTTAAGCTTTGTTTGTGTTTGATATTTGTTCTACAGGTTATATAAAAGTTCTTCAAATTTACTTCTAAACAAATAACAATAACACTTTTAGTTCAAAATTAGTATAAAAAACGTTTTTCTCTTGGTAACCAAACCATGCAGCTAGTATAGATTTAATTGCCATTAACTAATAAATTAACAACTACCATTTTTCTTTATTTTTAATACCAGTTTGTTTAACAACATATTCAGCTTTAATAAGCACAAAAAAACACTTAAAACTTTAAGTATTCTAAAAACAAAAAATATACTTAAGCATTGATAGTTGAATGCTTTTGTTATAATAATAAAAAAATACTAAATCATTTAGCAAAAATCATTTACTGAGTTTAACTAGTAAAACAACTAAAGTAAAATAATAATAAAATAATGTAACCTAAAAAATTATCAGTAAGCCTTTTTAAAAATCTTCTTAAATTTCTGCACAATGTGTTTTTGTGAAAACTGTTACATGTAAAACAATATCTATCTAAAAACACTCAAGCCGCATATATTGTTTCCAATATGATCTGCATTCGGGTTATTTTAAGAAATTCAAAAAGTATCAGACTAAAACTATTTTTCAAAACCAGATTAAACTTTATGCACGGTGTTTTTGAAAAACCTGCCACATAGAAAACAAGATGAGCTGAAAACCTAAAGGTATTGTTTTCTATAGGCACGCTTATATTTCCTTAGTTTATTTTCAGCAACGTTTGCTTTTATCTCACAAACTGTCGCTTCGATAAACTTTTATTTATTATAGTTACAATCTAATGAACTTGTTTTTCACTATTATTATATTTGTAGCGTAACTCGAGCGCTTATAAACATTCTAGTAAACATATCTAGATCAACTAAAATATTGTTTTTGAATTCAAATACCACTAAAAACAAAAATTAAACCGTTTATAGTTGTTTAGGCATTTATGATGAAATTATAAAAAAACAAAAGCTCAACAAGAAAAAGGTAATGAGTTTTAATGACTACTTATTCTATTTTTGTGTTTGTTAATATATAAATTTTTTTTTATTTGATTTTTGAAATACCACTACTAAGATTTTTATACTCTTTAACGAAGAAGTATTTTATAACAAAATTTTAATCAGAATGTAGTAATTTTGTAGATTTACTAAATATTCAAACATTTGTCTCGATACAAATATATTTTTCTATCAGAACTATACGCGTTTTTACGGCAACATTTACATATATGAGGGCATCTGTTTGTTTTTGTAAGCCTAATTCCACTTAAATTTTCTAAACTTTAGCTGACCAGTCTTTTCACTGTAAGGGCCGGATCCAGCCTGCGGGTCGTACGTTGCCCACTTCTGGTTAAGGGATCAAAAATTACAATTGGTGTATAGCAGTTGTTATAAAGCACTTTATAAGTGATATTTAAATATAACAAGAATAAAAATAGCGTTCAACACGTTTTTTTGGCATATCTAGTTTCTGCCATATAATATTCAAAATTTTCTAAAGGTGGTAGTAATTTTGTTGTAAGTAAAACTTTAAGTAAATCTTTGAAAATATTTTTTTTAACAATTTTTATTTAGTACTTACTAACTTTTTATCTTTTATGTTCACTAATTTCCCTAACCCTTTTCTTTAGTCGGTAAGCAGCTTTCGGATTCAACCGGGTAGAATTTGATCGGGTGGGATTTGAAGGTGGGATTTGATGGTGGGATTTTATTAATTATTTTAAATTGTCACAATTTAAATTTATTGTTTTAAGCCTTACAAGCAATGTTACTAAAACTTATTAACTTTGATATTCTTTTTTTAAATTTGTTATATAAGGGTATTTTTGGATTCTTTTTTAAGCTATTATACCATAAAAATCAAATTTTGGATTAAATATAAAATAACATAGCATTAACAATAAAAGTTTTCTTTCACATCTTTATATAGTAAGATGACAAATATAACTAAGTTAAATAGTGCTGTTTTGTTTATTGCTATAATCAAAATTAAAAACAATTTATCTTATATTTTCCTATGTAACTTTTATAATTTTCAACAATGCTGTTCTAATAAATGTTTTGATTTTTTAATAAATATTTTGAATGAAAAACCTATACTTAATGCTCAATATAATATCCATTATTTAAATATCCTTTTTTTGAATAATCTCGCTAAATTTCAATCAGTAGTTTGTAAGCACTATAATTGCGCTAAAAATATTTCTCAATTATACAAAACAATATTTTGAATAGTCGTTAAGATTTGTATAGAAAATAAAAATTCTTATAACTTGTGTTTCTATAGATGACTTCATTATGAGTTAAACTATAACTTTCAAACAAAGTATTTCATGTTTTAAATAATAAAGATACTAGAAAACTTAATATTAAAAAATACGCTTAAAAAAATTTTAACTGATGGAGGTCTAATGGTGGTCTGATAGCCGAACTAATATGATCGAACTTTTATGTAAACTAAAACTGTTAGTACTAAAGTATCAGTCTATTAATTGATAACCTTTTAGATATAACTTCTATAAGTAAATTAGCGTTATGTTATACGTTTTAATTAACAAAAATTTCTTTTATTTATTTCTAACATTACAAGAAGTTTCATAATAAATTCAGACTAAAATGTTTTTCAATTGTAGCAAATAGTGTAAACTAACTATATTGAATAATATTGAACTAAAGTTTAAGAATGTTTACTGAAGTTTTATTATGTTTTTTAATACTAATAAAAATTTATCTTGTTTTATTTTTAAATTAATTGAGTAAATTGATTGCTTAGCTAGGAAAGCAATCTGAAAGTCACTACTATTTTTCGTATTTTTACAAGCTAAATACATTTTTCAAGTTAATAATTTAATAGAAAAATTTAACTTCAGTCAGACAGTCAAGAGCTTTATATAAATAAAAAAAAATTTTGAAAAATTAGCATTTTACTTGACAAAAAATTAAACAAAATGGTTTAAGCGCATTAAATACGCTGAAAATAATTTCTAAGAATAGAGAAAAACTTAATAAAATTGGAGTATAACTAAATGTAGAGCCAAAGTAACAAGGTATTGTGCTTTCGTACTTTCATTTATACGGTTTTTTTTTGGACTAAATAGTCTCTAGCTCTAAAAAAGAGTTGCTAAAAAAAATATTCACTTTTAAAAACATGGGTTAATAAAAAAAGAAACAGATTTTGGCAGATTTATTTGTTTGTAGTTTTAGAAAAAAACATTTTATTCAGTCTAACCTATATATTACAGTGGTCTTGTTTTATTTAGTCTTGTTGTTATCTTCTATATATTATTTTTTGTTAAAAAATAAATTTAGAATTAACATATTTTTAACTTAAACAAAAGACAAAACTGTTAGATAACTGTCAACATTTAAGATAAATTTCATTAAACGTTTTCTAGCTAGTTTGCACGTCATTTTATTTTATTAAATTTGTTTTTATTTATAAGCACAAAATCTTTTTAGTCCTACTTGAAAACCTTAAATGAAACTTTACCTTTAAATTATACAAACTAAATACTAGCTTTTACTTAGTTCAAAACATATATTAGTTTCGTCATAATGATATAATCATAATGATAATCATATTTTAAAGCACTTTTAACTAATTCGATTTAACTTCAGTCAGCTAGTAGCTTTTCAAGTTATAAATTTGATTTAAATCCCTTTATGTTTGGTAATATGTAAGTTATTTAGTTTATTCATTTACTTCAAGCTGATTGTGTTTTTAAATCTAGTTGTTTCATGTTCTATTAATTTGATGTGCAATACCTAAGTTAAAGTTTTCCATTTTGTTAGTAATTCTAGTACATACAGTTTTCATGTTTAAGGCTATAAATTTTTATTTATTTTAGTATCTAAATTATTTTTATAGTTTTTTAATTTTTTGCTACTATTTTTTTTAGAGCTTAATTTTTTTACAAAGTTAAAAGTTTAAAACTTACTTTTTTTCAGTTAACAGCTTATTCTGTTAAAGTAGTTTTGAAAAACTAAAGACTCAAATTCCTTGTGTATTATAGTTTTAATTTTATTTAGTTGTTAGCTTCTATCTAGTAATATTTTTTTAAACTAAAAGTTTTACATTTAAAGCCAATTTAAAATTTAAGGACTCAAAAGTTTTCCTGTATAATATAGTAGGTAAGTAGCTTGTTTTATTCCTTAATATTTAAGCCACTAATGTTTTTTTTAAATATAATAGTTTTACATTTGGTTTATTAAAGGCCTAAACCAATAGTGTTTATTTAGTACTTTATTCAAAATCTTAATTAATTATATAACTATTATAATTAACAATTTCTAATTTACTTGTTTTTTTTGTTTTATAGTACCTTCCATATTTTTTTAACTTGTTTTTTTCAGGCTTAAATTGTAATTGAAGATCCCTTAAAGGGTAAAACTTATTTTTGCAAATAAAAATATTGAATAAATAATCTATTAGACTTAAAATATTTTATAAATAAAGTAAAATAAAATTTTCTTTAAAATTTTTATTGAAATTTGCAACAACATTTTCAATGTTTTTTGTTATTAGATATTGCAAAATTAAAAATTAAACTTTGAAATTTCTTTTTCCAAATTAAATTCTAGTGACTTCAATTATTTCAAACAAACTGTAGCATAAAATAATTGTTTAAATTAAAATATTTATGTAACATAAACACATTGTTTTTATACTATAATTAAACATATAAGTTTTAATTTTATTCTAAGTTTATCATTAAAAATATATTATAGTGTAAGTTTTGATAGAGATGATGTATGAAAAATAAAATTTACTAGATCAAGTTAGTTTTTTAATATGTATTATTGTAAAATTAGATAACTAAATTAATTAACAAACAGTGTAAAATTTATATAAGCTAACAGAAGTTAAATAAGGAATAGAGTTAACTCTAAGAAATTTAAAAATAAACATATATGTTATGACAAAAAATGTTTAAAAAGATGGTTTGAACTTTAATTAATTAATACTTTTTTACTCCTGTTTTTATGTAAACTTGAAAGTGTATAAAAGTATTTAACTTTTCTTTATTATTTAAACTTTTATATATTATATATATATATATAACTAATAGGTTTAGCTTTGTTTACTAGAAAATAAAAATTATAACTAAAAATTATTTGTTCTTTGTCATTATAATCGCACGAGTATTTTTAAAGTCATTAATAATAAGTTTTGCAATAAAAATGCGGTAGAAAATAAAACGCGAACGCTCGCTCAATTCTTATATCGTCTTAAACGATATCCATCATATGCCGAAATAAGGAAATATACTCGTGGTTAATCCTAAAATTATTGATTATCAATAAATTATAAATAAAATTTATTGAAGACAGAGTAAAAGAGAAAATAACTGAGTAAATTAGACTGAATTTGCTTATTTTGCCTTGTTTAAATATATATACTTTAAAAGGTCAAAAAATTATTTTTATCAACAGTAAAACTAAAAAAATGCTAGTAAAATAAATTAAAAACAGAATTTTATTCTGAAAAAAGTTGTAAACTTTATTCAAATACACTAGAATGAAAGTTATTTAAGCTGATAGCCTAATTATAAAATTAAACTTAAATTAAATTACCCATTAAAAAAAAAAATTGAATAAAACCAGTGGATATCAAGCAATCGAAATTTGTGCACTTAACGCCATGAAATCAAAATATCTGTGAACCCAAATGTGCTCTTCATCAAGAATGTCTAGTGTTAGTTTCATTTAAAGATTAGTTTTAAAGACTTTTAAGACCTGTTTTGTTTTTGCTGTTGAGCAGGAACTCCAGAATAACTAGTATAAGTTTTAAACTTTAAATTTGTTTTTAAAGTGCCCCAAAATATAATTCTTCACACTAGTGTGCACCAGTGCCGCTTTGGTAATCAATAACTTAGACACATCATAAAAAGATAATTTCTTCTATTGGCAAACTCTGTTTTGTGAATTAGATTTTATTATACAAACAGTAACTAAATATTAAAGTTTTATGTCTTTTTCATGTTTGAATAAGATTAGATTGTACAAACTAATTTTACCATTTATTATACAGCTTTCTTTACCTGTGCATACTGTGGTGCATGACTTACACACAAAGCAAGCATGTTTTTATTTACAACAACTAAAAACTCTGTATTAATTAAAACTTATGTTTTTAAATTGAAAATAAGAGTAAATAAATTTAATTTAAAAATATTTATATTTGAGTTTAGGATACTTTTTATTACGCATTAAAACAATGTAAAAGTTCGTTTCATTTACTCTCTGTAATTAAAGTTCAAGTCGTTGTAAAGCAGTATTGTGCATTTACGTAAATTTTTGGTTTATTTTAATGCTCTTACGAGTGAAATAAACATAGATTGTTAAACATTATGCAGTTATCAACTTAAGTTTTTAACAAAAAAAGTACCAAAAAACACTTATCATTATTGTATAATATAACATTAAAGTTTTTTTATTAAAGTTAAATAAATTTATACAGTAAATCATAATAACAATTTTTTTTTAAATTTTATATTATTAAGTTAAATATTAAATACAAGAAAATATATAACAACTAATAAATTTTATAACTTTAATCAAAATTCAAAACGTTTATAAATGGAAGAGCTAGTTTAAAATTTGCAATTAGTTTAATGTTGTAATTAATTAATAACAGCAATAAAGAATTTTTCAGATACAATTTGGCACTAAACAGCTTTGTAAAAAAACATAAACAACAATTTATTAACAATAATAAATTTACCGCCAACACACGAAAATGACACAAAACTAAATTAAAATATAATAACAAAGGGCTAATTTGTTACAACACCACTATAAAATTTATAAAATTATTGAAACTAAATGCATTAAGAATAATTTAAGCATTTGAATAGTTTGGTTTTGGTACTGGTTTTAATTAAAAAGTTTAAACATAACTGACTCATTTTTGAAAAAAAGTTTATTTATTAATTTCGTTTAGCTCTCTTCAGAATAACATTGCTAAAAACTATGAATATTGTAGAGTAATTTTAGTTATATATAATGAATTTGAAAAGTCTAACAAAAAATAGTTACGTCATAAAGTATAAAAGTCTGTTTAGAAAAAGTTTGAAAAATAGAATAGAGCTGTACTGAACTAACTTAAAGTAATTTATAAGACAAAATTGCTAAAACAAAAACATTTAAAATAGTAGAAATTTTTACCTTAAACTAAATTAAATAAAAAAAAAAAAAAAGCACATTAAAAAATACGACAATAATGACAACAAAAATAATACTACTAAAAACCTTATTTGTAAAGTTTTAAATTGTAAAAATCTCTTTGTTTGCAAATTTTTGGCTCGCGAGATCTAATAAACAGAGATTCTAGAACTGAAAGATGGTAGTTGTTTCTAGCTCGGGATAGGATTTCAAACCTATGATTTACCATGATTTAAGTAATGTAGTTTACATTTTTAAATGTCATTGCGGAAATGACTACGTAGGTCGTACATCTCAACGTTTCCACGTCAGGCGAGAGCAGCATGTCACGAAAAAGCTTAAAAGGTTTATTTTTAATGACGACGTGAAGCCTAAAGGTGAACAGTCATCTATTCATCAGCACCTCCTCAACAACCCTGTTTGTGCCGAGAACTACCTGGACAGTAGGTTTGAAATCCTATCCCGAGCTAGAAACAACTACCATCTTTCAGTTCTAGAATCTCTGTTTATTAGATCTCGCGAGCCAAAAATTTGCAAACAAAGAGATTTTTACAATTTAAAACTTTACAAATAAGGTTTTTAGTAGTATTATTTTTGTTGTCATTATTGTCGTATTTTTTAATGTGCTTTTTTTTTTTTTATTTAATTTAGTTTAAGGTAAAAATTTCTACTATTTTAAATGTTTTTGTTTTAGCAATTTTGTCTTATAAATTACTTTAAGTTAGTTCAGTACAGCTCTATTCTATTTTTCAAACTTTTTCTAAACAGACTTTTATACTTTATGACGTAACTATTTTTTGTTAGACTTTTCAAATTCATTATATATAACTAAAATTACTCTACAATATTCATAGTTTTTAGCAATGTTATTCTGAAGAGAGCTAAACGAAATTAATAAATAAACTTTTTTTCAAAAATGAGTCAGTTATGTTTAAACTTTTTAATAATTTAAGCTTTAGTAAGTTTTAAACTGTAAATTTTTAAGAAGACATTTGGAAAACTATAAAAAAAGTTTTAGAAGCACTGTTAAGAAACAGTTTCAGAACAAAAGCTAACATTTTTTCATTAACGAATGTAAAGGTGCAGCTTACTAACTTGTTGACATTTATTGCATAGTTAATGGAATTTGAAAAGAGTTTAAAAAGATCTGCCTTTAAACACTGAAAGCAGTTTTCTTACCAGTTTAAAAGTTAACTCTCTACAGTTTGTAGAACTACAAACCAAATAATAATTAGAAAATTATTTTTAAGGAGCGAATTGGTACATATAGGATTTTATTTTGACTATAAACTGTTGTGGAACTGTACAAGTATTAATTTTTTTAGGAGGAAATCGTGCGGATGAATGCTCTTGCTGGTACTGAGCGTGTTCAAATGTAATTATTGTGAATAGAGAAATATTTTGTAAATCAATAAATAAATTTATATATTTTTGTTGATACGTATCATTTTATTTTTAGGTAAATGCTAGTTATGTTTAACTTAAATAAATACTTGTAAGTTTTTATAGTTCGATTTTGAAAATAATATACCTTATATCGCTTATATTGAAGCTATCAAACGAATTTGTAAAAAAGTAATTCCCATAAAAAGATTGGTCTACAGAGGTTTTTGTTTTATTCATTAATTTTTTTACTAGCAGTTTCTTACGGTGTTTTTACACCGATATTATTTGCCATATTTTCAGCAACTAATAATTATTTTCTTATGTTTTTTGAGTAATCAGCATTTAAAATAATTTTCTCATGAACAAAACAAATTTACAATATGTATTAGAAGTCTTATAAATTGTTAGTTTAAATTTTGCACTAAATAACTTAGTTTGTTTAATTTTATTCAAAACTTCTACTTAATTGTTTTAAAGTTCTAATCAAAGTTATATTACAAAGTTTTTTTTTAAATAGCTTGTTAACAATCTTTACAAAAAAAATTCTTCTTTGACAACCTTATTATACTATTCTTACAAAAAAGTAATAGTACTCGTAGTAATTTAACAATTTTTCTTTAATTTCTACAAAGGAAAAAAAATCTTACATAAGAAAAAAAGAGTTGAATGTGTAAATGAAATTAGTATAGTTTTCAACAGTTATTAGCTAACGCGTTTTTAGTATAATAAAGAAGTTTATGGTATACACTCTAAAACTTTTAATATTAAGTAGTTTATAAGGTTCCCTGTTTTTTGGTTTACCACTTAAATTTTGTTATGCCACTACAAACGTTTAGTAAATTATAGATCAGTTGGTTTTTTATCTTATTTAAAAAGATATTTTCTGTATTGTTTTAGTTTCGAATTAATTTATTTGTGTTTCTTAAAAGTTTTGATAAATATTGTTTTGATGCGTTCAAAAAACGCTAAAAATATTAATGGACATTGGCTTTTTAGAGGATCCCTTAAATGGTCTTTATAGTAATAAAGTTGTGAAGTGAGTATTTGTGTTATAAAACATATGTCATAACGAAAGTTTAAGAAAATTTTTATTTAAAAAATTTTATTTTATTATTTGTTATGGAAAAAAATCCTGAAAAAAAAACTTATTTTAATCCGATTCTAAGTTGGTATATTACTAAAGGACTTTTAAAACTTAAATTATACTTTATGTACAAATTAGAAGTTTAAATTTTTTTTATAGTTAAACAACAAGTATCACCAGAATCAAGTTCCTTTAAAGCTTGTTATAAGCTTTTTATTAGTTTCTTCACTGCATTATTTATTAAAAACTTTTGCTGAAGTCTATATTTTTAAAGAACTAAAATACATATCTAAATCAGTGTAATAATAAATTTTATAATCATAAAAGTTATTCTATTTACCGATACCGAGTACTGTTTTTTTTTCCTGACATGTATAAATAACTGAGTTAGGATGAATTATAATTAGTAATGATTAGGAGAAGAGCTATAAGAAGCGCATTAAAAATCCCTTTGAATAGTTGATCTGAAAACATCATATAACTCGAAATCTTCTAAAGTATATATGTAATTTGATAAGGTAAACGTTAGTGACTAGTATAAAATATATTTCAAATTTATGGCTTTGGTTGTAGTCAGATATTCACAACAGTATAAATTTATAAACTTTAACAATATAACATCTAGGTAACTTGAAGTTAACTTAAATTTTAATTCATAATTCGCAAATGATTAGATGAAATAACTTTTTGCTAAGTTCCGACTTTAGATCGCTTATCTTAAACAAAAGTTTGGTAATAATAAAAATTCAAATCATTAAAGAAGTAGTATCTTTGTTGAGTAATATTAAAAATAATATACCAATAAAGCTTACTATATTAAACTTACCATATTTGTTTTAAATAATCAAGTATCTAAAAATTTGTTATTTAAAACAACAATTCTAACCTTAAAATCTTATAACAAATAAAAGTACAGATTTTGTTAATGAGAGTTTTTATATTTTTGGTTGTTATAAGATCATCATTAAAAGTGTTTTTTTAAGTTAAAACTATAACTATAAGAAATTTCAGCTTCAATTTTAAAATAATTGCATGCGACAATTTTAAAATTGAAGCTGAAATTTTTATCGCTTTATTAGTTCGTTTTCGAAATTTAAAAGCTTAAGACAAAGTTTGCTAAAAATAAAAAAAAATACTCATTTTTTATTGACAAAAATGTTTTTTGTAGTCTTTAAACATATTATATTTTAAACTATACTCATAACTATGTCTAAACTAAATTACACAAATACTTTTTATTTATAACATTTTTAACGAAGTTTATAGTTATACGAAAGGTGATTATAATTTAAGATTCTTTACTTTTGTTTACCGAATGAAAAAAGATTAAGAAAACGTTTTTATGTTAGAAAAATATTTACCTACTTAATATTATTATTTGTAAGTATGTAATAGTTGGTAAGTCAAATATCTCATGTTTACGTTTTTTCATTTATAACTGTTTTCCGCTTAGTTTAAAATGCTTTTAGTTAAAAACTGTGCCGAATTACAACTATGTTAGTTTGTTATTTATTACTAATTTTCAAATTTTATGATACATTGTAAACAACAAGAAGTAAATTTTTGATCTTAAGTTTATCGTTGGGATATTTAAACTTTACTCAATATTAATTGTAAAAAAACTAATGCTTAGCTGACTAAATTTACAATAACTAAAGCAATTAAACTCACGAAATCATAAATGGAGTTTTAAAATTATATAAACACAATTTCTTTTCAAACAAACAAGAGTTTTTTTTAATAATTCGTTTACATCACTACCATAAACGCTTGTTTCAATCTTAATAATTCTCATCAAGCCATCAAGCAGTATTATTGAATATAATTTTGGCCGTCAAATAGTATTCAACAACAATTTAGAAAATAAATCGAAGTTAAGCAGCTAACAATTGAAGAAAAGTTAAGAAATTAGCGAAAACAACTCAAAACTAGAATATTATATTTAATCAGTCTAGAACACTACATTACAAACGTGCGATGCTAGAAAAATGTGAATCTTTTTTAGAAAATGATAATCGAAATAGTTTTAATAGGTTTAGCGATACATTTAAGGCGCAGAAACTAAATAAAAAAAATTAATTACATAAATTTTTTAAGAAACCTCGCGACATTAAAATATATTTTAAGAAGGAAATGTTTAATAAAGGTAATTATAGTTTACAGAAAAGTATAGGGTTTTGATAGGGTTTTGGACGGAATAAGCGTTTTCAGATTATAATAAAATGACGGAACGATGGTAAAGAAATTACAGTTCTATATAAAATTAAATTTTTTATTAATAAGGACAATCATTTAGCTGAAGTTTTAGATAAAATTTCAACTTGGGACGGGTGTACTACCTTTGAAAAAAAATTTCAATAGCCGTAACTTGGGCAAAATGTCCAAACCAGGACAGAATTAAGTTGTTTCTAGCATACTTTATGCTTTTTGCGACCACATATAAGATTAGGGAACATTTTAATGAATGCTTAAAAGTTTTTAAAAGAAAAGGACAAGCCATATAGAATGGTTATAAAGAAAACGCATAAATACCTAAACAAGTTAATTACAACAGACTATAGCAGTATGAGCAAAATCAATGTGAGTCTAAAATAATTATCATAAGCGAGTTCGTCTTTAAAATAAATTTAATTTTTATTTAGGAGATAATGGTATTAATCGTAATTACAATTATTGTCAACATAATCAAGATAGAGATAATGTTAAACCAACATATCATACAATGGCATAATTAGTAATAAGGTTAAAATAGCACAGTGATGTCATGTCTATTATACCTACTCAAAAACACATCTATTACATCTAAAGCGTCTCAAACATTTTATGTTTATACTTTACTGTTTATAAAACCAGTAGATAAAAGCTTTTAAAGTATATACTTACAAGCAAAGTAAAAAAAATCAACTTTAGTTTAGTTCACTCTGTTGCTTACATTTTTTTAAACTATAATAAAAAAAGATTTTATTGTATTTAAAATTTAATGTTGTTTGTTAAAAAAACTATTAAAACAAAAAAATTTAAGATATTATAAGTTTTATGAAAACAATCAAATGAAAAGTACATTACAAAAATACGACAATAAATGACAACAACAATACTATAAACACACTATTTATAAAGTTTTAAGTTGTAAAAATCTCTTTTGTTGCAAATTTTCGGCTCATGATTTCTAGTAAACAAAGATTTAGAACTGAGAGATGGTAAATGTTTCTGATCTAGATAAATTTAAAACCTATTATCCAGGTAGTGCCCAGCACAAACATGGTTGTTGAGGAGGTGCTCTCGGATAGATGACTGTTCGACTTTCGGCTTAACGTCGTCATTAAAAATAAACCTTTCAGCTTTTTAATGACATGCTGCTCTCGCCTGACGTGAAAACTTTGAGATGTTCGAACTCGAAGTCATTTCCGCAATGACAATTATATATATATACTACATTATTTAAATCATGGATAGTTGTGGCATCTTCCACAATTCCGTTAAGCGGGCGGTTGTTGATGAACACAACACGTAGCGAAACGCTAATAAAAGTAAATTTTACAGCTAATGAAGCTTGCTAAGCCAGTCTTATTGAGTTTTCGCTAATATAAGGAAGGCGGAGGTAGACTGGGCAAGGATGTGGGCCGAAATAGGGTAACCAATTCATTTTGTATTTTGTCTGGCTTTTTCTAGCTTTTATTAGGCTGCAAGTGCTACATATACTGTGATTTTTTTTACCTACTCGATGTGATGAATTATATTCTCTTTAATATTTTAATTAATGTTGTTGTTTTTTGAACACAAGATATATTTAGCTAGTTCGATGCTGTTTTCTTTGTAGGTTATAATTGTACAATGTGGTAAGGGTCTGGATATGATTTTAGAATATTACAATTTACACTCTACTAAACTTCTTTTGTCAAAATATAACACTTTATGCGACACCTTTGTACTGAATTACTTATGACTTAGCATAAAACTGTATGCGACAACTTTACACTAAATTACTTATTACTTAACAAAAAACTTTATGCGACAACTTTATACTGAACTACTTATGACTTAACATAAACTTTAAGCGACAACTTTATACTGAACTACTTAAGATTTAACATAAAACTTTATTTTACAACTATGTACTGAACTACTTATGACTTAACATAAAACTTTATGCGATAACTTTATACTTAACTACTTATGACTTAACATAAAACTGTATGCGACAACTTTGTACAGAACTATTTATGACTTACATAAAACTTTAAGCGACAACTTTATACTGAACTACTTAAGATTTAACATAAAACTTTATTTTACAACTATGTACTGAACTACTTATGACTTAACATAAAACTTTATGTGACAACTTTATACTAAACTACTTATGACTTAACATAAAACTGTATGCGACAACTTTACGAAGAACTACTTATGACTTAACATAAAACTATATGCGACAAATTTATACTGAACTACTTATGACTTAACATAAAACTGTATGCGACAACTTTACGAAGAACTGCTTATGACTTAACATAAAACTGTATGCAACAACTTTGTACTGAACTACTTATGATTTAAGATAAAACTTTATGCGACAATTTTATACTGAACTACTTAAGGTTTAACATAAAACTATATGCGACAATTTTGTACTGAACTACTTATGACTTAACATAAAATTGTATGAGACAACTTATACTAAACTACTTATGACTTAACAAAAAACTGTATGCGACAATTTCTTATTGAACAACTTATGACTTAACATAAAACTTTATGTGACAACTTTATACTGAACTACTTATGACTTAACATAAAACTGTTTGCAACAACTTTATACTAAACTACTTATGACTTAACATGAAATTGTGTGCAATAACTTTATAGTGAACTATTTATGACTTAATTTAAAAATGTAAGAAACAACTTTATACTGAACTACTTATGACTTAACATAAAAATTTATGCGACAACTTTATTCTAACTACTTATGGATTAACATAGAACTGTATGCGACAATTTTATACTGAACTATTTATGATTTAACATAAAATTTTATGCTACAACTTTATACTGAACTACTTATGACTTAACATTAAACATTTTGCGACAACTTTATACTGAACTACTTTTGAGTTAACATAAAACTGTATGCGACAACTTTATGCAGAACAACTTATGACTTAACATAAAACTGTATGCGACAACTTTTTACTAAACTACTTATGATTTAACATAAAACTTTCTGCTACAACTTTATACTGAACTACTTATGACTTAACATAAAACTGTATGCGACAACTTTATGCTGAACAACTTATGACTTAACATAAAACTTTATGCGACAACTTTTTACTGAACTACTTATGACTTAACATAAAACTGTATGCGACAACTTTATACTAAACTACTTATGACTTAATATAAAACTGTATGCGACAACGTTGTACTGAACTACTTATTACTTGACATAAAACTGTATGCGACAACTTAATACTGAACTACTTTCGACTTAACATAAAACTGTATGCGACAACTTTTTACTGAACAACTTATGACTTAACATAAAACTTTATGCGAATACTTTGTACTGAACTACTTATGACTGAACATATAACTATATGCGACAACTTTATACTGAACTACTTATGACTTAGTATAAAATTTTATTTCATAACTTGATACTGAATCATTTATGACTTAACAAAAAACCGAATGCGACAACTTTATACTGAACAACTAATGACTTAACTTAAAACTGAATGAGACAATTTTACACTGAACTACTTGTGACTTTACATAAAACTGTATGCGACAACTATATACAAAACTACTTATCAATTTAAATAAAACTGTATATGACAACTTTATACTGAATTACTTATGACTTAACATAAAAATTCATGCGACTATTTTTTACTGAACTAATTATTACTTAACATAAAACTGTATGCGACAACTTTATACTGGACTTCTTAAGACTTAACGTAAAACTTGATGAGATATTTTTATAGTTAACTACTTATGACTTAACATAAAACTATTTGCGACAACTTTGAACTGAACTACATATGACTTAACATAAAACTTTATGCGACAAGTTTATACTGAACTACTTACGACTTAAAATAAATCTTTATGCGACAACTTTGTACTCAACTACTTATTGACTTTACATAAACATCTATGCGACAACTTTATACTGAACTACTTATGACTTAACATAAAACTTTATGCTACAACCTTGTACTGAACTACTTAAGACTTAACATAAAACTGTATGCGACAACTTTATACTGGACTTCTTAAGACTTAACTTAAAACTTAATGTGATACTTTTATAGTTAACTACTTTGACTTAACATAAAACTGTTTGCGACAACTTTGAACTGAACTACATATGACTTAATATAAAACTTTATGCTACAACTTTGTACTCAACTACTTATTGACTTTACATAAACATTTATGCGACAACTTTATACTGAACTACTTATGACCTAACATAAATCTTTATGCGACAACTTTTTACTGAACTACTTTGACTTAAAATGAATCTTTATGCGACAACTTTATACTAAACTACTTCTGACTTTAAATAAAACTTTATGCTACAACTTTATACTGAACTACTTATGACTTTAAATAGAACTATATTCTACAACTATGTACATAACTATTATTAACTTTATATAAAACTCTTTGCCACAACTTTGTACTGAACTACTTTTTTTTCTTAATACAAAACTTTATACCATAACTTTGTACTGCATTTTTTTGCTTAGTCTAAACTAGGGGTGTGCAACGTAAAAAAATTATTGGTCGGATCAAAGAAAAATTAGTCGTCAGCGGGCCGGAGCATTTCGAGTAAGTCATCTACCGGATTCAGTTGGATCCTTTCTTAGATTCGGGTCTTTATTCAAAAACGTTATCCAGATTCGGCTAGATACTAATTTTAGACAAGGTTTCGTATCCGAATAGAACCAATTTCAAAAGACTTGGATCTGGCTGGTTGCTAATTGATCTAGTGTTTTAAAATTTGAATCAATTTATTAAATACCAAGATTCTTAAGTATAAAAAAAAAATTTTTAGGTTAAATTCTTACAGTTTATTTTTTAAAGTAATTTTAAAAAGTTTTTGGACAAATTTTGTAATATTTAAATTAGCTTGTAGGATTTCATATAAATTATAAATTTAAAAAATGCCTAGTGGGCCATATCATCCACTTGCAGGCCGGATATTTTTTTATTCCGCGGGCCGGATTCAATTTAAATTTAAAAAAAGTTTGGGGTCCGGTCATTTTGATCCGGGGGCCGGATCCGGACTGCGGGCCGTACGTTGGCCGACCCCAGTCTAAACCTTTCTTTTACTATAAAACGGATTTAAAAATCAACTTTTTTGTTTACTGTTATAAACTATAAACAAAAATGAAATGAATGAACGACAAAAAAAAAACGCTTAAAATATCAAGTCTAACAACCTGGTGCACGATAAAAATACTCGGTTATCGATTAACATACCACGGATACCTTTAAACGTCTTGTTCAGGACATTTTATTCTAAGACTATGTTCTAATACTATGTAAAATATTTTGACAAATGACTAATTCTTTTGGCTTTTCAAGTAATATTTTTAACTTGTAATTTGGTGACGTATTTTTGAAACGTTAAAAACGCTTGTTTTCGTTCTTAAAAAAATACTATTTCAGTTTAGCTTATTGTTTCTGGAACTCCAAAATGTTTTTAGCTTCCTATAAACAGCAAAACTGATTGTAATGACTTTCACTTATGATTTTAACTATTATGGCTATAATGTGTTTAAAACAATGTCAAGTTCGATGATTTAAAGTTGATTGTGCCTATTTTTTAATGATGTATTAATTTTTTAGTTTATTTAATATGCAATTGTGTAATAATTATATTAAATAATCAATTACCAAATAGTTAAAAACTATAATAATGTTAAACTGAGTTAAATTAAAAGCTAAGTCAAAAAAGCGAGCCAAAAGTGAAATTAAATTTATAATTTACAGATTTGTAAATTAAGAATATTAACTTATATGAACTTTTAGTGCAAAACTACTAGTTTTGAAAAAAAACGAAATCTTTTTTTTATCATTATTAATGAGTAATAATTTTAAAACTCTGTTATTATATTTTTAGATATGTTTGTATAAAGATATTTTTTATTATGTTACCTTTTTTGGTACATTTTTTTTTAAAATCTTAGTTCATTACCAAGGCATTATTTTATTCTTATTTTTATCAGGTCAATATTAAGTTCGAAGAAGTTATAGCTTATACAAGCTTCTTTAAAATTTTGGCATAGTAAATTAACCTAGAAATGAAAATACTAGTGGGGAAATTGCTTTTGTATATATACAAGTATTTTATGCGACAACTTGTGTTAAACAATATGACGTCATTAGAACTCGAAATGCTTAAAGTTTTGTTTTATACAAGTTAAAAATTAATGCAACCTTCTGCAACAATAAAAGCTAATATTATAATGAATGTATTTTTATAGAGAATAATTTTTTTTAACACTTTGCTACTTTGTAGATAGTTAAGTATTCATTTTAAGGTAAAATACCTGTCTTAAAATTTGTATGGTTTTTGAAGATAGTTTTAAATAGTAAAATAGTTTTTTATATATTTTTTTAATTATTCATTTTGTTAAAACAAATTATTATATATTACTATAAGTTTTATAAATAAACATATTTTTACGAGCTTTTTTTTTTGATCCTTATTATCACATATTTAGTTGTTTAATCAACATTTGTTTTCTACAAAATAAATTTGAGTTAAAGTAGTTAAGTATTAAAAAAGTTTAATTAAGTATAATTATAAACTAAAAAATATCAAAATCTGGACAGTTTTTTCACTTTCGAAGAATCTAATTATTAGTTTTGCGATGTATAGTAAAGTTAAATTTAAACATAATTATTTAAATTTTCGTTAGTGTCTAGATTTTGCTTTTGTTCTCTTAAAAATTACTCGTTCTTATACAGTTAAAAATATTTTAAACAAACAATGTTTATGAAAGGATACTATGAAATTTATGAAAATTACAACAATCTAAGTTTATAAATTTTTCAAAGATTGAAAACTTTTGCAGTGTAAATAACAAACAAACATTTAACTCGTTTATTTTGCATACTTTTTTCCTTGATTCTAGTTTCATCTAGCTGGAATTTCTCCTTATAGGACATATTGCTTTAAATTGTTATAAAGCCCTGGTCGTTACTGTGATTAAAACACTTGCGAATTTTTAGAGCTTAAATGTTTAAATCCATAAAAAAAATAAGGTTTTAAGTGTTATGTTAAAGTAGTAAAAAATCTTTATTTATCAACTAAATATTTAACTTTTTTGATTTTTTCTATACTTTAAAAAATCATATTAATTATGATAATTTATTCAAGTAGTTTAAAAAGATAAAGCGCTTTTATATTTCTCAAATGTAAAGCTTTTAAAATTATTTTATGTAAATTAGTCACTATGTAAATTATTTTATTATATATTAACTTTGTTAGACTGCTAATTTAGCGGAAATATTGTCTGACATACATTCTTTTACAAAAAATTTAAATTATTTTAAATTGCGTTTTAAATATACAAGTATTGTAAATTATCACAAATAAGTACTTAAACCAACATTCTAAGGTACTTTTTTTCTTATTAGTTTAAAGGGTCATAGCTCAGACAATAATTAAAATCCATTAAATTTAAATTCAAAACAGAAGAAACAAAGCTGTAAAAATGCCTTTTATATATATTTTTTTTAAAATTAATACTTATTTCACTTACAGAAACAAAGTAATATTAGAATTTTTAGAATATTAGTTACTGTTGTGTAAACACTTTTTAAATATTTAAATTACTGCCACCGTTTTTTTTTTGAATGATTAAAAAATATATTATAGTTTAGGTTTTAATAGAGATGATGTATGAAAAATAAACTTTACTAGATCAAGTTAGTTTTTGTTATGTATTAATGTAAAGATAGATAACTAAATTAATAAACAGTGTAAAAGTTGTACTAAGCAAATAGAAGTTAAATATGGAAAAAAGTTAGAAATTAAAAAAAACATACACATTATTACAAAAAAATTCCAACAAGATAGTTTGAACTTTAATTAATTAATACTGTTTTACTCCTGTTTTTATGTAAACTTTAAATATTATAAATATCTAAGTGTTCTTTATTATTAAAACTTTTATATATTAACTATAAATATCACTATTAGGTTGAGCTTTGTTTATTAGAAAATAAAAATCATATCTAAAATGTCAGTTTTTTTCATTAATATCGCACGAGTATTTTTAGAGTCATCAAAAAATAAGTTTTGCAATAAAATGCGATAGAAAATAAGACGCAAACGCTCGCTCAATCCAATTGTATATTAATACAGCAGATTTTGCAACAATTAAGAGTAATCCCTAGCAAACACAAGGTATTGAATTTTTACAGCGCATTTTAAAAGTGCCTTTATTATAATTATATATTAAAATGGTATATTGGCAAAAAGAGTTTCATAGTAATGTCTGGATTAAAAAACAAATGTAAAGGTTCATAATTAAAATATAAATAAAAAGTTTGTTTTATCACTATTTCTATTAAAAAAGAAAGTGTTTTATCTTTAACAAAATCTATTACACAACAAAACGTGTATTTTATCGCATTTAATTATATCGCGTCGTAATTAAACTGAATTATGCAAAAATTTCGTTTAGCTACTCGTGGCCTTGAATACTTAATTGAATCTTAACATTACTTTATTCAGTACATTTTGTTTTCTGACAGAAAACATGATCAAACTTTTAAAAATGTTTTAGTTCAAGTAATATTTGTTTTGCATAAATTATAACTTTACATGTTTTCAGTGGAGTGCCTCAAGGAGGGGTTATTGGCCAACTTTTATTTATAATTTATATCAATGATATAGCTTTAGAAGTAGATATTGATAGCAACATAAATCTCTTTGCAGACGATATAAAAATTTTTAGCCATTCTAACACAATTCTACAAAAATCTTTGGATAAAATTTATCATTGGCTAAAAGAAAGAAAACTAGTTTTAAATCCTAGTAAATGTCAGGTTCTAAACATTCAAAAAAATACATCTAGTATCACTTCTGAATTTATAATAAACAACATAAGGTTACCTTCAATTAAAGTGTTTAAAGATCTGGGAACTTTTATTGCTGAAAACCTAAAATGAAATAACCATATCAATTACGTTTATCAAATTGCATCAACTATTTCTTTTCAAGTTTTAAAGAGTTTTAAATCTACAGATACAAACATAAATCTACAATAAAAATTATCTCGTTTACATTCGTCCTAAGTTAGAATACAACACACCAATTTGGTCTCCATACCTGAAAAAAGATATTAACCATCTTGAATCCATTCAAAGAAAATATACAAGAATAGTCTTCAACCGTTGCAACATCTCATACACATCTTATTTTGATAGACTCTCAAAACTTGGTATTAAGTCTTTAGAGTATAGAAGGATTGAATTTGACTTAATTACTTTTTTCAAACTGATTAATAGTGAAACTAAAATTAATTTACAGTCAATTTTTGAACCTCATAAATGTACTTATTCACTGAGAGGTAACAACAGAAAATTTACATGCAGACATAATTTCAATAATAATGTTTGGCATAATTCTTTTTTTTATCGTTGAGTTGAATTATGGAACAAGCTTCCTAACGAATTAGTTTCTTGTAAAAAAATTGAGCATTTTCGGTAAGGTTAAAAAAGTTTAATTTAAATAAATATTTTGTCAGCAAAATTCATAAGTATTTTTTTTTTGTTGTTATTTTTTCATTAACCACTGGTTGTATTTGTCTAATTTGGTTTAACATATAGCTTTATTTTATTAGTGGCGCCTTTCCTCTGTGTATAACAAAACCTGTTACTTAATACATAGTTTATTGGCCTGTTAAAGTGCTTGTGGCCTTGGGTTCTTAAGTTTTGTTTATAGTCAGTGTTCTCAACATTTATCAGCTACTACGAAAGTCCAACAAACGCTGAGTTATCTGAGTATTAAAAATTTGAAAGTAAATATGAAGCAGGCTCTCCTAACAAAAGTGAAAAACGTTGTTCAGATAAAAGCGGTTCTAGTTATACGAATAAAAGTGAAACAAGTTGTATGGATAAAAGTTAAACCAGTTACTGAAATGAAGGCTGAACCAGTTGTTCAAATAATGTGAAGCCAGTCGTTCGAATGAAAGTGAAACCAGTTTTGGAGTGAAACCATTTGTTCGGGTGAAGTTGAAGTAGGATATTGTTGTTCTCTGTTCGGAAGAACCGGAATTATAAATTTTGTGTTAAAATTTTTGTGTTTTTATGTTAATTTTTAAACTTTAATTACTTAAACTCAGTTTTTTTTTTCATTTTTAATGTACAATTTGGTTTATTTTTGTCTTTTTGTTGTTCGTCTTTCTGTATAAGTAGCCTAGGTTTTGATGCCTGGTCCTTCGTATAACAATAAACTCACAATAACGAAAATGATATATTAATGTGTTAAGATTAAATAACTTTTACTTCTAGCGTTAATTTTCTATATTTCTGATGCATAAAACAAAAACCAAAAATCATGTAAAAATCGAGTTAGACTGATATTTTAGTTATATATTTGCTAACAAAGAATATAAAATAAGTATTTTGGGTTTTTAAAGGTTATAAAGGTTTTTTAAGTATTTTATTTTAAGTAACTAAGTAGAGGTAAAAAATTAACTTTAATACTATAAAATTCTAAAAACTTTATATTGTTGTTTAAAATTTTGCAAATTAGAAAATCTCAGTTAAATTTACTTTTTATACAACGTTTTATTTAAAACACCATAAGTCAAGTCTGTTTAAAGTTTAGTGAAAAACAGCAATATGAACTTACCACACTGTTTAAATTATTTTATTGTAGGGGACGCAGATAAAAAGTTAAAAGTTTAAAAGAAAATAAACATATTTTTGTAAGTAAAAATGTAATTTATAAGCGTATTCAGACTCCAATAACTATTTTATTTTGTTAACAATTATTATGCTATTTGCATTTATCTTTATAAAGAAAACGTTAATTAGTCAAGCGTTGTTTTTAATTTTAAAGTTATTGTGGAATTAAAAGTTATTTTATTAATATTAGTTTTTTTTGTTTAGTTTGTAAGTAACTGTAAATGTGTTTTTGTGTCGAAAGTAATTTTTGTAAAATTACCAAGAGTTATAGAATTGATAAAAAATTAGATTTTACGTCTTACCTTTTTTCAATGTAGACTTTTTGTTTCAACAAAGTGGCTTAACAGAAATTAAAAGTAAAAATAGCAATAAAATGAATGTCCTTGACAAGACTTTAAAACTAGTGATGTACCGGACTCACTATTCGGGTCCGAATCCGACCGGATATTGCCATTTTTGTCTGATATTCGAATCTGGCCTGATATTGATATGAAAAAAGGATCCGGATTTAATTCCGGCCAGATCTCGATTAAAAAAAAAAGATCCGGATCCTAACAGAGATCCTGCCGATTTGGATCTAGTTAGTAAAAAAGAGCACACAGAAAAGTATTTTTACAAAAACAAAACCTGTGTAAATAAAAAGATTCATTTTCGTCAGTAAAAATTAAACACCTAACGTGATTGGCTCATTTTGTACACTTGACTAATTTGCATTTATTTACATTTAAACTATGTTATAAACATTTCAGAATTACAACTCTTTACCTATGTTGTAAAATTAAAAACTTTACTACCAAATTATCAACCTTATAGCTAGCTGTTCTACTGATTACTAGATTAAGATAATTTTTTCAGTTTTTAAAAACCGCATTCTGACTCAGGCTAGTTTATACTCACTCTAGCTAGTTTTTTTGATATAAACAGTGGCAACCCTGACAGCTTAAACATTTTTTGGGTCTTTTGAAAATCTTAAGCTGCCTTAGGCTAGTTTAGTTTTTTATACAAACTCAGGCTAGTTTTAATTTTTTTTTGAAAAACTCAGGTTAGTTTTCTTTTAGATTTTGAATGAATTTGAGCTGATCCAATTTTCAATATTTTGTCCTTTTCTAGTTTATTTTGTTCAAGAACTTGATTTCAGATTGTTAATTGTAAATATTACCTAAAATTGTCAACTTTGTGGCTAGCTGTTCTACTTATTATTAAATTAAAGTATTTTTTCAGTTTACAAAAACCTCATTCTGACTCAGGCTAGTTTATACTCACTTTAGGGGGTTATCATATCCCTAGATTTCTCTAGATATCCCTAGATTTTTGCAACTTTCCAAATAACAAACCCTTAAATTTCAAAAATAAAATTGAAAAAAATTATGAATTTCCCTAGTTTTCTCTAGATTTTACTTTTTTTAGTGCTGGACCGATTTTTGTGATATATATATAATACAACATAATTTTTTATATAAAGTATATTTTTATTTTAGAGCTTCAAGTTAAAATAACATAGTTCAAAAACTAGATAAAAATTAAGGAAGTACTACAGATTTCTTTTATTTTTTACTTATATTTTTGATAATTTTTCCTAAATTTTTGTTTTATTAACTTTTTTTTTCTGAAATTTTGGTGGGAATCCTGACTCTTGTTAATTTTTTTGACTTAAACAGTGACAACCCTGCTAGTTTGAAAGTTTTTAGGAATTTTTGAAAATCTTAGGCTGTCTCAGGCTAGTTTGGTTTTTTATAAAAACTCAGACTAGTTTTAAGATTTATTGCAAAACTCAGGCTAGTTTTCTTTTAGATATTGAATGAGTTTGAGCTGATCTAGTTTTTAATTTTTTGTGATTTTCTATTTAATTTTGTTCAAGAACTTGATTATAATTAATTTTAGATTGTTATTGCTATGGGAGGGTCCTCCTTGGTTTTTACAAGTTGATCTTATTTAATATATATTATCCTTAACTACCAGATAATTTTTACAGCTTAACAAAATTCAAAGTAATTTTCGAGATACAAGGGGTTAAAGCCAGCCAGCTCAATAGGTTCCTTGTAGAAGGGACAAACTAAAAGGGCGAAAAAAAACCATTTTATTAAAAATCTATCTCTTCCTACAGTTTTAACTAATCTAATTCAAATTTTCACAGTTTACTCCATACTAAATTTTAAATCATTTAAAATTAGGAAACTTTTTTTATTTTGAGAAAAAGTCCCTTTTATTCAATAAAGTTTTTTATTTTGAATTTTGGATCTTAAATTTGTATTTTTCAATTTTTAGGAAATTCCAACTTTCCAAAGCTTTTAAACCATGTACGGACTATTTCCTGAAAATTTGAGGTATCTAGCTTAAAAAAGCTAGGGGAGATAGATTTTTAGTAAAATGGATGTTTCCGCGTTTATTGTTTGCTCCTTCCATTAGGTTCCTATGGAACTCTCCGGTTTTGACCTCTTATATTTCAAAAAACTACTTTGAATTTTGTAAAGCTTTAAAAAGCATCTGGTAGCTAAGATTAATATCTATTAAATAAGATCAACTAGTAAAAATCAAGGAGGACCCCCCTATAGCCTTACTGATCTAAAATCCATTATAATTAAGTTCTTGAACAAAGTTAACTAGAAAATCACAAAATATTAAAACTTGATCAGCTCTAACTCAACTAATATTCTATTAAATAAGATCAACTTGTAAAAACAGTTCATCCCCCTATAGCCTTAATTATAAACATTACTTAAAATTTTCACATTTGTGGCTAGCTGTTCTACTAATTATTAGCTTAAAGCAGTTATTTTTTTTGGTTTTCCAAAACTTCATTCTAACTCAGGAAAGTTTATAATCATTCAGGTTAGTTTTTTTTGAATCAAAGAGTGGCAACCCTGATAGTAGTTAAAATTAGGTGATATTCTAGTTGATAAAAATCGTGGAAAGTTTATTAGTTTGAAACTTTAGTTTAAGAAAAATGGAAAAACTAATGTAATGTTGAATAAAAGTAATTTAAAAGCAAACTAATTAAAAAATGATAAGCTTAAATTTTTCGTGAAAAAAATTGATTTGTGTTTAAAATATAGTGTGATTAATTAAAATAGCTTAATTTTTTATTTAGCAGAATTTAAATTGTATTAGCATGAGTTGTATAAAAGACAAAATTTAAAAATAAAGAAATTAAAGTTAACGGATACATTTAATATTATTATTTACAGTGTTCATTTTTGTCTAAGATTGTAATTAATTATGTCAGTTGTGTGGAGTTATTTTACCGTAAACTTAGAAAATGATGCGTTTGCTTTTTGCACAACTTGCACCAACAAAATCAAAAGAGGTAATAATCCTAAAAGTTATAGTACTACTACTTTACAAGCACAATGTGATTTACACAGCAGCGAAAAAATTTTAGCAGAAAAGGCAGGAAGCAGCACTAGTTCGCCTTAAGCTCCAAAGAAATAAAGCAAAGCAGAGACGTAGCTTGGTAGGTTTCTGCAAATCTACAGAAACGTATACTTATGTGCGAAAAAACTTGCTTTTATTTCAGCTTGAAAAGACTCTGCTGTCTTAGCTTATAGTATTCATTTATGCCTAATTTTGCACTCCTGAGAGATAATTTGATAATTTTGACATATATGTTCTCTTTAGCATTCTCAGTGTCGTAAAAAATTTGAACGATTTAAGTACATCCAAATTGTAACATTTAGGGCGTTAAAGCTTTGTTTTGTCAAAAATAGCTGCAGTGCAAAATTGATTCTAAAGGAAGCTGTAGCTTCAACATTCAAGATCATACAATTTTATGTTATAAAAATTTGCATAACTTGCTGTTACTATTGACTACGTTAAATGTTTGATTTTCAAAACAGTATAAGTGTTTTTAAGTTAAATGGTGATTTTAATTTTTAATTTTAATGAAGGGTAGGACTTTCTAACTTTTTATGGGTAGTTTTAAGTATTGGGTACTTTTAGTTTCCTCAATTTTGCAAAAGAAAGTACCCATTATTTTAATGGTGTCATTAACTTTTTTTTGGGTAGTTATTAAGGTTAAACTTTGTAAAAAAAATAAATTTGCTGTCTAGCCCTATGATAAATTCACTTCGTTTATTTTTCTAAATATATAAAAAATTGTTTCTGAAATAAAAGAATACTAAACATTTCACTATGTTAACAAAATTAAGGAAATATAATTTTTAACCTTGATATTTTTTGTGTGAGTTACAATTTTAAATTCAACCACATATTGAGCCATTGACTTTGAAAATTTATCTTTTATAGATTATTGATGACTTTAAGTTATCATATTTTATAAAACTTTCATTATTTTACATGTAGAAGTAGTATAAAAATTACAGATTTTTTGATGATTATCTTTTAAATACTAGATTTTTTAAATACTTTTATTTCAAAAGTTCAAGGTTTTTCCAGTTTTTGTCAACCCTGCTCAAATTTTAAGGAAGTATTCCTTTCAATATTTAAAAATAGTAAAAGATGACAATTAAAACCTACTGTACTTTCCTTTTTTAATGTTTTATATTAAAAATTTGTTTTGGTATAAAAAATCTGAATAAAGATACTTGTAGTTTAAATTAAATTTCATAAAGTGACATTAACTTGTAATAATAGTGATCTACACCCTCCCTGTACCCAAGGTTACTCCTAAAGTCTTTTTGAAATTTCTTTCAATTTTTCAAAATTTAATATATATTTTTAAATTCAAGTCTTATTTACTTTTCTAGACAAAATAAGTAATAAGAATTTCAAGTTATTCTAGGATTTTATATAAAATTCCAAGATTCCCATCAGCATTTAGGTTTCATGGCCGACCTGATAATTTTATTTCAAACTATAAAAAAGTAGCTTTTTTTGAAGTACATAACTCATGTATAATTAGTTCAAAATTATTTATGCATTATATTCATTAATAAACTATAAAAGAAAAGTTTTAAAAATCATTTTTTAAAATTTGTGTCTGAATTAAAAATTGTAACTTTATGTTAACAGTTGGAATTTGACCTACCTAATGCTAAAAAGGTTAAATAAGTAAAAAATTAGTGTCCAGAACTATGTAGCTAGCCATTTGCAAGCTCTTATTATTACAGAAAAAGAGTTGCAATTGGTATGTCAGGTACTAAAGCTTCTTGAACCTTTTCAATTAGTTACTTAAGGTTGTAGCAAAAATGATGCTCTACTCTTTAATGTTATCCCGCCTGCACGAGTACTGAAGAACTTCATCGGTTACCAAGCACGTTGCATACTCGATTTAAATGCTGCTACAAACCTAACAAAAAATCGAAGAGGTGTGTGAAAGCAGGTTATACAGTACCTCCTCGGGTTTAAACCTGAATGATAACAGTTTACTGTTAACCACAACGGCTGTTGATCCGCGCTATCGCCTTTCAGTTTTCCTTCTGAATTAAAAGAAAAAGTTAAGGCACTGCTGCAAATGGAGGTCAAAAAGTATAGCAGATGTGAGGCAAATTAACGTTGAGACTCTCCTACACATAAACCGTTAGAAAGTTCAAAGTCACAATCTTTAACGTTTGGTCCAAATGACTTTTTTAGCTTTTACTCTACTGAAGAAGAAGAAAAAGCACAGAACAAGCAACAAAATATAAAATGTGACGAGGTTGTTGCTGAGATTAACAGCTTCTTAAACAAAGTAAATTTAAAAAGTTATGCCAAAGAGGTCGATGTTTGAGAATGGTTGAACTTAAACCGAGCAAGATATCCCTATCTCGCAAGCTTTGCAAGGAAATGTCTATCTGCACCTCCATCTTCTGTGTATTCAGAACGATTGTTTTCTGAAGCTAGCTATTTTTATGAAAATAAGCGCGATTTCTTACTTCCAAATACCGGCAAAAAACTTTTACTTCTTCACAACAACTTAGCAAAATAGATATTCTAGAGTTTTTTATTATTCTTTAAATTTGAAGTTTTTTTACTGTTCTTTCAATTTAAAATTTTTCTTTTGTTGTTTCAATTTTAATAAAGTTTTAATGTATATATTGTTCAGAAAATTAGCAAACATACCAGCTACTATTTTTAACTGTTAATCTTAACTAGACCTTAATAATGTATCATAAACTTTCTTATTGTTTAATTTTTTTAACAGCAAATTAATATTTTTTTGGTCTAAATAATTTTTTAACTATAATTTTTCAAAATTCAAAAGGATATAGTTAGATAAAACACATAAAAGATAAACTTCACACATTTATACTTTGTTAATAGTTAGTTATATAAAATTGCATTATTGTACATAGTAGTTTATATTACTATTTACATTACAAATAACTTAGAGTATTTAGAATCCGATTCCGATCTGGTCGGATTTTTATTTGAAAAAATATCCGGGTCCGGTTCCGGCCGGATTCTAATTTAAAAAAAATTATCCGGATCCGGGTCCGGCCGGATTCTAATTTAAAAAAAATTATCCGGATCCGGGTCCGGCCGGCTCTTAATTTGAAAAAAAAGTCCGGATCCGGGTCCGGCCGGACCCGAAATTGTGGTTCCGGTACATCACTAGTCAAAACGTGTTGTGCAACTCGATAGCCGAAAAGTTAAAATCTAATAAAGTTTTTTTCGCGCACACGTCCTAGAACCAAATATTTTAAGCGTACTTTTTTTTTCTTTCAATAAAATGTATTTTTCTCTACAAAAAGTCCATAGATACAGTTTAAACTAAAACCTATTAGTTTACATTCGTGATCAGAATTAAAAACGTTAACTGTTTTTTTTATAATAACATTAAATTAATGTTGCATCAAACCGCGTTTAATTTTTAATAAAAATAATTTTGATATATTTTATGTTATTTGTAAAAACTTCACATCAAACACTAACTTTGTGAATTTCTATAAAAATTACAGTATTTTAGCTTAGTACCTTGGTTTTCGTTTACTTAAACTTCAGCGCAATTTTACACTTGCTTTAACGAATACAACTTTTACATATTCAATGTAAAAGTTTAGACAGTTTCAAAAATTTGCTAAATTTTTTTAATTAACTACGTTAAGATATGTTTAAAAGATTTTTTCCATATAAACTATAACTTTACTATTTTAACTTTTACTATTTGAACATTTTATATTGCAAAAAAACAAAAGTTTTTATAAATAAAAAACATATACAATCTTAAT
Organism: Thalia democratica; assembly: GCF_965202585.1. NCBI lineage: Eukaryota > Metazoa > Chordata > Thaliacea > Salpida > Salpidae > Thalia > Thalia democratica. The sequence continues at coordinate 5,642,138 of NC_139166.1, forward strand.
AATTAGAATATTTCACTTTCAACGTTGTTAAACCAGAACCTTTAGTTATGTTAACACAATTGATTCTACGTTTTTTCTTAATTTCTAAAAATAAATATAAAATTTTTGTAAGTTTATTATTAAGAAAGTTTTACTATTGACTTGTGCACTAACCAATACAAGCTTAAAAAGATTTAAAATCAAAATATAATTATAAGATTGTAAAGAAGTCATGTTTAAAAAAATATTTTCAAAGAAACAACTGTTAACTAAGATGTTGAAACTTTTTGATTATAAATGCTTAAGTTAATATAGAATAACGATTATGCAACATATGCCTATCGACAGCAGTTTAGTTTTCATTTAAAAATTTTTCTATTCGCAAATATCACAAAATAAACCCATTTAGGTTAGGTTTCTATATATAAAAAATAGTGGGCGCTTTTGTTGCAATGAAAACTATGACAATTGAACGTGATTGTGTTTATTAAAACAGCAGATATTTATATATTGTAAACGAATCGAGATCTTGTGTATTTAGCAATGACATCAATATGTCATAAGTAGTTTAAGATCATAATTAATAGATTTTTAGATTTATTTATATTGCTAAAGTAATTAATCAAATTAAGTATAGATTAATATTTTGCCATTTTTGTGTATTTTAAACCTATAAACTTTTCAATAACGAAACGAATTCAGTAAAATTTAAAACACTATAAATTAACTCAAGTGCTAACATTTTTTTGTTAAAGTTATAACGTAGTTTAGACTTAAATTGTAAATTAAAAGTCTAATTTCTAGTCTGTTTAACGTTGTTTTGTATCATTAACTTTGACCTATTTCAATTGTTGTAATGAATATTTTTTCATAAACACACATAAATATACGCTGATAATTAAATCTCAAGTACAGGTCTGAAATATTTTAATGCCAACTAAGTAAAATCACTATAAAACTTATATTAAAATTAAAAAAAAAAAAAAAATTACCAAACTAATTGTAAGGTACAAAAATTGTCATGACATTACCGCTGTTAGTACGTTTCATTGATTACTCGAAGTTAACAATGAATTTGTAATACAATTAAATTGCTTTGCAAATATTTTAGGCAAATATGTTTGATTTTTTTAAAAGTAGCGCTATTGTTGCGCTGAAAATTTTGGCAAAAAATCAGTCGTTAGTAGTGAAAAAAACATGAAATGTTTTTTTAATCCAAACAAACCAACAGTGTTTGATTTAAAAATTAACTTCAATAAGTTCTAATACCAATTTAAGTTGTTCAAAACAAGTTTATCTATTAAAGTTTACATTTAATATAAAATTTAAATTCTTTTGAAAATTAAATTTTGTTGATCCCGTAAACAATCTTTTTTTAATACAAACGTATCTGTTTTCGGGCGTTTGAGAACTCAAATGTCAATAACAATAATGAAACATTTAAAGAGATAACAATTAATTTGTAAAAACTTGATTTGCTTCTTTTTAAACGTTTAAATTGTTTAAAAGTTAATTTTTTATGTGTTAAAAACATCCGCTACATCTTGTCTCGCTTATTGTGATATGTATTTAAATCCTAAGAATTTTTTAGAACGAGCAATTGTTAATTAAAACTACTTCACTTTAAATACTTTTTCTTAGATGTATTATCTAATTATTAGGTTATTTAACAAGTTGTAACATTATGTTTTTCATCCTTAAAATAAGATTATAAATTTTATTAATTTTTTTCTGAAAATAATTAAATCCACAAATGAATTGAAATACATAGTTGAAACTAAAAAGTAAAGTTTTTATAACTTTTCCTTTACACTAATAGAAATTAAAAACAGTATTTTAATATTTGTTTGTTAACTTTGTTTAAATTTTGAATCACCATATAAAAAAAACTTGATTTTTACTTGTTGGTTAAAGTAAATTGATACACTTTACTCGTTAGCTAGTTGTCATGTAAATAAAATTTCGTGATAAATCAAGTACTATATTGATAAATTTTTACACAGTTAATAATTTGCTACAGAACTATAAAATTACAAACTAAAATTCAAAATATTCAACACTTCAAAACTAGCCTTTACAATATGAGCTTATAAACTGAAGTTGCATTTCTACATTTAAAAAAAAACTATTTAGATTATATTATTTAAATAAATTAACTAATTCTATAAATAATGCTTTAATCTGCTTTTTGTAAAACTACTTAAACTGTTTATTACAAGCAGCATACATATAAGATTTATTTTCCTGTGTTATTAATAATTCTTCAATCTTAATTTTGCATTTATTGTAAAGCTCATTTTTTAAGTTATTTTTTTTTTTAAGTACATAATAAGGACTATATAACCTATATCGTATATACTATATATCGCCTATATAACCTCAGTAACTAGGTATATCTAGAAAAGTGTCCATATGAAAAATAACTATACAAAATGTTACATGTTTTATAGCCAACAACTTCGTAAACAAAAAAAAAAAAGTTTATTTTTATTGTCATTTTAAAACAGTATAGCACAAAAATTCATAGTTCAATAAAACTTTCACTTATCTTATAAATATAATATAATAATAATAAGGCCCGCTATCAGCCGAGATCGGCTATGCGTGTTGTGCACAGAGAAAAAAATAAAGAATTACATGTTTAAAAAAAAAAACATACACAGTGATGCAATAAACAAAACACAAACACACAAAAAAACAATTAAATTCATTCCGATTCTTATTTCTTCATCATCTTCTTCGTTTTTCTAAAATATTCCTTTTCTCTTTCTTGCAGTCTTTTGTGTATAGTTGATCTCCATTTGGCACGGTCATTTGCAAGCAACTCCCAATCATCAGTTTCAATGTTCAAGCTTTTTAGGTCGCGCTTGCATACATCCTTAAAACGTAATTTTGGACGTCCTCGGTTTCATTTGCCAACGACCAACTCGCCATACAATAGAAACTTTGGGATCCGCTCAGTATTCATTCTCAGGATATGACCGAGCCAGCGAAGCCTGCGCTGACTGAGGGTAAAGTACATAGTGATAAGACCAGTACGTCTCAATACTTCCTCATTGGTGATCTTTTGCCATAAGTATATTCAAACTAAAGTTTCTTGTTTGAAATATTCTCAACGCTGTAGCTTACAAAAAATGGCTGTTATATTAAATCGAGTATGAAATTTTATTTTGAACGTTTCGTATATTTTCTCTAGTGTTTAAAACTTATATAGCCCAATTATGAGTTATATAAAATTTGTAATCATAAAATGTTTTACAAAAGATTTATATTTACATTATGAATTATATTTGTGTAATTAAATATTTTTATTAATTTTATTTTAACCACATTTAGTAAAAACGACAATCAGTAATTTGTTACCAATTGAATAGAACGATCTTTGAAACACAAATATCTTGACTGTAATAAAAACTACTTGAAAATAAGAGACTAGTATTTGTTATTTTGCAAGGAAATTGGTTTTAAACTTTAAAACTATAAACTTTTGTTAGAACTACAAAACTAACAATATTAACAAAAAACTTACACTTAAACTGTAATAGTACTATTACAATGAAATACTTCTTTTCTTTTCAGTTGTTTTTAATGATGTGTTTTGAAAATTACTTAAAATTTATCTCGAAAATTAATTTTTCTGCAAATTTCGTACCACATAGATTATTATAAGCTCTGTAGTTTGTAGTTAAAAGTTTAATAGATTCCATTTAGTTTGTCTTTAATTACATATTACTCAAAAAACAGCAAAATTTTGCAATCTAAAAAAAAATAATAATTTAGTTTATGGGTATATTTTGAAGTATTGGTTCTAAAATTTTTATTAACAGTTAGTAACGTCATTACCGAAAAACACAAATTCTCGGTTTATTTTAATAACATAAATATTTTTAACTTTGTAACCGTTCGTTACGGTTTGTAAAAGTAATATTTTTAGCGCAACAAAAGCGCTTACCAGTTACACAAAAAACCCAAAAACTGATTTTATAACTGATATTTTGTTAATCTTGAGTAGTCCAACAAACAAATTGTGTTACAGTATGTTTTTAAGTTGAATTAGTTAAACAAGCTGTAGTTTATTTCGCTCTAGAAAAATATCAACAACTAGAATTAGCTTGATTAAAACGGTAAATGACTTATATAAAATAAAATTTAAATGTTATTAAACTTTATGTATAAGTATAAATAGATTATACTTCAGCTCAATTTTGTAGTGAGAACTATGAAAGTTTTGATAAGTGTTGTTTTCAACAAATAAATTAGTACTTTAAAACATTGCTGAAACTTATCAAATTGTTCAGAGAGCTTCTGTATTGACAATGATACACAAAAAAGTGGAGGACCGTTTGCTAATTTCCAACTATTTTGTTTTTAAATGAACTACATTGTTACAACCTTTAGATTCAAAATGGCAACACTAAATAATAATCAAGATATGCTTACAAGTAGCAAAATTATTTAATAAAAATAACTATTATATCAAACAAAAAAAAGTTAAAGCTATTAACACCGAAAGTAATCATGATATATAAACTTATGAGTTCGTAATTTTTCACACAAATACTCGGATTGTATATTTTCTTATATTAATTATATTTTTTACGTCAATAAATGCTATTGAAATTGTATTTTAACAGTGTTTAACTAAACGCTTATAAGTATTATATTTAAAACATGTTTATCTTTGTGTAAATTATTTTATTTAACCTTAAAGATAACATTTGCTCTTTATGCTGTTTTTTTTTGCTGTTTGTCTTTATGACGAAATTGGTTTTAGAAGAGTATTGAAAAAACATACTTTAGAGTATCAAGGGCGATTTTTAGTATAATAGATTTGACTTTTAGTTATATTAGTTTAATTAAGTATAAGGTTTTTTAGTTAAAGCTAAGATTTTTATTTTGATAAACTTTTGCCTATAAAAGTATTGCCTCTTTATTTAATTTTAAGCAACAAATTGCAGTTAATAAATAACTTAAGTTGTTTTTTATATATTTTATAGAGCTTATAAAGTTACCAGTTTTTTTATACATATCTAATGTAACTACAAAGAAATATCCAGTTGTAAATTTTACAATAGTATTTTATCTTGATTTCATATGATTTCAGAAATGGATATTAAACGATACAATAATTCGCTGGATAAAAGTCAGATCACTACTAATTAATTTACAAGATTTATAAATAATTGGCAAATCGGTCCAGGACACAAGTCAATTGTTTTTACTAGTGACTTTTTCCCTGCATTAGTAATTACAAAAAACAAATAAACGATGGTTTAAAAATCTACCAATTTATTGCAACATTTTGTTTAAATTAGTTTCGGACAACGGTCCTTCATCAGTGAACTTTAAAACTAATAGAACTAAACAAATTCATGCAACAAAGTAAATAAAAGTTAGAAAATATATTATGACGTAGTAGTTCAAAACTGTGTATAATACCAAATTTTTAAAAGCTAGACAATTTTTTACATTGTAATGATATTTTTGTATGTAAAAGTTATTTAAAATGAAATGCGTATAAAAACAAACACTTAACTGATATAAAATTAAAATTAAAACCTTTCTTAGTAAAGTAATGTTTGATCTAAGTTATTGTTAATAAATAGTTACTGCTATCAGCGAAATATAAATAAAAATATGAACTTTTCCCAAACAATGCTTAAAATAATTACAAAAACCTTTATTAATAAGAAACTTTATCTTACAAACTTCTTATCTTGAAGAAATAATATTACCGATGAATAAAAATAACTATTTTGAAACAAAACTTAAACCTAAATAAGATAATAATATAAAAATAAAAAAAAGAATTAAAGTAACTAGTTTCAGCAGCAAATTATTTTTTCTGATATATTGTTTTTAAAGTAAACATTTTATCAAATAAACAAACGGTTGAAAACTATTATAAAACAAAAATTATTCTTAGTGAAACTATCCTACTAAAAACCTACTAGTGTAAAATTATTGATTTTATAAGTTTGCTATTATGTATAAAAAGACAGTATTGTTTTACTTAGTTTATACTTGCTTGTAATAAATTAACCCATTTACTCTCTAAATAATCTAAGTTCCTATGGTTGCTTGTTGAGTCTGTAAAAGTGATTGAATATGCTTCTTCAAAAGTTTTGAAGAATGCTCGTTGGCATAGTGAAGTTTGAGTACAGCTCGATCATTTGTCTCGCTAGTGGTTATGTTCTTCCAGTTATGTCTGTGAGAGTACCATCTTTGGGAAAAAGACGAAATTGTCTGTCCCATATAGTACTCACCACAGACATTGCACTTTGCCGCATAAATCCAAAAGTTTTTGCAATTTAAATTATTTTTTAATTCAATTGTTTTAGCACTTTTTGATTCTGTTAAGTTAGTTTTTTTCACCATTCCGCCTACTCCCCCCCCAGTTGCATAATAATCATTTTCCACAAGGGTGAGATCCACCTATTGCTACACTAATTTCATGGGCTTGTATCTTATAGTTTGTTTATAGTACCGCAATTGTTTGTGGACGTTTATATGCCACTAAAAGATTCGGGTTTAGTTTTCTTTCTTAATGAGTTTTAATAGTTTCGGAAAGTTTCTCGTCCAAACACTTATATTACCGTTAATTTCTTTTGCCTTCTTCATTGGAGGTCCAAACCGATCTATCCATTCTGCTGTAATATTAATCATATCGTCAATTAAAGCCTTACAGAAGCAAGATTTTAAACATTTATCTTTAAAAGACTTTATTACCTATAAATAATCATTGTCACGTTTGCCCAATCTTCTTAGTCTCATTGACTCTCCGAATACAATTGATTTGTAATTGGAGAATGGATAGTGTGTATTTCCATTTACAAATACACGATTTTTTGCTGTTGGTTTTGTGTAGTTTTTTACATAAAACCCGCCTATTTCTGTTTTGTCAATGACGTGGTTGACTTCCAAAAACTCAAGTTCGTCACCATCATTTTTTGTAGATATTTGTCTGAAAACTAGATTAAGATTGTGTTCTTCAAACGCACATTTCAATTGTCTTTAACATTATCTGTAACATCTAATGTCTCAGACAAAAAGACAATATCATCAATGTAGCGTTTGAAGAGTTATAAATAATTGCTTATTGATTGCTTATTTTTTTTTGTAATTTATATTAGTGGCAAATTTAAATTCATATTTTCTAGTTGTAAAAAAGTTTTATAATTGTTATTACTTCTAAAATTATGAAAAATTTACGCCGGAAATGGAAAATATTCTTATATAAGAACAAAACAGGTAGTATAACAATATTGTTTTATAGATAAGTCTATAATATAAAGTAGGGGGCGGCAAGTTGCGGCCCACAGGCAAAATGCGGCCTTCAAAACCAAAATCGGCGGCCCGCGAGATACTTTTTAGCTTAAAACAACCATTTTTTTTTCAATCTTAAAAAATGTTTTCGCAATAAAAACTTACAACTAGTCTGTTAATTTAACAGTTACTCTTAACTAGTGCTATTTTACTCTTAATTCGATAATATCCTGGTTTAGAATTTCATTTTTTTAGTTATAACTATGACTATTTTTAAGTAATTGCAGTCTTCGAAACTTTTTGTAAATAATGCGGCCCGCGAGCAATTTGTTCTGTAAAAATAACGAAAGGCTGCCGACCACGAATCTAAGGATATATTTTGTATTTAAACTTTAAATTTTAATCACTTCAAAGATTTTTTTTTCTTTAGGTGGACATTAATAAGATTAATTATTCGAACAACTAAAAACAAAGAAACAATTTTTAATGTTTTTAGCCAAATTAACGAGGCTTTTATTAAAAATACACTTTAAGTATTAATCTTTTTTATATGACATAAATTTTCCTTTTGCCAAAAAATCAATCGCAATCGTAATTTTTAAAAGATTTTTGTCAAAGTTAGTGATTTTCTAAGCAGCAGCGGTGCATACTAGTGTGCACAAAATGTTTTTGGGGCGCATGAAGATTAGTATAAATTTTATAAGTTTTACAAAGATGTTGTTCAGTTCTTGACGAAGAGCAAGTAAAATATAAATAAAGGTCATAAGAGATTTTAATGCTAGTTTTTTATGAACTCACAATAAATGTTCTAAATGAAGAGCTCATTTTGGTTCACAGATTTTTTTTTTAGGACTTTTGATGCACAGCTTTAATTTGCTTTGTAACACTGGTTTTAGTTATAAATACATTTACTTTTATTGATAATTTGATTAAAACTTATTTTATAGTAATGTTTATAACATATGTCTATAAGCTTAAAAATTTTCGATCTAATTGAATTAACTTTTTGACTGTTATTAAGTTATTAGTTAAATTTTTAAACACTTTTTATTGTTTTTGTTGATAAAAACTATAAATTAGATATTCAAAAGAAAATATTTTTAAACAAAGTAAAACTAGCCAGCTTCGTTTTTATTTACTCTGCTACTTATGTTTTTTTACACTGTATTTGAAAATAAAAGATTTTATTGTATTTACAAATTGTTAATGAAAAATATGATTTCACATCAAACAAGATTTAAATTTGTCACAAAGAATTAATTTAGTTTTACACGTTGATAACTCTCAGCGTTTTAATTCAGTTATGCTGCCATCATTTCAAGCTTCTAAGCAGCTAGATTACAGGCGCCTGCCAAAGCACCCAGCTATTAAATACTAAAAACAAGCGTTTTTGAAATTACTTTATTAATTTTTTTTGCTTAAAATTTATAGCTTACATATCTTCTTAGATAACTTCTATATTTTTTACTGTGCTAGTTTAGTTTATTTCATACTAAAATAATTCTTTTTATATAAAAAAAATCAAACGTTTTCATTAACAAGTATATATCATATTATATTAGTAACATATGTGATGCTTTTTGTTGAAGTCTTTTTAGTTTTATGCTTATGAAAATGTATAAAATTTTTTGTAAGTAAATAATAGAATAAAGTTAGTCCATTTTGTTATATAATTTAAAATGAGGTAATTCCACAGTTGAAATTTATAACTATTCATTTGTCTTAATTAATACACTTATTTCAAAAGAAATTTAAACAATTCGTGCTTATAAACATTTTAGGATGAGAGATATTAGTTTTATCAAAAAATTAAAATAATTATATTTTGTACTTTAAACTTGTAGAGGAAATTTAATACTGGCTAAATATGCTAGTTAAAGTCTTAATTAAGTTATTTATTTAAAGATACACACAACTGAAATCAAATATTTCGTGCTAAATTATTTAGTTGTGTACTAACCAATAAAATAAAGTTTTTAATCCAACTTTTGCAGTCAAATGGTAGTCAATGTAAAATTAATAATTATGGAGGAAGCTTAATTAACAATACATTCATAAGTTTATTACAATGAAACTAAAAATAAATAAAACATACGTAGTAAAATACAAAAGTATTTAAAGTAACAAAACGTTATAATCAAAATATATATGTTCACACAATTTAGGATATCATAAAAATAATAAATTAAAGATCTCAAATGTTATCAAAAAAACTTCTAAGAAAAATTATAACAAATACAGTAACCTCTCGCATCTTTTCGCACTCGTGACGTTACGTACCATCGTTTAGTGACGCATTTTAGAATTCCAAAGTAAAAAATAAATATTATTTTTTTTAATATCGCACAAATTATATATTTTTAATTTAAAATATGTTTTTAAATGCTAACTCACCTGCTAACTCTACATGTTTAGACTTTACAAACTTATGTTCCTTGATTAATTGATAAACATTTAGTTATACGTCAGTATATACGAAATTTTTTAACAAAAATGATTAAATTAAAATTCTGAAATAATTAATACGTTAATAAAACAAGTTTTCATAACAATACAGCTTTTTATATAAAAAAAAGCATAGTTCCAATATGATAAAAACCTTTAAGCTAAGTAACCTTAAACAGAACAGATGTAAACCGTTCTACATTTTAAAATAAAATTTAAGTTTGAGATTTGTATATATTTTATAAGATATACCGTTATGTTAGCAACATTGTTTAAAAAAAAATACTTTCAATTAATCTTTGAGTTCAAGCAAAAAAAAAACAAGTTATTGGCGTCACTTTATTTTAACACAAAAATTAGCTTCAATTAACTGTTGAAACATTTATGAAAACTAGTATCAACCATAACAAAAAAAGCACACAGATTTTCAGGGCATTTAAATGCGCTTATGACAATTAAAGATTACCTTTAGTACTACAGAGTATTAATATATGATTTTTTAATCAAAGAATATAATATTTTATTTTTTATTCGCTTGTTTTTAAACCATAAAAAAACTAGAACAATTAAAAAAATAACAAAATACTTTATAAAAATTGTTTGTGTTTATGAGAAAACTACTTTGTGTAAGGAAATTTTGTGGAACAATAACTAGTAATGTCTTGAAAAAGATATTACAGGCAATTAATAAAAAAGAAGCAGTTATTTTTCAAGTTTTTGCCTAGGAGACGATAATTAAAATAACCTTGTAATTTTTTTTATTACTTTGCCAATGTTGTTACATTAGCTTCTTTAAAAACTCAAGTATTAGTCGCCTGCTTTTCTTTTATTTTCTTCCTATTAAGATTTTATAACAAGGAATTCAACAACAGTTGCTTTGTTTCTTTTTTTTTTAATTAACAATAAGTTTCAAATAAAAATAATTTAATTGTTTAATGAGGTGGTCTTTTGTACATATAATTAGTTAGCCCTTGATTCAAAAAAATACCTTTAGTTTTGAAACTCTTTTGATAAAAACTATATTTTAAAGTTTTATTAATTATTGATACAGACAGTAAAACTTTTTAAAAGTTAATATATAATTGAATATATATATTAGTTAAGTTTAAAACAAATGTTGCATTATTTATAAGGATTATATAGATGTGTATACAATTTAATTCAAAATTAGCAAACTAAAACAAAACTTTAAAAGCTAAGATGTAAGCATTTTTATTAAGTTATGTTAATATTTTTCTGACGTAGTTCTTTGTACCGCATATGATTGCTTTTTAAATTTTTATCTATTAAAAGGCTTTATACTTCAATTCAGTTTTTAAATGAAACAACATTTTATATCAAGTAAAGCGCTTACTTCTATGCTTTAGGCTTACAATAAGTATGTTTGTTAGTTGAACTATTCTATTTGTCTTGTTAAAAAAAATTATAAAAATATCTAACTTTTTGTTTAAATTCCCACAATAGTTACATACAAAATTAATTACTTTTTATTACTAATTTTATTTGAACATATTTTAAGGAAACGGGTCAAATATTAACAGAGACATTTTTTCACGAGAGAAAAAAAAAACAATAATAACAACAAAAATTTAAATAAAAAAAAAATATCAACGTTTAAGGTCATTAGAGGTAGCGAAAAAATAGAAAAATAATAATAAAAGAAAAATTTAATAATGCAATATAAACACATTTATCTAAATATAAGTTTGTACACAAAAATTTTTGTTTGAAAATTATCTTTTGAGCTTTTTATAAACAATTAAAGTATTATTTAACCTTAATACGCAATTTTAACTAACCCAAATGTGCAAACTTACTAAAAAGATAATTTTAAGGAGTATTTTACAAGTATATCAATTATTTGTGCCTGCAAACCAAAACAAAAATATTTAAATCATAAAAACATACATATAAATTTTAAACATTTAATTTTTCACAGAAGTAAAATAGAAAAATTTAAATCTAACTTAAAATATACAGGTAACGTAAGATGTACAGACTTGGTTCATATCTAAAACGAGCAAACAAGTAATTAACTAGCAATGTAATATAATGTTTAATTATCACCTTAAATTAGTAAGTTGTAATTTAATAGTTAATCAAGCATTAAAAAAATTTACAACAAGATTAAAGTTCAAAAGAATATGTGGTATAGTTTAATGCATATGACTAAAAGAAACTCAATTAGGAAACCACTAATTTGTTAAACTGCTGCATAAATATAATTTAACAAAAGTTTTATACATAATGTTGCTCAAGTTTTTTTAGTTACTTTTTGTAGTGAAATAGTTGTACTTATTTAGACCAATATATTTTTTATTTATAACTTAGTGAAAACTAACCAATTAACTAAATTTGAAGTATCTTATCATTTTTAGTTGTCCATCAACTGTGCTTATTAAACAGATAAATACTTATATAAGCAATGTATTTACATGTTCTAGATATAAATAAGAACTTAGTATTTTAAAATGGTATCTTAGTACTTGCAAAAAGTTTAAAAAATTTAAAATTGACTACTATTATTAGCCTATAATTCTATCTTATACCGCGGATTCGTTTACATCTTTATAAAGTAGTAATAAAATGAATGGTTAACAAACATTCTTCAAAATAGTTTTTTTTTAGTTTTAGTAGAACTATACTAATAATATTAAGACGTTCGGATACTATAAGCTTATTTATTACTACTACGGTTTTACTGCTTTATAAAAGATCTTCAGATTCATAATAATAATTAAACGACAATCTATAATTTTTTAGTATAATAATGATATTATTATTGATTTTTTGTTGATCTTAAGTTTTTTTTTATTGTTTTAAATAAAAGCTGCTTAAAAATAGTTATAAAATAAATGGTGTAGAGATTCTATGACCGAAAGGTATTTCTCCACACCATTCCATTGACCATAGTTGTGAGCGTTCACATTTTCTTTCTTTCTTTCTATAGCAGTTTTTGTACAGTGAGATGGGAAGGTAATTAGAGGTGATTAGTATCACTAGAAAATAAGTATTTATAAGTATTAGTAGTTGTAAGAAAAAAAAATTAATTAAAATACTGCTAAATTTAGCATTAACGAAGAAATAAAAATGAAATAAACAAAATAAGTAAGAAATAATCAAGACTAAAGTGCTTAAGTTTTATTGAACTTTTAATGTGCGTTAGATAAGGTGAACGACTAAACTCAAGGAGTTAAAGAAGTTAAATAAGCTACAAAAGTCTTTAAGTGGATAAGATCAAAGTGAAAACTGTACTAGACTCTATAATATTTATATAGTAAATAAAACAAAATGGATTGTTCTAAAACATAAGTAATGAATAAACAAAATCAGAAGGTCACTATTGCACGGCGTTACTTTTGCACGAAGAGACACTTTTGCACGTTGTCTTATATATACGACGACATTTTTTCACGATGACAATTTTTTAAGGCAGCATTGTTGCTAAATTAATTATAAAAAAAAACTTCCTGAAAGCTTTTAAAACAGCTAAAACTATTTAGAGTTAAATGGAACAAAGCTATTCTAAGTCAGCCTAAATAAAAAAAATTAAAATCCAACAGATCCATAAATTATTCTTGAATAATGCATAAATGGAGTTATTACATATATTCAATAATATTTTTTTTTGTGAAAAAAGTTTTTGTGTAGCGTTTTGCTAAGTAGTTTAACTTCAATATTTATTTATTTTTATTTGTTAATATAATATATTTTTATAGACTTTATTGCGTTGTTTTTATGCAGATATAAATAGAAGCAAATCATTTTGTATCCTTAACTAAATAACAAGTCTAATAATAATAAAAGTTTTTTGTTTACGATGCTTTTTAAAACTGGTTTGTAAACATACTACTTATTTTTAATAAAGTAATATTAATAATTTTAAACATTGTAGTTTTATATTTGCTAGTTATGATATCATTTTTTAGCACACAAACTATCACTTTAGTCTATATTATATAATACTTTTAATTTAAAATAAAATACCAGAGTCATAGTTGGAGTATTTACAGCACGATATAAGTGCTTAAAAAATCTGATCACAAAAAGCTTCAGTAATAGACAAAATGTTTAAAAACCAATTGATAACTTATTTCTTAATTTCTTAAAGAATTACTAATGGCAAAGTAGAGCTATATTGATTATTAAGAAGTTTTTTAATTATTTGCTTTTAGCATTATTAAAAAGCATATAAGTGATTTCTAAAAATTTTATGACTTTGTTCACACAAATATTATATGTATCTAGTTTATATCCAATTAGATTAAAATTAACTAAATTAACTGTGCTATTCTAGTGCTACAAAAAAAACTTAAAATCAAATCAAGTTAATTGTAAACAAGTTTATAATTTTCTTCATGTGAAATGTGTGTTTTACGGGTTTAATAACTCTTTGTAAACTTGTTTAAAACATATATTTATTATCGATATGATTGAATTTTAATAACAGAACAGCACAACTTAAAATAAAGTTATGAACTAAATATACTACACATTTTGTATTTTTTGTGATCGGAATTAGCTTACATTCTGATTTCGTTTTTTTATTTTGTTTTATATTATTTTGTTGTTTTGTAGTTTTATATATTTACATTAGCAAAATTATCGGCATGAAAAGTTTTTTATTAAAGTTATTTTATTACTTACCTATATAAAATATATTATGCTCTATTTTATCTATTTTTTTCATAAACTAATTTGTTTGTTGGCACTCCTGGACAAGACGTTAAATAGTACCTGTAGTTTGCAAATCGATAACCGAAAGGTTCTTTGTTCACCAGGTCCTAGGACTAAACATTCTGAGTGTCTTTTTTTTGTCGTTTAATACTTTGTAAACTGGTAATTATTGTTTGCAAGTAATTTTTAACTTGCTTAACTAATTCACCTACCATTCTAAAGCTTCTTTACCGATAAACTTAAAATAGAGTTCAGTACTTTATACTCGTTTTCAACAATTTTTATAAATAATTGTAAACTGTTAAAGAAAGCAGTTTCTGCAAAAATTTATTCTAATAAAAACAATTTTTAAACTTTTGCAAAAAATAAGTTATTTAAATTTTTATCTGGCAAATTTTAAAAAGAAAATTTCTTTACTGAATATCACATTATTTCTACTAAAACTATGTTTATTTATTTTTTTTTGAACTACAACTTCAATTTTTTTTTAAATTGTTTTAAAAATTTAGATGTAGATGTTATTTAAATTATATCAGTTTTTGTTTATAAAATATATATAACTTTATAATTTTTAACTAAATAAATTACATTTTTTAAAGCGTCTCGAAACGTTATATAAATGTTTCTATCATGTTTTTTTTAATAAAATGTCCAACCAAATCTTTACTAAGTGACGTATAAAAGAGATTCCCAGTAACGAAATACAGCATTAACACTTTTATTTTAATTTTTAGTATGTGATAAAACTTTGTTGATTTGTTGAGATTTTGTTCTCAAGATATGAAACTACAACTAATCTGTTTGTCATATACAAAATTTACAATTAACTTGTCTACGTTTAGTTTGCATTACAAAAAAGTTTTGGAAAAGTGTTTTGTAATTATTTATTGCATAGCTAAAAAAATTTTTTGTTTGTAACAGTGGTCTTCAAGCTATCCAAACTGCTAAAAACAAAATCAGTGGCCCCGAAAATATAACTTTAAAAAGTGCCGCTAATAGTAAACACTTTTATTAATGTACTTATCCTTTCAGAAATATACTTGAGGCTCTATGTTAATGAAATATGATTTCATGGAACCCACTAGCGGCGCTCATCATAGCTCAGTTTATAATAACAGGCAAACCTTTTGATAACACAAGCTGGAATTTATTACTTCGTCAAATTTTTATGAACCTTTTTATTTTGTTTTCATCGTTTTTACAATGATATTTTAGTTATATATCTTTGTCTTATATGCTTATTAATTGAACACATCTCCGCAAACACTACAAAATCCCCCGTACAGTACTCTTAAAATATTTTATTTAATACTAACTACATACTTAAATTAATACTTTGTAAGTATTATATTTTTTACAAATGATATTAAACAATCAGAAAAACGAAAAATCGACAACAACAAAAAACGAGTAGAAAACAGCTAAATAAAAATAATATATATCTTGTTGCTCTCCGTACATTTGATGCATGTAAACTAAATTTTTGCACTTCAACAAAATTTCAGTATTATAACAAATTGTCACTTCTTTTTGTAAAATTTATAAAAAATGAAATTTCAGCTATTTTTCCAATGAAGTGTGTTACATATAACTACTATACTTTAAGATCTTAAGTTATACTACTTAATTTAACTTATAAGTTATAAATATAAATTAAAGAAGTTGTTAATAAAGGTATCAGTTTGAAAAACGAATGTTTAAAAATTGTAAATAATATTTTTTTTTAAATAACTAAAGTTCGATCATTTAAGAAGTTTGAAACAAAACATAAACACTTACAAATAAGTACTTATTTGCTATATTTAAACATATATTAAACTACTTAAAAATCGATTAATGTTTATTTCGTTTGGTTATATTAGATTCATGTTCATATTAGTTTTCATGTCATTAAATCTACTTAAGTTTTTAAATATTTTCAAGTTTAATTAATTGGTCTTATCTATATAATACTTTTGCTCATGAGTGTTGCTTTACAACTTTTGTGAGCCTATTTACAACAAAACAGTTACTAACAGGATTATTGTTTAGTAATCAATTTAAAACATTTGTAAGAAATATACGCTGTAAAAATTGCTTAAATTTCAAAAACAAACTGAATTAAAAGTATTTTTATGTAATTCTTATTGTAACAAGTTTACTAACACATTAAATCAAATTTGTTTAATTATAAAGCTTGTGAAATTCTGTTTGACGTAAACACAGAAATGTTAAATTAATTTTTTATTATATTCTTACATCTATGATATTATCAAGTATTTTAAAGTGTACTCGAAAAATATCTGTATTACTGTTCGTATAAAACTTACAGAAGTGTGTTTCGTTTTTTTTCTTTATAATTTTGCACATCTATAAAATTCAATAAAACTTCTTGTGTTGTCTCTACATGTATTGTAAGTCCTTTAAAACAAATCACAAGTTTGAGTCAAAACAAACTAAACTAAAACCTTTTTTTAATCTAAATTAATACCTTAGTACGTATTAAATTAAGAATAGCGCAGTTTAAAGTAAAGTACCTGTTAAATTAAAATATAAGTGAACTATAACTTATATAGAATAAATTTTAATTAAATAATTTTAAATCTGCTTGTTTTTATTACTCAGCAGCTGGGTGCTTTGGCAGGCGCCTGTAATTTAGCTGCTTAGAAGCTTGAAATTAAGACAGCATGACTAAATTAAAACGCTGAGATTAATCACCGTGTAAAACGAATATTTTATGCGAGGATTCTGAAGAAGTTGTTCGGTTAATGTTGAAATCATCTTTTTTATTAACAAACTATAAAAACAATAAAATCTTTTATTTTTAAATACATTGTTTAAAACCTAATTAACAAAGTTAATTTAACTAAAGTTGGCTGGTTTTACCTTGTTTAAAATTGTATACTTTAACAACATTAAATACCGTTTTAATGAACAGCAAAACTTAAAACTGCTAAGAAACTCAACTAAAAACGTAATTTTATTCTGAAAAATTTGAAAACTTAAAATCGAAAGTTCGAAAGTTTTTTAAGCAGATAGATTAATGCTATAGAAAATGTTATAAAATTTAACTTAAATTAAATTATTTTTACTATTTAAAGTACTTAAAAATAATACTAGTGGTTACTAAGGAATCGAAATTTGTGCACTTAAAGTCTTATTTTGAAAAAGCACTATTGCAGCCAAGTGTGCTTTTCATCAAGAATGTTTAGTGGGAACTTCATTTCAAATTAGGCATAAAACCAATTCAAACCTTAATTTTTTTATTTGCTCTTCGTCAAGAACTCCAGAAAATATAGGTTAAAATTTAAATCTTAGAGTAGTGTTCATGCGCTAAAATATATTTTGTGCACTCTACTGTTCAACGTTGCCGCTTTGGTAATAACTGCCTTGGAAAATGACCCTTTTGAAAAAGTAATTGCAATAAATCGTTTGGCAACGGCAAAGTTTATATCATAATTGAAGCTCGATGTTTAAATTTTTATTTTGATATTGTTTTCATAATAAAAGTTATTTTATTTTTAGTCGTTTGAATGATGAACTTATTTTTCAGTTTAAACAAAAAGCAAATTAATAAAATAAACTGTAAGGTAATACTACTCGAGTTTTAAGCTTGTAAAATTGGACATTTAAATTTCTGCATACATAAAAAAAGTGCTTGTAACTAATTTTGATAGTGTTTAGTTTGACTTTTAGATTAAAAACAATTTATGTATTGCTAAATTTTAAAAAATTAATACAATTTAAATTTTCTAAACTAAAAATTATATTTTGAAACAGAATTCAGAGACCCTTCTATTGTAACAGTGGATTTCAATAACTAAATATTTTTCTCATTAAGAAAAAATAGTTTAATATTAAATTTTTTTATGAAAAATACTCAAATTTTTGTCCGTCAGCAGTCAATATAAATTATAATTTTTTTTTTTAAGTTTTGACTACATAGATGAAAATAAAGAACAAACTGATAGAAATTATTTATCTTAGGTTATATTTCTAAAGTTCAAGTGTAAAAACTTGTAGACTTTTTTTTCAAAAAAAAAATTATGCACTTATCAACTCTAGTGGTTGACTCAATCTTAATTTTTGATTAGTTTACTTTTAAAAAATATTAAATACGAAGTTTGTTATAACTTATTATTAAAGCTTTAAATTTTAACATATTTAAAGCTTGTTAATTTTAAATATAAATGTTGTGTAGTTTGTTTTTAGATTTTATAAAATAACAGTTAAAATTTTATGTAAACATAAAAATAAGTGTCATACCATGCTACAGTTACGCTGAAGTGTCGTTATGTGCTCGAGTGTCAATCGTGCTAAAATTTCACTCCGTGCTAAAGTGTCATTATGTGTTAAAATGACAGAAATTTCTCTTTTGACTCGTTACCATAAAACTAAGTTAAAATTTATAAATATTTATCAGCTTCTGTATCTACAGTAATCAGCTTTACCAAACATCAACATTATTTAGTCAGAAAATGTATTATGTTTTATTTTTAAGCGCTTAAACTTGTGGTGAAAATTTGACAATTTGAAATATTATAGTTAAGAGTGGCCATGGTTAAATATGTTCTTGATTTAAATAAATTTCAATAAAAGCGAGCATTTGGGCGTAATTAAAATAATATTTCGTCAGACGTAATTCTATAAAATACAAATTTTAATCAACTTAGACTAAATTTTGTTGTAAATTTAACTTAAGCAAAATATTAGTAACCATTTAAAAAAAATTTGGAGGTTGAAGTTTACAAGTAAAAAAGTAAATTTGATAAAAATTCTTAAAAGTATTAACTTAAATTAACATTTTGTTCAATATGATTTATGTCGTTTTATTATAGTAAATTGAAACTAGTTTTATAGTTAAGTTTAAGTTTTAAAACGTTTCAACCAACCATATGAATTGACCGTAATTAAATTAATTATTAAACTATTATTGTTTTTATTGAATATACATTTTTTACATAATAGCTTTGTTAAATTATGATTTACTTGGGTTGAGTATTTGTACAAAGAGCATCAACTAGAAAAAAATGAACAAAATTTAAAATGGTATTTTAAAAATAAAGAAAAGATATATAACAATTTATATTATTTTTTAATTTTATTAAATGAGCATTTATAAAATAAGGTTTAAACACTCAGCTTAAACAGATTAAAAAAAATTATATAATTCATAAAAAAATTATCAAAAAACATAAGCAAATATGTTTAAAAGTATGTTTGTTTGAAGATAGCAGTTTGAGCTAAAAAATAACATTTTTACAAGTACTTGTTTGAACAAGATGTTTGCAAGGTCTTACGATCGCAACTAATATGCTAGTTATGTAAGGATACCTAAAGCTAGTTATGCCGGGATGACCTCAAGACTATTTGACAAAAGAATAAAGGAAAATATTCCAAAATTTATCGATGAATTTTGTGTGAATAATAAGAAAACTTAATCTATTAGAGTAATAAACGCCTAAAAAAGATCTGCTTTGGCTGAAAATTTAGTAAATAACCATGATTTTGCAAGTAATTATATTTTCAAAAGATTTATATTTATTAAAAATTGTTTTAACCTTTCTGATTTAATTAAACTTGAGGCTATTTGTATTTTGTTAAGAATCCTAAGTTGTGTAAAGATTTTGAACATACTGTTTCGTTGTTTTATTAAATTGATTTATAAGTTGTTGCTCTGTTTTATTAGTTTTTAGTTGCATTGTAATTAGAAGTACTTATTTATTGTTAATTTCCCTTTGCTTTATAATTATTACTTTTGCGTTGATTGCATTTTTACTAAATTAAGCTTGATTTGAAATTTTATTTTTATTGCTTAGTATACAACTGACGGAATAAGCATAAGAAATATATTGTTCTGAAAATTTAATTCTTATTTATATTGTTTGAAAGAATTTATTAAAGTGTCAAAAAATGTTTAATTTTATATAAATAGATTAAAAAGATTTAAAAATATTAACAGCATGTTTTATTTAAATATATTGTAAAAATCAAAAGTTTATCAAGTCTACAGAAAATATTAGTGTAGTACTAAAAGAATATTACAAATCTTAAAGCAATAATTTCTAAACATTTGCTTTGATACGTGTTACGATTAGTCATTAGTAACTGTTTTTAATTTTTTTATAATTTTAAAAACCTTTGTTAAAGTTTACGAAAATATTTTTACTTTTTTACGTTAAAAACCTAGTACTATAGTTTATTTTGTTTGTTTACTTAACATTTATAAAAACTATTTTATTTTGGTGAAATAACTTATAAACACACTAATTATGGCTTCTACAGTTTATAATTATTATGATTACATACAGTAACCTCTCGCTTATTTGTGTCGAAAGAAAAAATGCGTAAACATATGAGAGATCGTAAAGATACAAGAGGAACCAAATATACTTACTATAATGGCTGTTTTTTATTATTGTTTCTAGTTAAAGGCAGACTAGGGACTTTCCCACTTTTAACAATTTGTTTTATCCTAAATTTATTTATAAATATGACAAAAGATAAAACTATAAATATATTAGAAAAACAGGATTCAAACTTAAATAAAATAATAATACTAATAAAAATATTTACTAATTTTAATATTAAGTAGATTTCACCTTTATTTATATGTGAATTATTTAATACTTAACATTTATATTCTATTCTACTTACTTATAATTATTCAACTTATAATTTAATATAACTTAAACTCAAAAAAAAACGTCAAGTTAAAATTAGTGATATGTTTACTGAAAAAACAATTGAGATTTGTGTTAAGTGTAAGCTTTATATTTATAAGTATTACTGCTACTTTTTGCTTGGAAGTCTCACAAGATTTCTTTTTTAGTTGTCTATTAATATATAGGGCAAGCGTGTTATAATATTTATATGTGTTTTAAACTCTCGTTATTTCATTATACTTTCATTATTTACCACAGTCATGTTTATTTCAAAATTTTTATTTAATTTCTTATTGTTATCAAAATTTCAAATCTACTGAGCTATAAATAAATGTTTATCAAATAGTCAAGGTACATAAGTCTAAAGATATAAAGTTGTAAGTTAGCATTAAAAAACAAATTTTAAATTAAAAATATACAATAAAGCTAATTTGTGCAATATTTGAAAAAAAATAAAAAACATATTTTTTGAATTTTTTAGAGTTCTAAAAAGCGTAAATAAACAAGAGAGCATAACGTCATAAGTGCGTAAAGATGCGAGAGGTTACTGTAATTACGAAAATTCCAATTTTCAAAATTTTTCTCTTTTTAGCGTTATTAAAGCGCTTTAAAAAAACTAATTTAAAACAAATCAACCAAACTATATAGAATACTCCATTGTTTAATGACAATACTAATAAGAAAAATAGTTAAATCGGATCAGTTGCTTAGAAAAATAAGTTAAAAAATATCTTAAAAACCAAAAACTAAATGAATAAAAATATTTCAGCTTACTTAAAAAACCACTATTGCCATTTAAGATAATCTTTTACACTTTGTTTGTTTGCTTATTTGAAATATTTTTTGAGTTTTTTTGTTTTTATTTTAGTTTTGTTCTTAAATTTAAATTAAAAATAAAAAATCCCTATCATAATTTTAAACATTTAATAAACTAAATCTTTTTTTTAAATAATTGAAAATATTCATATAATGGTCATACTGCAACTTACAGATATCTATAAACAATTATTTTATTTTCCTTTAGAGTGTAGATATTGTCAAAGTGTTAAATTGTTTTTTTAATACCATCGTTTTATAAACAATAATTAAATCTGACTGAAACCAAGATATCTAAAAAGTGATTAATGTTGTTTTTAAGCGCTTAAGTTTACTCTAAAAAGTTGATATTTTGAAAAAAACGCATTGCTTAAAGATATTGAAATCAACTACAAATCAATAAAAGTTAGCATTTATGTGTAATTTTTTACAATGAACCTTCCCTCATTTTTAAATAATATTTACCATATATAAAACTGTAGAGTACTATTACCTCCTAGTTTATTTTAAAAACTTATGTTTTTTGTTGAAAATAAACTTAAATAAATTATTTTGTCAAACAACAAAGAAAAAAAATGAATAGTATTGATATTTTTAGCGAAAATAAAGAAACCTCTATTCCATATAAGTTTTATACATCAAGCTGTTGATATGACATATATTTTTTTTGACGAACAATTTATCTCAATCAAATTATTTATAAGGTTCTCTGTCAATGTCAGTGATAACAAAGCGGCACCGGTGCACATATTCTTGGGCGCATGAACATTACTCAAAAATTTAAAACTTATACTAGAATTTCCGAAGTTCCTAATGAAAAGCAAGTAAAGCACAAAAAACAAAGGTGTTAAGTGTTTATAAAGATAATTTAAAATTCAAACTTCATTAGAAATTTTTGATGAAGACCACATTTGGGTTCAAAGAATTTCTATTTCTGTATTTTGGGTGCACAGTTTTACGATTGCTTGGTAACCACTGGTATTAGTCATAAGTACATTTACTTTTATGGTGAATATTTTAAACTTCAGTTTTATAATATTTTTTATAAAATTAGTGTATAAATTTAAAAAACTTTCGATATAATTTAAAAAAGTTTTCAACTTTTTCGAAAAATTCGTTTTTACTTTTTAGTTTAGTTTTACTGTTTATAAATCTGTATTTTAAAGTTTTTAAAGTGCATTTTGTTAAATAAGTAAAACCAGCCAAAACCGGCTTTATTCAATCTGTTTTTTCCATTTTTTTTTAACTCTAAAAAAATACATTGTTTTTATAACTTGTTGATAATAAAAAATGAATTCAGCATTAACCATAATACGTTTACTCTTATTTCCACATTAGATATATATTGATTCACACAGTGATAGCTCTCAGCGTTTATATCAGTTGTACTGTCATCATTTCAAGCTTCTACGCAGCTAGATTACAGGCGCCTACAAAAGCGCCCAGCTGTTCAATAATAAAAACCCGCGATTTTATAAAATATAATATACTATAATATAGATTTTGTAAATAGGTTACGTTATACTTATCTTTTAATTTACAAGACTACTTTAGTTTAATAGTCTCTTTTATAATTAAGTACATACTTAAGTGTTTTCTGTGTTTTTTGAAGGTTTCAAAAAGTCAAGAATTTATAATAATAAAATGATTTAATGTTTTTGACATAGAAGTCATTTTAGTTTTATCCTTTTAACTATTAAAATCATATGTACCTTGTAAAATATTTAATGAAATAAAAATTATAATAAAGGTTGTTAAATTTTGTAATACATTTTAAATGATAGTACTCTTTGGTTTAACTTTTATTTATTAATATATATGAAATAAAGTTAAATCTAGTTATTTAAATATACAATCAATAACGTGTGTTTTAAAAATAATTTTATTATTTCTGTTAATTGTTTTTTTCAAGCTAAAATTACTTATATCTAAAGCTTTGAGTTGAAGAATTACTCATCTTTACTGTAGTCTAAATATACTTATTAAAAATTTGCTTTAAATTGTTCAAAACTACTAATGTAAAACATTTATAAATATCATTATAAAAATTAAATAATTATAAGTAAGTTTAACTCCGCATTCATCAACATTAAACTAGCTAAACTTTCATTATTAGATTCATCAAAGTGTTTAAGTTATTCTTTTGGCTAACCTGATTTTATTAAAACTTGTTAATAAAACATTTTAATTATTTTCAACACTTAAAGACGTAATTTAAAGATTCACAAGTTCTCGTATTTTAAAACTTAATTAAAAGCATCTGAACTTCTCCATTTAGGAATATTTTTAGCGCAATAAATGCGCTTACTTATTATAAATAAAATAAGCTAACTGATAACTTTTTTTATTACATATTGTTTACAAACAACATTTTATTTAGAAATTGTAAAGAAAATTTGCAATCTTGAAGTAAAATATAAAATACCAAAGTAGTTTAAAGAATAAGTAAGATGCTGAAATGCAGTTAATATTAATGATCTTAACTTGACTATTATAACAAAAAAGTATTCAACTGTTAACCTTTGGTATTAAAGGTAAAATGAAAAGTTACTTATGTTCTATAAATGATTTCTTAAAACTTTTTTATAATTCGTCGAAGAATCATATTAACTAAATTAAAAAAATGTTATTTGTTTTTAAAAAGTTTGAGTTTTATTATGCTTAATTAAAAAAAATTGTTATATTTTAAAATCATAATTTAACTTTAAGAGACTTTTAAGTGTGAAATTTATTTTATAGGGCCAACATGTATGAAGTAAGAGTTTTAATTTTTATTATCCTCATACAGAATAAAGTGTGACCTAGTTTTATACAATTTGACTTAGTTATTAGTTATACTTATTGTATTACTAAGTACTCGTTCAGTTTGTATTTAAGTGTAAATTTAGAATATTATGATAAAGATGTGAAAACAAACTTTATTGGAGACTCATTTGATAAAAAAAAATTAAAAAATATATCTAACTAGAAAAATTTTAAATACAACTTGTTATTTTTCAATTTTATTTTTATGTCAATTGTAATAAAGTATTAAGCATTGATGTTTTTAAACCAAAAAGTCGAAACAGAGATATATTTAAGAAAAAACTAAATAATCAGTTTAAAAAGAATAAAAATTAAATAAATATCATAAGCTTAGAATATTAAAACCACGACTTGAAGTATGCCTAGCCTACTGCGTCGATTGTTTGTTGTTTAATCTTTGTTTTATGGATTTTAAAACTTTGTTTATGATTTTAAACTTTTAAAAAATATTGTAAAATAAAATTAAGTTAATTTTTTATTATTAATTTCGTAACTATTATAATTAGAGAAAACAAGTTAAAAGTTTATGAACAAATTTTTTTCTTTAAAAAATAAACTGTAAAACTATTGTCATTTTTACAAAAATATAACGGCATAAAATTTTTAAATTACGCACGTTTTATGCGCTAGAAATTACATGAGACCTTATCCATCAGAGTTATCAAAATAGTTTTGAATTTATCAAAATTAGATGAGCATATAGTTTATTATTTAACACTGATGTCACTATGATTTGTTAATTTTGTTGCTTGAATTTTATTCTTATAAATTCCTTTTTGAAAAGTTTAATTTTTTAACTAACGTTTGAAACTTAAGTAAATTAATTTTATAAAATTTTATAGTTATGTTTGATCCAGTTATATGACTGAAACTAAAAAAAAATTTTTTTTACTTAAATGTTTCACTTATAAAGATATCTCAAATTGTCTGACTACTTGATAAAATATATACTTTTTATAAAATTAAATTAATTGCATAAAATCATAAATGTATTGAAAAGATAAGCATTAAAACTTAGTAAAGTAAGTTATTTATTCAATATCTTTAGAATATTTTAAAATTAAAGTTTTACGTAACATAGATTAAACTGTTTAACTATATAAATTTATACTAGTTTGCTTAAGCGTTTCTAGAACACTAATAAATAAAAACTATTTAGTGGTGATGTTTCAAAACAGAAAAACATAATTTTTTAAAACAATAACTAACATTTATTTGTGTTAAAATTTTACGTCAACATAAGCAATTTCCTTGAACCCAACTAAATTGATTCTATTTTTTGCAAAAAAAAATATTCGACCTAAAAATTAAACGCTTTACTGTAAGTTTTGTTTTACGAAAGACTTCAAAAGTCAGGCACCAAAAGTAGTTAAAAGTTTTATTAAGACATTAAGTAAGCACTCAAACAAAGTCTAATAGTTATAATGGACATAGATCATCTAGGTCTAGTAGCCAACTTGTTAGAGACTTTAATAAATTTAAAAACGATAAATACAAGACATTTATTTCTGATTTTCCCATGTGTCGTCCCCCCGAAAGAGTAGCCTACAAAAACTAAACTGTAATTACAATCATATTATCTTTTTATATTATGGAAAGAGAGTTTAGCTGGCGACTTAATGTTTATCCAACGGGGACGTGATCCGGTCTACTTAGATCACCAATAGGGTCGAAATAGGGGCATCGAGGTAATCGAGTTAGACCGCACAGTTCTCAAAAGGATTATAAAAGCCTGTAAGGAAATTATAGATTTAGACCTTAAAATAGATTTGTTAAGAGCTGAGATTAGTAGAAGACAAAGTAGGCGCGATATACTCGAAAAAACGCAGTACGAGAATAAAGTATGGTTCCAGTATCAAGGTTCATTGCTTTACGAAAACTTTAGGGAGCTAGATATAATAGAAAGTGTTTTGAAATTTCTCCCTTCATTAGGCATGGTCATAAAAATGTCGGATGTTGAACTTGTAAATAACACATTAGAAAAATTTTGTAAGTACAATGGCATCGGCGAGACCACAGTTAGAAAATAAAACTTATCTTATGTCCAATGTATTACCCTCTAAAACGATGAGTATGTTTTTAAGTACGACTACAATTGAGTACAGAGATCTCATTAACCTAAAATTGTTTATACGTTACACCTGTAAAGGAAGTCGTGAAGAGCTTGTGCGCGAAGCAGAACAAGAAATACGCAAATTAAAAGTTGAATTAGCCGCAATCGAAATTTTTATTATTTTTAAAAATACTCCTGAATTACGATTATAAAACAAATTACGTAAAATAAGTACGATTCAAATTAATATAATTTTATAACTAAACTCAAATTGTAATTGTAGTTTATGTACAATTTTATCAATACAAGAAGTATTTTTTGAACTTTATACTTTAACTCAACTTTTAAGATGAGCTTCTATTCATATATAATATTCAAAATAATGATATAAGGAAATTTACAAAAATAAACATGAAATATTTAAAGTTATAAAACTTAAGCGTAAATTATTTTATTTTTGTTATTTAAATCTACATGGTTTGAAATTCGTTTAAAATTTCAATTATGAAGCACTAATAACATGACATATAAAAAAGTAAGTTAAAAGTAAAAATATCAGTGCTGGAATTGTCTATTACCATTACACATTGGTAAAAACCGAAAAAAAGAGTTTTTAGTCCAAAGTTGTATTATCAATACCAATGATCCAATTAAGATAATAATATTACATTTGTGAATAAGCATGCATCTTCAAGTGATAATTATGCTGTTTTAGCGCTATTATAAAGTGTTATCTTTTTTTTTTCTACAACAAGAAATACATAAAAAAAAACTTTATTAATTGTAAAACTTTAAAAAAACAAAACATTGTTGTTGTTTAAAGCTGACGTCACCAAGAACACTGAAAACTATTAGTTGTATTACTACTTATTACTGTATTTCTACTACTACTATGTACTCTAAAGATCACAACAACATGTAATACAGTCATAAGGTTTTTGTTTTTATTTTTGAGTTTGAGTAAGTAATAGGTTAATAAATAAACTTTATTAGTTAATCCTTCAAAAAATACAATTAAAATAAAACAATTTTTCATAGTGTACTATATTAGAATTCTTAAGTTAAAGGTTTTTTAGACAAATATATTTATGGTAAAGTATATTTTAAATATATAATATTTAAATCTTTATTAAGTATGCAGAAATAATAGTAATGTTAAAATCATGTGTAGTAACCTAAGTAGTACACAATTATTGACATAATAAGTACGCATTAAAAAAACGAATCTCATGCTTCTATTGACGTCTAAACAAAAGCCACAAATGTTTTCATTGTTTCTTTCTATTTTATCATGAATTCTATATTATCAAGATGTCTCCTTTACTTTCAGCATTTTTTTAAGGCTTTTAAATAACGTATTAACTCTTTTTATAACTAAAAACTAACTTTTTAATAAAGGTTAATTAATTTACCATATTATTTTATCTATGATTTAGGTACAAATTCTTTTATTTTAAAGATACTTTTAGGTTTAAAACTTTTAAATAATGTTTTTTTATGAAAAAGTTAGTTGTTAATAATTGAGCAAGTAATACATTATAGTTAAATAACAATAGTATATTTAAAGTTAAAAGCTAAAATATCAAAGTATAAATTAAGTTAGTTTATATCTTAGTAAAAAAGTCTTTCAAAACATTTGAAAAATTAGTTAGATGTTTTAACAATTCAACTTTTTAAACTCTTTTAAAGATGCTAAAAAAATTAATGATGTTATAATTATTAACGACATAAAAAAGTTGTTAAATTTCTTTTTTTTTTAATTTTAGTTATAGTAAAATTCGTCAAGTTCGATATATACTTGTTAAAAATACTTTGTTGTTATTTAATGAAATCGAAACAAAAATTATTCTAAACGTATATACTGATGTTAATGTACTTTACTTCACTTTTGTTTATACTAAAGGAAAAACAATACTAAGCTAATTTGATAGCTTATCAAAAAGCTACAGTGACGTAAACAAAAGCGAATAACAGTCGTTCTCTTCGTTAAGTTTTATAAAAATATAAAAATTATTCAGAATTATTTTGATTTTTATATGTAAATATTTAAACGCTTGAAACAAGTGCATATTAATAAACTAAATTTAAAAATCAAAAGCCAAGTTATGTTTCAAATACAAAGACTAACTTAGTGCAAAAATTTCAAGTAGTTTGCGATTATGAACTTAAATAACTTTCAATAAATTTTTTCTTGTACTAAAAATTATGTAGAAATTTTAAAAGGGGTATTTTTACGGATTTGATTGTCAGGTAAATTTCAGCTATAAAACTTCCAGTTTCTCTTAATTAAAATTAAGATTTTCATTTAAAAATTGAAATATAACTTTCAAAAGTCTTATTTTTCTTTGAAAACTCTTTAGTACATGTTTATGAGATACTATAGAGATTTTTAATGTGCACTTACCGATTGGTCATATAAACGAATGTCTAACTACACAAAAACTTCTTGTTCACACTTACCATTTTTTGTTTACCTAAAAAGATAAGCAGCCTAATGAACATTATAGAAATCGCATGAAAAATACACTTGCAAATGCACAGTAAGCAACCTTTAAAAAGAGCAGAATTTTTTTTTTAATTTTTTTATAAGTTTACATTGTAAACTATTATTGAATAAATTAGTTTAAGATATTGTTTCAAAAGTCAAAGTATAATAAAAATTACTTTGTTTTGAGTATAATAAAATGTCAATTTTTTTAACAGAAGCATATAAGCTTAAATAAATATATTTTTTTGACGTAATTTAGACATTTGTACTTGCATACAGTATGTTCTTGCTTTATTTGAACTTGTTTATAAAAATTGTTGTAGTTTTATATACCATACTAACCATAGAAAAATTTAAAGTGATATCAATTACTTCAAAACAACAACTTAAGCTTGTAACAATTAAGTTATGTGTTATGTTGTATAAGAAAACTTTAATTAATTTTTAAAACAACATAATGTCTAACAATTTATGTTAGTATTACCACGGTCATTTAATTTTAAAAGTAAATTTTCATTAAAAAAAATATTTTAACCAAGATAGTTTTATATTTTAAGAAGTAGCGACGTATTTTTTAAAAACTTTAAAGAAATTGATACTCCCGTTAAGTTTAAATCATATAGCTTATGTTTGCAAAGTGTTGGAAATTATTATATATTTATTTAAATTTTAAATATAAAGTTTTAGTGACAACAACTCAATCACTGTTTACTATTTTACGCGTATTTGTAAGTAACACATACGAATTACAAAGTATTAAAAAAAAACAATTAACAATTATTAACAGTAGATAAAAATGTTGAACTAATATATTTTTACATAAATAATAAATAAATTAGTTTAACTATTGTTTATTGAAAACAAATAAAATAGTTTAAGCATTTGAATCAAGGATTTAGATCAATAAAACAATATAAACCTTTCAAAATTAAAGTAAAACAAATAATTAAACTGTTATTATAAGTCTAATGATTTGATTTTTGCTTGTAAATTTACTTTACATAAAACTATGGCAAATAAATTTTATTTTACCACTATAAAATAGTTAAGCATAAAAAATCCACTATAAAAAATAAAGAATATTAAAAAGCAACAAAAATTGTTACAATAATTTTTGAAGAAAATATATAGATGATATCGATATTTTGTTTTTATTTCAAGGGGTGTTTTTTTAAACTTAACTTAAAACATGCATCGTTGATATTTCTTTTATTTAGTAAAAAAAAAGATTATTTCACAACTTAAGTAAGACTTAGTTGACCAATGAACATTTGTTTCATCTTTTTATATAAACAAAATACTTATCAAAACACATATGCATAAAATTGGAAATTTAATTTTCAGCGCATATAAACGATGTTATAAATGTTTTTTTTAATTTGTTAAACAATATCATTGACACTATATTAATTATTGTAAAACTTTTACTTTAAATACATTAATTAAAGTTAATTTATTTGGTTACTCGAAATTAACAGTAAGTTTGAAAAAAATAAAATGAGCTACAAACATATTTCAAGGAAAGAGCTAATAAGTAAGCTTACGTATTGCTATGAAATATTTCCTTATTAAGCAGTTACTAATTACTAAAAAAACCACTAAATAAATATTTAGTTTAGTTAAAGCGAAGGATAATTTAAGTAAAGTATTTAAAATACTGTTTATAATTATAAGCTTCTAAATTTATCCATTCAATTGAATTAATTTTTAACTGTTATCAAATTAATAGTTTAGTTTTTTAACTTTTTTTTTAACTTTTTTGTTTATAAAAAAACCATACTTTAAATATTTAAAAGAAAATATTTTCAAACAAAATAAAACTAGTCAGCTTCATAATAATTCACTCTGTTATCTACGTTTTTTACACTGTATTTGAAAATAAAAGATTTAATTATATTCATAATATGTTGATAAAAAAATATGATTTCAGCATTAACCATCGAACTAGTATGAATGGTTACATTGAATAGTAATCCTTTTACACTTTGATGATACTCGTTTTAATTCAGATATGTTGTCATCATTTTCAGCTTCTAAGCGGCTAGATTACAGGCGCCTGCCAAAGTACCCAGATGATAAATTACAAAAACTAGCGTTTTTAAAACTTTTTATTTATAAGTTCTTAGTATGTAAGTTTTTGTATAAAAGTTGTAGTTTACTTGTCTTCTAAACTACATTATTTCCATACTTTGAAGCTAATTTTAATTCATTTATACTAAAATGCTTTATCTATTTTTTAGAATTACAAAAAATTAAACGTTTTCATCAACAAGTACATAATATTCATTAGTATATGTGATGCTTTTTTCTAGTAGTCTTTTTAGTTTTATGCTTTTTTAATTTTTTTAAAACGATTTGTAATCAAATAGTCTAATAATTTTTTTCTTTATTCATTATTCATTTTTATATGAGGCAATTGTAAAATTGTACTTATTGAGTACACTATATTAAGCTGATTACTACTTCCTGCTAATAATTAGCTTCAGGGTTATGCTAAAAAATCATACTTTATCTAAAGTATGATAGAAATCATATTAAGTCATTATTTTTGTTGTAGTATTCTAGTTATTTATCTAGAAACTAAATTCACTACTTGTTTTTTATAAATAATAATTTTATAATCACATACGCTTTAATAATTGTTAATCACACATGTTCTGGCTTTGTAAGTTTTTGTATTAAGTATATAGTTTTGAGTTTGAGTTTTCTTATCGACGAGTAATTATGTAACTAATATTTTCAAAACCAAAATAAGTAATTCAACTAAGTTGATGAAATAATTTTATTTTTAATGAATAAAAATATCTAGATAATTAATTGTAACTTATATCTGTACAAACTATATAACTTATATAATTAAATAACTTTTTGAATATAACAATTATTTAGTTCTAGTCTTTAAATAGTTTTCTCTACGCTTTATTTTTTGATCTATATGTTCAATTTGTAATTAGTAAGCGCTTTTAACACGCTGATAATTAACTTTTTATAAGAATGTTAATATTTAAAACACCAGCTATTATATATTTAATCTAAACTTAGCAAAAGTTTGTGTTTTCGAAATGACATCAATTAGTACTAATGATAGCTGAAATATTTTAAACGGTGTGATCTAACAAACTTTACATTAACTATAAAATATATTTTAATATAAAATTATACATCTGCTTTTAATAAATTTTCAATTTAATTGAACACTTTTTGGAAATAATTTTTCAGATTTTACATGCATTACTTCGTTGAACTTTCAAAAAAGTTCTTGACTTTACTAAAAAGTTTATATACATGCAGCACGTTTAACAACAACACCCGTTTCAGATGCAAAAGTATTGTTTTTAAAGTTAATAATTACAGATATAAAGTTTTATCGATATAAAGAGTATCTTAAATATAAGTTCCAATCTATCTAATTGATTACGTAAAGTTGTAAAGGCATTTGTATGCTAACATTTAACAAATGAAACTAAATAAAAAACAAGTAGTATTATATTGAAAATGACAAAACTTTAAGTCTATCAAAAACTATAATAAAAAGTATTAAAAAAACATAGTAATACAGTAATAATAATTTACACTCTAACTAGTCTTGTTAAAATGAAAAAAAAAAGCTTTCTACTTGTTAACTTTGTTTAAAAAAAATTTCCAACGCTTGTAATGCGCAACAAAAGTTAATAAAAATTATTTTAGGTTATTATTTTTAAACTGTTATAAACAATTTCTAACAACCGTTTGTAATTCTGCCAATAATTTAGAAAATATATACATAACTTGTTCTAACTAAAGTATTTATAAAACTTTTTTTTTGAAATTTTCAAAACATCTAATTTACTTAATATAATAACTTTTAAAATACATAATTTAAGTTTCATAAAAAATGTTCTAAAATATATTTATTGTTCGTTTAATTAAAAAATTTAAAGAGATAAAAAACTTATGCGATTTAGATCAATTAAACAGATAAAATATTTAAAAAATTTAAGCGTCTCTATAAGGTAAACATTTATTTATAAAAAAAAACCTAAAGTTTTTATGAATAAATAACTTATATATGTCTCATTTTAAATAGTTAGTACTGCAGTCTTTATAAAATATGTATATATTTATTTTGAAAAAATTCATACAATTGAAATACCGATTAATGACTTAAAACTAGATAAACATTATTCTGTAAAATGAAAAATTATGTGATTTTATCAATTATTGCACTTTAATAAATTTACAAACAAATATTAAGTTCGGTTATTTTGATATATATATATATATATATATATAAATATATATACGTATTATTTACAACATAATTGGTAAAATTTTCTTTATATTCAGCGTAGTTAAAAGTTCTTTAGAGAAACAAAAGTAAATACTATCAATTTTAAAAAAGCATTAAAATTATGTATACTTATATGAGAGTAAGAAAAAATATATTTTATTAACATTTAATATGGCAATACTAAATTACTATAAAGCTGAAAACATTTATAATAACTTTAATATTATTTGTTTAGTGAGTTAACACATAAAGTTATATACAATCCCTCTGTATTTAATTAAATGTATAATGAGCTTAGATTAAGAATCTACATAGAATTAAACTATTCACAAATAAAAGCATTAACATAGTTTTTTTAGTTGTTTAATATCACAAATTTTTTAAGCTAATTGTCTTATGATGAAACCGGGAAACAACAACTGGGCAATTTAAATTGAAAAACATAAAATAAAAGACAAAAAAACGCAATAAAAACAAACTTTGTGTAAAATCAACACACGTATATATTTTTTTAATTATCAAACTTTCATACTAAGCAGCAAATCTCAAAATTATAGTTTCAAAAGCTTGATTGACAGTCTTGTATTTTATTTTGCATCATTTTTATTACAGAAGCTCATACAAAAAATATCTAAGTATCAGCTTCAAATCAGCAGCTTGATCCTAACTAGTCAGTTTTGGTTATTTTGATCAGTGGTCGGCACGCTACTTTGAATCCGTGAATCCAAATCACAAAATTAAAATTCTGTGCACCCTAGTTTGCACTCCTTAGCGCTGCTAGTGTTTCAGAATATGTAAACACTTCTTATTGTTTTTTTACTTATAATTCGGTAACACTCAGTCATTTTTTAAACGCTAACATAAAATCTACCAGTCTACCGTATCCATTTCAATAAACTTTCAAGATCAATGATCTAATTTTTACAACAATATTTTACTTCTATCACCCAGGTCTAAAATACTAACTAGATTAATTTAATACATTGCCACTACCTTAATTAACAATCAGTAGTCTTGGTACTTTTCATTGAGTGGTAAATTTGGATATTTATTTAAGTTAACTTAACATTTTTTGTTAAGCGATTACTATCTGTGTTTAAAAAAGGTATTACCACGTCGTAATAACGATATCTTTAAGAATCTATGAGGTTTGCTCACTTTGGTTTTTCTTTAGGCGGCTAAGGGTGGGAGAATCTTTACATAGTTTAACAGAATAGAACTAGGAGAGTACAAAAATGATCGTTTTATTATTAACATAAGTGTCAATTAAATATCAAGGCTGAATATGTCTTAAATGTAGAAAGATTAAAAAAAAAACTTTAATGCAGTTTCTGCGCGAAAAAAAGAGTCATGTACCCCAAAATAGGTTTCATGAATACCAAAAATCTTGTGCACCCTAAAAGAAATTTCATGTACACTAGTGTGCACCAGTGTACACCGTGCCGACCACTGATTTAGATTATGCTGCAAGGAAACGAACTACATTTAGTACATTTAGTACATTTCGATAAGAGTTTAAACTTGATAAGTTTACTACAAGAGCATTTTACGTAATGATGAACTTGTTTTTTAGTAGTAAGCGCATTTGTTGCGCTAAAAATACTCTGCTGTGAAAGAAATCTATATGTCTTTAAAACTTAAAATATATAATTAATTGAAATGAAGCAAGCATTTGTATCTCTTTTAATTACATCACTAAGCATTAATAACAATAAAAATTATTAAATACTGTTTGAGTTAATACTTTCTATTTACAACACAACTTAAATTTTTTGAAAACAAAGTTTTACTGACCACTTCTAATAATTATTTACAAAACAAGCTTAACAAAATAATTTACTTAATTATAATAACTTATTGTTTTAACCGGATTATAATGTTGCAACATTTTGTACATACGCCTTTTTGTTTGTTTTTAACAATGAAATTTTGGTTTACTTAACTGTCAATTTTATTATTGTTTTAAAAAAATAAGTTTTACTTGACTCCTGTGTTGAAAAACAGTACTGAACAAAGCTTTAATGAAATTTAACGAAATCCGAATGTTAGCTAATTCTATTTACAAAAAGTATAAAAGGTTTGATGATGTAGTATACTTAAGTTTATATAATAACTAGTTTTAAATGTGCTGTTCTAATTTAAGTAGTTTGATTATAATATAGTCCGTAAAATTTCAATCAAATCGATATTAAACATAAATGTTAAACAAACTTCTACAAAGCTATTAAACCGATAAAACATATAGTTCATATAACGAAGTTATCAAATACTTATTTTTACAATTGAATTGGTTTTATTTTTTCACTTAATTATTAGCAATATAATAGCGCTCAAAATTTGTGTTGTTTTTTAAAGTTTATTTTAGTAGAGTTTAATCAAATTAGATATAAACTAGATACAAAAACAATTAGTGTGAGTAAAGTGATAAAGTTTAGTAGAAGTTTTAACCAAATTGGTTATTTTAATGTTAGTTTATGTTTTAACTACGTGGTCTCCAGTAACTTATTGATTGCTATACTTGCGAGTAGTAAATATTATGCTAACAGTATAAGTTACAAAACTATTTCCTAAGTTATGAATAAAAAAACACACTTTGAATAAATGCAATATACATTTTTTCTATAATAATTCTTGGTTCTGAAGAAAGAAACTGTTAAATCACGACACAAACAAAATCTATAAAAAGTATCAACAATTGTAAACTATATAAATACTAACATCAACTCCGCGATTTAGACGTCTTCTTGATTCTCCATACTCGAAGTAAAACGTTGACTTTAATCGTAACTTGATCGTAACGCGGAATAACTAATTCACTTACTAAGCGACTAACGCGTGATTGAAAGAAAAACGCAAATATATACGCATTGAAATGAAATTAAATCCTTAAAATAAAAAAATTGTTTGTTATTAACACTGGAACACGAAAACTGCGTAAAACAGTTTACAACATCCGCTTTAAAATAAGAAAACGAAATGTTAATATCATTACAAGATCACTTATGTTTTTTTTTTTTTTGATTACAAAACTTGCAAAAAAACACTTTAATTCTATTTAGTTAGAAGCAATTCTCATTGAAATTAAGATATATATTGTAAACTGATAATAATACATTTTGTTTATAAGTAAGATGTTTTTGATTTCAGATTATTTTTAGCACTTATATCATGCAGTAAATTCTATGCCCTTATGCCTTGAGTTTTACTTTAAATTATAAATTTAATATAAATTTCAACTAAAGTGATATTTTGTGTTTTAATAAATGACATCATAACAAGCAAAAAATAACTACACTGTGTAAAATTAAGTAAAACATTATTTTATTAAAAATAAATAATTATGAAACAGTTTTTGAACAGAATTTTTTTTTTTTCAAAGAGACTTGTTATTTTTATATTGATATTTAATGGTTTGTTAAAGTTTAGTCACTAAAAGTAAAGTAATGTTAACATTAAAGTAAAGTCACTAATGTTTTTTTTAATCGCTAAAAAAACTCCTTGATCAGCTCTTTAATTCTACTCTGTTGTAATGAATTAAAAAAATATTTAAATATAAAATATTAATGGGTTTTCATTCATTTTGTTTATTATCAAGTTTGTTATTTTGTGTTATGATTTTGTAAGCACTTACATCATGCTATAAATACGCTTCAATCTGCTTGTCAGTTTATTTTAAAACCAGAGTCTTATAATTAACCAATATAAATTAATAGTTTGTGTTTTAATAAATGACATCATAACGAGCAAATACTTTATTGTAACAAATTAAAGCTGATATACGAAAAATCTTGTAGCTTTTTTATTTATCTTAAATATTTTTTTTTATTACAAGAATTACTTTGATTTGTCTATTGAGTATTAAGCTAAAATTTTATAAGATTGTAAAACACTGGTATTTTAGCACATTGTAAAACTTTAAGCGTTTGAAATTTGACAACTATTTAAGTTAAATTAAGCCACATTTGTAACAAAAAATTATTTTATAATGATTAATAACAGAGAGATTATACCATAAGTATTCTCATATATAAATTAAATGTAACAGAAAAAAGTTAATGTTAAAAATGATTTTAAAATGTTTATATCTATAAAGCTACTACCATTAGTTCTTTATATATATAAACATATTAATATAAAGCTAAGATCTACATAATCAGTATAAATAATTAAAAAAAAAATTTACTTCGAGTTATTAAACTCCTTAAAAAATAAAAAATAAAATAATCAATGCCGTCAATTATAAAACGCGAACTTTAGCTTGTTAAGATTAACTTTTTATTTGCTTCATAGTAATGTATTTATGTATCTATTCGTGTATAATATTTTCAGCGCTACAAAAAGTTTAAATACTAAAAACAAACAACAAATCCAAAAATTGTTATGGGTTGTTTGCATATCAAAATAGTTTAAAACCAGTTTCATTGTATCAACGTTAATTTTGTATATTCAGTAATCAAACAGTTAGAATGTGATTGATCTTGTTGCAATAAGTTTCAAACAGTCAGAAGTATTTTTGAAAGAACTTCAAGTTATTTATATTCAGCTGAAATTAATCAAGTTCTCGAATGATATGCTTTAATGACAATGGATAATCGTAAAGCATAAAAAATATACGAGTTTTATGCTTATTTAACATTACATCATCTAACGCAGTATCACAAAAAAAAACTTATAATCAAATATTTGTTTTCAAAACGAAATAAAAACTATTACAGTTTTAAATGATTTTTTTTAGTAGAAAAATTTGGAATTAAAAATTAAAATCAAAAACTTTGTAATAAAAAATTAGGTTTCTTGTTTATAACCTTAAACGTAATATAAAATTAGTATAACTAAACAAATCTTTTTCTTGTGTTAAAATGAAAAAGTTAAAGTTTTAAATGAATATAAAAAAGTATTTTCAATATAAGCACTTTTACTTAAAACTAAATATTGTATTTTAAAGCTATATATACACTTTATTTAAAAATAAATCTGTCTAAAATGATAAATTATATAAAATTAGCAACACTAAAGCAAGCTAGTTTATTAAAACTAATTTTTTGTCACTAAACAAAATGATAGAAATATTGGTTTTTCAATAACGTTTAGTTATAAAATTGTAGTGGTGTTAAGATATGTTGACATATTATGTGAAAAAAGTAAACTTCAAATTTTACACAAATTTGAAGAAGTTTTCTTTAGGTCATTCTAAATTCTTTTAGTCATTCACAATTCACTTAATGCGAATACAACAAACTTTACTTATATTTAATTTCTCGAATATTATATTTGTCTAATATTACTTCTCTGAACGCGCTTTGAGTTGCGCTAAAAATACTTCCATGTAAGACTTACCAAATCAGTTATAAATATTATTAAATTCATACAAAGTTAATGAAGTTAGCAATTGTGTTTGCAATAGTGACGTTAGGACCTCTTTATTAGATTTATCACAAATTATCGTAAAAGCTAAATAATCCTCGATTGATTTTTTAATTTTGAATTGCTTGTGAGGTGCAAAACATTAATAGAATGCACTGACATCATGTAAAAGTCTGTGTGAATCAATAAAGGTAATCAAAGTTAATGAAGTAACTACGTCGATAAAACAATAAAGTTCCCTGTTGTTAGAGAAATGTTTAGTCGATTTATTCTTAACTAAAATTATTTAACTTATTATCGTAATTGCTTATACCTTATAACTAAATTTCACTAAATTTTTACAGTAAAATAAATAAAAGAAAATTAACAATTAGATTACATATATTCAATTTAAAATACTAAAAATATATTACAAATAACATTTACATAGTACATTAACAGCCAAGTTGTTCACATTTTAGAAGTTTATTTATTTATTGATAATGTTTGAGAAAGAAACCTTTACCCAAGAAACGAGACTCAAACAATAAAACAAACTTGTTTAATTATTACCTACTTTCCAACTGGTCAAAATGAACTTTTTATTTTTTTGTTAACCAAAATCATAAGATCTTTTATTTATTTATTAAGAAATTTTGAAAACAGAAAATTGAAGAATTATGTTATATTTAAACATAAAATGTTACTAACCAATGAAGTTGCTGCATTGAAGTACGCTAAAGATAAAAATATTTTGCATAAATAATTCTAAGTAATTATTTTTTAGATATAGGTGGTTACAGATGTGATGCAGGGGCATGTTTTTACTGGTTTTCTTAGCGACCCCTGAAAACTTTTATGAATTAAAATACAATTTTTTAGGAAAATGTGTTTTTTTTAACTAAAATATGTTACTTTTAAAACAAAATTTTTGGTAAGATTGTATCTGTACAATTTGAATTATTTAATGAAATTTTAGCGCTTTTAAATGCGATAAAACTCTTATAAAATTACAAAGATTGTTAAGTAAAAATGTTATTAAGCTTTTAGAAACTTAATTTAGTAGGTATTTGTGTTGACATAAATACGTCAATAGTTTTATCAACAAGATGAAAACTGCTGCTTAATCATTTTAATATAGTGTCATAACAACAGTGTACATAATATTAAAGTTTAAAATTTAACTATTATCTAATTTACGTTTAAAGTTTTATGAGTTTTAGAAAATTGAGCCTTTTTTTTGCTAGTGCAGTTTAGCAAAATTACTAACAGTTGTTTAAATTGTAAAAGATATTTACTTTAGTTAACTATTTAACATACTTTATTTATTTAATAAAACAATCAAAAACAAATAGCACAATTTGAACATTACTATTTATTTTTAAGGTACAAGCAAACAGAAAAAGTTATGACTAAATTAGTTAGAACTAAATTTAATATTTTTAGAATACTTATAATATTTGATTCTCATTATATTTTTAGCATTATTCATAATTCATGTTTATAAATATAGAACATTAAAAAATTAAAATAAAACTTTACTAAACAGAATATTAACAACTTTTAATATTTATATATACAGTGTGAAAAATACCTTACATTTAACAATTTACTTTAAAGACAGTTCATTATAAAATAATGAATAAATTACCTTGAAATATATTGAATATAATTTAAAAACTTTGTATAAAAAAAAATATTATAAGAACAATTATGTAGATGTAATAACTGATAGTAGCCATAAATGTCTTAAGAAATTGGTTAAAGCTTTTTTTAATTGAATAATAAGTCAATATTTGGAAGAAAATTGTTTTAAAGTTGCGTTTCATTTTACATTTTACTTAATATCTCTTATGATGTATAAGCAAAGCCTAAATTGACGCTTCAGTTTCATTGAAATTATAACCAAAATTTATAATGGTCAAAAGTTATCAGTATTTAAGGCGTAACTAAAGCGCTTTTAATCAAAAATTAAGTACTAAAGTGCTAAACTTTTTAATTTCTTTGCCCTAACTATTTTTAAAATTACATTTAAAATAAGTAAGAAATTTCTAAAACTTTTATTACAGGTTCTTATTCAATAATTTGATAAACTCTAAAATTGTCATTTTCTTACCAAACAACTTTTTGTTTCATCTAATTTTCAACACTTAAAGTCAGTAATTGTTTTAAATGATTTAGTCGGTTATATTATAAAGTTTTATTTTGTAAAATTTATAAACTACATGTATAATGTTTCTTTGGGAAAACTTTAACACCAACGAAATTCCTTTTCCGTTAAAGCGTAAACTAAATAAAAGGATTACGATTCGAGTTTTGCAACTTTTTCAACAAAATATATTTAACTAACACTAATAGTTCCGACAAATTAAATAAACCAACATCTATAAGTTACAAAATATTAATGAAATTTATATTGGCAGAAGATTTCTAATTGATATTAAGAATTTCGGTACTTAAATGCTTTAAGTTGCCTGTATGCAAACATAAATTTGCTCAAGTTCTCGTGGTATGAAGATTTTATTTTGTTTAGTTATTGCTTACTCTTATAAAAAGTTGATAACTAAACTCGAAATTTTACGTGTCTATAATAATATAACCTATGAAAAGAAGTTAAAAATGATAACTTTTGCGCTTATGATAAGCACTCCAAAAATAAAACAAAACATCTTTAAAATTAAATGGTTTACAAGTATTTATTTACAAATATTTATTTAATTTTCTCTGTATTTTTTTAATTTACAAAAAAAGGTTTTTAAAACAAATGTTTCGTCTTTTAAAAATTCTTTAGTTCATTTATAATCTTAAAACCAAAAATTAAATTCTAAACGTACAATAAGTTTAGTTAAAATTTTGGTTTATAGAATTGCTCAATGCTCACTAAATAAGTAAACAATAATTTAAATGCGCCTTTTGTTAACAGCAAAGTTTTTCAGGTATTTTTTTTCTATCTCACATTTAGATGATAAATGCAAACCATAATTGACATTCTACTTAAATATAAAAAATAGTTTTATTTGTCCTTTAGAGCAATAGGCTTGTTTTTGATTTTAGTTTTAAAATTTATTTCGCAACTATTAGTAATAGTAGTTTAAGTATTACTTCAAAATTTTTGTCTTTGCTTTTATAGTGTTTAATCTATTAGCATTACAACACTAATAACAAGTATAACTTGATTGACTCTTTGAAGCGCTTTTTGAACGCGCTGTAAATTTGAAATTCTTAAACTGTGATTATTTCTAATAAACTGAACTTTTGTTATTAGGATTCACTGAAACAAACGTTTGTTGTTAGATAATGACGTCATTATAAACCCAAATTACTTTTTGTTGTAAATTAATTTAAATGCTATATTTTTAACGACATGTAGTAAATATAAGAACAGTTATAGTATAAGTTATAGAAGTAAGATTAGTATTTGTTATTATATTGTGTTGAGATTAAATTTAAAGTTCATATAACTAAAGTAGTAATATAATCAAAACAAAATTTAATGAATTTTACCGGTATCAGTTGTTATAATATTGTTGTAAAATTAAATAACTTAAATTGTACTTGTTTATTTAATATAATAAAGACATAAAAAAACAATTCTTATTAGGTCTTTTTGAGAAATTAGTTTTTAATGGTTTTTGATTTTAAATCGTTCTTAATATTTAAACTTTTTGAATTTGTCTAAACTATTTGTAATCTATATTAATCTAGCTTTAAACACTTACAATGACAAAAAATGTGCCTGTATAAGTTTAATTAATTTTCTTAACTCGATCAATTTATAACAAAGTTATACTACGGCAGAAATTTATACATTACAAATCTTGGTTTTATATTTGAAACGAAAAATTAAAAAAACCTTGGTAATTTAGAAAGTTGTTGATATTAAAATGATAAATGCACCCCTTATAAGATACTTAACTTCAAATAACAGTCTTTATTTATGTACTTGCCATATTCTTTTGAAACAAATGTTCATCTCATAACTTTGTTAAATAATTCCAATTTTTGTTATTGCTTTGAAGTTTAAAAAGACAAAACATTACAAGTGCAATTAAGCGCAACCAAATAAGTATCATTTGTAGGATTGAAGCTAAAACACTTCGAAAAAGGTTTGTATATACAAAAACGATTGATTGCAATATGAAATATTTGAAAAATATAAACCAATTCAATGAAATAATATTAATCTAACTAATCTAAAAGAAATACTAATTAATTTAGTTAATAAGAATATTTATTTGTGAGTATTTTTGTTTTAAACACATTCTTATAACAAATACATATGTTTTTTTTATTACTTGTTGAACATTTTAAATACTTTAATTTTTAATTCTTACCTGAAATAATTATTTCTTTAATTTGTCTTTTTAATGTTGATTTGTTGAAGAAAGTAAAGAGGCTAATTATAGTAAAACTACAAATATTGAAGCAAGCTACAATTTTTGTATTTAAATGTAAGTAGTTAAAAAGTAAAACTCAGATTTTAGTAAAAGAAACAAATATAAAAAACTTAGTTTTTTTATATACTTGGTTTAAAAAAAGTTAAGTGTATGCTTGTTAAGTATACTAAAAATATTATCCTTTATATGTTACAACCAAATGAAAGGGTAATATAATTAAATACAGAACAAAT
Source organism: Thalia democratica (assembly GCF_965202585.1). Lineage (NCBI taxonomy): Eukaryota > Metazoa > Chordata > Thaliacea > Salpida > Salpidae > Thalia > Thalia democratica. Next base: position 5,685,554 of record NC_139166.1, read on the forward strand.
ATAACCAGGTATTTTGTGTTCCTAAAAACTTACTAAATAATATTATATCAGCGTATTTTAGAACATAACATATATTGCAAGCTTAAAAAATTCTTGTTATGTTGTTGTTAAACTTAGTTGCTTTATAAATTTCAGACTTTATAATATTCAAAATATATTGAGAAAATTTGTTGTTTGCAGTTTTGCAAGCTGTAAGTATGCTTAGTTTAATTTAATTAGTACAATCTGTTGTAATCATCATGTATTACTTTTTTTTAAATAATTGTTAAACGCACTGTTTTTAAAACACAAATGAATATTAATTAAGTATCTACTAAAGCTTAGAATTGTTACTAACAAATTTCTTTAAATTATTTTGATAACTTCAAACTTAAGTATTTATAATAAAATCAAATGTGATAGCTTGTAAAAAAATTGTAACTTAATAATTTAAACTGCACAAATTGACCCAGGTTTTTACAGTTTAATTATAAAGAACACGCTTTTAATACACAATTAATAAAACAAAATGTGAAAAAGCTGCAAAAAGTTAATAAAACTAATAAGATAACCTTATACTTAATGCATTTGTGATTGATTGCATTTGTGATATTTAGACAAGAAATATCATATTTTGAAGTTAAGTGTTAACTATTTATAATATACTATATATAAATAGTTTGACGGAAAGTAATATGATTATATTTAAATTTAATCTCATATATTTTATTAAGTTTTCTTAAAATAGTAAAACTAAAAATAAATTAATTGTACAAATTTAATTTTCAGGATTGAAAAAAAAAGTATTTAAACTATTAAATTACAAATTTTCTTTATTTATTTTAAATTTGCACTTAAAAGTGTTAGATATTTGATTATACTAAATTATTTTTTTCTTAAGATGCACTTGAGACTTTTACAATCTTACATAAAACTTATTGATTAAAATCAATTTAAATTTTTTGAGCTTTTAATGGCTTTAACACAAAAACTAGCCATAAAAACATTCAATAAATTTATAAAATACTTTAGCTATTTAGCCTTTAAGTTCACAATTCATATATTTCAAAAAAAAAAAACACATATAAATATATATATAAATATAAATAAGAAAAATAAGATTTTAAAATATTACTTTACGTGTTTCATGAGACTAGACGCCTTAATCATCAGCCAGCTAAATTCAAAATACACATGTACCAGTAATTTTAAAATCTTATTTTAATAATAACTTATTTAAAAGCCCTTCAAGTAGGCTAAGAAGAAGGTGTTTTCAACGCGTTTTGAAGCGCTTATTAGATTTTAATAACTTATTTTCTAGAACTTTAGAACTTACCTAAAACTTGCAGATTTATACATAGGTCATTTTAAATTATAATTTCAGTAAAAAAATGACTCGTTTAGATAAATTGAAATTTTTACAACTAAATAAACAACTAAACTCAAACTTAACACAAGTAGTTTTGTCTGGCAAACAGTCGTACTATTGTACGTGTATAAATGTACTTCTTATGTAGAGGTTTATTTATCTAACAAAAGTTATATAGTTTTCTTAAAATAAAAAAACTTACATTATTCATATACTCTTAAACCATATTTTTGTTGACTTAATGAAATAAAACTAAAAATTTAGTATTTAAAAAAGTTTTCAAGAAGTCTAACTGAATAAATATAAACTTTTAAGCATGTTTCGTAACGCGATTAAATAACGTTTAGAAAATCACTAAAACTATTAAAGATTTAAATGCTATTTTCCATGACTGTCACATATCTTTTTTAGATTTATTCAAGCACTGACGAGGTCTTTGACGGAAACTTAGCTTGTAAAATAAATTTTTGAAAGCATAAATTCAAATTTATTAAGTAGTTCAGTTAATGATTAAAATTTTTTTAAACAAAGTTAAAATTTTTTTAAAGTTTATAGTATCTTGTTAGAATTTTAAAATGTACTACTATTATGCATAAAACAAACTAAAGACTCAATTTGTTTTTATATAAGATCAGCACTTTCGCAATGGAATTAATAAAATATGAACAAAATTTGTAGCGCTAATGAAGCGCTTATGAGCACTAATCAAACAAGGAGAATATAAAATTGTCTATTTTTATTTCACGATAGTTTTTTTAATCATGTGCAGTGAAAACTAAATCTATACTTTTTTATTATGCTATATATATTAATACAAATGTTTATGCACTGCTTCGGTTTATTTCCTGGTTTCGGTGAGCGTTAGCTGACCTCGTCAAATAAATTCAAAACAGTAAATAACATTTAGACATTGGCAGCAATGTGAATTTGAACTTATTGATGCGTAAAATCATAAACAAAAGATTTAAGTTATATATTTTATATAGAACTTATTGATAAATTCAAAGACTCTTTTTTATTGAAACAAACGTTTGCTGTTTAATTTTTTATATTTACCAATAGAATATTTAACTAGCATGTTATATAAAAACTATTTATTTTTGATTACTTCAATTAAAAAACTCTGTTTTTAAATGAAACTAATTATCAATTAATTATTTAAAACTTTTAAGATAAAACAGTAGTTAAAAATTGATAATCAAACTTTCACATTTTAGTACACGATACTGTTTTTTGTAATGGATATGTTCATTTTCATGTAACTACTTTTTTTAAACGTATTACTGCAGTTTTAGAAGTATTAAAAGAACTGAAACTTACTATTTTAAAGATAAACATTGAAAAAAAATATTCTAATAATAAGTTACTTTATAAACTTATTAGTATTTTTTGGTTTAAAACTTCTAAAACTTTTAACCTATGGGATTAAATTTTTAAAATATAAAGTTAGAGAATTAGTTTTGTCATGTTTGTACTCTGCCTAACTATAGCTAGCTTGATTTATTAAGACTTTATAGAAGAAATTTTTATTTAATATAAAATTTTGAAAAAATTTTTACAGTAAAAACAGTATTTCATAAAATACACAAAGAAATTTTCCATTGCAATCTCAATAAAAAATATTTATACAATTTTAATAAGCAATTTTTTTTTATTATTCTAATAATGTTTGTTTTTATATTTTGTAAAATGTAATATTTATAATCGTTAAGTCAGTATATTTGCAATTTTTCCTTATATTTGCAAAATTAAGAAACCAGTGAAGCGTGATAAATTCGCAGTGAAGGGTATAGTGACGTAACACCAATATTCTTGCGAATAAACAAAAGCTCGTGAATATAAATTTATACTAAAAATATTGCGATTTAGCCATAGAGGAAAACCAAGTAATCTTTATCAATTTATTTAAAACCGACATACCGTCGGATGCTTACATATAATTTTGTTAATTTATTAGGGTCGGCAGGCAGTTGGTGCTCGTGGGCGAAGTTTTAAGTTATAAAATCTTCACTGGTCGCAGTTAAGTTTAACTGTTATTTTGATAAAATACAGGTTTTCGTTTCAGTCATACAAAAAAGTTTTAAATTTTTACACATTATTTTTTTTTTTTAAACATAAAAGGCTTATTTAAAATATAGATATTTATTAAACTAAAATTCTGATTCTAATATGAAAAAAAAACTGTTATAATATTTAATTGCTAGTTAAAATTAAAACATATTTTAGCCTAAGCAGTATTTTCTTTAATTGATTAAAAATCTTACAACCACGTTTTCCGAACTTTTTTTTTATAATTCTCCCCTTAAGAAATTTAAAAATTAATTCCCCTCTCAAATAACAATTATCTAAAATGACATATAATAACAACTACTTATATCATTTGAAAGTTTTACAACTAAGTTTCATGAAATTTAATCGAGCCCACTCAAATTACTGCAAATAACTGATTCAAAATTAGTTTAAGTATTGTTTCTATTAAGTCAAATTGGTCTATATTTTGTCGTTAGATTATTTATATTGTAACCTACAGATGTAGGTTCCTTAATATTAAACTTAAGTTATACTAAATGCTTATACTCAATAATACTTAGAGCTGCTCTATTATAAACTAGGCATGACATAACCATATATATTATAAAAAAATGAAAAATATGTTTTTGGCTGAACACAATAAAAACTTAAACATGTTGATAAACATTTGTTTTTGTTTTTAGTAAAAACATTTAAAACCAAAGATAAAATTTTGTCAAAAAATATTGATATAAAATAAAATTCAAACTTAAGGATATGTTTACAAAATATAATTCAATTTTATTCTGATTTTGTTTTCTTACCAACTTTTGCAATCATTTTCAACTTAAATTAAAAGTGAATAAAAATATTTATAACTGCTTAGTTTTACGTTATTACAAGATGATAGAGATAATAATTTAAAGTAGATTTTTTTTTTTAGCGATATAAGATTAACTTATTTGTACTTATTAAATGTTAAGCATTTTATATAATCAGTTGTAATATAAAAAGCTGGAAGTAACAAATAAAAAAACTGTTAAATTGTTAATTTAATATATTTGAATACAATTTTAAATGCAATTAATTTTTTTTTATGTGTCAGTTATTGTAAATTAAACATATGATTACACTTTAATCTTATAAAGTTTTTCAGTTAGTTTAAAAAATTTATATATAGTTATCAAGTCGAAAGCTCATGTTTTCAGAAAGTTTGTTATTATTCTCTTAAATATTGAAAGTTTGTTAATAATATAGTTTATAGTTTTAGACTTTTTGTTGTTATAAAAAATTGTTTTTTTAAGTGCAGTTATAACTCAACAAAATATTTATTTACACTAACGAAATATAGTTGAAACACTTATGTTCACAAAATTTTTGTATAGAACTTTGTTTTTATACTAAGGATGGGATAAAATTGTTTACCATATTAAGTTCATCATAGATTGATGTGTAGGTTTTTGTATGTTTAGTAAATTCAAGCAAAACTAATTATAACATAGCTTAGTAAAAGGTATCACTTTATTATTTGTTAATGCTAACAATTAGTTTGATTAAATTATAATACAAAATAATTTATTCATACAAAAGTAGTAGATGTAACAGCTTAAAAGTTAATAACAAAGATAAATTTTTAAACTAAATTATAAAAAAATTAAATCTATTCCGTCAGATATTGTATGTCCTAAAATCAAATTTTAAAACTATTTTTAAAATCAAAATGGTTAATTTATTAATAAAACAATAATTTTATTTATTTTAGAATTAGCTATTCTAAAATTTAAAAAATCAAACTGAAAGCACATTAAAGTTTTATTTTTAGAAACAATAATCAGATTCAATAAAATCATAATAATTCAATTTTCATTAAAAAATTATATTTATAAACGTAGCTTAAATAATATACGTAGCACCCAACCTTTGTCAATAATGTGTAAATTGTTTCAACTTAACCCAACAGCGGTCGCTTCAAGACTATTACTTAAAACCGTTTGGTTAGATCATAACAAAGGTTTCATCGCATGGTTACTAACAGCGGTTTCACGGTTTAACATGCCTTATGAGTCCTAATTAGGATGAGTGTCGGATTCTCATGCTGTTGATCTTGCGGTAAAGTTCATTAATTATTAAATAGTATTAGTAACAATAGTACAACAGTTATTTTAAATTTAATATATTCGTAAAAATGTTTTATGTTGAATCAAAAACTCTTGCAGTTTTTTTTACGAGATAAATGTTTATCTTACTTTAAAAAATATTTACCAATAGTTTATAAACTACTTAAATGAATCTAGATAAGAATTACTTTACAGTTATGTTACTTAATTTTTTTAGTTGTGATTAAAAATAATTTATAACTTGTTTAAGATTACAAATATTCAAGAGGTTTAATACAGCCCAACAAATGCTTGTATCATTTTTAATTATAAGTAAAATGTTCCAAGAAGTTAGCCAATGAGTATACGTCATAAAAATTTTCAGCGCATTTCATGTGCTTATAAAAACTAATGCAAATAAATTAAGAAAATCATATAATTCAAATCTATTATTATTTTATTTTAGGTTATTTTGTTATTTTAGGTTATTTGGCAACTAATTTTCCACTTGTTAATTTTTTAAACAATGAAGTAATGTGAACACTAATCATCATAGCTAGCTGATTTCTAAAGACAACATAGAAAAACAATACCTGTTAACTGAATTTTTTAAACTTAAACTTGAACAATAATTTTATATAAAAATGATTTTGATAAGTGATGATAATTTTTCAAAAAAAACAACGAATTTATTAACAAACAAATAAAAAACTATGAAAAACTAATGTTTTTAATTTTAGAGATAGGAAATAACGAAATAAATATTAATACATCATAAGAAAATATTGATTATATTTATAAAAAATTGGATTAAACTTGAAAATATATATATTTTTTTATTCTTCTATTTGAAACATTTTATAAATACTACTTTTTTATAAAAATAAAAAAAAAATTCTTAAGACAATGTTTGTGGTTAAGCTAAAATTTAAAGTTAAAAAAAAAATTGATATATTTGTTTTTACATAAAAATTGAACAAAATCCGAACAAACCGTTGTGGGTTTTTTAATATTTAGTTTTTAAATTTGTAAAAATGATATCACACAGTTTTTTTTACAAAAAATGGTAAACTAAAACAATTACATTTAAACTTGTGCAGGAATAGATGCCATTTTCTTTATAGTTAAAGATAAATTATTTTCTAAAATTAAGGATTTGTTTTTACTATTTTTTGTTCAAATAACAAAACCAAGTCCTTAGTAAGTTTTCGAAAGTGATAAGGGCCATTTGTAACAGTAACAATACTATACTAGTTAAAATTAAGTTAAATGCCGTTTATATGTTCAGTTTATAGTTAATGAACATATCTTCGTTATGGAAAAAAATGTTTAAAAAAACAATTAAATATTTAATCATAACTACCAAGTAGCGCTAAAAAAAAACTTCCAATACACCAATCATATGTTAATACCGTAGATAATTTACGAAATTAAAACTCGTGTCATTAAAAAAAAAGATGCCATTAATTGCATCACTTACAGTTAAACTGTTTTAAAAAAAGAAAAAAAAGGTAAACTAGGTATTTATAAAGTCTAGTATATCAAAACATAATAATTTTATCCTTATTAGTTCACCTAAAAACTTTACTAATTAGCGTTTCAAAATGTAATTCATATGAACTAGACTAAATTAGACTTTTTTCATATTTTTTTAATTTAGAAGATATAAATATTTTTTTTTATAATTTAAGTTAAATATTTATGGTCCTTAATTTTCAAACGAAATAGTAAAATGAATTATGTTATATATACAATAAACTATTTTAAATGCTGATTAATTTAAATAATTTGCTGTAGTGTATTTATTAGTTTATAAGAACAGCTAAAATATTGCAATAGATAATTTTAAGTAATTTATACAGTCTACAGTTTTTACTTACATGACATAAATGTTTTTTTTTTAGTTTTAGAATACTTTGAATGAAACTTTTATTGTCCTTAGTTTCTTACAGAAATAGTCAAATAAAAAATAGCACATATCAAGAAATTATATAATTTGCTGATTTATTCATCTGTCTTTCTTTGTTATGATTTGGTAAATTTAAAAAAATCAACGTATTAGATTTTAAAACAACTTTATCAACATTTAAGTTAGTTATATTTATAATTGTTTGTATTTCTCACCAACATTCGCTTTTTCCACTTTGTATATAACTTTGCTTCAATCAAAAAATAATACCCTCCCTGATTTTAGGAAATTTTCAGTGTATTTCTATGCGCTTACAACAATAAAAAAGAGCAATAAGTAATATTGTGTTCTGTTTTTTAATTATGGAGTGACTTTTTACAACTCAAAAACTTTTTTTCTTTTTTAAATACAAATATTATATTATTATACCAAAACTTTAATTTCTTAAATATTTTAAAAAATACGTTATCAAAGAAACTTTATTTGTTTATAAAGTCTAAGTTATATAAAATTTTTTAACTTAAATGCAAACTTAAAAGTTTTTTTAGTTTTAAAATTAAAGTATGTTCGTCTTTTTATCAAACATAAGCAAAAAGTTTTTTTTTTACCTTATCAATCTTTAAAAATTTGATGTAGTACATTTAAACTTGAAGCTAGTAAGCATACAAATGCCTACTAATAATTAAAAGCATTTTAAAACGCTTACAAGTTACAAAAGTTTAGTAATAGGTTAAAGTCGAGTAATGTTATGTAACGTATTTACTAGATACACTAAAACAGAATTAAAAAAAGAACTTAAATAAATTTACAAACTTAAAATAAAATTAGTTAAAAATTATATTGAAAATTAGTTGGTTATTTTTACTTAATTATTGCACGAAATAATTAATTCTCGACTGTATTATTAAGATAGTTTATATAGATATATGTTAGTTAAAAAAAAATAATCAATAAACTTTAACACCCTATTATAAAACTGTTGTTGCTTTAGACTATCTAGTATACATTAAGTTATTAATATGGGCAAACAACTTAATTAACAACTTCAAAGCTCGTAAAGCGGAAATCGCTATACTTCGTAGAAACCGTTAATTAATTAAACCAAAAATCTCTGTGGAACAGATTTCTTGTTAAAAAAAACTGTTTTGCATTTTTTTTGTTGTACAGCTTATAGCGCTAAAAGTAAATCTCCTTAACTATTAAACTATAATAGAAAAACAATGCAGATATCTATACAAGGTCAAAAAAAAAACTAGCGTTAGCCTTCAATTAAAATAACGTTATAACAAGAATACATACAATTTTAAGTATTCCCATATACTTTTTTTACAACATTTTCAGTTAAACTTAGAATAAACAAACAAGAGCAATGTCAATATTTTCAAGTTTATAAAACAAAACATTTAAATAAATTTAAAAATGAGTTGAAAAAAATATATTAAAAATTGTAACAAGCGAAATTGTTAACTCTAAAATTTCCTTTGATTGTACTTTGACTTTATATTTAGGTAAACTTGGTGCTGTTTAAAACATCCGATGTTTTTTACTATTAATAATAAAAATGTTTAATTTTTTTTATAAAATGATTCAATTTATATCTGCAACAAAAAAAAAGTCATGAGTCACCACTACTTAAAACTTTTTTGATTTAATTAAAATAGTTTAGATAATACAAGTATTACAAGATGTTACAAAATTTGAACTAAAATTTAAATTAACCTTTTACATAAGCATTTAAATTTTCTAGACTAAAATTTAAAACATTGCCTGATAAAAAATAGTATAAAACACGATTATTTTGTATTAACTTTAAAAAAAGTAAAGCAAATTTGTTTTAAAAAAATAGTTCAAGAACAATATTGATCATGGTCTTTAAACAGAATTTTTTTTTAAGTTACTATTAAAATCGTTTGTTTTTAGTTACGTCCACAATATACACACAATCTATCGTTGGTTTTAGTTCTTTATTTTATTGGTTACAATGACTCAATTTAAACTTCATCTTTGTCAATGTTAACAGCGCGTTTCAAGATTTTTTAAACTGCTAAAATATATAAATCAATAAAACTATATAACCATTTTACATATTCTAAAACAGGTCGCGCATGAAAATTTAAAATAGTTTTTAATAAGGTTTAAACGTTTAGTATTTATAAGACATAAATATTCAATAAGAAAAAAATAAAATAAACGTGAAAAAAATTTAACCTCTAATAAAACTACTTAAAAATACAAGTAATGTTATTTTTCATATTTCTCTTACTAGTATTGTCGTATAATAAAATATTCTATAAATAAAATTGTACTTTTGTATTTTTAATGAATCGTTACAAAATATCTTTATTATTAAAAAAATTTTATGAAAATAAGTTTTATGATTCAATAAAACGTTCTTAATTCGATTTTAAATAAGAAACTGATGTATAAGCTATTTTTATACTTACAAACAGCTTATTTATAACATAATTTAACTAAAGCAATATACAATTGAAACTTTTTATAAGCATAAATTTAATAATGTCTACAATAACTTATTTTGTTTTTTATAATATAAAAATTTAAAGATTACAGAAAAAAGAAAAAAAATATGTATTTGACCTTAAAAAAAAAAAAGAAAATTACTATGAATTAATAGTTTAATATGATTTTATAAGATAAAAATAGAAAACTTATAAACACAATTTAAATAGGTTTTGTTTATAACTTTACACTGATATTTTATTTTAAAGTTAATATTTTATATCAATAAAAAACAAGATAAGGTTTATTATTTAATTTTTGCCTCAGAACAAAGCAATTTGTTTTAAATTTTAATTTAAAAATAGTTAATAACATAATATAGTTTAATTGCTTATTTTTGCTTGAAAACGTTGCAATTTTTTGTCACCGAATCGGGTCGCGAATAAAATATTCATTTGCATAAATCTTTCTATCTTTACAATGAGAAAAACAAATAACGTAAAAGTCATTCTTTTTTTTTTTAAACTTTATTATATTATATATTTAATAAGTTAATAAAACACAAAAAAAAAGTTACCTATTAAGGGTAAGGGTTAGGGGTAACAGTGATAGTAAAACTTAAAAGAAATGAGTTTGAAACTATCAAAAAAAAACCAAAGTTAGAAAATAAACAAAATTAAATGATAAAAAAAAAGTTAACGAACAAGGGTATATGTTAGGGGTAATAGTAATATTCAAAATAAAATAAAAATTAAAAAAATAAAGATTAATAAAAATGTATACAAAATGAACAAAGAATTACTTGTTCAGAAATGTCTTCTTCCTAAAATGATATTAGTACAAAAATATCTTCACGCAAAATGTCTATTTATGCAAAAAGATCTCTTCGTGAATATTTGACACCTACCCACTTATTTAAATTGAAGATTTTTATTTTTAAGAAACTAATTTGATTTAAAAAAAAGACTATAATGTGTATATTTGCTGTAATATGGTAGCGCGACTATGTAGTTATAATAAAATAATGATTAACTGAGAGCTTATCACTAAAAAAATTATAAAAAACTCCGACATTTTCAACTTACCCGTACCAAAACGAAAATTTCAATCAAAGCGAGAAGAGTTTTTTAGTAAATACTATTTTTACGCTTCTACGCAGTCAAATATTCTTTTGGAATTTCAATCTTACATTCAAAAACTATTCAAAACTAATTTTATTATATTTTTGACATATAACTCCGTCTAAAGTTCATGAACATCTGTACATCGGAAGTCAACACTTAGCCTAATTACAAAAGTGCTTGTAACGACACTAATAAAAACAAACAATACAGTGTTTTAATTTTTTATTGTATTATTTTATTGTTGATAAAAATAAAATGAAATTTTACTTATAGCTATTTCATCATTATGATTTTTATAAGTGTCAACAAACAACACTTTGAAAAATTTGAAGCAAGATAGAGTAAATTTAGCACCATAGGATTGATTTATCCTAAAAACTTAAACTTTGAATTAAAATATTTTTTATTTAGAAAAACATACAAACAGCTATCTTCAAAATATGTTTCAAAATCAATCGTTATTGATTGCGTTTTCAGTTAAGTAAACTTATTCAATTTAAACAAATAATAACCATAATAAACTTAAACTTTAGTATATCTTATATGAAAATGTATAACAAAAGCATACAACACTTGTTGTATTTTTTTCTCACAGAAAATTTTACAAAATTTGAAACGGAGTTTTAAAAACACAAATAAAAAAAGTTGAAACAAATGAAACTATTATGACAAAAACATTACATGTTTTGGTTAATTTAAACGCTTGAGTTTTTGCAACCCTTAAATAACAAACAAAACATTTAAGTATGTACTTAGTTAAGAAAAAAATAAATTTAAAGTGAACTAGTGTTGTAAATTGAAAGATAAGTAAACTATGATTAACAAAAAAAAATTTTATTCAAGTACTATTTAAAATACTATTTTGATAATTTAATAGCTTGGTGCTTTGGCAGGCGCCTGTAATCTAACTGCTTAAAACCATTATATGTTATATACGACCCGGTTTCGGTGACAGAAAATTGCCAATTTTCAAGTAAAATAAAATATTAAACTGCTTTAACAATGTTAGTTATCTATAATGTTATTTAAAAACTTATTCATGCGTGAAAATCTAAACAAAACTTAAGTGTTACACATTCGGAAATTCACACATTCGAGAAATTTAAGCATTCAAAAATTTTACTAACTTATACTCTGGCGTGCTTGAAATTTTAAATGTTTATCACCTAATGTAATATGTACACCTAAAGTATAAAAACAAAAACTGTGTACCAAAATATACTCTTTAACAAAAATGTCTGGTGTAAGTTCCTTTGTTGAAATTAGGCTTGAAAACATTTAGGATTTTATTTTATATTTTATTTGCTCTTCATGTAGAATTCAACAACATGTAGAATAAATTTTAATTTTATAAAAACTTTATGCGCTCATAATATAAAGAGTTTAGAAAACAAGTTACTCAACTATTTATACATTAATACTTTTACTACAATTTAATAATCAAATAACTACAAATTTTTTTTAGCAGTGAACTTTTTTGTGTTTGTAAAAAATATTTTTAAGTAATTTTGTCAAAATTAAACGAGTATAAGTGTTATAAAATAAAAATGACATTGTTTTACTATTTTTACTTAACAAACAGTATTTTTGAAAAAGAAAATAAAAGTTGGTTTAATTAAATATAAAACAAAGATATAAAAAAAAAAACGTGCATTTTTTTTTATTGATCTGGTTTTATAAGATGTGCTTTTATAGTTATGTATATTTGAAACAGAATCTTTATCCTTATTTAATTTGTATATTATTTATTTAAGAATTTCTTCTGTCGACGCTGAAGAAAATTTCAGTGCAATTCAATGCGATTACAAGTTAAAAGTAAATTTTTGTTCTATTACGTTATTATTGCGTTACCTGTTACATTATATGTGCCAAACGTTTAACATTACTAAAATTCTAGAACAAGTACAAGGAGTTTTTAAATATACAGAAAACATGTAAGTCTTAAAGTATAAATGAACAATAGTTAATTTTCTAATAAAATGTGTATGCAAAGCTTAAAATGAAGCTTTAAAAACATTTGTTAGTATTAAAAAAAATACTTGTTTTACTTTAGGTTTATCAAACAAATTTTAACAAGTATATTAAAATGTTCTGAACATGTGTTTTTATTTGTTGCTGATATATTTCTTTTTAATTTCAGTTACTCAGTAGCTATAAAAAAAGTGTCAATAGTTTATATATAATTTGATTATACATAATTTTCTTCAACTATATGCTAAACAATGGTTTATAATACGTTTGTATTGTTATGGTTTATAAATTTTTCTTTTAACCTCATTTCTTTAGGAAACAATTTTTTTTTACAACACAAAATGTAGATAGCTTTCCGCTGATTCGTTAATTTGGTTATAGAACACTAAATTAAGCTCAATCAAACATAACTAAAACTATAACTTATTTAACCTCTAACCCAGATGTGTGCTTTGTTTATATTAGGCTCTAAAAGAGCTGTTTAAATATGTAATATGGTTGCATCTACAATTAATTAAATTAAACTACTATTAAGTGTTATATTAATACTTATACTAAAGTTGTGCTAAAGTTTATAATAAAGTTGTGCTGAAAGTAATTTTAATGTTACACACAGTTGGTCAATATTAAGTGGTATGATATATGAGAATTATTATTTGTAGTATTTGAAAAATATTAAATATTTAAAAAAATAAAATTATGTGTAAGTTGTAGGCGGTAACTAAAGTGTTATAAAACCTCTCTAGTAGTTTACATTTGTCTTTTACATTTAAAATATTAAAAAAAAAAAAAGTATTCTTGGTTAAATTCTAAATAATATTATATTAGTATATTATACTTGTTAGATTGTTAAAAAATCAATTAAATAATATTTACTATTACTAGAAAGTTTGTTTTGTGTAACTTATTAAAAAAAACACAAATCGAAAACAGATATCAAAAACAAAAATATAATTTAGCTTTGTTGTTCTATTTAGTAAATTTGTTAAAGATATTATTAATGTGAAAAATTTATAGGAACGGGTTTTAATTGCACGAAGACAAAAAAAAAAAACAGAAAAAAAAAAAATAAATTATTATTAAAATAAAGTAAATGACCGAGGTTAAGGGTTAAGGATAATAAGATAACAAAATAGTAATAACTAATAAAAATTATAACAAAGATAAACAATAAAAAAAGCTACCTACCGAGGGTCAGGGTTAGGGTTAACAGTAGTAGTAAAAAAAGAACATATATAAAAAAAACCTTACCAATCGACCGTAGTAGTAAAAAGAATATATATAAAAAAAACCTTACCAACCGACCGTAGTAGTAAAAAGAATATATATAAAAAAAAACCTTACCAACCGACCGAGAGCAAGGGTTAGGGGTAATAGTGAAGGTATAAAAATAAAATAATAAACTAAAAAATGTATAATTAAAACTAATAAAAAATTAAAAAATCTAATTTTTCAGCCGTGCAAAAATTTTTCTGTGCAAAAAAGACCCTTCGTGCAGTATTATCTTCGTGAAATTTTATCCCCTCATTCAAAAGTGTCGTCGTGCAAAAGCATTATTGTGCAATTTTGTTCATTCGTGTAATTTTGACCCCTCGACAAATTATGTAAGCTCGCGCAAATTTGAAAGCTACCCAAAATTTATAGGTCGAATTTGAAAGCTACCCAAAAGGATATGTGTAACTTTTTATTATTTATAAAGTAAAGGTATTGTATATCTTCCAACAAAAAGGTAGTAAAGTGGCGATTCTCTTTCAACAGTGGAAGAAGAGGAAGTGTAATAGGATATCAAGTTGCACTTGATTACTACTATTTAGATATGATTGAAAGTTTTAAGCTAAATTCATTGTACATTCAAACAGTTAAAAGAAAGCTCGCAAGTTTTATACTGATGCAAGTTTAATACAGTTAACTAAAGGAGAAAATAAAGTTTAGACAAGAAATTACTTATGTAATGTTGCAAAAAAGTTAAGAACGCCGCTATATAAATCAGTTACAGATTTTAGCTACATCATGCTGCTGTAAACACGTTATTTGTGTTGTATAGACATTTATAATGATTTCTAGTTTAATTTAAAAATTTTATTAATAATGTTACTTTTTATAGATATTTCATATTTACATTAGAAGTAAAATCTTATTTAGTTTTATACATTTGTAAAATATATTCGAGTATAGATTGATTCGTTTGTAAAGTTTTAATAACATTTAAATTAGTTTGATATAACATGATAAATAAAGTGAAAACTTTATTTTTAGTCACTATAAACAGCATTCTATAAAAAATTTAATTCTGACTTATATGACTTATAATAGTTTTGGCACTTATAAAACCTCATGTGATATTTTCAAACTAAAAGGTTTTTTAAAATTCATTATAAAATAATTTATAAAAAGTTTATGGTAAGAATATTTGGTTATTACCAATGATTTTTTATTTTAATTACAAACATATTATTAAAAAATATCAAAGACAAACATTAATATTAGTTTACTAATTAATAAATTCGTCACATTTAATCTAGAGCAACATAAATAACAATAGCTACTGTTACTTATAATTTCAACAAAGGTATTTCGTTAAAAAACCATCTCTCAAATTAACGAAAAGGTCAATCATTAATGAAGTCTGTTCTTATAGTTTAAATAATACACATAAATACCTTGTAATTGATGATTTGAATCACGTGTGCAACTAGGTTTAAACAGTTTGTTAGTTTAACAAGAATGAGCAATATAAACATAGAATTATCAAGATTACTATAAAAAAGACCTAAAACAGTAACTTAATTTAACTAATGATAATAGTACTATGATACTTAAAATTATAAGTAACGTTAAAACAATTATTTTGCTACATAGCTGCTAGACACTCTTAAGCTTTAAAAAAATTGAAAAGTTATATCTTTTAATGTCTAATAAAATGTATTTCATTAGTAAAGCTATATATTAAGTAAGTTTCATTTAATAACATAGGAATTAACTACAAGTACCATTATAAAAAGGATTTGAAAAAAAAAACTATACTTGATAGTTAATTAATTTAAACTTAATTTAATATCATAAGCATTATTAGTATTTTGATTTGTGGCAACACAATTGAAAAAAAGACTTTTAGACGTAAGCGGTTGAAAGTTCAAAATACTTATTATTTTTAGTTTTTATTTTTTTTTTATTGAGGTTTATGAAAGAACTGGTCGCGCTTAAACAATTTCAGGGTTTTATTTTTGCTAATTTGTTGATATTTATACTATCACGACTAAAAAGGTATATTTATATTTAAGTTTAATCAAATTTCGTTTATAAGTAAATGTAATATATCAATGAAAATTTCCCTTTATAATATTATTATTCACTTTTATAAGTTATTTTGAATTTTTTGAATATAAAATACATTTATTAACAAAGCTATGAAATTAGACTTTTTCTATTGCCAAGATTCAATTTGATTCAAATGCTCTAATATAATTGATTAATCTATATTACTATTGGTATTTTACTTCATTACTATATAAAGTTGGTTATTTAGTACTATTAATTTTCTTTCTCTAAAATAAAAATATAACTTGAATCTTAACTTAAAAAAATTAAAAAATTAATTATTTAGCAGAATGCATTGAAAAATAGAAAAAAAATCTCAAAAAACCTATTCTCGACTTAATAAATTGCTTCGTTTTAAATTTTATATCAAGATGGTATCAGTAATGAAAACTTTCATTTATTTTTGACTAAGTTAGATACTTTGGGAAACTTCATTGACTTTAAAAAAATAAAAAAGTAGTTAAAGTTTAAAAGAAAACTAATTTGAAAACATCATTTAAAACTATTCAAACTTAGATTTTATCATTTACGTGAAAAGATGTTAAAGTTTTTTTATTAAAAAACTAGGCATAGTAGGACTTTTTACTTAATAAACATTTTAAACAACAATTGATCGTTTTTTCAAATAAAGTTCTTTTCCTCAACGTATTTTAATAAACTGTTTCAAAAGTTTTTTATATTTACTAATAATTTTTTTTTTATTCATATTTCGGTCTTTTTCAAAACCACAACCTTGCATTACTAAAAATTTTACCTATTAATAATGTTTGTTTAATATTTTATGCAATGCATTTGAAGTATTTTCAGCACTATCTAACTGTTTACAATTAATTAAATCGGATAACCAAAGGAACGAAAAACTTAATAAATGGATAGCAATAATCTATTAGTATTTTGTATTGACTCATTTTTTTTTAACCTGAATTTTTGTTTTTATTGTAAAACTATTTTTAGCTATATAAAATTTAATTTTTTTTTATTTTAAATAAATTTATATGTGTAGAGTTTTAAAAATGGTGCACTCTTTATTAAATAAAATTATAAATAATATGTTGCTTTGGTACTTATTTTGTAAGCATAAAATAACTGAAATGCTTATTTCTATTAAGATACTACTAATCGTAAATAAATATAAAAAATACAAAATTTTTTGCAACTTTAAAATGGTTTCTTTTTACTGATTTTATCAACTATAATCTTAAATACCTAATTTGTTCATAAGTTCTTGCAAACATATTGGTAAGAAAAAACTTGTAAAAAATTATTATGTAGTTCAAGCTTGAATCAAGTTGCTATGTTCAAACAAACATACTTAATAAATCTGTAATACTTAATAAACAAAAATACTTTATAGAATATGTTTTATGGTGTTGTTTTTCATCAGTTCTCTTCTTTATAAACGCTGACTTTATAAAGTTAAAGAATAATGAAAACTATCATATGTCGTTTCTTTTTTAATAAGCAATCAATATAAATTTAGGTTTCTTTACTGGTTCTTGCTCTTTATTTATTAACTAAACCCAGTGAAGTCATGATTTAAATAAGGCTATTATTTCGAAAAATATTTTTTCTAAAAACACTAGTTGTATAGAAATTAATTCAATTATGTTTAATTGATATATAACTGCATTGTTGGTGTAAAAGTTTTAAAATTTAAACTAACTATTCATTTAAACAATGTTTTTTTTAATTTAAACTTAACTGAGAACCTGATTTTAAATCACTATAATTAGACGATTAGACAAAAATCATATTTCATCAAAAGTTTTATTATAGTTTTTACTTTTTAGTAGTTTGTTAAGTTTAAATATTATTACTTATGTCGAAGAACTCAATGTCAAAAATCTTAAGTTTTAAAATGGTTGCTAATGTTTTGCTTAAGTTAAAATTACAATAGTTTTTGTTTACGGTACTGTAAACTTTTATAACATAGATTTACGAATGACGAAATATTATTTTAATTACGCACAAATGCTCGCTTATATTGCAATCTACTTAATTCAAAAAACTTTTAACCATGGACATTCTTCACAAAGGTCAAATTTTTAGCGTAACTTTGAGCGCTTACACACAAAACGTAATATACTTTTTAATTAAATAATGTTTTTATTTTACATTTTATGTCAATCTTTATAAAAACAAGTAAATTTTTATAACATGATGACGAATACAATAAAGTTTATTAAAAATATAATAGGTTTTCTAATAAGTGAAACCTTAAACTTCTAACTAGGTTAAAAAAATAAACTAGGTTTAAGTAACTAGGTATACATAAACATACACCGGGGTTAATTATATAAAAAGCTAAAATATGTTTATCAAATATTTAAATCATACTTTTCCATATATTCGAAAAAAAACTTAAAATTTTTAACTAAATGATTGATTTTTTATTTCTAATGCTGTAAGTTTTGGAGTATACTTAAATTTTCTCAACAAGTTTTTGATTTTCAAACCAAAAAAAAAGATAATATATTATGAAATAGATCGCGTAAGTTTTTTACTTTCATGAAATTATTCTTAAGCTTAACAAGTTTATTAAAATTACCATAATATATAGTTTTTATTTTATAAGTTTCAAACAATGATTGAAAAACATGTTAAATAAGCTTTATTTAATATTTAATCTAATTTAAATATAGTTTTGTTATTAGCCGACTTTGTTTATATAGTCCAAAACAAAGTTGTGATAAATTACGTAATACTAATTTAAATTCATAACTTTAGCTTTTACTTAAACCACAAGTTAAAAAATTTAAATTAGCAAACTATTTAAATTTTGTGTTCAAAAAATAGTTCAATATAATTTAGAAATCTCACAAATAAAATGTTTTATGTAAACACTATTTTTTTGGTTTATATAATGAATTATTTGTAGTCAAACTTTTAATTTTTCTGTACTGTCCTATTTAACTAAACTTGATTATACTATACAAGAAATTACGACAATAGACTAATACTTATTATCAAGTACTCAACAAATAAATATTTTTTAAAAGTTGAACTTATAACAACGTTGTATTTTGAAGTTACATTAAAGTATTTTTTTAACCATTTTAAGTTCGTTTCGTTTATATTTATAAATTACACAACGATGTTGTACAAGATCATCAAGGAATATTTTTAGTAGATATCACAAGCGCATCAAACTAACCTTAAACTATTGAGCAGTAATTAGTTTTTAAGAAAATTAAAAATGTTTATTAAGTAGAGATTCGTGATGTCTTTATTGTAAACTTAAATGCTCATTTCATTTAATTTCGATAACAATGTAGTATTAAATTAAATATTAATATTTTATTTGGTATGTATTTTCAGCCGATCTCAAAGCGCTTAAAATCCATAAAACACATACCATAATGTATAAAATATATTTTTTTATGTGAAGTTTAAGTAAAGTATGTTACATCGGCATTTTAACTAGTTAAGAGTCAAATATAAACGAACAGTTTCTAGTTATTTGCTTTGTAAAAGGTATCAATATAAATTTTTGTTAAATAAATAAAAGTTAATACCTTGTATTTAAATAGATAAGTATATCTTTGTATGTTGATATATGTATAACTTTTATTAAATACATAAAATTTCGTAACTCAAAGTAAACGAAAAATTTCTTTTATATGATAAACTAATTTAATATATACATGAAAAGTCTATTTTAATTAATAAATAAAACTTTGCTCAATTAATAACTTTCAAATACTTTAATTGCTATTGTAAATGTCTTAATTAAAATGTCATAAACAAAAAATTTGACGTTTGAAATGTAAATGTTAAATAAAAAATTTAAAAAAAAAACAATATAAAATAAAAGTTTTAATAGCAATTGATAAAAAATGATGAAAGTTTGTACATATTAACAAATTTGTTTAAGGAGCTTCCGTGATAACAATATCACAGAATAAAACTTATTTTAATAATCAAATCCATAGAAAATTTTGAAAGACACACAATCTGTAACTAGTTTATAATTATCATTTATTTTAAAATAAGTAAGTGCTGTGTTAAAATAAGATTTTAAAATTTTTCAGCCATTTTAAACATTGTTTTTTTATAATGTCATGACAACAGTAAAAAATATTTGAAAGGTCAGTACCTATTTTATGTCTAACTTAATTTTAAGTTTATTTAAACAAAGGCAACATGGTTTCACCATACAGGGATCTGCAGGCCTGCAAAATAAAAATAAGATGATAGATAACTTAATAGTTAGTGCAAAAAGATAATATAATCAAATCTATAAAAATTAAAAAAAATTGTACAACTATTCAAAGTATTAATTTAAGCGTTTGTGAACAATAGATCCTAGTGAAACAAGTTCACTGGAATATATAATAATAACAAATTATACAGTATCCTTCTTTTATTACACTGACATGTGTTCCTGTGTGTTAACGGGTTAATACACTTCAACCGAGCACAGTAAAATTATTAAGTAATGTAAGAAAAGAATAGAAGCTAAAGTATGTGTATACATGTGTTAATTTAAACAAAAATAATTGTTATAGATTCTTAGAGGTTAATGGTTAATAATAGATTAACTACTCAATGTTAAATATAACTGTTATAAAACTATATAATACTTGTAACTATTAAATTTGAATTAAATTAAATAAATTAAAATACACAACAAAATAACAAATCATAATAAAAAATATTTACATGAATTGGAAGGTAGAACTAATTCAAATTATTCACTGGTTGCTAATTGAAAAAATAAATCTTAAAATTACGTCACAATATATATGAACATTAATGTTAGCTATTTAAATTATAAACAAAGTTGGAAAATCCATCATTATGTTTGGATATAGCAGTAAAGCGCTTTAATTAAAAACATTAATATCGATTCTATTGTAATAAAAAGTAAAACATCTAATACTGATTAATGAATCAATAAATTAAACAACTATAAAGCTAATAAACTCTATAAAACTTGATATAATGTATACTTTTTTATTAAATGTTTATAATGATTAAATCCAAAATAATAAAATTAAAGTTAGATGCAATTAGGAAGCAGATTAAGTTAAAATTCAAAAAAAATAAAATTTAAGAAAACAAAGCACAAAAAAACAAACTTGTTATTAAGCTTACAAAGTCCTGACCAATTATCAAGTTACAGCGACATACATTAAACCACAGTGACTTAAGCTGCATATATATTATATAATAAGTAAAATAATTACTTATTGTTTTATAAAGGAGCAGTCGGATATTTAAATTAAAGATCTTATACAGATATTTTAAATACTAAATAATTAAACTGTGTTATAAATTAAACGGGTTTGTTTTTAATATGAGATTTAAAATGTAAAACATAAATCAACTAGGTGGTTATATGCTAAGTATAAACCTGCAGTAAAAAAACTATAGCCGTTCTACTAAGCGTTGTAGGTAAAACAACACGGTTCATCTGTTTACAAGTTTCCAATCAAACCTTGAAATTAACACATAAAATATGAAGAATTATAGTCGGAGGGTTAAATGAGTATATAAAATGTCAGAGAGTAAAAAATGACATCTGTGTAATAAATATGAAATAACAAATGAATAAAAATATATTTAACTTAAGATACATTGTTGTATTAACATATATTAAGTAAATGTGTGTTAATGTAGAAGGTGAATGAAAAATGAAAAGTTAGAAAGCGCAAAAGTTTTATTTGACGAAGAACCGTTGGTAGTGTGCACATGTGTTTGAAATATCACGTCTTTTATTTAGTAGCTGTTTACTATCTTCTGCTAAAATTGCCATTCGTTCAAAGTTGCATATTTAGCAGATCTTAATCGCGCTACTGATGTTATTATTGGCGTGGTAAAGGATGCTGCATTCAATTTCTGGTTTTGTACCATACCTGTCAAAATAAAAACATCTAGAAAACTATAACAATTGTTATTATTTAATGAACCTATGTTTACACCTACTTTACCTTCTATTCTTTACCCACTTTTTTTTATAGACCTCAGTTGAAAAGTGTTAATCCGTTAACAACTAAAACAAAAAACAGAACATCTGTTTAACATTCTTAAAGCGAACAAAAAATAGTCAAATTAACAAAAATAAAGTTTTCAAATAATATTATTTGTACTTTCAAATGTTGATACGTTTTATACAGTTCAAGATAAAGCTTATAACAACACAAACAAAAGTACTGTATAAAATAACAAGCAAAAAAAAATTAACAGCTATAAATACGCTAAGTTTTAAAGTAGAATTTTCTTAGCTGCTGACATGTGTTAAAAAGCTTTTATATTTTATTTAACTTTTTTATTTTCAGCAAATGTTATCTCATTATTCCAAATTGCAGATTTTACAGATATTACCTAAGAAAATTACACAAAAACAACAAAACTTAGTTACTTAATGCAATTTGTTACTTGAAAGTAAATAAACAGGCAATAATTTTATAACCAAAAGCTTGTTAATATAGAAATAATAGTACTAAGTAAAACAACTTATACTTTATTTGTTTACATTGTTCAAACAAATATATGTTAAAGATATTTTTAAAATGAAAAACGCACTTAATCACATAAGCTCTTTATTAAACAGTTATATTATATAAAAGAAACGAACTAAGGTTTAAATAACAGTTAAATGTATATTATAAATTGCATTAAAGTATACTTTTATGATAATTTTTTAAAAACCTAAACACAAAATTATTCTCAAACTACCACAAACGAATTGTTTATTTTATACTTAATTTCATACTCACATAAAGTATAAACTACAGACGCTTCTTTTATTAAAGTCAAATAGTTTATTACATTTAACAAAACTCTGTTAAAATATTAAAAAATAAATAGTTATTTACGTTTAATATTATAAAGTATCTAATAAATTATTTTTTTATAGACAACTACTTTTAAAAATTGGTTTAATGTATTTTCGTAATTTTCAGCTAAAATATTTTGTTAACTTGATCAATAAATATTCTTTTTGTTTTTTAGTGTAGTTTAAAAATATTTATTGTTTACTTTTTTACTTCTGATCATTGTTTTAGCGTGAAACAATTGTTAAATAATAAACTTAATTTAACTTTTGTCTTAAGTGTAGTTATTGTTAATACTTTAAGAAGCACTTCCTATTGAAAACTAAATAAGTTTTGTAAATAGCAGCAAATTATTTTGTAAATGTTTTAAGAATAAGTTTTTAGATTACTACAGTGACGTATAAAATAAACTCTTAAAAGTTGATACATGTACCTTATATATATATATATATATAACTACTCGAACATAATAACCTGTCCAGTCTGTCAGTTGAAATTTTCAGCGCTTTATGAAGCGCTTATTAATGTAATTTTATTGACAAGCTTCCTAGAACAAATTAGATCTATAAATAAGTAATTACTGCTGAAAATAACATCTAGTTATAAATATTTGAAACGTTACGGTTTTTGTTAGGCTCATTTTATAGGCATTTTTATAGGGTATCAAAATCAACTTAAGCAAATTTTAATTAGTTTTTGTTTTAATATTTATGATTACAAAGTTTCAAAAAAAAAGAGTTAATGTCATTTATTCACACGTAGTTACTATTTTCGTTGTATAACTTTTTATACAATCTTATAACTCTAAGCAATAATAATAGAAAATTATTATAAAAACAATTATTCTTTTTTTTTCAAACTAGTCAACTTTTAACTGATTTCATGACAAACTTAGTCATGTTCATTTAGCTTGTTATAAAGCAGTTAACTTTGGGAACTTTTAGACTTATTTTTTATTTAAGCAATTTACTTACTAACTTTGAATTAAAACAAGTACAAATCATGTTAAATTTTAAAAAGTTAATAAAGATTTAGTAAACATTATTAAGTTTTAACTCTATATATTTCATTAAAGTTAGATTGCGTATTTGCTACAAATTCATAATCATTGTAACAAGAATTAGTTTCAAAAGTATGTGTAATATTTTCAATGAATAAATAAAATTATTAATAATGAAGTATGTATAACATAAGGGTAAGATACTTATAGAAATTTCAAAAAATATATAAATGTATAGACTGATACTTTAGTTCTTATAGTTCGAGATTACGTAAAGGTTTGAACATATTAATTCGACCATCAGACCACAAGCTTTCAGCTAATACTTTATAAAGTATAGATTTTAATTTTGTTTTTCTAGTAGCATTTTATTTAAACTATGAAATACTCTTACTTCAAAAATTATAGTTTAAACATAATCACGTCATCTGCAAAACCAGAAATTATATGAATATTATTTTAGCTGTAAACTTATACGACTATTCGAAATATAATATCAAAATACAAAACTGAGTTCTTTTTTCAGCGCCATTCTAGCGCTTATAAACTACTGATCGAAAATAAGTAAGATTATACATATAAAGGATATTTATTTTAGTGGTTATCTCATTAAATAACTTAAGTATCAATTCTATTAGTAAAAATAATTTTCTATTAAGTTGTTTTATAAACATATTTTGTTGTTGAATAATGTTATACTTAATTTAATACTATGTAATTTTTGTTTGTTATGATCTCATTTATTAAAACACAAAGCATCACTTTAGTTTCAACTTTTAAGTGTTTCATAGTTTGAATTAACTATCATGTATAATGGAAAAGTTTTTACAGCACGAAAAAGTTCTTACAAAAATCAGAACACGAAAAAAAACTAACTGATAAATTCATAGTAATAACAATGACGAAACAGCGCAGATAAAAAGATAGTTATGAACTTAAGTGTTTTACATATTTTGTACTTTTTTATGATTAGTATTAGCTAACTTTCGGATTTAGTTTTTTACCTTTAATTTTAAATGTGTTTTTTGTGTTATTTTATATTTACATTAGCAACATTATCGGGCTAACAAGTTTTTTTTAATTATTAGAATAATTAAAAATTTTATAAAATCGATTGTGCTATAATTACTATTTTCCACATAAACTTATTTGTTAAACTGGTAATAATTTTTTACAAGTAAATTTTAAGTTGCTTAAATAATAAAAGCATTCTAAAGCTTATTTTGTCGATATAATTAAAATAGAGTTCAATATTTTATACTCGTTTTCAACAATTTTTATTAATAAAAAATATATAAAAAAAGGAGTTTCTGCGAATTTTTTTTTGCAGAAGTGATTTTCTATTTATTACAAAAACTTATTGACTAATTGATAAACAATTGATATTATACAGTAACATACAAAAGATGTGTATTACAAGAAGTATATATGAAATACACTAAAGATAAGTACGTTGTGTCATACATGTAAAATGTATAATGTAAGTAAAATTAGATTACTGTTTAATTATTTATTTTGACGACCTTATAAGCGTTTTGTTATGTTAATAAACAAAAACGATGAAATATTACTTTGCATTTATAAATTTGATTTCATTAATACATTTTTGTATTATTTTGACAATATGCGGGTATTTTAATATCATATAATGAATGTAATTATAAATGATATTATATTTTTATTATATTGTTTATTGTACAATGTTGGATTCAGGCATCAAAACCTGAGCCATTTAAACAGAAACACAAAAAGAGAATTTATGTTTACACTTTGTTTTGTTGCAGGTAATAAATAAATATTATTTAAATCCCCATTATTATAGATATTCTAATGAATTAGTAAGCTACTTCAATATTTTGGTTATTTAAAAAACTATTTACGGCAACTTACAAACAAACATTGTATTCTTTTATTGAACTGTCAAATTTTAGTGAAAACTCGTGTGCTAACATAAACAATATAAATCCCTCTTATTACAGCCTATTTTATATTTTCTACTAAGGGTGCTTAGGTCGTTAAACTACTTTGACCTGGTGGTAAAATCTTTTTAGTACTGCTGCATGCAGGATTTCATTTGACAGCAATGCGTTGTTGTTACTACACTGCTACCTTACTATGTAAAAAGGTTTGAGCACTAAATTATGGAGGCTAACAAGTTTATTTAGCTTGTAATTACCTGTAAAATATGTAAATAAAGGCTGTAAAACTATTTATTAATTTATTTAGTCTTATCCGCATAATGTATGTTGAATTACACCTTGTATCAAAATCTTGCACAAGTAGCAAGGGTTTTTGCATTGACATTGATTAACCTAAAAGGACCTTAATTTTTTTTTTTTGCACGATAAAGAAAAATGGTTAAAGTGGCCAATATATATTTACGAGCCTTGGCTACTAATACAATTATTTTATTTTCTAAAAACTGCGAAACTCTATGTGTCAGTTAAAGCATGTAAATGAAACAGAGTACTGAAGAGGATTTTAATATCAACATACTACCATTCTTGTTAAATACATTGTCGCACAGAAAATATAAAAAAAGCAATTCATTTTAATACCTCAATTTTTAAATTTCTTCTTTGTTTACACAAATATAAATCTACTTTGAGAACCTTTTATTTTCTTACAGTGCCAAGCTCGGTGTTTGTACTCAAAACTTTTAATTAACCATTGCGCAGATAAGGAAAAATATAGTTTCTTTGTCTTCGAATTCGCTTATATG
The DNA here is from genome assembly GCF_965202585.1 of Thalia democratica. NCBI lineage: Eukaryota > Metazoa > Chordata > Thaliacea > Salpida > Salpidae > Thalia > Thalia democratica. The sequence continues at coordinate 5,712,291 of NC_139166.1, forward strand.
TCACTTGTAAATGACAAAACTAAGCTTCTGATAACTCAATTTGTATTTTTATCTTCAAAATTTCCCTGAGGTAGCATTGTATCAGTGAAGTACTTAGTACTCGGAATTAAGTAATTAGGCTCTAAGGTAGCCAATAGGTCTATGGAATAAACATCATTTAAAAATATAATTATTTATAAATCAATTTTTTTAAATTTGATTGCTTTTAGATCCAAACGCACATTGAAGAAAACGAATTTTTTCCAAACTAACTGGATCCGGATCCGGCTAAATCTCAGCTATGATTCATCTGGATCTAGATCCGTTTTGTTTTTTATTAAGGGTTTAGCCGGACTCGGATCTGGATGTTTTAAAAAAATGATACTTGTACTTATATATAAAGTGACCTGATATTTATTTTAAATTAGGATCGAACGGCCTAACTAACCTAAATTTTTTCAACACAAGTGCTTGCTTGTTCTGTTAAATTGTTTTTAGAATTAAATCAGTTTTGATGATTTCTACATTTACACCGCAACAAAAGCGTTTGTTTGTAAATTGAAAAAGTATTTCAAACGACCAGTAAAAAAATGACAACTACAAAAAAAATTAAAAACAAACAAACTCAGTTTTTTTTTAGTTCAATTTTTCGTTTAAGGTGCTTGTTATCTGTTTGTTACAAAGTTTACTAGTATAAGAAAAATAAAAAGTATTTCTCTACAATTATGCAATATTCTAAATCCGTAAAATAAAAAGCTAAGGTTTTCTATATGATAACTTCCGTAATTTATTTCGTAAACACATTTTACATAGATAAATAAAATCTAAAACTTTCGAATCTTTTATTTATTTTTATTAATATTAGTGGTCAAACTTGTTCTAAATTTTTTTTAAATATTTTCAACACTTAAAGACGTAATTTGGAGAAACATAAATTCTCGTGTTTTGAAACTATATTAATACTTGCTACTATACTAAATATCAGAATTGCTGTATTAAGGAATATTTTTGGTGCTATAAATGCGCTTACTGATTATAAACAAAACAACTTACTATTAAATTTATTTATATATAAAATTATTTACAAACAAAATTTTATTTAGAAATTATAAAACAAATTTGCAATCTTTAGTAAAACACGAAAAAACCGAAGTAGTTTAAAGGATGAGTAAGTTGCTGACAAGCAAACGATATTAATCATTTTAAATTGACTGTTATAATAAAAAAGTATTAAACTGTTAACCTTGGGGAAGTAAGGTAAAAATTAAACTCACTCATGTTCTATGAATGATTTTTAAAACTTTTTTTATAACTTGTCAAAAAATCATAGTAACCAGATTAAAAAATTGTTTTTTATTTTTACAAAGTTTGAGTTTTGTAATGCTTTATTCAAAAAGAGATTTTTTTTTATTTTAAAATCATATTTTAATTTTAAGAGACTTTTAAATCTGATACTTACTTTATGGGGGCAACATGTATAACTTATGAAATAAAAGTTTTTAATTTCATTATCCTCATTTAGAATAAAGTGTAACCTAGTTTTATACAAATTAAGTTAATTCTAAATTATTTATATTATATTATTAAGTACTCGTTTAGTTTGTTTTTAAGCGTAAATTTAGAGTATTATGAAAAAAAAGTGAAAACAAATTTTATTGGAGACTTGTTTAAAAAAAAATAAAAAAGGTTTAAACACGTTGATGTTGGAATTCGTGTGGCGTTGTAAGTTTATTAAAAATGATAAGAATTAAAATGCAACTTAATGCAAATTAAAAAAAAACTAATGCAAGTCACCTTGTTTTAACAATTTAAAAATAACAAACAACTTTAATAACCTTATCTTTCTAAAAAAGGAACTATAAAACTCTTACGGGTAAATGAAACAGAATAAAATACAAATTTAAACAAAACGCTGAATGTTTTTATTCGATTATTTTCACTTAAATTTTAAATTTTTGCTTTATTGTAAGCGTTTCAATCTCGGTGATCAACAAACTTTGCAAAATGTAAATTTTGCGACAAATAGAAACTCACGAATGCTTGCTTTAAACAATTATTTCTAAGTACGGATATTTTACATCAATTTACTTCTTTTGTGATTAAGTAAAGTTCGTTTTTATTTTTACAGCGCATTTTGAAACCGCTTTTTAATAATCATTTAAAAACTTAAAAAATTGTTACAAACAGTGTTCATAAAGATAACAATTTGATCAATAAACAACACATGGTAAAATTTTTTTTTAAATATTCTGCAAGTTTACTTTATATTGGAAAAGAATTTATCGTATACATTATTATAAGTTTTAGCAGTGACATAAGTAAGGTGTTGAAATGTTGCCTCATAATAATGCCACAGTTTTATGCATAACATAAACTATTAATACATTTCAATGAAAAATAATTATGAGCTTTAACATAATACTAAATTCCGAAATAAAGTTTATTTTACGTAATATTATGATAATGTTTTATAAAATAATCAAGATTGTTAACAAATCAGATGTTAAATAGTTAAATGTTATTATAAATAGCTACTTATTTGAAAATTTTATAAACGAGCCGTACTTACAAACCTGTTTTCGACTTCAAGTTTATAAAGTATTTTATTTGATTGTTCAATTAATTTAATATCATTAAAAGAAAAATATGTTAAATTTTGATTCTTAATAAGTTATTATGACTTTTGTTTCTTGTTTAAAAGGTTTTGAAGCGCTTATATTTGCGCTGAAAATTGTTACTTTTAACAAAACCCACGTGTTTAAAAAAGTTGTAGCATTTTAAAATTATAGACTAGCAAAAAAAAAGCTTAATTAAAGGGGCAACCTTATAAATATTTATATTTAAGTGTTATTTTACATCTATTAGTAGATATGCTTGGTTTTAGCAAATATATCAAAAAAAAAACTGAAAAGCACTTCATAAAGCGCTGAAAATTAAAACCTGATACATTCAATAGAACACTATGTTCATGAAATTGTATATAAAAAGTACACAATAAAACTTTTGTCAGCTTATTTAATACGTAACTACAGCAATTTAAGTTTTTATCTAAAACATTTAAATATACTAAATTTGCTGCAGTTTACAGTTTTTACTTTTAATAGATAATGGTTCTTAAAATTATTGACATTAACTTTTTTCAAACTATTTTAAAAAACAAAAAATATTATACTTTTATAGTATAATTTTAAAGTAATTATTAAATATATTATACAATTAACAGATATTATATTTTTTCTAATTTTAACAACGTTTTGTTAAACGTTATAAACTTTTTTACTTGTAGTTAATGAAGCACATGTAATTAATATTTCTGTGAGTATTAAATTAAGTATAAAAAAAAAAGTTTGTTTGTCTAAATTTAATAATTTTTTTTGTTAATCTTATAAACAAAATTAACCTGAGAATAATATTTGAATACTTCTAACATGTATTTGACTGTTATATAAAACTAGGTTCGTTTCCATTTTTACAATAAAAATTCTAAAGAAGAGCTTTAAGAAACATATTAAACAGTGTTGTGTGCAATTTTTAATATAACAAGTTTTACATTAAGGTAAATTATTTTTAGTAAAGTAAATAAATTAAGTATAAATTGTATTGATTAAAGCTAATATTGTTATGTAAATAAATTTTCGCTTATAACAACATATTTTTATACTTACTTTTAACCAACAAACTGCACTAAGTAACTAATTTATGTTTTATTTGTGTGATTTATACAGCTCTAAAAGTTACCTTTCAGTTTTTTTTTATACATATATATTGTAATCACAAAGAAAAGTTAGAAACTTTTACAATAATTTCATGTCATAGTTAAATAAATGTAATTTACACCGTACAATAATTCGCTAAATAAAATTCAGGTCACCACTAATAAATAGATTACCTTTTTTAACATTTGTATTGGTTGCAAATTTAAATTGATGGTTTTTAGTTCTATAATCGTTATCATCTTTACTAGTTTAAAAAAAGTGAAATATTTTAACTATAGACAGGGAAATTTTCTTACATAAAAAGAAAATACGTTATATAAATTATTTTTTTAACAGTCTATAATATCCGACTGTTTATTGGTTTATAAACTTTTTCATTTTGGATAAACACAGCCTTTCAGAAAACATACTTATAACATGCATTGACATCTGAGGTGTTTGTAAAAACAATGTATATAACCTGTATACGTAATTCTTATTTTATGTATTTGTATTTTTTACGTTTAAGCTGTTTATTAGGTTTAAGGCGAAAAGATCAAACTTAAGAATTAAAAACTCGGTCAAACAATAAAATGATTTCGTTTAATTATTACTTACTTTCTTTTCAATTAAACTGAGCTCAGTGTTTTTTAGTTGATAAAATTTAGAAGTATACGATATTTATTGACGATACAGGAGGCAAACAGTAACGAATGGGGCTTTTACTGGTTTCCTGTGCGACTCTTGAAAACTTTAATAAATTAAAATATCATTGATTTAGGAAAATATGTTTTTTAATTCTTCAGTTTAGACAATACATATCTGGTTGGAAATTTTATTTGTATATTTTGTTTTTATTAATTAGAATTTTAAAGCCTTAAGTTCGCTGAAAATATTTACTTTAAAAGAAAGGGTGGTAATTTAAATTTATAAAATTTTACAATATTGATAAAGCAGGAAATTGTGTTTAAATAAAAATCTAAAGGTTTTTTAGAATTTTAACTTAATACTTTTTTTTACCGTGTCATGACAACAGTAAAATACTTTTGAATGCTTGATAACTAAGTTACGTCTAAGTTATTTTTATAGTTTTAAAAATATTAACTGTTCGAGTAATTTATAATAATTGAATTATCTAAAAAATATAGAGTTTAGTTTCATAAATGTATTAAACTTTAGATTGATAGAACACAAAATTATTTTTTTTACAATTGTACACTATAATAAAAAAGTGTATAAAAAGAAATATAAATAACTCGTTTAACTTTGTTTTAGAAGTTTAACGTTTTTAATACTAAATAGAAAAAAGTTGAAAGAAACAACATTATCTGGGAAATTAAATGCTTATAGGAAAAATCTGATACATTCTATATTTATTTAGGTTACACGCATGCTCCAGCGTCCCTTTCCACTCCGAATTTTAAAGTTTTAAAAATGTTAAAATAGTAATCAGTAGAACTATTCAAATTATTAAGTCTTCTTAAAAGTTGTCAACAGCTAACATAAAATATTAACTAAATTAAAGGATTTAAAATTTCTGTAATTGCATAGTTTTACTGTCTATAGAATATTTTGTATTTTGTTCACTTAGTACATTAGTTTAAGATAGCTCATTAAAATTCTTGTACAACTAAACTTTGTAAACTGTATTTAAAAACAGTAAATTAATCAACTTTATTTATATACTCCTAGTGACGTCATTAGCGAAATTGACGCAATGAAAAAGTGTCTTTGTGCAAAAGCGTATTCGTGTACTTTTGACCCTTCATGTAAAATTGTCCCATATGCATATTAGACTACTACCAAGTCAACTTAGCTAGAACAACAAAAAGCTAGTTTTTTATAAATCTGACTATTTTAAAAAGTTTGTTTAAGACGCAAACGGATGAAATAAAACACAATAAATTGATAAACTTAAACTTAAGGTCTGATTGTTTTAGTTCCATTTCTATCAGCAACATTATGAAATTTTGCTTTATTTTAAGCGTTCTAATTTCGGTATATATTAAGTTTTGCCAAAAATAGATTTTGCGAAAAAAAAATTTTGCGAACGTTTGCTACACTCAATTGTGTATAAATATGGGAGTTGTACAAAAATAATTAGAATGGTAAACCAATTTTTATTTCGAATCCACTTTTTATTTTTAAAATCTCTTTACAAAAAAGCGCCTTTTCTAAATCATTTAAAAACATAAAACTGTTGTTTATCTTAATATTTTTCGATTTATATTATGTATTATTAATTTATATGAGTTAGGTCTCCCTGTGTTTAAATTTAACAATAATTGCTAAAGTGTTAAAAAATTCCAAAATTTTCATACTAGGTTTCAGAAACAAATAAACCCTAGCTAGATTCAATAACAACAGTGGTCACAAATTACTAGCTCACCAAGGTAATAAATTATGGTATGGTACCAGTATGTTCAAAAAATCAAAGTCATTTTAGGAAGTTTTAGAATTAACTTAAGACCTATTTATTAAATAATGGTTATCAAGGTCGTAAGTGATCATTGCTACTTAATTACTTACTTTTGTTTAGGGAATTAACAATAACTTTCATCTATAGATTTAGTTCAAAAATTTATTTGAAAAGACAATAATATAATAATTATCTTTAACTAAAAATAATCTTTATAAAATATTATTACAGTTAAATAGTTTGATTACTCGAGTTTATAGATAAGTTTTAAAAACAGTTACTTGATACACATTTTTAAAATAGATTACATAAATAAAGTTTGTATTTCTTGTATGGAGCTTATGAGCTTAATTCTAGAATACTTCTGACAATTTTTTTTTATTAAAAAACTATTAATGTAAGTAGTTTATACTTAATTAATACATTTGTATTTTAAACATAACTAGTTAAAAGATTACCAAAACAGAAATTAATATTTTTATATTGAGCGCATGAAAGTTAGTCTATAAATTTAAAACTTTTACTAGATATTCTGGATTCTGGATAAATACAAACATAAAATAAAGGTTTTAGAGTTTTTAGGCTAAATTTAAATTAAACTTACACTAGACATTCTTGATAAAAAGCATATCTGGGTTCAGAAATCTTTCTTTTGGAGACTTTCGTTGCACTGATTCGATTGCTTTGTAATCATTGGTCTTAGTCGTAAGTACATTTACTTTAATTGGTAATTTTTTTAATTTTAATGAGAAAATACTTTTATAACATTAGTCTTTCAACTAAAAAAACTTTCTATCAAATTGAATTGTTATTTTTTTTTTAATTTTTACAATGAAATTGCGTTTTTAGTTGAGTTCTTTGGGATTTTTTATTTTAACTGTTCATAAAAACACTATTTCAAAATTATTAAAATATAGTTTGAAACAAAGTGAAACAAGTTAACTTCAGTTTAACTCACTGTGTTATTTACGTTTTATACAAAAAATTTGAAAAAAGTTATATTGTATGTATAATTTGTCGATGAAAAATGATTTCAAAATTAGCTACTTTCGTTACAAATATTTGATAGACAATGATTTTAACGGTGTTAATACTCAGCGTTTTATATTACTAATGCTGTCATCATTTTAAGCTTCTAAGCAGCTAGATTACAGGCGCCTGCCAAAGCACCCAGCTGGTAAATAATAAAATCCATCGTTTATAAAAGTTAATTACTTATAGCTTTTAGTATATAAGTTATTGTTAACTTATCTTTAATTTACAGAAATACTTTACTTTAAACAGAACTATTGGAAATTTAGTATATTTTAAAGTACTTTGTTTGTTTCTTATGGTTTAAGAAAATACAAGCGTTTACATTAAGAAAAATATGTAGAGTCATTTTCATAGATGTCTTTTAAGTTTAATGCTACATTTATTTTGACTTTTTTCATGCTTTTAATACTTAAAAAAAGTTTGTTAGTATAAATTACTACAAAGATCGTCTATTTTTGTTATACATTTAAACTTAAGGTTATTTTATACATCAATACTTTAAATTTTTGTAATAGTTATTTAACTACATCCTTAACTACTTATTTTAAAGCACATCCAATAGAATTTGCTTGAAAAAATGTTTGGATGATGCTATTAACCTCATTTAAAAAGCAAAACATAATCTCATTAAAAAAAAATAAATAAAATTTTGAACCCTCTCAGTGTGTACAGATATCAAAAAATTAAATTTTCAACAAACAATAGTTTGCTTCACTTATTCTGTTTATAATTTATTTCAAATTAAAGTATATTGTTTTCCCGGATTTCAGTAAATTTTCAGTAAATTTTAATATATTTACAGCAATTAACTAAAAACATGATATTTAGTAGATTTCAAATCAGTAGCTACATATTTTTATACTATTGATCATTGTATTTATAAATAAAACTTATGTAAGTGTTTTCAAGGTAATTATTTAATTTAAAAAATTTATGATAAATGTGATTTAAAGAAAAAACAAACTTTACCAATTTTGTTTTACGCTAAGTTTACAAAAAAAATTACTATATTTTAAAATGTTAAAAACTTAAGAAATTCGTCTTTATATGTTCTCTAAAAACTCTTTGAAATAATATTTTTTTGTTATTTATTAAAAGAAAATCAAAACAAAGTACATTAAAAGCTTCCAAATCAATATTTGGTTTAAATAGCAGTGAAAACAGTGTTAATAGTTATAAATAATGTCTCATTATTTAACTAAAATATTTAAAAAATGTAAAATAGCTTACCGAAGCGTCTGTCCATACATATCAAAATGTTGAAAAGTATATTTTTTTTTAAAGCTTTATTTTAAAACATATAGTTTGTAAACTTGTTCCCTTCTATTAAACATTAATTAGCAAATATTAAACTTGTTACAAAGATACCTTATGCTTTGTTTAAGTGTGTTTTTAAAAACTATTTGTACTTATATACTCTCAAAGCAAAAGATAGCAAAAAAAAAACTCTGAAAAATTGTGTTCTCATAGATAAATAACTTCACGTACTATATCGTATGATTGTTTTTTATATTATTTATGCATGTTAAACAAAAATTATAGTCAAAAACATAGTCTTCTGTTTAATTTAGTAAAAACTAAACTGTTTTGGTATCTTTAAGAGACAAAATTCTGTATAACAAAACTTATACTAGTTATTTATTTACTTTTATTGAAATATATTCAAATTTGATTTTAGTTAATATTTAAAAAATAGTTTTTAAATCTGTTTACTTATAATATACTTATATTATATTTGACTTGTTTTTATTTCTTGTATAGTTTTTATTTTTACATGGCATTTAAGAATGTGCTTAGTAACATTTAACTGATTAATTTTTTTATTGAACACTTATGCCACTTATATATACTGTTTTAGAAATATATGTAAATCATTTTTTTTCATGTTTTATTTTAAAAAAGTATTAATTAAAATAATTTTATTTCTATTAAGATTCAAAGCTTAAAATAAGTGGGCTAATTTTTTTGCTATTTAGTTTATACTACATAGTAGTTAGAGTTTGTAACTAAATTTTGTCTGTAAGGTTTTTTAACCACGTTAGAAACAGAGACAGTAGAAAAAAACCAAAACATACAAAAATTAATTGAAACTTTAAGATGCAATTACTTGTGTTATCAAGAAAACCATTAAAAAATTTAACTAGGTTAAAATAAATTTGGTCAATGATATAGTTGTACTTTCAGCAGTAATAATCATTTATAAAGATATTGAAACAGATAATCATTTGGAAAAACGTTTATAAATACATGTTATTCGTGAGTTTTTTTAGTTAAGAACTTCGAAAGGCACTGAAAATTCAAATGAAATATTGCTGATTATTATTATAATAAATGTATAGTTAGATGAGTATAAAGCTTAATTTAAATTTTCATGTAATACACTTTCTAGGTATTACATAAAATATTTGTTTATATACAAATTTGTTTTACTTTTAATTTTTATTTTGCAGTTTATTGACGGGAAGATAATGAAATTTGAAACAATTAACTTTTAAACAAAGGTTTTAACACTCTTACGCTTTTCACTACTTATCACAAAAAGAGTAAAGTAATTCACATTACGAGGAAATCATTGATTAATTTACCTATTTGTTAACCAGAAAGCTTTTTTAAACATCTGCTAGATAAAAAACATAACCTTATAAAATTTAAAAAAAGGTAAATAAATGAACTTCTGAACACTTTTACTATTTACATATACTAAAAAATGAAATTTTGACACACAATTGTGTGCTTCATTAACTTTGTATATATATTCAAATCAAAATGTACTATATACCTGGGTTTCTGTAAATTTTCAGTGCATTTAATTGTGCTTACAACAAAAAGTAAAAACATTATGTAATTCGTAGAAATGTAGAATTTAGTTTTTCTAAATCCACAATAAACAAATTTACACGAATGTATAACATAAAAAAGGAAGTTGTAAAAAAGGTAAACATCACGTTATAACATAACAGCTTATTTAATATAAAGCAGTACCTTCTAAAAATTGATTAATCCTAGCTGCACCAGAAACTTGTTGTTCTGTAAAGCTACACCTGGTTGTTGAGATTTTAAGTTTACTTTTAATATATTAACTTTGTGACAGAAATAAAAAGAGGTTTCAATTACGAGTATGTTAATATTTGCATAACTAATTTCTAAAATTATGATTTTTTAAACAGCTCGTCAGGGCGAGAAGAGAAAGAAGTTAAAAAATAAGATTAGTAGGTATAACTGTTACAAAACATTATTTATTTAAATCAAATTTTTTTATAGTTACTTTGATTTAAAAATAAAACAAACATTTTATTACATTCACAAAATGATTGGTTGTAATGTAAAAAGCTCTATTATTAATACAAGGTAAAAATTTTAAGTTTAGGATTTATTTATCCACAGGTTTTAACGAAAATACCATGTGATATCACTTTTATGTAGCAACATAAACTACCATGTATAGAGTTGTTTTTGATACATCTAAATTAATTATCATATGGTCTCATAAATAACTTATTAACTAAAAAACATAAGTTGCCTGTTAAATCCAAATATATAATTTTTTTTAAATTTTAAAGAAAAAACAGAAACAAAAACTTAAAAACAGACATTTTTTAAAATCATATTTTTACAAATTTTTTACCATTAAGCAAAATGGTTTCAGGCATGTTACTTTTTGTATCGATTGTATTTAAAATGCAAAAGCTCGCCTCTTACAGTTTTTATTTAATAATGTAAAGTTTTGACTTATTGCAAATGAACTATCATTTAAATTATCACCGTATTTACAAGTGCTTTTAAACAAATTAAAATCAGATAAGTTCATTAATATGTATTTTATATATTAATAAATGATCGACTAGATTTTTGGAAAAATTGAATAAAATTGTATTAATCTAATTTTTTGTAAAATTAAAAAACAAAAACTTGAAAATATGTTAATGTCATTATAATTTTCAGTAGTCTCATTTGACAGTTTGTAAACGTTTTAAAGTACGCTAAAAATATTGTAGAGTATGCGCTTACCATGCTGTGTAAAAATTTGTATAATTCTATTTTATAAATGTATATTGTTTTGTAGATATTTTTAAAATCAAGAGTTTGCATGTATAGTAGTTAAATTATTACAACTTTTTATGATTAAAAAAATGATTACAGTAGAACTTAGTTTCAAAAATTGATTATATTTCATAGCTGGTCTTTAACTTAATTGACACTATTGGTATTTACATTAATCTTAGCGTTTTTGTTCAGTTTATTATAAATTATTTCATATAAGATGGAAGTTTTGTGTTTTTATTGTTAAGTTCAAGCTGTAAACAAGTACATCATAGAATATAAGTAATAATAATATAAAATTGGAAGCTATAAACACAATTCGTGATACTTGTAAAACATTTATCAAGCTCTTCGTAGTGACTGTTTTAGGATAACCTAACGAGAGAAAAATTTTGTAAATGTTGTCAAGTTTTAATTTTCTGTACACAGAAGTAGAAAAGGTGTTATTGCTGTATCTAGTAATGTTAATGTCTAAAAAGTGAATTTTACCGGAAACTTCTTCTTCGACAGTAAAAAATATGCATTTGTGGATGACAGTTTTTAGCAAGTTTTTTCTGATGAAGAGCTAAATGAAATTAATTAATAAACATTTTTGAAATTGTGTGACTTTACTTGAATTGTTTAGTTAAAACCAGTACCAAAACCAAACTATTCAAAAGTTTGATAAAAAAATGATTTCAGCATTAACCAATAGTGTAGACTTATGCATTATCGTTAGATAAATATCGATTGATACGGTTATAGTTTTTAGCATTTTAATTTAGTAATGCTGTTATCATTTCGCGCTTCTGAGCAGCTAGATTACAGGCGCCTGCCAAAGCACCCAGCTGTTAAACAATAAAAAACTAGCGTTTTTAAAGACTACTTAACTACAAACTTTTTAATATAAATATTTCTTTACTCATCTTATATTTTCAAGACTATTTAATTTTAAGCTGCGCTTTTTTTAGTTTAGTACAAACTAAAGTGTTCTGTCCGCTTTTTAAGGGTTTCAAAAGGTCAAGCGTTTAGATAAATTTGTAATGTACTTTAAACAGTGTTCTGTTAAGTTTTATACTAACCAGGAAGGTTTTGTTACAACAGCACATTGAACTGAATTTTTTATGATTTTTAAACTGTATAAAATGTTTTGTAAGAAAAATACTATAATAGATGTTGTCTATTCTCGTTATACATTTTCATCAGAGGTAGTTTTATATTTTATATTGATTTTATCATTATTCATCTGTTAAATGTATCTACTTCTTTTAAACACATTCAAAAAATGTGTTTAAAACATAATTGGGTAAGCCATTGTTTTATTAAAATAATTTAAATTTAGACTTTAAGTTTGTAATACCAATTGATTTAAATGGTAATTAAATAAACTAATTGATATCTTGTTTGACTTCTTAAACACTTTTGTTTGTTAAAAAGTTATGAAAATCACTTTAACTAATAAATAACTATAAATAAAGTTTCACTTACTATTCATAAAAAAAAAAAATTATAAGATAAATAAAAGCACTAGTTTTTTTTTTAAAGAGGACCTTTTGCAAGCAAGTAATTTTACGAATTAAGATTTCTGTTATATTATAAGGTATTAACAGCTTTACGAAGCTAAATTAAAAATATTCATAAGTTAATTGTTTGAAACTTTAGAATTAATATCTTAATTAATTAATAATAATTTGCTGAATATTAGACCAAAGTTTTTGAGCGATTTTTTTATTGTTCAATAAACAATATAATAAAAAATAAAAAGTCAAACTAACTCCATACTTCTTATTAACTACTTAAGAAATGCTTTTTAAAACTTTTTATTTTAATCATGTCTTGAAAAAAAAAATAGTAAAGAATTATATGTACCGTCATTTAACTATCTTTAATAAAACGATTTCAGTTATGATGGTTAAGATAAGAAATGTAATTATTATAAGGAAGTGTACACTTCCATAGTTAGTTTTGATGATATTTTGTCATCTTACAGGTGAATAACCCAAAAAGTGGTTTCCGCATATTGAAAGCACTTCAGGGGTTATTCAATTACAAAATGCAAACTCTAAACTAATGATTTTTTCTATCTGCTTTTTAATATTTAATGTTTATTTATTAACTCTCCTTGGTGTTGTTTTGTTACGTAGACAAATGATATAACACAAAGTTAGTCAACCGATAAAAATTTGAGAGAATCAGATTATATTACGTTTATATACCTTTATGTAGCGAATTCTATAAATGCTTTCTAAGTGTTTTGTTTTTGAATTTTAATTCTCCATTAGTTTGGTAATATGAGTTAGTTAAGTACATTATATAAAATTATTGAAAAAAATGCTATCATATGTAAATGTTAAAATAAAAGTTCTGCAAAAAACATCGGCAAAAGACAGCAGAGCAGAAGCCTGGACTTTCGTTTCCCGGGAGACAAGCTTAATTGCCGTGACTGACTGATGAGTCCTTATAAGTACGAAACCGGTCTAAGTTTACCGAAACTTGTGGTCTGATGATCGAATTGGCGTGATCAACCCTTTAAAATTAAAAGTTCTGGTTAAACTTACTTTATCAACATTTTTACAAGAAATCTGATTTTAAAACTTCAGTATATAAAACTAAATTAACTAATAGTAATACTATTAATTTTTAAAGTAAATGCAGTTTCAGCAAACTTGTTTTTTTCCTATATCAAAGTCAATTAATGAACTTTTTACAATAAAATATAAATTAGTGTAAAATATGACATTGATGTTTTATCATTACAATTTAAACATATAAGATATTATAGTAAGTATTAAGAGTTTAATACATGTTAGATCTCAAAACAGCTTAAAACATTTAAGATTATATAATAATAATGTAAAATTTTATGTTTAATACCTTATTGAACATGCTAAAACTATTCTTTAAAATAAAAAATAGTAAAATTTAACGATGGTTTATAACATTACAAAAATTTCCATCATTGATAATAAACTTTTTATTTTCTCTATTAACTTATATTTTTATGCTGAGTTAGAATAGACATATTGAGCTAAAATTAATAAAGAGAATACTTTTAAGGAACCTCTGTGGATCAATTTAGTTTAGAAAATAAATTTGTAGACATGTTAGATCTGCTAACGTTATACAATGCACCTAAATAGTTGTTAATAATAAAAATATAAAACAAAATTTGTTTTATAATTTTAGATAATACATTTTTATTATTAACAATATTAGTTTATGTTTGTTTTAGTTTAAAGTGTTGTTCACTGCAAAGACATATACGGTAAAACACAAATTCTTAATTTTTCGGAATGTATATAATGTCTTGTAAATTCAAAATATAAATTGTAAGTATGTTCAAATGTTCCTACCTATTTAAAATTAAAGCTTTAACTTAATAAAAGTTTACTTGAAATCACTTTGATACTTATTCTTTGAATTTTATTTTTATTTTCATTATTTTTGTGTTTCTGAATTAAAAAAAGTTATAATATTTTTTGCTCTAGTTAAGGTTTCTGCCTGAATAAGTTATTTTACTATCATTACGATCGTAAAACTCAAATATGACAACATTTTTGGATAATAATTTAACAAATGATTATGTAATACTTTTACAACAACTAATTTCAAGTAGGTATTTTAAATTATCTAATTTTAATAATAACTTTTTAACTAATGTAGACAAACTAGTTTAAATAAAAACTAGTTTTGTAATGGGTTTTTGATATCACTAATAAATTCTGGTTTAATTATTTTAATTTAACAAAGTTTTACAAGGCTCATTCTTTACATAATAATACAGTTCTTTCACCGAAGCAATCAGGTGCTGTTAAGTATTCTTGAGCATAAAATAACTATAAAAATAATTTAAAATTTATATGATTTCTGTTTCACCTACATACCTTTTTCTTTACAAAACTTTAGAATAAAAAATCAAACATGTTAAACACTCGTTTGTTAAGCAGTTTTTATAAATTTAGAGTTAAAATTTTTGTTAATAAGAATTTAAAATTTATAGTTCAAACATAATTTTTATTTTAGTTCAAATGTTGTGCAGTGATTTACTTTTTACTATATTAAACATTTCTAAGCTGTTCAATTTCAGCTGAACTCATGTTTTTGTTCACAATTTAATATTTTTGTAATATTTTATAAACTTACGTTGTCAAATATAAAAACTTAATTTATTTCTAAAGTAGTTGCCACGTTGGAGTGCATATAACAAGTGCTAAGATAATATGGTGTTTTTAGTTTTTTTATCATTCTGTTTGTAAGTAATTAAAGTTACGCAGAAAATATAAGAATTCATCAACAAAATATAAATAGATTATTTATGTTTAATTAATAAAAAGTAAATGAATCTAGTATTTGTTTTTTCTATTGTTCTTTAAGTGCTAAAAAAACATTTAATAAAAAACTACTTTTTTTTTAATATTTTTAAAGATTGTAAATAAAAGATACATTATAAACTTAAAATTCATGTTTTTCTTCAAAATATTCCTAAGTTATTTGATCTAAAGTATTAATGAACAAAATATTGGATCATTAGTAACTTAAAAATAATAAACAAAAAGAATAATAGTTTAAAATTAGTAATAACTTTAAGCAGAACGTTTTTATTTACATCAATGTTAGAAGTATATTGAAATCAATAAAAAAATTCAATGCAGAATTTTTTAATTTAGCAAAGTAATATACAGATAACATCCGTGTGTTTGTGTGTTTATGTCTAACAAAACTAGATAAATATTGTAAAAAAGTATATTGGAGTAAACAGTGAAATATATTAATATATATTGTGTTTTTGACGTCAATTAATTTCAGGAAAATGCTAGTTTCGTTTATTTTGTATAAATATATCATTATTATGTCTCGATATCATTATTACAGGTGCATTGTATAAATTTAGCAAATCTTATACGTCTACAAAGTTATTTTCTTAACTAAATTGGTCCACAGTGGTTCCTTAAAAATATTTTCTTTATTAATTTTAACTTTATATGTCACTTCTAACTTGGCATAAAAATATAAGTTATAAGTAAAAAATACAGTTTATAATCAATAATAGATATTTTTATAGTGTTATAAACCATTGTTAAATTTTACTGGTTTTATTTTTAAAGAAAAGTTTTCGCGTGTTTAATAAAGTATTAAATAAAAAACTATACATGATTATTATTCAATCTTAATTGTTTTTAGCTGTTTTAAGATCTTACATGTTTTTAACTGTTAATAGTTAGTTTAGTCTCTTGAATATTTAAATTGTAATGAAAAAAAAAATTAATGTACTATGTTACATTAATTTATTTTTCATTGTTAAAAGTTCATTAATTAGCTTTGATATAGGAAAAGAAATATTTTCTAAAACTCTATTTACTTTAAAAACTAATAGTATTACTATTGGTTAGTTTAGATTTACATACTGAAGTTTTAAAATCAGATTTTTTTTAAAAATGTTGATAAAGTAAGTTTAACTAAAACTTAAATTTTAATATAACATTTACATATGATAGCATTTTTTCAAAAATTTTAAATAATGTACTTAATTAACTCATTTCAACAAACTAATGGAGAAATAAAGTTCAAAAAAAAACACTTAAAAAGTATTTATAAAATTCGCTACATATATATGTATAAACGTAATATGATCTGATTCTCTCAAATTTTTTTCGGTTGACTGACTTTGTGTTATAAAATTTGTCTACGTAACAATAAAACATTAAGGAAAATTAACAAATAAACATTAAATATAAAAATCCAAATAGAAAAAATAAATTGGTTAGAGTTTGCATTTTGTAACTGAATAACCCCTGAAGTGATTTCAATATGTGGAAACCACTTTTTGGGTTATTCACCTGTAAGATGACAAAATATCATATTAACTAGCTATGAAAGTGTTAACTTCCTTATAATAATATTTCTTATCTTAAACATCATAACCGAAATATTTACATCAGAATGAGTTAGATGACGGCTTTACATAAAATTCTTTACTATTTTTTTTTCAAAATATACCTTAAATAAAAAGTCTAAAAAAGCATACTGTAACTAGTTAAAAAGAAATATAGAGTTAGTTTGACTTTTTGATTTTAATTATTTTATTTACTGAACAATAAAAAAATTATTCAAAAACTTTGGTGTAAGGACCTGGTGTACGAAAAAACCTTTCGGTTATCGATTCCTACACTACAAACAATTAAAACTAATATATTTTCTTTTGCAAAATACAGACTTTCATCAACTTTTGTAGCAAAATATTTGAAATTTGTTTATTCAAATCGAAAAAGCCGTATCCGGGGTCAGAATAAGAGCAATTTTACTATTATTTTAGACAGCCATACGTTCAAGAGTTTGCGTTGAAATAAGTTAAAGTCAGTCAATGATTTTAAATTTTTTTAATTTAGCAAAACTTGTAAGTTGTAGTTTAATTATAGTCACTACTTTACTTATTTTACTGATACAAAATTTTATTGTAAGCACAGTATTTTAGCTGTAATTAGCTTGTTTTATCTTATTAATAAAGATTATTAAACTTTTGTATTTACTTTTGAAACCGGCTTGGTTTAAACTTTATTTTTTTTTTAATTTTAGGGTTTTCAACTTTAAAATTATTAGTATAAGTTTTTAATTCATCAAGATGCAAACTTAAAGTAACTAAATAAACTGCGTTAAATTTATCAAACAATTACTTTTGTAGTACATATGACTAAAATTTAGTTGACTGGGTTTACTAAAAGTAAAACTATAATAGCTAAAGCATTAGCTTTAAATCTTTAAATATTTTGATTAAATATCTAAAAAGTGGAAATGAAATTATTATCATTTTGCTACTAAAAGTTTGAAGTAAAACTTTTATTAGCACTAAATTTTGTGTCACTTGTTCAAGTTCAAAAAGATTGTACAGTTAAAGTGTAAAACCGTTAATCATTTTAACAACACTTCAAAAAGTTTTATGTTAAAGATTTATCAAAATTAAAACTTTGTATAAAATTTTGAGCAACAAATAACATTTTTACTATCTGATAAAACTATTTAAATTAAAGTTTTTAGTATTTAAACCTTATTAAGTTTATTTAAGTAAAAAGCAATAAAACTGCTGTACTAGTTTGACTGAAACTCTTCTCCAATAAAGTTTAATTATTTAATAACAGTACTTTTTTTAAGAGTATCAGTACAAAAAATTTGGATCGTCTATTTTTAGATAAAATTTTTTTAAACTTTCCAGCTTGCTATCAGAAGAAAAATGCTGTATAAATACTTTTAATAAATTAAAACATAGATAAACGAAATAAATGAACAGTGCAAATGACATTTACTCACTTCATGATTAAAACACAAATACAAAACCTTATAAAAATCTATATTAAAATTCTAATATTTAAAGAAAACTTTACACAATAAAATTGAATATTTTTAAGATTTAGGTTGTGTTGAAAACGTGTTGTTATAGTTAGTCAATTAGGTCTAGAAGACACTTATTGTTGTTCGCAAGCTGTTTTCAAAGTGATTAAAAAGTTTTTAAAAGCTGATTTTAGTTTTAGGTTATTAGTACTTGTTTTCGTATTTAAATAATAAAAAAAAATATACCAAGTGCTTTGACTTTCACTTTACTTAAAAGAATTATATTATAATAAGAAAATCTCCTGATTGACCATAACATAATAAACAAATATTTATAATTTTATCGTTTTTGTTTTGGATTATACTTAATATGCTACTATAGTTTAACTTTTAAATAAATTGACATGTTTGTTTTCAATATAACTTTTTAATTTTAAAATATTGAAGTATTAACAAAAAACTGGCTCACTGATACATTATCAAACTTGAATTTTGCTTTTGTTGAATCGCTCTTTATCTGAATTAAGTTTATGTTATTAACATTTTTTCTTTAACTTTAGTAAACTTTCTAAATACTTGAAACTCTCAAATTGTCCTTAGGTATGTCAATTATTCATTTTGGTTTACTTGTATAAGTTCATAAATGTAAAAAATAGATTTTTTTATAACAAAAAAACATAGTATTTAATTTGTTCCTCATTATATTAGTTAAGATAAACTTTAAAGAGATATTACTGTAAACTTATTTAAATGTGTTATGTTTGTAGCCTGAATAAAAGAACTTAGTTAAACAGTTTAACGAAGAAATCAAAAATTAGTTTCGATGACAACTAAATCAGTAATCATTAAAAACCTCAAACTCATTCTTTGTTTTTATTTATTATAATGTATCTATAACTCATGAACAATGTCTGTAGTGGGAACGGGTCTAAACTGCACGAAGAAAAATTGCAAGAGATTACTAAATTGCACGAGAAAAGTAAATTGAAAGAGCACAAAAATGCACGAAGGCACAAAATAGAACGAGAAAAATAGTTATAAAAACATTCTGCACATTCTTTGTTTTAATTTATCAATTGTATCTATGAAGTTAATGACCGAGTGTAAGGTTAAGGTGTAACCGTGATAGTAAAAATGAAAAAATAAGTAAAATAGGTTCACAATATGTTTGATGGCAATCATTAATCTGTATTTTTTTTGAACATTTATTTTAATTATGTAACTTTTTATACAAATATATTTTTACTTAAATAAAATCGATTATAAAATAATTAGCAAAATATTATTTTATACAATACATTTTCACAACTTTAGCTGTTAACTAGATTTTTGTGTTTGTTAATTTAAATGATGGTTTTAGTTTGATTGTAAGCGCTTGATTTAACGCTATAAACTTTCTTAACAGAAAGTACATGTGATTAAAAAAAAGTTTAACCAGGTAAAGAGTATTTGTGTAGCTTAAATATGCTAGAAAAATGTTTACAAAATGTTATAAACGTAAAATTGTTGCACATCATATTATGTTTAAAATAAAAATTTTAAACTTTTCAAATAAAAAAAGACTACAAAATTTAATCTACTATAACTTAATAACGAAATGATTAGTATACATATTAAATAAGAATTAATCAAATTTTAAGTAAAATGAAAATAATAATAAAAAAATTAAGAATATATTTTTTAAAAGCTACTTTAAAATTCTAACCGATAGTAAAAAAAAAGAATTGTTTCATAGTAAAAAATAAAATGTGTGCAAAGGTGATACTAAAACTACCAAAAAAGATACATTTGTAATATTAAGTTTTTGTTGAAATATAATAAATTTAGACATTATTTGATGTAGAAAAATCTTTTTAAAGTCTGTTAAATGATGAATTTGAGAAAACAATAATTCAAATATTTTTAACACCTACTTAAAATATTCAAAATAAATTTTTGTTATCAATACATGATTAAACTTCAGCTAATGTTTATTTCTAAAATGTTCAAAAGATAACGCATAATTTCAGTATATGACATCTAATTAAGTTTTACTTATTTTGCTAAATAGTTTTTTAAAACCCTTAATTGCATCAATAAAATAATTAAAGAATGCAAAAAAAAAAACGTTTAAGTTATTAATCTTTTCGCAACAATATTTTTTAATTTATTATTCTCTTTTAGCTAAATTTAAGTGGTTACCATTTAACCAAAAAACAAAATTTAACAATAAAATTAATCAAGACAACTCTAATAATCAAACCGCCTACCTTTTTTATATATACTAATTTTTTTTTAACTTATTCGTTACCTGAAAATACTAAACTAAATTATATTTTGCTTTATAGTGAAAATAAAATATGTTTTTTGAGACTATAAAGGATATTTTACACAACCAATTAAAATAAAACAAATATTGTTACAATATTTCATTAAGCACAATCGATTGCGCCAAGATTTTTCGTCTCATCGAAAAGGCAAGGAGTTAAAAACTAGCACAAAACCAGCAAATAATTACAAAACCAGCAATACGAGTGTTTGTGTTGTAAGCTTTTAGGTAATTTTAAATTTATAACAAATTCTCTTAATTTTTTGTAAGCATTAATAATCTGTTTTAAAGTATTTGAAAACATTAATAATAAACAAAATCAAGTCTGAAAATATTTAGGTTTAAGCTAAAAGCAGCTTATAAATATTTTAATAAATACGCAAAAAAATTGATAATTTACATATTTTGTAAACTATATTTACTTATATTTACGAGTTATGAAGTTGATCTTTTAGCATTTAAGTAAACCTTTAAGTACGTATTGAAATTATTAATTTAAAAACTATAATGAAGGATTAAAAATGTTATATACTTAATTAAGTATAAAACTATTGATTTTTATTCAAAGTTTTTTACTTTTATAATTATTATAATAATCGTAGCCTTTATTTAAGCGAGATGTTAAAATAAATTTTTTCTACTCACAAATCAATCTATTACGTTTATAATTTAGAACTGTATCAATTGTTTTACTTTATAGTTTTAATTATCATAACAAACTATTAAAGCACATTTCAAAACCAGAGATTCGTTATATTATAACTAAATGGAGTTATTTGAAAAGTTTTTTGTTTTGTATGTTTTTTCTTAAAAAGCTTGTAATTAGAAATCTGTATTACATGCTTCTAATTGTATTAGGTTGTCCATTGACACAAATTCAGCTAATTGTAATTAGATTTATCTTGATTTTATGTTTACAAATCGTTGATTTTATTCCTTTCAAAATAGTATTTTTATTAATTTATTTATTAAATTATTAATATTATTATTAAATCAAGTAAAGAGCTCAATAATATTGTTCCTTTCGCAAAAATTACTATTTGTAGAGTTGTTCAACCGTTTTCAAACTAAAATTAAAATGTTTGGCTTAATAATTAAAAGATAAATAATGATTTCAAATTAGCTCACATATAAAACTTTTATCGCTTAACACAGTTAGCTGTTTAGGCACAACTCTTAAGTATTAACAACTAATCGATCACAAATGTAAATCACATTTTTAATGAAATTAGTTTTAATTAAATTTTGCACTAACTTTGATAGTGCCAACCTTGTATTTAAGAATTTCTTTATTGCTGTTATTTCTTTATTATAAGATTAAGCTATTTGCAAGTTTAAAACTTGTTGTTTTAAATTTAAGTATTAAATTAAAGTATTAAAAACTATTTAGCTATTATATGGTTCATTGTATTTAATATTTAAGTTATTAAATTGAGCAGGAAATTGTAGGTTTTGCCCCAGCACCAAACGTTCTAAGCGTTTGGCAGTTAAAAACTTGATAATAAAACTAAGAGAAGCTTTAGATTTATATCTAAGTAATACTTTAACGCAAGTCTCAATAGAATAATGATACAATATGAATATGAACAGTTCTAAAAGTAAAATACTTAAAAGTAATTTAAAACATAATAAAAAAGTTTCTAACAATTAACTTCTGAATAATTTTAAATTAAGATTCGTAAAGCAGTTCATACCTAATTGAATAACAGAACATAGTAATTCGAAAAATTACTTACTTAAAAAAAAACATTAAATTTATTTACGTTGAATTTTATTATTTACTTGTTTATGACTAATAAGGGAAAATTTACTTATAGTTTTTGAATTATTACAGTGATTTTTTTAACTGTTTTACAAACAAAAGTTTTAATAAGTAAAAACAATATTTCAACTAATGTATTTAATTATCATTTAAATTAATTCATTTTACATACTATAACTCTAAATTTTAATATTTTTAATAAAATAATGGCTTACTCAATTATGTTTCAAATCACGATTTTTTTAAATGTGTTTAAAAGAAGTAGATCAATTTAGTAGATGTATAATAATAAAAAATACTCAAATTGTAGAACTACCTCTGATAAACATGTATTAAGAGAATAGGCAATCTCTATTGTAGTATTTTGCTTACAAAAATGTTTATACAGACTAGAAAACATTAAAAAATCGAATAAACGTATTATTAGAATACTATTTTGAAATACTTTACTTATTGATGTAAACGCTTTACCTTTTGAAACGCTTAAAAAGCCAACAAAACACTTTAGTATGTACTAAATTATTAAAAGGGCAGCTTAAAATTAAGTAGCCTTATTAATAAAATTTAAGTAAACATTTAATAATATTCAAAATTTTGTTATTAAGTAGCTTTAAAAACGCTAGTTTTAATCATCTAACAGCTTGGTGCTTTGGCAGGCGCCTATAATCTAGCTGCTTAGAAGCGTGAAATGATAACGGCATTTCTAAATTAAAACGCTTAAAACTGTAACCGTGTCAATCGATATTTTTCTAAATATAATGCAAAAATCTGCGATGTTGGTTAATGCTGAAATTATTTTTTATCAAATCTTTGAATAGTTTGGTTTTGGTACTGGTTTTAACCAAAAATTTTAAACATAAGTCATTCAATTTTAAAAAGGTTTATAAACTAGTTTCGTTTAGCTCTTCATCAGAATAAACTTGCTAAAAACTGCCATGCACAAAAACATAGTTTTTACCGTCGAAGAAGAAGTTTCTGGTAAAATTCACATTTTAGACATTAACATTACTAGAAACAGCAATAACACCTTTTCTACTTCTGTGTTCAGAAAAAAAAGTTAGTCCACACTAAATTTCCTAGAACTTGTTTTGACCCACTAAAAAAGTTGAAGATCATAAAATGCATAACCAACAGAGCTATTAAAATTTGCAAGGCAAACTGTTTGGATTTAGAACTTGACAAAATTTACAAAATTTTTCTCTCATTAGGTTACCCCGAAAAAGTCTTCAAGAAGACAATTAAGGCAACTCAGTACAAAATAAATTGCTAATCCTCTTTCGGCCCACATCCTTGCCCATTCTACCTCCGCCTGCCTTATATTGATGAAAATTCAATAAGACTGGTTAAGTTAGCTTCATTGGGTGTAAAATCCTTTTAAATAGCGTTTTGCTACGTATTGTGTACATCACCAACCGCCCGCTTAACGAAATTGTGGAAGATGCTTAACCTATCCATGATTTAAATAATGTAGTATACATATATAATTGTCATTGCGGAAATGATTTCGAGTTCGAACATCTCAAAGTTATCACGTCAGGCGAGAGCAGCATGTCACGAAAAAGCTAAAAAGGTTTATTTTTAATGACGACGTTCTGAGAACTACCTGGATAGTAGGCTCACAATTCTATCTAGAGGAGAAACACTTACCGTCTCTTAGTTCTAGAGTCTTTTTTTATTAGAACTCGTGAGCCGAAAATTTGCAAACAAGGAGATTTTTTTTACAATTTTACAAATAGCGTGTTTTCAGTATTATTGTTGTCGTTTATTGCTGTATTTTTGTAATATACTTTTTATTTAACTTTTTTATAGATAAAATGTCTACTATTTTAGAGTTATGTTTTTACAGTTTTGTTTAACAAACAACATAAAATTTTATATACAATAAAAGTCTTTTTTTACTTCAGTGTAAAAAAAAACGTAAGCAAAGAGTGAATTAAATTGAAGGTAGCTGGTTTTACTTTGCTTAAAAGTAAATACTTTAAAAACTTTTATTTAGGGGTTTTATAAACACTAAAATGGAACTATAAAATGCTTGTGATGCTTTAGTTGTATTAGATGTGTTTGTGAGTAAGTATCATTGACATGACATCACAGTGCTATGTTATCATTTTTACTACTACTCCCGTTGTATGGTTTTCTTAGTTTAACATTATCTATATTATCATTATGTTGACGATGATTGTAATTATGATTAATACCATTATCCCTTAAATGAAAATTTTATTTATTTATTTTACGAACTCGCTTATGGTAATTTATTTTAGACTTATGTTGATTTTGCTCATAATGCTGTAGTCTATCGTAATTAACTTGCTTTGGTATTAATGAGTTTTATTTCTAAGCATTTCATATGGCTTGCCCTTTTCTTAAAAAAACTTTTAAGCTTTCATCAAAATGTTTCCTAGTCTTATCTGTGATCGAAAAGGGCATAAACGTGCAAGAAACAACTTAATTCTTTCCTGGTCTGGATATTTTGCCCAACTTACGGCCGTTGAAATATTTTATTAAAGTTAGTACTCCCGTTCCAAATTGGAATTTTATCCAAAGCTTCAGCTAAATGACTGTCCTTATTAATAAAAAAGTTTCTTTTAAAACAGTATTTTCTTTTACATCGTTCTGTCATTTTGTAATAAACTGACAACGCTTATCTTTGCCAAAACCCTATCAAAAACCTGGGTGTACAAAATTGCATGTAGATAATTTTGCACGAAGACTAGTTTGAACGCGGGCAAACATTGCACGAGGGGAAAAAATTGCACGAAGATTATTTTGCTCAGAAGCTCAATTTTGCACGAGTTACAATTTTGCACGACAGACAGTTTTGCACGGAGGGTCAATTTTGCACCAAAAATACTAACTTCAAAAAACTAAATGAAAAATATTTTCAAACCTTTATATTTTATAAACAAAAAGTAACAAGCATATGTTAGTGTAACTCATTTTATTTCATATTAGAATTAAATCATTATTATTTTTATTTTTTCATTTATTAAGCTTTTTTGAAATTTAAATAACATTATTGTCTTAAAAACTAGTATAAATAAAAAAGTTTTTAATAAAAATAAAACAAGAGTTTTGTTTTGATATAAACAACCCTAAATGAATAAACATGTATTGATGTAATACAAATTAAATAAAAATTTTACTATACTTCATTATGAAATAAAACAACATTAAAAAAAAGTATCTACATGGGTAGGTGTTAAAATTGCACGAGCGTACAAAATTGCACGAGTGGACAAAATTGCACGAAGAAACTTTTGCACAGAGAAAAACGAGCATGCAAAATAGTGAGACAATTAAATAAATTTAGAAAGGGAAAATCTATCTGATAAAATTTTTATTACCCATTGTATAGAAAGTTCTGTTATGGCTTCTTGTTATGTTCCATAAATTATACTTAATATTGTTTTTGTTGTTTTATAAAAAAAAAAATTCAATCAGACATTTTAATTTTCTTTTGAGTTTTAATAAAATTTCAGTTTAAGTTTTAATATTTCTGCTTTTAATATTTCATGCCATTTTTTCTCTTTATCTAACCCAGACTTGTGAAAAAGCACTGTCAGAAGCTATTTTCTTTTTACTGTTTTTTAGAAGAAAAAGGAGATACAAGCTTTTTATTCAAATGAAACTAACAAATTTTACAACAGCTAAAATTAGTTAATTTCTATTTAAAAAAAAATATATATGAATTAAAATAAACTTTTTATTTTTGGTAATTATATTTTAATAAAGGTTAATATCTAATTTTATGAGCTAATTTTTATTTATATAAAATATTTTTGTAGATTTTTTGTTTAATTATTCAAACCTATACATTATGATTTGAATAATTTTGTTATTAATAATTTTAGAACTTACCTAATATTTGAATCTTTATACATTGGTAATTTTTAAATATAATTTAAGTAGAAAAATTAATAGTTTAATAAACTGAAAGTTATACAACTAAACAAATAACTAGACTCAAACTTAGCACGATGAGTTTTAATTGATAAACAGTTGTACTAGTGTACGTATATAATGGTACCTCTTTTGTAGAGATTTACTTAACTAACAAAAGTTAAATATGTTTCTCAAAACTAAAAATTTAAATTATTCATTTACCCTTAAACCATATTTTTGTTGACTTAATGAAATAAAACTAAAAATTAAGTATTTAAAAAAGTCTTCAAGAAGTCTAACTTAAAAAATATAAACTTTAAACATGTTTCGTAACGCGATTAAATAACGTTTAAAAAATCACTACAACTATAAAGTAGTTCAGTTAATGCTCAGATTTTTAGTAAACAAACTTAAAGTTTTTTTTTAAGTTTTTATTATCTTTTAGATTTTTAATTTGTACTACTATTATGCATCAAACAAAATATCGACATTACTTGTTTGTATATAACATCAGCAGTTTAGAAACGAACACCTGATAATATATGAACAAAATTTGTAGCGCTACTAAAGCGCTTATAAGCACTAATTAAACAACGAGAATATAAAATAGCTTTTTATAATTTCAAATTAAGTTTTTAATAATGTTTTTTGAAATTTAAATCTATATTTTTTGTTATATATTTTATGTAAAACTTATTGATAAGTTTAAAAACTTTTTTTTATTGAAACCAATGTTTGCTTTTTAACTTTTTAAATTTACCAAGAAAATATTCAGTTAGTATGTTATTTATTTTTGATTACTTCAATTAAAAACTCTTTTTTTTAATGAAACTAGTTATCAATAAATTACTAAAAACTTTTGAGACCAAACAGTAGTTAAAGAATTGATAATTAAATGTTTAAATTTTACAACACGATATTGTTTTTTGTGATGAATATGTCCATTTTATGTAACTACTTTTTTTAAACGAATTACTGCAGTTTTAGAAGTATTAAAAGAACTGAAACTTACTATTTTAAAGATAAACATTGAAAAAATATTATTCTAACAATAAGTTTTTTTATTAATATATTGTGACTTATGTGTTTATCAGTTAACTTTGTTTCGTTATAAACCAGGAAGCATTATGTGCGAAGACAACAAGCTTAAAAAATAAAATGAAATTAACATTTTAAGTCGTGAACACAATTTTGTCAAACAAACTTTACCCTGGACAGTTTCGAAAATTAGTAGAAAGCGAAAAATCTATACGTTGATGTAGTTTACTCTTAGCTTGTTCTTTCTATAATTGTTTATTTTATGTTATAAAGATTCTATGAGTTAAGAAATGAAATTTGATTTTTTCTAAAATTAATAATATAAATATTACTGCTTACAAATATAAAAACTTAATACTATGTTTACCATTTCTGATATGTCTTGCATCGCAACTTAAAAACCTAACATGGTATTACAAAAAAAACAAAATTTGTTTGTTAAAAATTAAAATTGAAAGTTATAAACAAAGATTTAATTGTAATATGAACGTTTAAAAATTAGCAAAAACAATTTTTACAATATAGCTGATTAATACTTATAAGTTGTTGGTATGCGCTTTGTTAACGCTAAAAATACTCTACAATGAAAGATATTAAGTTCACTACGTTTAAAAGATCAAATACCTAAATTCGTACCGAACATTTGTGTGTATACAAATACAGTAACTACTACATTTTTAATTTAATTCAACATTGCTGCCTCTTATATTTACACTCTAATACAAAAAGTTAAATTATTTTTGTTGATTAGGTTTTAAGAAATGTAAAGCGCTTGAAATAAAGAAATAAACTAGGCACGTAAAATTAAAACTAAGAAATAATTTTACTAATGAAAACAATAAAATCAAAATTTTAAACAAAAAAATTAGAAAACTTAATATAAGTACAAGCTAACCAACAAACTTAAGTTTTTTCGATGTATAAATAGAGAAGACTTTAAAGTTTGCTTAAATTTAAGAAAAAGCCTATTTAAAAAATAAAGCATTAGATTTTTAAATTAGTGTATAATTTAAAATAAGTACAATTGCAAATAACATCCTAATAACTTTCATCCTAATAATAGTTTATATAATGGTAGCTAATTATTCAATTGTTTAATGAATTAAATTAATGAGATAAAAACGAAAACTTAAATGATTAAAGTATAATTGTTACGTTATCATAGTATTAAATAACTTCTCACTTTTTGATGAGTTTTATGTTTATCATACTGGTTTGTGTTAATATTATTAATCGAATTAGAAATAATTAGCTACCATTATATATACTACTATTAGGATGAAAATTATTAGGATGTTATTTGCACTTGTACATGTTCTAAATTTAACATTAATTTAAAAATCTAATGCTTTATTTTTTGAATAAACTTTTATCTTAAATTTAAGCAAATTTTAAAGTCCTCTCTATTTATACATCGAAAAAACTGAAGTTTGTTGGTTAGCTTGTACTTATATTTAGTTTTCTTATTTTTTGTTTAACAATATTGATTTCATTAGTAAAATTATTTTCTAGTTGTAATTTTACGTGCTTAGTTTAAGTCTTTATTTCAAACGCTTTACATTTCTTTAAACCTCATCAAGAAAAATAGTGTAACTATTTGTATTTAGAGTTTGTATATAGGGGGCAGCATTGTTAAATTCAATTAAAAACGTAGTTGTTACGGTATTTGTATTCACACAAATGTTCGGTACGAATTTAGATGTTTGATGATTTGAACGCAGTGCACATGATGTCCTTCACTGTTAAGTATTTTTAGCGCTAACAAAGCACATACCAACAACTTATAGTTATTAATCAGCTACATGATTAAAATTGTAATTGCTAATTTTAAAACCATTTATATTACAATTAATTGGTTTTTTATAACTTTCAAGTTTAATTTTTAATAAATAAATTTTGTTTTTTTTTGTAATACCATGTTAGGTTTTTAAGTTGCGATGTAAAACATATCAGAAATGCTAAATATAGTATCAAGTTTTTATGTTTGTAAGCAGTAATATTTATATTTTTTATTTTAAGAACAGATCCACTTTCATTTCTTAATTCATAGACTCTTTATAGCAAAAAACAAATACTTAACTAAAGTTCAAGCCTAAATTAAACTACATCAACGTATTGACTTTTCGTTTTTCTAATACTTTTCAAAACTGTCCGTGGTAAATTTTGTTTAAAAAAATTGTGTTCACTACTTAAGTTGTTAGCTTCATATTTTTTTAAGCTTGTTGTCTTCGCACATAATGCTTCTTGGTTTATAACGAAAAAAAGTTAACTGATAAATAACATAAGTCATAATATTTTAAATAAAAAAGAACATAATACATTTTTTTCAATTAATTCATTAAATTAACACTTTTTAAAGGATCAAATTTTTAAGTCGGAAGTAAAATTAATTTTGTATATTTGTTGTCATAAACATACATAATAAACATTTAGGTTAACTTCAAGCGTATTTTAAAAAGCTAAAAAAAACTTTTCTATATGTAATAAACAATAAAATTTGCTCTATTTCCTTTTTGTATAAGATTACCAAATCATTGGTAATTTTAGCTGTTTGCTGCAAGAGTTTGTATTAGGATAATATTTTTAAAATTATAAATAAATCTGAACTTATATTTATGACCAAGTTTAAAATAAAAATTTGCAAACTCAAAGCAGGCGAATTAAAATTAGAATACATTTAATATGTTATAGTTTAAAAATAAATTAAGTATTTTTTTATAATAAATTAATCATCAAGTGAATACAAACCGATAAAAATAAAAAATAAAGAGAATTTTTAAATTGAACAAGTTTTTAAATAAAAGTTAAAATAAAAACTCACATATTTATTCCGCCATACATAAACTTCAAATTATTTTTATAAAAGCAAAAGTAATTAAAAGTTATTTTACTTATCAGTATAATATTGTCAAACTAAAGTAAACCAAAAGTATGCTCAAGATTAATTCGAAACGAGATATTCTAAACTAGTTTACCTTTTAAAAGTTTTAATACTAAACAAGTAGTTAAAAAAAACATTATGTTCTAAAATTGTTTAAACACTTTACCTTGCTCCGTGTCTTCTGTCCCAAACACGGATCTGACGCATTTCCCGAAGATTCCATTGTCCACATGACTCAGTTTGCGCTTTTTGCAGTGGAGCAAATACACGTTGTAAAGCAGTTCTCTGCTGAGAAAATTACCATCTTTGAGTTCAACACTGTTTCGCTTACAAACGTTTACAGTGAACAAAAATTAGTTTCTTAAAATTGTTATTTTGTAATATAGATAATAGTAATTACACTAATTTTCACAACTAAAGTTTGCTAAAACATACAAAAGACAAAAAAACATGATATGACAAAAGCTGTAATAGATAAATAAAACAACATTTGAAAAAAAATCTGTTTGCTGACTTTGATTAAAAAAGCAGCATAAGCACTTTTAAAAGCACTGAAAATATTCCATATTTGAACTTTAATAAGACTTTAAAATGATAAAAATATATATATTATTTAAAAAAAGCTAGAATTTGTGTTTTAAAAGCAAATGTCATCACAAAGTTAATTAGTAAAAGTTTTTCATAAAGACAGAGTAATATCAATAATTAGCACTAAAAGTTCTCTTCGTTTGATTTCATATAAATATGAAGAGTTTTGAAAGTAAACATGAACGCTTTGGAGATATACTTCAGTGCATGTTATAATAACTTATAAAGAAACATTATATAGTTTCTTCTAAAATATGTGTTAGCATTTTTAGGCAAAGAAAACAATGTTATTTAGACATGCTATAAAAAATTTATTTGATTTATGTCAACAATGCTTTAACGTTGTCGTTTTTATTTTATTTTTTTATATTATTTTGAGGCTAATAATTGACAGCTTGTATTTTTCGACAAAAGTATTTATACCTGTTGTAAGTTTCAAACAAAAAATATTTGTCTGAAAAAACTAATTGAAATTTGCGTTTTTGTGGTAATTAATTAGTCTAGATTAATGTTAATAATTAGCATATAACAAATTTTCATTTTCCATACAAATTAGTATATGGTATACAAATACAGATTAATAGATTAAAATTGATTAATTTTATCTTTAGTGTTACTAATTAGTACTTTTAATGCAGAAAAAGATAAACATGTACAAGTTAAATGAGAGTGATATTTTTAATAAAAAGATTAATTAACAAAAATTCAAACAAATAAGTTTTTTGTTGGTTTGCGTATATAATAAAACTGATTTTTAAATTATTTTGTTGTAAGTAATCGCATATGGTTTAGTTTTAATGTATATTTGCTGATAACGCTTATGCAGTATTTATTCGCTTTCATTTATAAATATTAGTAAAATAGCTAAGCTTCAATGTAAATATCCTTCTTTGTTTTCTATATCGTAATTTGTTTACATGTTTGAGCCACCAACTCAACGGTTTTATTTTTAATTTGTAGGTAACATATTCAATTTAGTTTAACGTTTTTTCTATAATAGTATTTGCATAAATCTTTAGCCGAATTTTTTTAAATTTTCAGTAAGTCGAGTTGTTTAAAAAAAAAACACAATGTTATGTCCAAAAATTGTACTTGAACACTAAGAAAAAGAACGTTGTAAAAATAAACTTCTTACATGAATTCTCAGTTTAAATGTAAAATGTCAAGCTACTTATACAACAAAACTTGAATTCTGTACCTTGTATGATGTGAAAGAAAACGAAACTGAAAGTAAAGTGGCTTTAAACCTTTTGTAATGGAAAACAAAAAACTACAAATTTATTGGTTATACCAAATAATAAAACATGCTAAACGTAATTAGTTTTCTTGTAGTAAAATCTCAACAGTAAGAGGTAGCTTGGTATGAAGTACTGGTAGATTACATACAGACTAGTTAAGTTATTAAATGAGATGTAGTAATGACAACAATTTAAATGACAATTCAATTTTCGACTAAAAAAAGTAATGTAGAAATTTTAAACGTCTTTAACTCAAAAAAACATACGTCAAAATAGAAAAAAAAGTTATTGTTCTAATCAATACAATTATGCATTAAAATAAATGTTGATAACTATGGGAAAAGAAGTTTAAAGACTACTTAAAGTGATTATGTTATAGAACTCATTTAAGGCATGTCTTAAAAATTATTATAAGTTCGTAAAAAAAATAAGTCTTTTGTTGTATTATCACTATGAGTTAAAACTATTTAAAAAAAATTTTAACATGAAGTATCAGAGTTTAAACTTTTCAAATTCTATAGCTGTGCACAGTCACCAAGAATAACACGTTTACGGCATTTCCGTTGTAAACATACATATTAGAAAAAGAAAGTTTTCATTAGAATTAGTTTTTAAATGGAAATGAAAATTTTGTCAGTTGAATGTTTATTTGTTTTAAATTTTATTAATATAGTTTGAACCAGGGACGTAGCGTGGGGAGGGACACTGGCGCATGCGTGCCACCCAAAAAAATAAAAATGTAAAAAAATAGAATGTAATATCTTTATCCTTTATAGTTTATTATTTCTGCTTAATTTGTCTTTTTTTGAACTATGTTTATCTAGTGCAGTAATCTTCTCGCTTATTTACGCACATTGTGTCCACAGAAAAATTGCGTAAAGATACGAGAGGTACCAAATATACTTACTATAATGGTTGTTTTATGATATTGCTTCTAGTTAAAAGCAGGCTGGGGACTTTTCCACATTTAACAACTTGTTTAATTTATTTACAAATATGAAAACAAAAGATAAAATTATACATATATAAAAAAAAAGGATATAATTTATAAAAAATAATAATACTTGGAGATAATTTTACTAATTTTAATAATAAGTAGATTTTATGTTTTTTCTTTAT
Source organism: Thalia democratica (assembly GCF_965202585.1). Taxonomy (NCBI): domain Eukaryota; kingdom Metazoa; phylum Chordata; class Thaliacea; order Salpida; family Salpidae; genus Thalia; species Thalia democratica. Next base: position 5,745,581 of record NC_139166.1, read on the forward strand.
TTTTATGTGACTTATTTGATACTTAACATTTATATTCTAGTCTACTAACCAGATTTAATTTACAATTAAGCATTTGTTTAAAATTAAGAAATGGTGAGGTGTCTATATTAAAATTTGTTTCTATAGCCTTTCAGAAAAATATGCATTTGGTGCTGTAATGGATATCTTTTCTCGAAGAAAATACAATAATAGATTAATTCTTAATGAAAATAGTTTATGTTAATACAACTTTTTCTTATTTCGACCTTTGCCCACATAAGAATAAACTTGTCTTGTTCTGTATAAAAGATATACTTATGGATTTAAAAAAAATCTCAGTAAACCTAATTTGTGCAACAATAAGAAAAATTAATATTTTTATTATCTGAATTTTTAAGATTTTTAAAATGCGTAACTAAACGAGAGTGCGTAACGTCACGAGTGCATAAAGATGCGAGAGGTTACTGTATTCAAAAAGTTAAAGGAAATTTTTAATATCAATTAGTGACAAGTTAGGAAAGTACATGTTATTACTCAATATACTGATTTGGTGCGTAATTGCAAATGCGTACCGATGTTGATGAAAAACTCCATAAGGAAAAATTTTATAAGTTCATTAACTTCATAAGAATTTAGACTCAAAAAGTACGCAATTAGTATAGCGCACCAGTGTAGTATAACCTTATGGCAAATTATTTTTCTACAAAAAGTTTACAAAACTACGTCACGCTTAAAGAAAAATTAAACAATTTTACAATTTTTTTTTATGCTACATTGTTAAGACTACTTCTAGTTTTCTGAACTTTATTTTTGTAAACATACAAGATAAGCGTGTCGGCCTATGAGAAATAAACTTTGTTTGTGATTTTTATTTTAAACAAATACAATCAAATTAATTAAATTTAAAGTGTATACTTTTAACTATTTTACAAAGTTGTAATAAACTGTAATAACAGTTATAAAGTTGGCCTATTTTAAGTTCTCTGTAACTTTATTAAAATTATGTGCAATGAGGTGTTGTTAACACTGTTGTATTGTATATCAAAGATATTGATATTTTTTTAGTAAGCAAAACAGATACTTTCGTTTTATTGAATATATTATATTCTAAAGATATAAAGTTTACTATAAATAATAAAACAATTTTTATTTAGTAAGTTTACATTTTTGCAAGTATAAGTAATTCTAATGAAATTTATACTTTTATTTAATTGTTTAATTTTGTAATATATAAATATTTTTTAAAACAGTAAACAAACTTATTTTACTTAATAAATTTATTTCAATTATATTACTTATGAAAAGTTTTTTTATAGCTAATTACAAAAGTTTTAATTTAGAAGATTTTTTTAGAAAAAAACTTGCGCACACCCTTACCAAAATACCACGCTACGCCACTGGTTTGAACATCTTTTTTCAGTGCATAACTAATTAAAAAATATAACAAAGTATATTTTAATATAACAACAAATGAAAATAAAACTACACTTTATCAATAAAAGCTTAAAAGGGAAACTAATTACTTCAAAATTATTTAATACAAGGATTTAAAAAGTCTAGTCTGGTATATAAACTTTTACTGTTTACATAAACTGGGCCTAAAAGATTGAATGGATAAAGCTTCCAGAATTCGAAGCTAAAAAGAGTTTTTCTTGAAGCCTTTTGCATTCAAATTTTAAGGCCCAGTTTATATTAGCCGAAAAATTTTGTATACCAGACTAGAGTTTTTAACTCCTTATTTTAAATAACTTTAAAATTTAGTTTTATTTTCATTTTTATCGGTGGTTTATTTTAGTTTGATTTTAATCTAAGAGTTTTATTAGTACAGCAAAATCCTATAGTATAACCTTTTAGTTAGTTTTACGTTCGGTTATTACGTCATTTTATATTTTAAAACTTTATTGTACAGTATAATTTTATTAAAATTTCAATTCAGTGTAACTTAGTAAGATAAAATTTCTGATGAGCCTTACTACGAAAGCACTCAAATAAAATTAGGATTTGGTTACATTTTTTAAATAATACAGTTTAGTAATACTGTTATAATAATTCTTATAGTAGTATTATAAGATGGTTTTCGAAAGTATATATATACCATTTGCAACTTATTATTAACAGATTACTCATTTTGTTTTATAGTTTATTTCATAAAGCTTTCCAAAATTAAACTATTTTAATTCTGAAGTGGTAAATGTTAAATGAAATTTGAGATACTTTGGTTAGTAAACAGCTTAAATAAGAACTTTAAATTATGACTTATAAATAAATTCAAATAAATAAAAAATATAGAGATTTATCAAATAAACCTAAAGTAAAGGTATGGTTGTTAATAATTTTTTATGCTTTTCCATTTAATACTGTTTGCGTATTTAACTTAGGTCGCTCTTCCTTAATTAATATTCATTTCAGGCTGTAGAGTTCGCTTTGTTTACATCAGGCACGTAGCTTGGTACGTTTCCGCAAATCTGCAGAAATGTATATCTATGTGCGAAAAACTTGCTTTTATTTCAGCTTGAAAAGACTTTGCTTTCTTAGCTTTTAGTATTAATTTATATTAATTTATACTTAGTTATGCACTTCTGAGAGATGTTTTTGACATATATGTACTTTTTAACAATTTTAGTATCATGAAGATTAAACGAATTAAATACATCTAAATTGTATACATTTAGCGCGTTAAAGACTTAATTTTATAAAAAAGCTGCATTTTAAAATTGATTCTAATGGAACCTGTAGCTTTTACTTCAAAGATAAAAATCATGCAACTTTATGTTACAAAAATTTGCAGAATTTAATCTTGTTTCGTTAAATGCTTGATTTTCAAAACTATATAAATAGTTTTGAGTTAAATTGTGGTTTTCTTATACTTTTTTTAATAAAAGTTTTATGGGTTTACACAACAGGCAACACATAAAACAAAATAAAAGTCATAAAGGGTTTTGAGCAAAATAAATTGCCCTGATAAAAGTTATCTCCCATACCTAAACATTCCAATTTTGAAGTATTAAATCAACTGCATATTTTCATATTAAATTCAATAACATTAGAGGTAGTTTAAAGTTCCCGCTAGGACGTTATAACGGGTCATTTCAGATGTTTTAGTTTTTGCAGATTCGTAAATTTTTTGAGCTACGTTCCAGTTTACATCGTTTCAAAACTCACGTTCCTCTTAAAAAAGTAATTGAATACATATTACTAACAATTTATGACACAAATGTCATATCAAATTTTAAAGAAACTAAAATTACTAAAAACATTTTAAGAAAATTTTACAGTTGTGCTTCCAAAGTATGTTCCTTTATGGTGAAAAAGTTTATGAATAAATAGACGATGTTGCAATGGGCAGCCCGTTGGCCCCAAACCTAGTCAATTGGTTTGTAGCTTTGATAAAATTATAAGTTTACTAAAACTCATTTACAATTATGTGATTACTGTTTGAACAAAAAAAAACATAAGTTTAAGTAAGTATTTCTTAGTTAAAACTTAAACACAAATTGTTTACTATTTTTAAAGCTACTTTGTTTGTTGTAACTAATAGAATTAATAAAATTTATTAAGATTAAAAAATTCAACAAAATAAATAAACATACATGTTCAACCTAAAACTTTTAAGGCAGCTACGTTGAGAACATTTACTAATTAATAATTATTTACTAAATGTAAATAGTACACATGGTTTATTTCAGTTTAGAATATTTTTGCTAGCAGAAGCAGCAGAAATCACATTAATTTTTTTTTAACAAAAATTTAAAACAATTTGTTATTATAATTTAATATTATTATTATTATTATTAAATAAATTTAATACAATTTTTAAAATAATTCATTGAGTAAACAAGGTTTATGTATTTTTAGTTTTATTTTCTAGTTCTTATCTTACTAAACAAGTTTTTAAGATCATTTTCGTACAAAATACTCTATTATTTTCGTATTTTTTTTTCTTTTATTTAATTTAACTGACCGTTGTATTACTAAAGATTTAAATATCTAAATGATAGCAAATTAAGTTCAATAGGTCGTAAGAAATTTTAAAAGTAGTTTGTGTACGACTCGATAACCAAAAGGGTCCTTTATACACAAGGTTTTTAGACCAAACTTATCAAGCGCTTATTTAATCGTTCAACAAGCAATATATGTAAAGTAAACAAGTTTAAGTACAAAATAATCTTAGTTTTTATTTCATTAGATTAAATTTGTTGAAGAAATTACAAAGTGTTAGTTAACTTTGCAACATAATATAACATTACAGTAAACCTTACTAAAAAACAATGTAGTAACAAATAAACTAGGAGTTTATCAGTTAAAACTAAAACTGCAACACAGTTTGTAAAAATGCATTAGAAAAGCAGATAAAAATACATTGTAAAAAGAATAAATAATGTCTAGACAATTTTTAATAAGAACCTCAAACTAATTTTATGAAAAAAAAACAAAGGCTACTTTCTTTATAATTATTTAACTAAAAAAGTTGTATTTAGGAGAATTAAAAAATATCTATAAAACTTAAAATAGTTAAAAAAACTAACATTAAAATTGTAATTTAATACAAACTTAATCAATAAAGTTTACAAATGATTTTAGTTAGCATCACAAAATGTACTTTAACTGCTCCAATGTTAAAATGCAGTAAATGCGTAAAGAAACGCTTAACATAATTTGATTATTAATATTCTGAAAGAAAATATATCTAAAAATTATTGAATTAAAAAAAAAATAGTTTATATATTCATTATTAATAAAGCGAGCAATCGCGATTATAGAAAGTATGTTACAAAATAAATTTAGAAAACTGCTATCTCGTTGAATATACACTTATTATATTAAAATTTCTTGCTGTGGTTAGCATTTAGGTTTAATTTAACTTTAGCTTTTAACTTTATAAAAACTATGCATAACATTGTAAGTAAAGTTTCATATAAGGAGTAAAAATTTTTTTAAAACCTAGTTTAAATATATATTTATACAATATCAGAAAATATTTACCTAAAACGATTATATTTTAGCCAAGTTGTACTTATTTTTAATTACTTTTTTAAATTGTTTAATTAGCGTAGTAGTAAATGTTTCAATTAAAAAACTATTTTTTTAAATATAAACTTTTATTTAAGGTACTTGTATTAGTAATCACTTTACTTTGCAAGATTTTTTTTCGAGCACTTTTCATTGCTTTTAGCCAATCTAAGTGTATTTATTTAACTAATACTCAAATACAAAGGAATAAAAAATAAGGTGTGTAAAGAAAAAAAGCACTTACTACTAAAACATTATTATAGCTCTATGACGATGTAATATTTATTAAAGTACTTACTAGTATTAGTATTACAAAACTAAAAAGTTGATCACGAACATACTGCATAAAATTCACTAAATAATCTTTATTAATTTTAATCTTTTAAATAACATTTTTATAATTATATGCTTCTTTATTAATTTTAAGGTACTTGGTGTTTGTGAGAAATTGGTAGCTTTTTATGCAAAACTATTAAAAACTTTGTCAAACCTATATAAATACTAGGAAAATTATAAATCAAAGTTCAGAAAAAAATTTTAAAAGTCCTTATTAGGGTTTTAAAATGTGTTAAGGGAAAAAGGTATGTTTTTTTTTACCTGACTAGAGATTTATATATTCTTCCGACCCCTGGTTAAAACGATAACTGTAAATATTTTTTATAAATACTCTAACAATAATTGATTATTTTTATATGATAATATCTATGTTGCTATACAGCTAACTAGTTGAAACTTTTAACCAACTAATAATTTTTTAAAATCATATAAGTTCAAAAACAAACATTACATTTAAAAGTTTCCTAAAATGAAATTCTTGTTATACTTTATTCCCTGTCGTATGTACTTTTCTTATTTGATCAATTTTAAGTAATGATATTAGCTAACAAGTTTATAGTATTTCAGAAAAAACGTTTATTAATAGTAAGTAGAATATACCGAAAAATAATACTACACAATATTAAAGAATCTTTGTAATAATGTAAAAAAGATTCACACTAACTTCTCGATTTATACAAGCCCTAAAAATAATCTTAAAATACAAATATAATTGTCTTTTTATATATTTATTAAGTAAATAAATAATCTTGAATTTATTTACTGACGTTGTAGAAAAACATTTAAAGTTATAAATGTATTAAAAATTTCTCAAAATTGCTTTCCAGTAAGGTTATGCTTTTAAAGATATTAACTTTTCAATCATATTAATATGCTAAAAATAACTTCAAGGATATATTTAAACTAAGTAGTTAATTAAAGGAAAATATTGTATTAGTTTTAAAAAATTACAAGATATTTATTAAAGATTTCAACTATTACAGAAAAACAAAAAGTTTCATTATTCTTAGTTAACTTGTTTGTTGTAAAAACTGTTACTCGTAAAACATTAACTTAGCAGTAAAAAGTTTATCAATTTTAAATCTTTTTTATTACGAACTTGTTTATAATGCATTTTAACGCCAAAAACTGTCTTTTAGGAATTAGCTTAATGTTTAGTACAATTAAAAAATGTAATTGTTACAAGATATTGTGATGTTTTAAAATACGTTTGGTTAGAAAGTTACAACTATTTTAGCATTTGAAGTTAACTTACTACTTTAAGCAAACAAAATAGGCTCTTTAAAATAATTTTAAATAAATCAGAATTACTATAACTGTTGCAAAAGGATTAATGTTAATTCAATTTTATGTTATAAACTATTTTTAATGTTAGAAACATTTGTCGATGTATGTCATATTTGATGAAGTAACTTCTGAACATGAAAGTATATTAAAAATAATTTAACTTATAGTATTTTGTAGCGCTTTATTATGTGCTGAAAATATTGTATTGGAAGTACAATATTTTATTGTAAAACTTAGTGTAAATTCATCTAAATTAAGTAAGAGAAATTTTGTTGTAATAAAAACGACTGTTAGAGAATACAGCCATTATTTTTATTAAATTTAATTTTAACTCCTGATTTAATTTATACAAAAGTAAAAATATGTAAATAATGATTTTGTTTGTTTAATAATTAATTAATAATAATTGTATAATAATTAACAAATATAAGTTAAAAGGCGAATCGTTTTGAAAAGAAAAGGTCTTTTTTTTTTCTAATAATAATTATGAAACTTACACTCTTTAAGCATTGGATAAAAACTTTTTTTTTGTATTTGACATATACAAAAGTAAAATAGTTCAGAGTTTATTGTTTAATATCACTTAGTGAGAATTTATCTCATTTAAAATATTCTTGCTAGTTTACGAAGAAAATTTAATCTGTTAAAATGTTAATTTAGGTTTTTGTTTTTAAAAGCATTAAAAAAGTTAATAGTTTTTACTATAGACTTTATTTATTTTAAATCGGCAAATGTACCATACTTCGTACAACTTACGCTCAGAATTTAAGGTAAAACTGTGTTTTTAACATTTCAAGTCATATTTTTTGAAAGAATAAAACTCAAACTTTTAGGTGTTTGTTAATTTTTCTTTGTTGTTTTGTTGCAAGTTATAAGTATTATTTACATCAAATAAAACATGCGTTAGAAGTCATGCTATAATTACATTTTAGGTTTTAAAATAATACAAAGTATTAATAGATTTTTATATATTTTTTAACTATTTTTAATACATATGCTAATTTGTTTTAGTTTAAGTTGTTGGCTGTTAACGATTTAGTCTTGAAACAAAAAATTTAAAATATCAGCATTTGTATACAGTTTTTAAAAGAAAATTGAAAAACATTAATAGCACTAATGCATTAGTCTACAAAATTTTTTGCTTTCCTAAAAATAATAAATCGAACTCCTTAGCTACCTGATTTATATATATTCGGTTTCTAAACTAGGTTTTCTTTATTTAGCTGCATAGTGATCTGCATCCTTGTGTTTTTAATAAGTTGCAAATTTCAATCTAATATTTTTATACTCATTATGTATCAAAAGAAAAAGAGATAAAATGTAGTTACGCATAAAAATAAAAAAAAAACTTTTATACATTAGATTTTTTTACAGTAAGTTTAATAAACTAACAATTTTAATTATATACTTATAATTAGTTTTCTATAGCAGTTGTAAGTAGATAATAATTAAAAGACTGAGTTACTGTAAATAGTAAAAATTATTTTGTGTTGAAAAAGTTAAAAAATTTAGATTTTAATTATTCAAATTAGTTTTTGCTTTTACATTTATTTTTGTTGTCATATCATTTTACATTATTATTCAGTTGTTTTTGACTTTTACAAAAAAATATAATAGATTTTTCTTACACAATCTACAAATAAAATAAAAAAGTTGTTTTATAACAAACTAGTTCATTCAAAAGTATAAATGACTTTGAATGTTTAAATAATAAATTAAGCTAAACAATTTGGGCAAAAAATGACAATTTCTATATCTACCAAAATATTTAATAAATCCATGTAATAAAAGCAATAACATTTGTATTTTTGTTTTTCAGTAAATTTTGAAACTGTTAATCGAAAGGAATGAGAAAGAAAATACCATTTGATACCTAAGTTTTGATAATATGCACATTAGTTGCGCAACAAATACTAATTAATATAACTGCCTTGTTAACTTAAAAACTGCTTGTTTAAAAGTTGATGAATCTGAAGCGTAAGTTTGTGTTTTTGCTTACAGTTCATAACAATCATTTAGTCAAATGTAAAGTAAAATTAAACTTTACAACAAAAATGTATTTAGAATATCAATTTATTAGTTAACAAAAATTATAATAAGATATTAAACTTTTTCATCACTAATATATATCATTACATGTTTATAATTGTGTTAAAAATTATTTTACAGCATTTGATATTTACTTATACTATGTTTTGAAAAATAAGTATTTCAAACTTATTTATTTATATTTGTTCAATAAACAGTCCATAAACTAAATAGTTAAATGTAATTTTTTTTTAATCCACTAAAAGACTAAAAATAAATTTAGAACCTATTTTTAAGGTAGATTATATATGTTTTATAATTTTTAAGTATTGTATAGTGGTCAACTTGTACAACACTAATGTAAATAAAAAACAATTGTATGTTGTAAAAACATATAAAAATCATATAGTTTGTGAACTCTACATAAAGTTGTAATGTTATGTTGTATAAAATGTCATCAAATTAAAAAAAAATATTTTTTTATTTTTGCGGCGTTTCTTTATAATATAAACATTTATTTTTTTATTTAAACTAGATTTAAATGTCTTGTATTTACAAAAATAAGATGTTTTTGTTCTGTTTTAGCTTTTCATTTTAAAACTATAAATGTAGTTAATTATATAAGCAGAACATTTATAATCAGATTTTCACTTCATTCCTTTAAATATTTATCCGGAAAAAACAGTAATGGCTTTATTTAATTTTACACTTTGAAAACTAAATTATGTTACCAATTATGTGAACCTAGTTTTTTACTCAAAGCAAACCGAAAACATCATATCGTAAATGAACTCTAATTGGTAGATTACTGTAACAAACATTTAGTACCTTTTTAATTTTTAAGTCCTTTTCATTATTATGTTCAAAACAAAGATTACACTAACACAAAAATTAAATAAAAAATTCAAATAATTTGTTTACTAGTGATCTTTTAAATAGATAAATTAAATATTTTTATGTCTATATTGGAACTATACCTAAGTTTTTTCAAAGTTCACGACTACCTTGCAACGTGTCTAGTAACAAGTTTAATTTAAGTTTTGAAAAATATCGGAATCTATTAAGTACTGCTTATTGTTTTTTTAATTACTTAAAATTTAAAGTTAATAATATTTTAGCATTCCTAACAAACTTCTCCAGAATATATTAAAGTTAACTAATTCGATTGTTTGTTACGACATTGCTTTTTAATGTTTACCTATTTTTCTTTCAATATAATTTATAATTTATTCTGTGTATTTTTACAAAAATAAACATTTATTACATTTTAACGAGTTAGAAAACATTTTTATAACACAAATACCCACTGTGATCAAATACCCACTCTTTTTATTAATAAACAAAATTCCACTCTTAACAGTCAATGTTTTTAAATTTTCAGAGCAGTTTCGAGCGCTCACAAACGAATTGTACTTAAATTAAGGTAAATGTAAAAATTTAAATTGTAATTTATTCTTTTTTTTCAAGTAAAAAAAAAACTATTGTAAACGTTAAAACGAAAAAGATCACTTTGTTACCAATTAAAAATATTTATTATTATTTTTTTTTTTTTAAAAGAAAATTTTCAAAAAATAACTATCATTAGTGTCTCTGAAAAGAAAATAATATTTAAAAACTATAGAAATTAAACTACTAAATATCGATATTCAATAAAAGTTTAATTAAAAAGCGTATTTTGAAACTAACTTATTTAAAAAAAATGTAAAACGTTTTTTTATATTAAACTTTGATTTTAATTATATATTAAAACTAATAGATCTTCAGTAAATATTTTTATTAAACATTAGTATTAATTAAAAACACTTTTCAATAATATAAATAAACAAGCATAGAAAATTATAATTTTTTTTTTTAAATATCACTTTTTTATTCCTACATTTTAATTTCTAAACAGTTTTTATAAACTAAATTGTTCACATAACATTGTTATGCAAATTTTCTAAATATTTTAATAGATTTATGCAATTTGTATATTTTATTCGCGTCCGGTTTCGGTGGAAAGAGATTGTGACCTTTCCAAGCAAAAAAAACATTAAACTGCATATAACAATGTTAGTTAATTATACTGTCATTATTTATGTTAATGATTTATTATTTAGAAATACTTCAAATTTAACTAAATATTTAGATAACATCTATTAGAATTCTGTACTTATATGATAAGTAATACTAAAATTAAAAAAATATTTAAACATGAAGCACTGTAAATATAAAGTTTTTATATTCAAAGGAAATAGCTTTAAAATATATGTAAAATATTGTGATTAAAACGAGAAAACTTAGAAGATTGTTTTACTGAAATAATTGTCTTTCGGTTCCAAATTTTTTTAAATATGTAAAATATAGTTTTTAATTAGTTAAAGCATATTATCTCATTTAAATTAGCTTAGTTAAAAAAATTAAATCTTCTAAGATTAAATAGCTTATTGAAGTATTACAAACAGTTAAAAAATAAGATTTTTTAACTTAAACTTAAAATATTTCTGTTATAATTAAATGTGGTTTTTACGCGGTTTTTTAATTTAAAAACGAAATTCGCTTTGTATTAACATATGTTTATGTCACGGCTAATTGTTAATTTGCCTTTGTAAGCGCTTTAAGATGCGCTGAAAATATTTTTTCAACAAAACCATGCTATTCAAATAAAAATATTATTATATTTATACAAAACTAATGATGTGAGCAATTGTGTTTATATCAAGACGTCAGGAGCCGTACTTTGTATTTGTTATAGAATTATGTTACTACCACATAGAAAATAGTTAGTTTGAAGCGCTTGCAGTAAGCGATAAAAATAATTGTGGAAGACGCTGCAAGACATCTTTAAATTCTGTTTTTAGTTTGGTATAATTAAATAAAGCTTAATTTTTATGTTTTAATTAAATATTATTTTAGCGCAACAAGGCTCTTATTAAATATTAACAAACATTTTTGTAAAAGTATTAGTAGAGAAAACTAGCAATATTACAATTCGGCTTGTTATTTTTGATTAATTTAAACAATGTACTAACTGCAGGATATTTATGTGTATTAAATACCAACAACCAAAAGTAACCAAAAGTAAAAGTAAATTGCTAATATGAAGCTTATAATGGTCATTAAATGAAATTGTTTAAGTACTAAAAAGAATTTTATGACTTTACAACTTTACACATTTAGGTTACAATGTATAAGTTAATTAATTGCTGATATATTGTTTTAAATGTCGAGGATATTATTTATTGATAATTACACGTAATAAAGTGTAAGCCTGCTTGTTTATTTATAAAACAAAAAATTTTGTACAATACAGCTTGTTTACCAAATATTTTATGTGTCATTCGTGTAATAAATGGTCTTCCCAGTAGAAGTAGTAACAATAATGAGTAGTAAATTTTTAAATGAAATTACAACAAAATATTTTTGAACTGCAATCCTTAAGTTTTGTGAAGTGAAAAATTGTAGTTACGAGATCGCGATGAAACTAACGACTAATGACCTTTAAGCAAAAATTGCTTTATATATTACTCCTTAATGATTTTTTTTTCTGGAACTAGATGTATGTCATAATGTTTTGAAACAGAAGTATCTGAAAAAAAAATTTTAGTAAAGTTATATTATTAGAAGAAGTGATTCGTGTTTCGTAAACTTTCTTTTGTTTAATTAATAAAGCTACTATTTATAAAAGAACTGTATTAAATTAATAATTTAAATAAAGCCTGTTAAAGTATATAAAAATAAGATAAATAAAAAGCTTGTCTGTTCATTTGAAAATAAAAAGTGAGTTTGATTATATTCGTCTTGGCATTACTAAAATACTTTGAATGATACTACTATTACAAAACGAAAAACATGTCTAAGCAAACACACTAATAAACAAAACTATTGATAACTAAATTAAGTATTTTGCATTTAACAAACCTAAGTTTATATGTGATAATAAACTTTAAAATAATTGACCTAATACAACTTATTAAACTTAACGACATTTTATAAAGTTATGCTAAATATTTTAATAAATTTGTTTGTTATAATACATAATGTTTTTGTATTATTAAAAAATGTTTAATAACTGTTTACGTAAGAAATTGAAAAAAATACTGAAACAGTGTTAAGTTACGTTTTCTTATTTTAGTAACCTGACTACATTATAACTTAAAAATTTATAATCAGTATCATTACAAGTAAAGTTAAACCGTTTAAAATGTCATATATTACAGAAACTTTGTAGTAATTTATTCATCGGCAAAGTTATTCCATCATAGTTATTATTTTCTTCAAAAGCCTCATTTTTATACTAAGTATATAATTTTAGTATTACAATAAAATTAAAAAATAAAAAACAACAAATACTCTTAAAAATAACTATTTCAAGTTACCTTAGAATTACTTAAACTTAAAGGGAAGTAAGTTGTGTAAACAATACGTTAGTTGTAATAAATAAAACCTACTCTGTTTTACTTACGTTAACTAAAAACCTTTTTCAACATAAGAGGTTTCTAGATATGAGAAACATTATCAACATCTGAAAAAAGCTACTAAGTATTCTCAGTATTAACAGTGCTTTCATGTGTGTGAAAAAAAGTTGCAACAGTACATTTATCATTGCTTAGCAACATAATTTCAAATTACTGAATAAACTGATTTTGTATATTTTGAGAGCTTTGAGACAAAACTAATTTTGAATTCAAATTTTTCTGTTTAAATTTGTTACTTTTTTTTTTGGAACTATGAGTACTGGTTTTAAATTTTTATATGAAGTTTTAATTTTATACAAAGAAAATGTGTGAAAATATAAAAATATTTATTATTAAGTACATATTTAAGTTTTTATTTATTATCAAAGTAAATCACTTATCAAAATAAGTTTATAAAAAGTTTTTTTTTAGAGATATAGTTCAACGATCAGGCACAAAAACTTGTTTTACAAAAATTAAAAAGGTTTAAAAAATATAAGTAAATTTTATATTTCAAAAGTTTGTACGATGCTGACAAGATGTTTAACAACTTAAAATGACTTTTATATTACTTTTTATCTCATTGTAAAAACATAAATAAAATGTAATTATTGATTTATGGGTTTCTATTTAATCTATAAAATCATGTTAAGTTATAGTTTCGTAGTAATATTTTTTCATTTAATTTTATGTGTATTTTTATATTTTTTGTAATCTTTTAACTTTTATTGCATTGCAAATAGAAAATCAATAAATAAAAACTAGACATATGAATTATTCAAATCCTATTTTAAAGTTGTCTTAACCATGATAACCCTTATTTTTTATCTGGTTTAGTTGTTGTTTTTAACCGCTTTAGTTGCGCTAGAAATATTTTAAAAACACCACTAACAATTGTTTTAATGTTAATTGTCATAAAGTAATAATTAACTTAGGCGTGAGTTTGTGGTTTATCATAATATTAGTAAAAATATAATTTATTAAATTCTACAAACGACTTTAATATCTTTTGAATAAAACTTATAAAAAACACTTTCTGACTCAAATTAATGAATTCAAATTAATGTTGTTTAGTATTTAAACTTTTACCTTTATCCTTTTGATTATCAACACAAGAAAGTGTAGAGAACTTCTTATTTTACTGAAAGATTATAAGATTAAAAAGTTTAAAAACTTATTTTAAGTAAATACAATTCTGAAATTATTTTTTTCATGCATAAAACGAACAAAAATGATGAAAATCATATTAAGTACAACATTATCTGTTTTATCAATGTTTCGTCAATAGACATTGTTTGAAAGTATCCTTTAAAATCCAATATTAGTCTTTAAACAATATTAAAACGCATATAAGACATAAAACTTAAGATAAATATTAATTGTAAAATTATCTTTAATCACAATAATTCTAAAGTAAAACTGAAAATTGAAAGAATGCATAATTCAATGTTCTATTCTCGGTATTGTTAATAAATTCTTAATAGTTACTATTGAATATTATCATGCCAAATAACATTTATTGATCAACTAATTTTATTACAAATTTGTTGATGTTTTTAGTCAAAATAAGAAATTAACTGTTAATCTTTAGAGCAAAGTTAAATTTATAAGAATCACAACAGCAAGCTTAACAAACAAAAATAAATTAATTTAAAAGAGCTCAAGTAAATAGGGCGCATTTTAAAATATTACGTAAAATATACTTTGAAATACTAAATAAAATAGACGCATACATCAAATTTGTTTCTATAGTAGAAGCTAAATTAATACGCTAGGAGTAAAATTGAATTTTGAAATTTACATATCAATTTTTGCAAGTGGTTTTACTGAAAAGTTGTTTAAGTTTATGAATACCATTCGAAGTATTTGAAGAATAAAATTTATTTAAAATATTTGAATTATATGTTTATAAAACTTAAGTTAAATAAATTAAAAAAATATATTTCCGTAATAACATAACAAATCGCACAAAAGTTTTTTCCTGACTTAATGAGATCGAAAGCATTCTTAAGAACGCTGAAAGTATTTTTGTTTAGATATTGGACTAAAGATTACATATATACATAGATATGTACTTAATGAAATTAGCAAGAACTTATGTTTTAATAAACAACATCATTACAAACTTCATAACAAAGACATCTTTTGTCATTTAAATAACTTAAGCAATATTTATTAATACTTTAAATGTAAACTTCGTTAAAAAAATTGTATTTAAAAAATAAGTTTTTAATGTATTACATCGAATGACTGAACAATAAAACATACGAAAACACGCATCCTCTATTTATACTAAGTTGTATACCTATTCAGCTTTGTAAACAATTGTTTTCAGTGTATTCATTTTTATTAAATTATTTATATTTTCAGAGTGTATAAAATTAATAAAAATTTTTATTTACCTTGTTTAGTAATATAAACCAAAAAGCGTATGTTCAGTAATGTTTTTTTAATCATTAACGCGCTAACACTTACACTTATATAAAGAAAATATATTCTCAAAATCATTGCTATTAAAACCATAAGAAGGTTTTTGTATAAAACCGTGCAACATCTTAAGTCCATAAAAGAAATTCATATATTTTCTAACTAGATTATGTTATTTAATTTGTTTTTAAATTAATTTGGTTGTGGTCATTAACTGTGATTAGCAAAACTACGTATTCATAAAAGTATTAGCTTATGTTATAGAAAGACAGTAGTAGATAAACTCTTATAATAAATGTTAGTTTTTAGTGACGTTAATAATAGAAACACAAGTTATATTTTCATTAAAAAATCAATATTTATTTAAAGTTTACAATAACGTATGGTATTTTATTGCATCAAAAATTTATAGCGCAACAAAAGCGCTTATTACTTAAAAACAAAATCACGCAGGCATATAAAGTACAAGCGATTTAATATATGTATTTCAAAAACTTGCTTTACTTAAAAACCTCCTAGGACGAAAACTTATAAAATGAGTGAAAACTTTTCATTTCACTTTAATTATAACTAATATTTAAACCAAAAATATTATTTATGTTAGTGAAATATATACTGTTCTGTTTTTAATTAAAAAAATATTATACTTTAAAATAGATACATAACAGTATCTGTTGATTAGATTCATTAGTCAAAAATCAACTAAACTTAATAAATAATAGTTAATTGAAAAAGCAGTTTATCAGTTTTTTTATTTTAAGAAAAAAAATATCATAAAAACCATACAAGAAATATTCAAAAAGCAGTAACTAGTTTTTTGGGCTAATTATAAGGTTAAAACAGAAAAGATGAACTTTTTTAATTAGTATAATTATGATGCTTTTTAAACCGTATCTATGCACCGCAATTTATTTGTATAAGTTTTTTTCAGATGTCTTAAATTTACTGCGGCATAACACGAGCTTTATGTTATAATATGTTTTACAGTATCACTATGTAAAATCTGATTAGTTAAAAAATGCATTATGAGAAATTAAACTAAATTTGGTTATTAAATAAGAGAAAAAATTTAATCGTTCGAATCATGCTCATAAACAAATTTATTTATTAATCTCAACTACATAAACTAAAACTTAAAATAGCCTAGTCATATGCTAAAAAACGATAAACAATTACATTGTACATTTTAAAAAGTCAATGAAAGTGTTTACAGAGAAGTACTTATTGAGTCTTTAACAACCATTGGTGCTTTGTTTTCAACAAGACGGCGTAGCGAGTCAGTCAAACTCTTCAAGTTTAGTTAATTGAAAACAAAATCTTCCAGAAACAATTTTATAATGCTAACATGTGTTGAGAAAAATTCAGAGGGTGTTCTCTCTATAAATTTAGGTATCTTTTAAGTATAAAAAGATAAAATTAAACGTCTAAATTATTAAAAAACTTTTTGAAGAAAAGGTTGTTAACTTTTGTCAATTTGAGCAAAAATTGTTTATAACGTAATTTAATTGCTTAGAAAAAAAAAAGTTTATATATCTTCAAAGTTTACTTTATGGAATTTAGTCATTATTTGTTCTAATTGCATCACAAAATTAGGTTTTTCAGGTACACTTTGAACTTTATTTAAAAAGTTTATTAATATTTTAAATCCGTGAGAAAACTTGGATACTTGATTAATTTAAATAAATTGTTATACTAAGTTATGTTTATAATGTTTAGCAAAAACTTTTAATTTTTTACTTATGAAAACATATTTGTTTGCATACAAAAAACTTAACTATGAAAATTAAAAATTTAAGTATGACCAATCAGCATTTAATAAGTTATTTAATGTTTTATACCATTAGTTCTAGAGTAGGACTTATGGATTAGTTGCAGCAACAAAAACTTTATACTATTTACAAGAGTAGTTTTGTCAAGTAATAAATTTAGTTTTCTATTTATATGCAGATTTTTATTGATTATACAGATTATTGTTTAAAGTTTTACGAAGCAATTTTCATTTACAACTTCTTGTATCGTAGATGTCTTATTTTCATTGTGTATTTTGTTAAAGATGCAATAGAAACATTTTTAAAGTACTGCTTATCAAACTGTGTTAGGGCTATTTTACCATTACAAAGAAATAAAATGTTAATAAAACTAGTAAACTTATAATCTCTACTTTTACTTTTAACAGTCACTTAAGCATTTACTAATTAAAAATTTTAGAAAACATCTTTCATAATAATATAAAAATATTCAAAGTGCTAAAAAATAACATGTGTGTAGAAAATTAGAGTTATAACTATTAGTGTTACGTAAAAAAAATAATATTTTTAATACCTTTTATAAGTTTTCTAGTTGAACAATAACTTTTGTAACTACTCGGTTATTAGTGCTTAAGCTATTAAATATAAGAAATAACTGTAATGTAATAAATTTGATTAAAATGTTTACTTGAGCTGTTACTTTTTGAGTAATCTGTTATTTAATGCTTAATAACCTAAAAATCAAATTTAATTAGTTATAAAACAATTGAACTATGAAAATGACATATTCTATATATACCAGGGGTCGGCAGGCAGTTGATAGTCGCGAGCCAAATTTCAAGTTTCAAGAGTCTTCGCGGGCCGCAGTTTTAGTTTTAGTGACATTTGAACAATCTTTTGGTTTTAGCTTTAGTCATACCAGTGAAAATTTTTACTATTATTCTCTAAATTATTTTTAAAGACTTTTAGCTATACATAGAATATTTATTCGAGTATAATTTATATTGACTAATATACATAAGTTTATTAAAATATGTACTTTCATAAGCACTTAATAAGTTAAACTTCATACTTTTGTAATTTTACTTACAACCTAACTTTCTATAAAAACTTAACTTGAAAGCCAATTTATGGGTTACTTTCACACATTTGTTATATTATCAACTCTTTTTTCATATTTCTAAGAATATTTACTCCAAAATAAATTTTTGCATGTTAAATAATTTACACTCATTAAAAAATTTAGTAATTAGTTAACTAAATAAAATTAATACCTGTTTGTATTCCAAAAAGCTAAAATAGATTCCCTAACATAATTAATTCTCGAATAGTTAAATAAAATATCTAATAAGTAATTAGTCTTTTACATGGTTGCCTTTTAAAAAGCAAAAATGCCTGAATTTTATCAAACCAGCCTATGTTAGTTAGAAGTTAAAAATGCTAATAAATAGTTGTTTATCAAGCTTAAATACCTAGTTAAAATATCATCATTATCAAAAAGTACACAAAGTGTAAGAAAACAAGAGAAAAAATGCAATTAGTAAACTACACAACAGTCATAAAAACTATTTTGAGAATTGGAAGATTTCTTAAAAATGTTTGAAATAAAAGCTTCACACACACCTGAGTTTTCAAGCTTTTAAAATAACTTGTTTGTGTAGCAATTCAGTTAGTATAAAGTTCACTACATAAAGAAATAACAAAGGTTATTAACAGTATATAAACTACATGCCAGAAGTATATAAGTCAGCTGGAATGGACAATTGAGTTTCTTAAACAAGTTTAACAAAAGTATGAAATTTTATTTAGTCATTAGTGAAGTAGAAACTTTATTTTTATTAAGCATGATAGCAATTCTTTATTTGCAATAATAATATTGCATTTAAAAATATTAATTGTAAAATATAAGACGAGCTAAAAGAATAAAAAAAGCGTTAGTTAGGAGTTATTGCGAGAAACAATAAAAAAAATCACCAAAGTCATTTCCGAAAAAGCACATTATTATTTTCAGTAAAATCAGAAAAAATTGTTAAGGCAAGTAATAATGTAGCAAAATTTATTACCTAAAATGAGTTATCGTTTATAATTGAAAACTTTTATAAAGAATTGATGTTGGCGGTAATGAAAAACTTTTGTTTATTTCTTCAACGACAGCATTAAGTCGTGTTTAGGAAATGCATTAAGGTTATAAAGTCGCATAAATCAAACTGTTAACATGAGAGCACTGATAGAAAAACTATTGCTCATCTGAGAATTTTTATTAGAGATGTTTTTACTAACTTTGCCAATTTGGTAGAATTTCTTTGTTTAGTTCGAATGCGAAGCACAACAATCGTTGAAATTTTTCATGTAAAAGTGCAATGTACCAATACGGAGTTTTTGGAAGTACAATTCCTTCTTTTATTTTTAGTATAAAGTTTAATTAAAGTTTAAAAAAATGTCTTAAAACATTTATCAATATTAAAAAATACTGTTAAGCTACTATAATATTTTTTTTAATAAAGAAATATTTATTTGGTAATTATTTTTGAGTTAAATCGAAATTTCATTACTTTAAATGTAAAAATTGTTTGAAATTTCAGGTTTTTTCAAAAATTCTCAAATTCAAGTTTTTTTCTACAATTTTCAACCGTAAATTCACAAATTCAAAGCTTTTCCGGGATTCAACTTTTTTGGCAACACTGATTGTTCATTTTTTAATGTACACAATATTTTAAATGATATTTTGAATTATATCAGCTGCAAGCCTTAAAATTTAACATATATTAAAACTTAAACTAACTCTGTGGATTGGGCAAAACATACATCATAAGTTTAATTTGCCACACTTTCAAGCAAAAAAGCCATCCTTAGTCAACAAAAACATTCCTGGTATTTTTGTATACAAAAAACAATTCTAGCCAAAAACTTAAAAAATGGCTTAGTTGGCCTGAGATTTGAAGTCTTCAAATAGTGATAGTCTGAGTGTGTGGCAATGTTTAGTTGTCTATTTGCTTGAATTTGAACAATTTTGATTAACAATGTACAGACTTTATAAATTTACCATCCCTATATCTAGTTTATATTAAATAGGTAGCTCGAAAAAACAGCAATTGTGAGTATTAATATTCAAGGCATAAAAATTAACTTAGCTTGAAAAAAACAATGTTTGAAAAATGGACTGTATACCTAACAAAAACTATATCAACTTAAGTCATATATATTATTTTAAATGTGTCTGCATAAATTTAGATATGACATGTTTAAATAACAATGTTAAAAAGTATGCATAAACTAAACTTGAACTAACTAAAGTATTAAATAAAAAGCGGTTTAAAATATAAGCATTTTTTTAAGTTGGTGTGCATAGAAAACTTATAAAAAATTTAAATGTGTCAAACCAAAAATCAAATAAACCTTATTTCTTATTACTTTTTTAATTTAAATGTATTCAAACTAAAATATAATTTTTACAAATAAAAAAATTAAAAAGGAAACTAAGGTATAAAAAATATCAAAAAAGCATACCTAAGCTATAAAGAAATGACACTTAAGTTAATTATTGTGCATTACTTTTATACAAAATAGAAATATTTGCATTTAGTTTTTTTAATAAATAGGTATTATATAACCAGCTTATTAAACCCAAGCACTCTTGACACTTTTTTATCAGATAATTTTTTACTGTTGTATAAAGAAGTAATTATAAGACTGAGAAACATACCTTGTTAGAACGATAATCTGTCTTTTTCACATTTTTAAACTAAAGCAGTAATTACTTAAAATAAATTAAAAATGTTATAGAGAGACTTAAATTCAGACTAATCAAATTAAGTCGAATTACCGGAAAAATTCAACTAGAAATATAATTTTGCTCAGCGGGCAACATTTACATACTCGCGGGCCACAAAATTTTCTTTCGCGGGCCGCATGCCATTCAAAAAAACAACACGCTCGCGGGCCGCAGATTTATCCTTCGCGGGCCGCAATTGGCCCGCGGGCCGCAGTTTTCCGACCCCTGATATATACTATGCTTAAAAACTACTTTAAAATCATTGTTAATATTGTGAATACCATTAATATTTATTCATAAACTCATTTTGTAAAAAGTAGTTTCCTTCAACTTTTTCTAGCTCACAAAGCAAAGTTAAATCTAAATGCTTTACAATTTAATTAATTTATAAATAAATTATTGGGCGCATGAAAACTACTCTAAAATTTAAAACTTATACTAAATATTCTGAAGTTTTTGATAAAGAGAAAGTAAAAAATAAAAAATAAAGGTCTTAAGAGTTTGAAAAACTTATTTTAAACAAATCTTTTAATAGATATTTTTGATGAAGAGCGCATTTGAGTGCACAAATTTTTTATCTTTGGACTTTTATTGCACAGATTTTGATATTTTGGTAACCACTGGTCTTATTCATAAGGGATTCTAATTTTATAGATAATTTAATTTAATTTTAATTGAATAATATTTTTGAAAACATTAGTCTATCAGCATAGAATACTTATAATCTAGTTAAATCATGTTTATAACTGTTTTAGAATAAAACTTCATTTTTAGTTCAGTTTTTAAGTATTCTTAGTCTTTTATTTATAAAAGAAGTATTTAAAATTTTTAAAAGATTAAATTTTTAAATGTAGTAAAAAGTCAACTTCAGTTTAATTCATTCTATTGTTTACGTAATTTTACGCCGGATTTTAAAAATTAAATACTGTATTGTATTTATAACTTGATAAAAAAAATATTTCAGTATTAAACATCTTAAGCGTGTTGTTGTTTATTTTTAAGATAAGTATCGTTTCACACGGTGATCATTCTCAGCCTTTTTATTATAGTAATGCTGTCATCATTTCAAGCTTCTTAGCAGCTAGATTTCAAGCAACTGTTATAGTACCCAGTTATATTAGCTGTTATGGGAAAAATCCAGCGTTCTTAAAAACTAAAAAAATATAAAATTTTGTATATAAGTTATAAAAAACTTATAGTTTAGTTTACGAGACTACTTTACTTTAGACTGCGTTTTTCTTAATTTAGAAAAGTGATTACACTTACTATAGTGTTTTGTGTGCTTTTTAAAAGTCAAAAGTTTACATTAAAAGAAGTTTTTAGTCTTATGCTTAATTTTTTGATCTTATTAAATGCTTTTTAAAATAAAAAAAAGAAAACTCTAGCCAAAAAAATTCAAACATATATTTAAAAAATTTAAGTATTAACTTACGGATATTTTTTGACAATTAACTCCGTAGAGCTGTTTATACTTTATGAACAACAAAAAATCGTATGTAAAAAGTTGATTTAAATACAAAAGAGCTTGTTATGAAACTTATGAAAAATAATATAGTTCTAAATGGTAAAATATTAGTGTACGGTAAATAAATAATTATTTAAAACTTTACTTGTAGTTGTTTATGTATTATAGTGATTTTATAACTGTTTTACAAAAAACGATTATAAATTTATGGTTTGTGGTAAAAACTCGCATTTGAAGTGTTACGAAAATAATGAAATATTTTATGATAATTTGAATTACTTTTATTTTATTAGTTGCTAAAATGCGAATTAATCGCGATACAAATATTTCTTTTTACCGAAAGTTTTCTTTTCGTTAAAAAGTTTGAAAAGGTACCATTTTTTTATCTACTATCTTTAAGTTTTCAATTTTGTAAACATTTAAGCAATGAACGTTGTAAATTGTGATAAAATGCAAACAGTCGGAATTATTATTTAGACAATCTCAAATTATAAAAAGAAGTTGATGACAAAAATTACTTGGACAATGTTTCAAGTTTCATATCAAAAAAAAGGGTGGGTGTCACTTTTGCACGAGCGTCACTTTTGCACGAGCGTCACTTTTGCACGAAGAGACACTTTTGCACGAGCGTCACTTTTGCACGAAGGGTCACTTTTGCACGAGGGGACACTTTTGCACGGCGACTCTTTTGCACGAGCGACACTTTAGCACGAGGGGACACTTTTGCACGGCGTCACTTTTGCACGCGGGGTCACTTTTGCACGAGGGGACACTTTTGCACGGCGTCACTTTTGCACGAGCGTCACTTTATCACGAGGGGACACTTTTGCACGGCGTCACTTTTGCACGTAGGGTCACTTTTGCACGAGGGGACACTTTTGCACGGAGGGTAACTTTTGCACGAAGGGACACTTTTGCACGGCGTCACTTTTGCACGCAGGGACATTTTTGCACGGCGTTATTTTTGCACGAGGAGACACTTCTGCACGGCGACATTTGTTACGGCAGCATTGTTGCACAACGGTACTTTTGCACAATGTCACATTTTTACGATGAAGATTTTGCCCAGCGACACTTTGCATTTTGGCACAATGATTTTTTCGCACGGAACATCAGTTTTTAATTTTGGTAAACAGTTCTTTAGCTAGTACCAAATTTTTAACGTACCTATATTTTAGGCAAAAAATGAAAGATATAAAATCTTAAACAGTAAAAGTTAATGTTAGAAACAAACTAAGGAAAATTAAATTATAATTATTTATAAAAAATTCATACCAGGGACAAAAAAAAATAATTAATATAGAAACTAGGATAAAAAATACTTTTAGTGTAAGTAAGTTGTTCTAGTTTATTTTGAACTTTAATATATTAGTCAACAACTATGTCATATTATATATTTTACTACACAGTTACAAGTTAATTGTCCATATGATGGACCTAGGAATCAAAACCTAGACCACTTAAACTGAAAGAAACATAATAAAAAAATAAAATTAATACAAGAAGTTTATTTATTAAAACAAAGGTTAAAACATAGTTTGATATAAAACTTATAGGTTAACATAAAAAGCAAAATGTTAAGTACAAACTTATACTTATTTACGCTTTGATGTAGAACGATGGACGTCAAATATTTAAACGCATTGATTAACAACAAAAATAAAAACCTAACGCTCCAAGGACATTAAAAATAGACTGGCTTGATGAGTAATCATTAAATACAGTGAAAAGGGACTCATTTTTAATAGAGTAAAGGTGCTGCTAATATAATAAATTGAATTATAAACTAAGCTTAATCTTAAAATTAAATCAACGGTTGATAAAAATTACTTATTAATTTTACTAACACAAATATAATTTTGATAAAAAGATTTTAACTTCAATCGAAATTCTTTAAAATTTTTGCAAGAAACTAATTCATTTGTAAGTTTGTTCCATATTTCAACTGACCGATAAAAAAAATATTCTGCTAATCCTCATTATTGAAATGTTGCAGTAGTTGAAGACTAATGTGGTATATTATCTTTTAACATAAGTTCAAACTTCCAACTGTTACTTTCTTTTTGGCTTATCATGATCATGCAAAGTTATAATGCTGAAATAATCCAAGTTCAAATCATTTTATTGCTTTTTATATTCTCACGCTAAATTAAAAAATAGACTGAAAAATAAACGTCAAGTAAAATCTGAAATACTATACTTTGAGAAAATAAAATCTAGAAGCTTGCAAAAGTGAAGTTCCGTTCAAAATTGACTGATTATTTAAAATTTTGCAGTTCATAAGTATACCCGTGAAATTATAACGCCGTGCGAAAGTGACGCTTTGCAAAAATGTCGTCATGCAAATGTAACGTCGTGCAAAAGTTTTGACGTGTAAAAATGTCGCAATGCAAAAGTGACGACCGTGCAAAAGTGACGCCGTGCAAAAGTGTCCTTCGTGCAAAAGTGACCCTCCGTGCAAAAGAGTCGCCGTGCAAAAGTGTCACCTCGTGCAAAAGTGACCCTGCGTGCAAAAGTGACGCCGTGCAAAAGTGTCAACTCGTGCTAAAGTGACGCTTGTGCAAAAGAGTCGCCGTGCAAAAGTGTCCCCTCGTGCAAAAGGACCCTGCGTGCAAAAGTGACGCCGTGCAAAAGTGTCCCCTCGTGCTAAAGTGTCGCTCGTGCAAAAGAGTCGCCGTGCAAAAGTGTCCCCTCGTGCAAAAGTGACCCTTCGTGCAAAAGTGACGCTCGTGCAAAAGTGTCCCCTCGTGCAAAAGTGTCTTCGTGCAAAAGTGACGCTCGTGCAAAAGTGACCCGTTCCCCAAAAAAAAAGATACTTCTATACGAACACCTTACAAAAAATGTTCAATATAGATTACAAACTTGCTAAGTCAATATTCCCTGTCGGCATTTTAATTTTGAGCTAAGTTTAATATCAGAAATCAAGCGGCAGACTGCGTAAAGTTTAAAATATTACTAATCTTAAAAAAAATCTACAAGTTATTTAAAAAGTTTTAAATAGTTTAGTTTGAGGCGCTTCAAGCTTCGCTAAAATAAGATCCAAATTTCAAATTTTGACAACAAAAATTTCTGTTATTTATACGAATTTAATAAACCAAGCATTAGCTTTTAATTATTTCACGTTATAACAAAATCTTGTAACTTTATCAATTATTAATATCCATTTTTTCGAAAGTAAGTCAGTATGTTTAGTCGTTTGTAAATAAAAAACAACTGATATTGTTTATATTTTACTTTGTTAATTGAACTTGGTTCAACATTTGCTCACTTTAAAGTTAACTTTGAAGTTTGGAAAAATAAATATTTATTTAGTTTAAAATTTATCATATGAAGTTAGGTTTTCAACATCTGTTTGTATAAAATCTGCTTTGAATACTAAATTTAGATCTCGGTATATTGAATTGGAATACTTAAGGTAAACAATGTATGGTACTAAATATTACTACTATATTTAGATTCTAGGCTAAGGGTCGGCAGGTCAAAAAAGGAACGTTTTTTATGCGCTTTAGATAAAAATTATAAAGATAGTTTTTTGTACAAAAATAAATTAGTTGATTGATTATTCTTTCAAGACAAAATCAAATCTTAATGTTTGTTTTTGAGAATATTAGTATATTAAACTAGTTGAAAATAAAAGTTTAATGATGACCGCGGGCCGTGGTTTGCCGAATCCTGATATAGACATTCTAGGTTTGTTGAACATTGTTTATTATTTGTTTTTCTATGAAATTGTTTTGTACTTATAACACCGTTTTAATTTTAATTTAAAACAAAAAACATAATTTATAACTATTTTTTTTGTTGCTTTAGTATATTTACTACAGTGCTTCCTCGCTAATCCGGTCCTCGCTAATCCGGTTCCTCGCTAATCCGGCCGGTTTTAGTCGAGAAGTCGACTTATTTACTTAAAGTTTTTAGCATTTAATTTCATTTTACTTCGAAAAAGTATTCAATTTACGTTTTAAAGTATGCAAGCACTATATTGTTACGACATAATAAAATATCATTTGTATAGTCTTAAGCTTTTTTCATCCTTTTCCCGCTCAGTTGTAACAAACTTGTTTATTATTCATTTGCAATTTTACTGTCTTTGCTAAGCAAGTTACTCTTTAATATACCGTTGCCAACCAGAAGCCACACCTGAAGATGTGTCAAAACTTATCCAATTTCGTGAGTTTTCTGCTAAGAAACGAGAAAGCACTGTAAAACAATATTCCATTCTTTCTTTATTCAAAAAAAATCGTAATTTAGTTAAAGTGTTAAAAGTGTAGTTTTTTTCTATTAATTTTGAACTTATAAAACTTTGTTTCGTTTAGTTTTGTCTGGTTTAATTCTTTTTTCTTTGAATAAAGTAAAATACATTAAATTAACAGAAATTTTATAGTACGTTTTGTTATATACATTCATAATATAACTAAGGTAGATAATTTGTAAAAAAAGCGATATTTTGTTCTTATCCGGCCAAAGGCAAATCCGGCCGTATTTTCAAAAAAATCTTGCCCAACTTGGCCGGATTAGCGAGGAAGCACTGTATAATAATAAATAAAACAAACGTTGTTTTCAAAACTAGTTTAATCTAGTTCTTTGATTAAACATGGACATTTAAAGTGTTATAAAACATTCTAAATATCTCTGTTATCGAAAATGTATCAAAATTATTTTAAAAAAATATACATTTGAAATTATATTTTTAATCAATTAACTAATAATACTTTTTAGGTTTCTTAAAATTTTTGAAATACTGAATTTTTGAATTATTAAATATATACTGATATACAACAAAAGATAGCATTTTTTATTAAATTAAATCTAACATAGTAGGTAAAAATAACTATTCTTTCAAGAATATTAAGACTTAACTTAAATGTAGTTTTTATTTGTTCTTTAAAATCGTCAGATACAATTATTTATGATTGAAGAGAATACTGTTTTAGAAAAAAAGTTGATGATAATTACAATTAATGACACTAAATAAGCGATGAAAACAATTCTTGGAGTCAAATAACTCATCAAATATTGACATAAATAGAAATAAAATAACAGTTTGAGCATCGTTGATGATGTTTCAGTTACGTAAAAAAAAGCCTTTTTGAAAAATAAAATTTTACAAAATTTATATTATTATTCTTACTTTTTCATGGATTTATTGACATACAAACTTAATTCTAATCAACGTTTTACTTTTAAATTTATAAAAAGTATTCAGGAAATAATAAAATATACTAGCTACAAAAAATACAAATTTGTCAATAAAAAAACTTGTCTGTTTATTAAATGACTGCAAAACTTTTTTTTTTTTTGCTAAAATAATATAAAATGTATCTTTTTAAGAACTATAGTTTAAATGTGATTGTTCTAAAATAGTTTTTATTCTGTTTTAGTATGATTTATGTTAAGAGTATTTAAAATAACTTATTTTTTGAATATCTTTCAAAATACTTCATTAACTACGTTGCAAACTTTATTTACTTAAAGTGACGTTACTTAAAAAAACAAAAATTTATATATCTAACTTCTTGTTGGTTTTTCATCAGATTTCTTTAAAATTATTGAAAATATTTACCGTACTAATGCTAACATAATATTTTAACAGTCGAATCAGCTCACTAAAGAAATTAAAAAAAACTGTACTGAAAAATACTATTATACGTAAAACTTTTTTGTCTGCTTACATTTTGTTTACTATTTGTTTGTGTTTTAGCTATAATATTTTAACTATAGCTTTTTGTATACCAGGTCCTCGAACCAAACTTTTTGAGCGCATTTTTATCGCTCAATAAGCAATGTATAAAACTTTTAGACGACCTTTAGAGACGTTTTAATTAAAGTAGACTGTTTTCTAAATTTTAAAACCACTTTATAAGTACAAATAACATATCGCAAAGCTGTTCCACCACAGAATGTTTTAAAGGGATTGTGAAAAAAGAATTAATCAAAATTGTTGTATATATCGTAGATTTCTTTATCTAAATTAAGAACTATAAGCTGATATGTTACAAGTTTTATATTTTTATTGAGTTTTAATTAAAAATTTAAAATTTTATATATCAATGACAAAAAATAATATGTATAAGGCACTGATAGAAATAATTAATAAGTTTAAGAATAATTTTTTTTATTAGCTGCTTGAAAGCGCTTAAATACAAATTTTATTATTTTAGAAAATACTAATGTTTAAACATAATAATTGTTATAAATGTAGATTTTATAAGCTATAATTTGTGTGTATGAGACCAATTTAACTAAACTAAACAATTTGTATATAGATTAGATAAAGAAATGTGTTTAATTGTGTCAAAAATATAATCTAACAGTTAAACTTATTAATTTTCATATTTTATAATTTATGTTTATTTTCATTTCCTACTAGTAGGCGCTTATTTCGCGCTAAAAAATTTGCTGTTCGGTACTCGTAATATATTTTAAGGAAAAACGTATAACTTTAGTCTAATTGAAGCAAGATTTTGTTTTTTTTTAATGATGTCACTAAGTACTAATAAATAAATAATATGAAGAAGACCAAAGTTTATTCTTGGTGCAAAGTAATGATTTTTAAGTATTTATAATTAAATAAATAGTTATTTGAATGTTTCATTAAAAAAGGTCTAAAAATAAATAGAAGTAGATTACAAAAAACTACAAATATTTTAAATAAAATATCAGCAGAACTTGATAATATTTATATAAGCTAAATTATGTTGTATGTTTAAGGTAATTTAAGAAGATGCAGATTTCACTCAAATGATACTAAACTTTTTTACAAAAACATCGTTATGATAGTTTTCAAAATAAAAACAAAATCTAGACAATTTAAATTGTTTTAAAACAGCATTTTGTTAATTAATAATTTAAAAATTTATAACTCCGACTAAAAGATTATTTATTTAAAAAAACATAACATACTTTAAAAACTTATTTGCATGTAAATAGTAAGTAATTTAATTTTGAGTTACAGTTTAAAACACATTTTTGTGATTTATTTTCACCCAAAATTATAAAATTTTCTCAATATTAGAATTAGTAAATAAATCATGTATATTTTAGTGTACTTATGAATTCTAATAGACAAAAAAGTAAACTTACAAAATTTTATACTAATACTTAATAAACTGCTTACGTAAGATACAATTTTGGTTTTAACCGACTTATTAATTTAATTTATAATTAAACGTGGTTACATGGTCAAATAAACTTCTTCAGTAAGTTTTTCTTTATATCAGCTTAAATGAATATACAAACACTCCAGCGCTTATTTCATTATTATTTTACTTACACTGTTAATTATTTATTTAGAAAAAACTCATAATACGCTTTAATATAAATAACGAAAAAAAATACAAGTCAAAATAATAAAAGCACAAATATTAACAAATAATCGTTAGTCTCAAAAATAACAAACAGAAGTGTAAATTATTAACAATTTTACTTTCTATTTTTAATGCAATTCTAAAAATACTAAACATACAAATTAGTAGACAAAACAAATAGATACAAAAATAAAATTGCGTTTAAGCAAATTTCATCAATACCAACAAATATTCTTTTTAAGCGAAAATATTTAAATTTTTCTCGCATTAAACTAAATATGGATACAATCACTTTTCAAGCTCACACAGACTTATTTTGTAATAAACGTCTTTAATTTTTTTTTTGCAAATTTTTTTGTTTTACTTTTATAATTTTATATCTTTTTAAAAATCAATGAAACTTCTAATACCTAAATGTACGGTAACAGATTTTAAAAAATTAAATAATCGTTTAAATTAACTTTAGCTCTAAAACTAACATCTTAAAATAATATTCAAGCTAGAAAGCAAAAATTAGTACAACAGTTAGAACTATGAAATAAAAATAAAACAATGTCTAATTGCAAATTTGATTTAAATAATTTGTAAAGAAAAATACTAATTTTTAAATCAAGTAACTAGCTGAACAAGTATAAATACAGCATATTAGTTCTAAGTAGACTTTTTCTTTTTGTTTGTTTTATGTGAGAAAAAAAAAACACGGTGAAATATGTTGTTGTGTACAAAGTTGTTTCCATAATTTACAGGATTTTACAAAGCGGCAAATGCTATGAGTTACTGTGTGTATATTATTAAATATTTATTGTAGAGTATACATACTCGACATATAAGTTTTTTTATTGAGCTTTTATAAATTAAACATCCATTTTATCTTCTTAGTTATGTTTTAGAACCTGTTATTATTATGTTTGATAGGAACTATTTTACTCACTTAACTCTACAAGTTTTGAAATTAAAACAACTTTTTTAAATTTTTCTTAAGTTTTATCTTTAAGTACTAGTTAATTATCAGCAAAAGATTTTCATCATCTTATATTTTTTATTCTCTTCATATCTAATCATACAATATATAATATTTTGAAGAGAAAAATAACTAAATACTTTTTTTGCCAATTATTTTAATAAACTATCAAAATTTAATGGCGTAACTTTTTAAGTCGAGATACAGTGCTTAATCACTTATCCGGACACGTTAGGCAAGATTTTACTGTAAACATGTCCGGATAACCAAAAATCCGGATAAGTACAAAAAATCATTTTTTTTTCATACAATAATATAACTTTATATTTTAGCATTAAGTTTCACTACTAATGGTGTTTACAAACTTAAGTAATGATTAAGAATTTCATTTTAAAAATATGGTTTAAGAATATTTTAACGGCTTTTATTAAGTTGCTTTTTTAATGTATAATATACTACTTGTATAAATAAAAAGTTATATAACATTTTCTGCTTTAATTAAATAACTGTATTATTTTTTATGATTAGTTGACGACTATTTAACATACACGCTCTAATTGAGTTTAAACAAAATTGTTTTACAAATACTAATCTGCTTTAAACTATCAACTAAAAGATATCGAGCATTACTTATAATTGTTTACATAAACTTGTTATAGAAATTATGTATATATCGCGACTTCACTCTTATAAACATAACTTCCTACTTCTTTAACTTTGTATAAATATAGTTAAGTTTTATTAAGGCTTTTTTTCGTCTTTAGTGTTTTATTTTCAACGCATCTTAAACATATTTTGTAAGTATAGAATGTTGTTGTTTAAAATTATAAACTCTATTAAAACCTTATCCTACAACTGCGATACTTATAACTTTAAGATTCAAAACTAACAGATAAATATTAGCTCTATGTAGTTATAATTCAGTTTTACATTTCGTTAAATATGTTTTTTTATGTATGCAACTAACCGCATCAGTCAGATTTAATCTATAATAACAAAAACTTTGTGTTCGTTTATTTTGTACCTATATTATTGAAAAGAACGTCTTAATAGCGTGTTTTTAGTTTGTTAAGAGGTACTTGATGCGCTTATACACTTATTTTTTTGAAAATTATTTAATATAACTTTTTTATTGTTTTCTTAGCTTTAATATTTTTTTTGTAAACATTTATTAACAATTAAGTGAACATGTCTTATGCATTAATAACCATTTATCTGGTTTAGTTTTATAAATATTACGAATAGCAACATTATTTTTAGAAACTTATTAAAGACTAAGTGTTAAATTTTGACAAAGAAAAATAAACAGTTATCCTAAATATTAAGGTATGTTTTTGTTTAACTAGTAAATAAATAAACATATTGTTTTACATATTTTTTGAAGTGAAAGTTTTTAATTTAAAACTCTTTCTTAGATTAAGCTTTCACGTATATATTCTAATTTTTGAAATTAAAGCTTAAAATATTAGCTACTAGTTGTTTTTTACTAAAAAATATATAAGTAAGATTATTTTGTATAAACTTAAAAATTAGTTAAGCGAATCTGTTTTACAAACATAGTATAGGAACAATTTTATCATGTTTATTTGGGTAGATAAATAATTAAGATACTTTAAAAATCATTTTATCGTAGTAACGTCAACTTTATACACACAAACTGTCATTTTCTATAGTTCGTATTTTTATTGATAACAATTAAAATTTCAGCTTTAGTAATGTCTGACAGTATTTGTAGCGCATTTCAAGCGCCTTTAAACTCCGAAATATGATAAATCAATTAATGTATAAAACTGTTTTACAAATTCTGAAAAGCGCAACACTTTAGACTTTAGCTGTTAACTCGAACTATTATTTTAAGTTTAAATGTTAGTTATTTATAAAAAATAAACTATAGATTAAAAAAAAACAAGTTTAATTAAATAAAGATTATTAACTATTAATAAAACTTATATTGCACTTAGAAAGTTGATTGATTTTAAAAATTACTTTGTTGTCAACTGTAAAATAAAAGTATCGTTATTTTTATAATTTTTTTAACTAATCAAGGTCTTTTAATTAAGTACATATAAAGAAAATTATACTTTTGTATGTTTAATGTAGGTTCAAACAAATGTCTCTTTGCTAATAGATTTTTTATGAAGTTTAATGATTACTCAATACTTGCTCAATTCGATTTAAATTGATAGACCAGTTTATGAGGTATTTTCATACTTACAAACAGTTTTTTCTAAAACATAAACTTAACTAAAGCATGGTACAATTAAAACTTTAAAGTAATATGCTTAAATTTAAATACTATTAATGTTTACACAATTCTATATTATTATAATAAAACTAGTTCATAAAATTCTACATTAGTACTTTTATGTAAAGTACTTTTTAGAGCTATGTCAAAACTTTATGCCCTAAAATAAAAGTAATTTCTAAATGTAAATTGCATGATGACAATTATTTTAATGCTAATATAATTTTTTTTAACCTTTTTTATATTTTTAAACTCTGAAAAATGACCATAATAAAATTTGGTTATATTTAAGTGTTATGATTTGCATATAAACAAGATACTATGAAGGCATCTTGTGAAGAATTCAATTTGAACTGTTTTTGTGTTATAAATAAAAGTTTTACTATTATAAAAAATAAGTGACCGTTTTATATACCATGCAATACTTTATACTCGTAAAGAAAATAATAAATATTCAGTTTTTATTAATTTAGCATATAAATATGTAGGGATAACTATATAAACACAAATTTTAGCTTCGATTATTTTAAATGATATTTTGTGTTTTTTTAAATACTTTTTGCGTTTTAAACAGTATTTTAAGCGCAATAAATGCGTTTACTATATATGAACAAATAAACTAAATCGAAAAATGTTTTTAAATACAATTTACTTATTAGTTTCGTTTAATTAAACTAACTTTAGTTGATGTAATTTTAAACGTTAAATATAAAATAAAATACTTTTATTAAAACTTCTATAAGTAGAAACAAAAGAGAATTGACGAATATTAGCTCAAGTTACCATCGTTTAATAACTAAACTCTTTCTGAATATAATTTTATTATAAGCTTATGAACCTAAAAAAGTTTTAAAAAAAAGTTTAAAAAATTAATTTCTAGAAAACTTGTTTCCCATTCTAATACTAAAATTTAGAAGCATTTAGGTAATATCAAACGAAAAAAAGTTTATATTAATACAACTATGACGTTAATTTTATAACTTTTTTCACATACAGTGTATAAAAATTTGCCTAAAATTTTAATAAAATTTAAAGATCAATTCCAATATAAATAAACGAAAAAGTTAACTATTAATGGTGAAAATATACATAACTAAACATGTACTGCATTAAAAACTAATTTTAAGCTTATTAAATGCGCTTTATAAGTCATAATTTTGCATTAAAATAAATATAAATAAAATTTAGTAAAACTATACAACAAATTAAACTACTGTTCATGATTGATCCTAACCTATATCTAATAAAGTAAAATGTTTAGAAAAAGTCGTATAACTAACTTATAATTTTTGTTAGAAAACTAAATCTATGCTTACTGTTCAAAATAAAATAACTAGATCTGAAACTTTAAGAAATGTTTTATCGACAAAAAAAGTTATAACCTTTTTTAATCTATAAGAAGTGGTTTTTGTTAAAAAAAAAATTTAATAATGTTAAAAGTTTCATCGTGACAAATAACTTGATAATTCAAACGTTTTTGTTGTGTAAACTTTCTACATTCATAAAAAATATCTAATCAATTAATTAACCCTGAATTTTCTAATACTTCTAATGCATTATAAAGCGCTTATCGAATACTTTTGTTTAGTCAACTTAAACAGGTCTGTTTTATGCGGTAAAATCTCTACTTTAGACTTTAATGCTTATAAGTTTAAAAACTTTGTAATACATTTAGATTAAGTAAACTTCATAGTTATAACTTGTAAATAAGAACTTTATAAGTTAAATCGTTTTATTTTTAATAGTTTTACAAACTATTGATAGTTTTAGATAGTTTCATTTATGTTTCTTAAAACTGACTTTATTTATTATTTTGTAAACAGATATTGATTAAAAAATACAGTTTTTTCGTTTGCTCTTTTTTACACACAAAAAAGGTTAAGCTATCGATCATAGTATAATCTTAAGGTTCAACAAAATTTTACTTTATACCATTTAGTAAAACACATTTATAAAAGCTACTAAATCAGTATAAATAAGAATTTAGCTATTTGATTTACATTAACATTAACATTTTCGTAAAATATGTTTATTAAAAGCTATTAAACCTATATAGACGAAGATAAAACTAATAAATTAACCGTTCATAATACATGTTGAATATTCAATAAAGTACTGTTGGCTACGGATGTTGGTGGACCAACATCCAAAGCCTCAGTTGGGTCAGGTTGACTTTCTGCGGGTAGATTGTCAACCTGACCTATTTGTACAAACTTTACCTGTAGTGTTCTCATAGATAAATGTTTTAAGTACTCTAGCGTATGATAGATTTTTAATATGTTTATGTTTGATGGAACAAAAAAGTATAGCCAAAACCAGAGTACTTGTTTTTAATTCTGTAAAAATTAAACTATTTTGATATATTTGCAGAAAAAATATACCATTCAATTATATCTATACTAAACAATTATTTTCTTTTTTTTCAAATATATTGAAAATTTGATATTAGTTAGTATGATTAAAAATAAACTTCATATCTATTTATTTATAATATACTTATTTATTATTTGACTTGTTTTATATTTTTTCTATAGTTTTACGTTTTTCATGAATTTCATATATCCTTAGTTACATTCAATAGATTAATTTCTTATTAATTTTTATTCTTATTGAACTCCAAATCCATTTGTTTATACAGTTTATGGAATATGCCCAAATCATTGTTGTTCATGTTTGACTTTTATAACTTCATTTAAATAATTTTATTTTTATCAATATGTAAAACTTATAAGTGAGCTAAGTCTTTGCTATTTAGTTTTTACTTAATAGTAGTAAAATTTTTTATTAAATTTTTACTGTAAGGTTTTTTAAGAACGTTAGAAACATAGACAAAGAAATAACAAATAAATAGAAAAAATTGTTTGAAACTTTAAAAAGCGATTACTTGTGTTATTGAGAAAACCATTTAAAAATTTAGCTAGGTTAAAATAAATTTGTTAAATGATATAATTGTTCTTTTAGTAGTGACAATCATTATAAAAAGATATTGAAACAGAAAATAATTTGAAAAAAAGTTTATAAGAACATTTAAATGGTAAGTTTTTTTAGTTAAGCACTTCGAAATGGGCTGAAAATTCAAATGAAATATTGCTGATTATTATTAAAATAGTTGAATAGCTATATGAGTAGTGAGTTTAGCTTATCTTTTCCTGTTATATACTTTTTAGGTTTTACATAGAATATCTTATTTATCCACCAATTTATTTTACTTTTCATTCTTTAAACTTTTATTAAGTAGTTAGTTGACGAGAAGATAATGAAATTTTAAAATAGTTAACTTTAAACAAATGTTTTCACATTGTTAAGCTTTTTACTACATATTATAAAAAGGTTAAAATAATTCAAATAACAAAAAAAATATTAACTAACTTTTTTATGTGTTAATCAGCAAACCTTTTCAAAGATCTGCTAGAATAAAAAAAAAGATCACATAGAGTTTTGAAAAAGTAAAATAAATTAAATTCTGAACACTTTTAGTATGTATACTTTAAAGTTTTAATTTTAACACACAAATGTTTGTTTCATTAATTTTGTATATAACTTTTCTCCTATCAATAACTGCTGCTTTATTCAGTATTCTCTAAATTTTCAATGCATTTCAATGTGCTTTAAACAACAAAATAAAAACACGATAAAATTGGTAGAAATGTAGATTTTAAAGTACTTTTTAAAATAAACAATAAATAATTGTACACCAATTTATTTTTTGCAACAATAAAAGGAGGATGAAAAAAGGTTAATACTACATTATAACACTTTAGTTTGTGTCATATAAGACAAAACCTTTGAAAGTTTGATTAATCTTAGCTACACTATTAACTAACTGTTCCTTCATGCTAATTTTGGTTGTTAAGACTTTTATTTACTTTGATTATATTAACTAAGTGACAGAAAAAATAGTTTCTATAAGAATAAGTTAGTTTTTGCTCAACTAAGCTTTACTAATATGATTTTTTAGTAATTCATCAGTTTGTTCATATATGCATCATTCTAGAGCGTTATCC
Source organism: Thalia democratica (assembly GCF_965202585.1). Lineage (NCBI taxonomy): Eukaryota > Metazoa > Chordata > Thaliacea > Salpida > Salpidae > Thalia > Thalia democratica. The sequence continues at coordinate 5,782,586 of NC_139166.1, forward strand.
ATAAGTGTTTAGACATATTTTGAAAAAAAACTTAATAAATTTTCTCCGAATTTACTATAGAATGAGTGAAGTTACGATAACAAAGTGAGCATTGAAAATCTTTGCGCTGATATAATGCATAATTAATAGGTAAAATAAATTGGTGCATCTTAAAGTACTTACAAAGTCCATTAAACAAATCGAATTTTCCAAACTATGATTTTAGTAACTGAGGTTATTTCTCAACAACAAACGTTCTGTTTGTTTAGTTTTAACAAATTACATAGAGTTTTAAATACACTGCAGCCTCTTCACTGATTATTTTCAGCTCATACCGCATACGCTTCAAATTAATTATTATCTATTAATCTTTATTTAGAAGTAAAAAAAATTTGTAACAAATACAAAGTGCGGCTAGTGACGTCTTTTTATAAACACAACTGCTCACATCATTAGTTCAGGATATATATCTTAACAATTTTAATTTATAGGCAAAATTTTTTGGCGAATACTTTTAGCGCATCTCAAAGCGCTTACGAAGTAATTTTAACAACTACCCGTGACATAAACATATAATAATACAAAGCAAATTTCGTTTTTAAGTTAAAAAACTGCGAAAAAAACACGTTTAATTATAACAGCAATATTTAAGTTTAAGCTAAAGAATAACATTTTTTTAACGGTTTGTAAAACTTCAATAAGCTATTTGTTGTTAGAAGATTTATGTTTTTTAATTAAGCTGATTTAAAAGAGTTAATATGCTTTAACTAATTAAAAACTATTTTTTACAAGTTTAAACAATTTTGTAAGCGAGAGAGTTATTTTAAATCGAAATATAACAGTTTTCTAACTTTTCTAGTTTGAATCACAATATTTTACATACATTTTAAAGCTATTTCCTTTGAATATAAAAAGTTTATAATTACAACTCTTCGTGTTTGAATATGTTTTTAATGTTTTCAGTATTACCTATCATATAAGTACAGAATTCTAGAAAATTATTACGTTATCGTTTAGTTAAATTTGAAGTATTTGTAAATAAAAAGTCAGAAGCAATTAAAATGTTTAAAAACTTTGCATAACAATGTTATGTGAACAACTTATTATGTAAAAACAGTTAAAAATTTAAAAAGTAGGATTAAGTAAGTGATATTTAAAAAAAATTATAGTTTTTTATGCTTGTTTATTTATATTTTTGACAAATGTTCCTAGTTAATACTAATATTTGATAAAAGTATTTAATGAACAACTATTAATTTTAGTATATAATTGAAATCAAAGTTTAATATGACATACTATTTTAGATTGTTTTAAATTAAGATTTTTAATCAAAGTTTTATTGAATATCGATATTTAGTAGTTTAACTTTTATAGTTAGTAAATATTACTTACTTTAAAACACTAATGATCGTTTAGTTATTTTCTAAAACTTTACTCTTTGATAAAATTATAATAGTGGTATAAAATATTTTTAATTGGTATATAAGTGATCTTTTTCGTATCAACGTTTACAATACAATTCTTACTTGTAAAAAAGAATAATTTACAATTTAAAATTTAACTTTGCCTTAATTTAAGTATAATTTGTTTGTAAGCGCTCGAAACTGCTCTGAAAATTTAAAAACATTGACTGCATAGTGTTGAATTTTGTTTATTATTAAAAAGAGTGCAATCACAGTAGGTATTTGTTTTAAAAAATTTTTTCTAACTCGTTTAAATGTAATAAATGTTTATATTCGTAAAAATACACAGAACAAATTATAAGTTATATTGAAATAAAAATAGGTAAACATTAAAAAAGCAATGTCATAACAAACAATTAAATCAATTAGTTAGCTTTAATATATTCTGGAGGAGTTTAATAGGAATACTAAGATATTATTTATTTATTTTAAATTTGTAATAATTTAAAAAAAAACAAGCAAGACTTAAAACAAATGCCCATGTTTTTCAAAACTTAAATTAAACTTGTTACTAAACACGTTGCAAGGTAGTCGTGAACTTTGAAAAAACTGAAGTGTAGTTCTAATATAGACACAAAAATATTTAAGTTATATATCTAAAAGTTTACTTTTAAACAAATTATTTCAACTTTTTTTTATAATTTTTCTGTTAGTGTAACTTTTGTTTTGAACATAATAATGAAAAGTATTTAAAAATTAAAAGGGTACTAAATCTTTGTTACGATATATTTTCGGTTCGCTTTGAGTAAAAAATAGGTTCACATAATTGATAATATAATTTAGTTTTCAAAGTGTAAAGTTAAATAAAGCTTTCATTGTTTTTTCCGGATAAATGTTTAAAGGAAACCTAGTTTTTTAATGAAGTTCTGATTATAAATGTTCTGCTTATACAATTAACTACATTTTAGAGCTTTAAAATTAAAAACTAAAACAAAAAAAATACATTTTATTTTTGTAAATAAAATTCATCTAAATTTAGTTTAAATAAACAAATGTGTAAAATTATAAAAAAATGCCGCAAAATTACAACAATTTTTTTTTTGAATTTAATGACATTATATACAACAAAGCATTTAAACTTTATGTATAGTTTACAAACTATATGAATTATATTCTTATATGTTTCTACAACATAAAATTTATCTTTATTTACGTTAGTATTGTAAAACAACCAAGTTAACCACTACATAATACTTAAAAATTATAAAGCATATGGAATGCAACTTAAAAAATAGGTTCTATATTTATTTTTTGTCTACCAGTGGATTTAAAAAAAAAATTACTATTTAGTTTATGGACTGTTTATTGAACAAATATAAACAAATCAGTTTAAAATACTTAGATTTCAAAACATAGTATAAGTAAACATCAAATGCTGTAAAATGATTTTAAACAACGATTATAAACATGTAATGATATATATTAGTGATGTGAAAGTTTAATATCTTAGTATATTTTTTTTAACTAATAAATTAATACTCCAAATACATTTTTAAAGGAGTTTCACTTTACTTTACATTTTACAAATGATTGTTTTTAACTATAAGCAAAAACACAAACTCACGCTTCAGATTCATTAAATATATTACAAGAAGTTTATACGTTAACACCACAACTATATCGATTAGTATTTGTGGCGCAACTAAAGCGCATATTATCAAGAATTAAGTATCAAATAGTATTTTATTTATTTTTTATTTTTTTCGATTAACAGTTTCAAAATTTACTAAAAAACTAAAAAAAAAAACAAATGTTATTGCTTTTACTACAAGGATTTATTTAATATTTTGGAAGATATGAAAATTGTCATTTTTTGCCAGAAATGGTTTTGCTTAACAAATTTGCTTTAAAGTCATATATATTTTTAAATTAATTAGTTTGTTATAAAACATCTTTTTTATTTTAATTTTAGAATGTCTAAAACACAGCTATTTTATTTGTTTGGTACACTCAAAAACAACGAATGTAAAATGAAATGACAACAAAAATAAATGTAAAAGAAAAAAACTGATTTGAAAGATTAAGATTAAAGTTTTTGATTTTTATCAACACAAAATAATTTTTACTATTTATAGTAACTTGGTCTTTAAATTTTATTTACTTACAACTGTTATAGATAATTAGTTTTAATTAGATAATAAGAATTGATAGTATATTAAACTTACTGTAAAAAAAATTAAATGAATAGAATTCAAATTTTTTTATTTTTTATGCGTAAATACATATTATCTCTCTTTCTTTTAATACATAATGAGTACAAAAAATATTAGATTGCAATTTACATCTTATTTAAAAACACTAGGATACAAATCACTATGCAGCTAAAACATTTAGAAAGTTTAGAAACCAAATATATATATATAGTAATCAGGTAGCTAAGAAATTCGATTAAACACTTTTATAACAAAGCAAAAATGTTTTTAGATCAATGCAACAGTATTATTATTCTTTTAAAATTTTCTTTTGAAAACCGTTTGTAATTGTTGATATTTTGAAACTTTTTGTTTCAAGACTAAATCGTTAACAGTCAACAACTTAAACTAAAAGAAATCAGCATTTGAAATAAAAAATAGTTAAAAATTATATAAAAATATATTAATACTTAGTATTATTTTAAAACTTAAAATGACTAGTAGCGTATGTTTTATTTCATTTAATAATACCCTACAACTTGCAATAAAACAACATGAAAAATAAACATACCCCTAAACAGTTGAGTGTTATTATTTTTAAAAAATATAACTTGAAGAGTTAAAAACACAGTTTTAACTTAAATTTTTAGCGTAAGTTGTGCGAAGTGTAGTGCATTTGCAAATTTAATATAAAGAAAATCTATTGTAAAAACTATCAATTTTATTAAGGTTGTCAAAAACAAAAACCTAAATTAACATTTTAACAGGTAACATTTTTTTTGTAATCTAGCAATTATATTTTAAACGAGCTAAATTCTCACTAAGTGATATTAAACAATAAAATCTAAATTATTTTACTTTTGATATGTTACATACAAAAAAGAAGTATTTATCCAATGCTTCATGAGTATAAGTTTCATACATGCATAATTTAAAACTTAGATAAAGAAGTTGTTTCAAAATTTTACACTATTTTAAAAACTTAATCGTATGCTAGTTGTGATAAATTATATAAGTTTTTATAATTATTATTAAAAATAAAACCTTTACATTTTAAAAACTGTTCACCATTTAACTTATATTAATTAACTATTAAAAAAACAAAATAATTGTTATACGTAGTTATACTTCTGTATGAATTAAAAAAAAAGTTAAAACTAAATTTAATAAAAATAATTGCTGTATCCTAAAACATTCGTTTTTATTACAACAAACGTTCTCTTCGCTAATTTCAATAAATTTACTCTAAGTTTTACAATTAAATACTGAACTTCCAAATACTAGTTTTCAGCGTATAAAAAAGCGCTACAAAATACTATAAGTCAAATTATTTCTAACATATTTTCATGTTCAGAAGTTAATTGATTAAACAAGACATACATCGACAAATATTTCTAATATTTATAATAGTTAATTAAATAACATTTAATTAACATTAATCCTTTTGCAACAATTGTAGTAATTCTGATTTATTAAAAATTATTTTAAAGAACCCATTTTGTATGCTGAAATTATTAAGTTTACTTCAAATGCTAAAAAAGTTGTAATTTTGTAACCCAATGTATTTTGAAAATAACAGTATCTTATAACAATTACACTGTATTTGTTTTAATTACTGTACTAAACATTAAGCTAATTCCTAAAAGACAGGTTTTGTCGTTAAAATGCATTATATACAAGTTCGTAATAAAATAGCTTTAAAATTGATAACCTTTTTACTGCTAAGTTAATGTTTTACGAGTAACAGTTTTCACAACAAACAAGTTAACTAAGATTAATGGAACTTTTTATCTTTCTCTAATAGTAAAAATCCTTGATAAAAATCTTGTAATTTTTTAAAACTAATACAATATTTTCCTATAATTAACTACTTGGTGTAGAATATATCCTTAAAGTTATCGTTAGCATATTAATATGATTGAAAAGTAAATATCTTTAAAAGCTATACCTTACTGGAAAGCAATTTTTAGAAACCTAAATACATTTATAACCTTAAATCTTTTTATAAAACGTCAGTAAATAAGTTCAAAATTAAATATTTACTTAGTATTATATTTGTATTTTAAGATCATATTTAGGGCTTGTATGAATCGAGAAATTAGTGTGAATCTTTTTTACATTGTTACAAAGATTCTTTAATATTGTGTATCATTATTTTTCGGTATATTCTACTTACTATTAATAAACGTTTTTTCTGAAGTATTATAAACTTGTTAGCTAATATATCTACCTAAAATTGATCAAATAAGAAAAGTACATACGACAGGGAATAAAGTATAAGATGCATTTCATTTTCTGAAACTTTTAAATGTAATTATTGTTTTTGAACTTAAATAATTTTTAAAAATTATGAGTTGGTTGAAAGTTTCAACTAGTCAGCTGTATAGCAACATAGATATTATCATATAAGAATAATCAATTATTGTAAAAACATTTATAAGAAATATTTACAGTTATCGTTTTAACCAGGGGTAGGCAGAATATATGAATCTCTAGCCAGGTAAAAAAAACATACCGTTTTCCGTTAAACACATTTTAAAACCCTGATTAGAACTTTTAAAGTTTTTCAGTTAACTTTGTTAACAATTTACCTTGTGTTTATAAAGGTTTGACAAAATTTTTAATTGTTTTGCATAAAAGGCTACCAATTTTTCACAAACACTAAGTACCTTAAAATTAGTAAAGAAGCATATAGTTATAAAAATGTTATTTAAAAGCTTTAAAATAATAAAGATAATTTAGTAAATTTTATGCAGTATATTCTTGATCAACTTTTTAGTTTTGCAATAATAATACTAGTAAGTACTTTAATAATCATTACAGCTTAATAGAGCTATAATAATCTTTTAGTAGTAAGTGCTGTTTCTCTTAACACACCTCATTTTTATATCCCTTTGTATTTGAGAATTAGTTGAATATTACACTTAGATGGGCTAAAAGCAATGAAAAGTGCTTGAAAAAAAATCTTGTAAAATAAAGTGATAACTAATATAGGTACCTTAAATAAAAGTTTATATTTAGAAAATATTTTTTTAAAGGAAACATTTACAACTACACTTATTAAAAAACTTAAGAAATTAATTAAAAATAAGTACAACTTGGCCAAAAAATTATCGTTTTAGGTAAATATTTCTGATATCGTATAAATATTTTATCTAGATTAAACTAGGTTTTAAATTTGTTTAAATTTTTAAAATCCTTATATGAAACTTTACTTACAATGTTATGCATAGTTTTTATAAAGTTAAAAGCTAAAATTAAATTAAACCTAAATGGTAACCACAGCAAGATATTTTATTCATAAAAAGTGTATATTCAACGAGATAGCAGTTTTCTAAATTTATTTTGTAACATATTTTCTATAATCGCGATTGCTCGCTTTATTAATAATGAATATATAAACTATATATTTTTTTTAATTCAAAAATTTTTAGACAACTTTTTTTCAGAATATTAATAATCAAATTATGTCAAGCGTTTCTTTACGCATTTGCTGCATTGGAGCAGGTAGAGTACATATTGTGATCATAACTATAATCATTTGTAAACTTTATTGATTAAATTTGTACTAAAGTTATAATTTTAACGTTAATTGTTTTTAACTACTTAACGTTTTATAGATATATTTTTATTCTCCTAAATGTGATTCTTTTAGTTAAAATAATTATTAGTTGAGGGTTCTTATTAGAAAATGTCTAGACATTATTTATTCTTTTTACAAGAAATTTTTATCTGCTTTATTAATGCATTTTTACAAACTTTGTTGCATTTTTAGTTTTAATTGATAAACTCCTAGTTTATTTGTTACTACATTGTTTTTAAGTAAAACATGTATTTCGTTCTTTTTTCTTTAAAATGTTATGACTTATGATGTTTATCAACTAACTTTGTTTCGTGATAAACCAGGAAGCATTACGAGCGAAGACAACAAGCTTAGAAAAGTTATGAAACTAACAACTTAAGTAGTGAACACAATTTTGTCAAACAAACTTTACGACAGACAGTTTCAAAAAGTAGTAGAAAAACGAAAAGTCAATACGTTGATGTAGTTTACTTTTGACTGTACTTTAGTAAAGTGTTAAGCTTGTTTTGTTTTATGTTATAAAAAGTCTATAAACTAAAAAATGAAAGTGGATCTTTTCTTAAAATCAAACATTTAAATATTACTGCTAACAAGTATAAAAACTTAATATTATGTTTAGCATTTCTGATATGTCTTACATCGCCCTTTAAAAACCCAACATGGTATTACAAAAAAACTAAAATTTGTTTGTTAAAAATTAAACTTGAAAGTTATAAACAACTATTTAATTGTAATATAAATAGTTAAAAAATTAGCAAAATCAATTTTAGCCTTGTAGCTGATTAATAACTATAAGTTGTTGGTATGCGCTTGGTTAGCGCTTAAAAAACTCTAACAGTGGGACTATCACGTTCATTGCGTTTAAAAGACCAAACACCTAAATTCGTACCGAACATTTGTGTGTATACAAATACCGTAACTACTACGTTTTTGATATAATTAACATTGCTGCCTTCTTTATTCAAACTCTAAATAAAAATAGTTAAACTATTTTTATTGATTAGGCTTTAAGAAATGTAAAGCGCTTGAAATAAAGACCTAAACTAAGCACGTAAAATTACAACTAGTAAATAATTTTACTAATGAAAACAATAAAATCATAATTGTTAAACAAAAAATAAGAAAACTAAATATAAGTACAAGCTAATCAACAAACTTCAATTCTTTCGATGTATAAATAGAGAAGACTTTAAAATTTGCTAAAATCTAAGAAAAAAGTTTATTTAAAAAATAAAGCATTAGATTTTTGAAATTAATGTTAAATTTAGAATATGTACAAGTGCAACTAACATACTAATAATTTTCATCCTAATATTAGTTTATAAAATGGTGGCTAATTATTTCTAATTTGATTGATAATATTAGCACAAACCAGTATGATAAACATAAAACTCATCAAAACGTGAGAAGTTATTTAATATTATGATAACGTAACAATTATACTTTAATCATTTAATTTTTCGTTTTTAACTCATTAATTTAATTCATCAAACAATTGAATAGTTAGCAACCTTTATATAAACTATTATTAGGATGAAACATATTATACTGTTAGTTGCACTAGTACTTATTCTAAATTTAACATTAATTTAAAAATCTAATGCTTCATTTTTAAATAAGTTTTTTTCTTAAATTTAAGCAAATTTTGAAGTCTTCTCTATTTATACATTGAAAAAACTTAAATTTGTTGGTTAGTTTGTACTTATATGAAGTTTTCTTTTTTTTTTTGTTTAGCAATATTGATTTTTTCGTTTTCTTAGTAAAATTATTTTTAAGTTCTAATTTTATGTGCTTAGTTTAAGTCTTTATTTCAAATGCTTTACATTTTTTAAAGCCTAATCAACAAAAATAATTTAACTATTTGTATTGAGTGTGGATAAAAGAGGCAACAAATGTTTAATTAAATTAAAAACGTAGTAGTTACAGTAGTTGTATACACACAAATGTTCGGTACGAATTAAGATAATTGATCTTTTGAACGCAGTGAAAATGATTTCCTCCACTGTTAGAGTATTTTTAGCGTTAATAAAGCGCATACCAACAATTTATAATTATTAATCAGCTACATGGTAAAAATTGTTTTTGCTAATTTTTTAACTATTCATATTACAATTAAATCGTTGTTTATAACTTTCAATTTTAATTTTTAACAAACAAATTTTGGTTTTTTTGTAATACCATGTTAGGTTTTTAAGTTGCGATTCAAGACATATCAGAAATGCTAAACATAGTATTAAGTTTTTATAATTGTAAGCAGTAATATTTATATTTTTATATTTAAGAAATAATCCACTTTATTTCTTAACTCATAGACTCTTTATAACATAAAATAAACACTTAACTAAATAACAAGCTAAGAGTAAACTACATCACATATAGATTTTTCGTTTTTCTACTAATTTTCGAAACTGTCCATGGTAAAGTTTGTTTGACAAAATTATGTTCACTACTTGAGTTGTTAATTTCATTATTTTTTTTTAAGCTTGTTGTCTTCGCACATAATGCTTTCTGTTTTATAACGAAACAAAGTTAACTGATAAACAACATAAGTCACAATATATTAAAGAAAAAACTTATTGTTAGAATAATATTTTTTCAATGTTTATCTTTAAAATAGTAAGTTTCAGTTCTTTTAATACTTCTAAAACTGCAGTAATACGTTTAAAAAAAGTATTTACATAAAAATGAACATATTCATCACAAAAACAATATCGTAATGTAAAATTTAAACATTTAGTTATCAATTCTTTAACTACTGTTTTGTCTCAAAAGTTTTTAGTAATTTATTGATAACTAGTTTCATAAAAAAAACAGAGTTTTTAATTGAAGTAATCAAAAATAAATAGATTTATATACCATATACTCATTTTATATTTTCTTGGTAAATTTAAAAAATAAAAAGCAAACTTTTCTTTTAATAAAAAGTTTAAATTTATTAATTAAGATTTATTGAAAATTCGTTTAAAAACTAAATTTTTAGTTTAATTTTATAAAATCAACAAATCTTAAATACAAGTCTAAAATAAACTTATTTATTAATAAGGACAATTTGTTAGCTGAAGTTTAAGATAAAATTTTAACTTAGAATGGGTATACTAACTTTAATAAAATATTTTAACAGCCGTAACTTGGGCAAAGTTTCCAGATCAGGACAGAATTAAGTTGTTTCTTGCATGTTTTATGCCTTTTACGATCACAGATAAGATAAGGAAACATTTTGATGAAAGCTTAAAAGTTGTTAAAAGAAAAGGACAAGCCATATGGAAAGCTTATAAAGAAAACGCATTAATTCCTACGCAAGTTAATTACGATAGACTAAAGCAGTATGAGCAAAATATATACAAATCCAAAAAAAAATTACCATAATCTAGTTCGTCTTAATGATAAACAGATTTTCATCTAAGAGATAATGGTACTAATCACAATTACAATTATTTTCAATATAATTAAGATATAGATAATGTTAAACAAAGAAAGTCATACAATGGGAATAGTAGTAGTAACAATGTTAACATAGCACAGTGATGTCAAGTCAATAATACCTACTCACAAACACATCTAATACAACTAAAGCGTCACAAACATTTTATATTTACATTTTACTGTTTATAGACCACTAAATAATAATTTTAAATGTTTATACTTGTAAGCAAAGTAAAAATAGCTAACCTCAGTTTAATCTACTTTGTTATTTACATGTTGTATTGTACTAAAAAAAGGATGTTTACTGTATTTTAAGTTTGATAAAAAAATGATTCCAGCATTAACCAACCCAGTTATATTAACGCATTATCATTAGATAAATATCGATTCACACGGTTATAGATTATAACGTTTTAATTTAGTAATGCTGTTATCATTTCACGCTTCTATACAGCTAGATTACAGGCGCCTGCCAAAGCACCCAGCTGTTAAGTGGTAAAAACCAACGTTTTTAAAGCCTACTTAATAACAATTTTTTAAATGTAAATGAGTTATTGTTTACTTACCTTTATATTTACAAGACTACTTAATTTTAAGCTGCGCTTTTTGTAATTTAGTACATACTAAAGTGTTTTGTTGGCTTTCTAATGGTTTCTAAAGGTCAATCGTTTACATCAATATATAAGCATTTTAATTAGTATTCTGGTAAGGTTTATAACACATTTATTTGATTTTTTTTCTAAACTGTATAAAATTTTTTGTAAGCAAAATACTACAATAGAGGTTGTCTATTCTCTTTATACATGTTCATCAGAGGTTATTCTCTAATTTAAGTTTTTTAATCATTATTTATCCACAAAACCGATCTACTTATTTTAAACACATTCAAAAAATTCGTGATTTGAAACATAATTCAGTAAGTCATTATTTTATTAAAATTATAAACTTTAGAATTTAAGTTTGTAAGATAAATTAATTTAAATGGTAGTTAAATATAATAGTTGAAATATTGAACAGTTATAAAAATAGCTGTAATAATTAAATAAATAATAATTACAGTATATAAGTAGAGTTTCGCTTACTAGCCATCAACTAGTAGATAATAAAGTTCAACGTAAATAATTGTAATACTTTTGTTTTGTAAACAAGTAATTTTCGAATTACTTTGTTCTGTTATTCAGAAAGATATAAACAGCCTTACGAAACTAAATTTAAAATTATTCATAAGTTAATTAAAGTAATGTTTTTTTATTATGTTTGAAATTATACTTTTAGATATTTGACTCCGTATAACTGTACATATTATATTGTAACCCTTGAGACTTGCGTTAAAGTATTACTAAGATATGAAGCTAAAGCTCTTCTTAGTTTTATTGTCAATTTTCTTAACAGCTAAACGCTAAGAACGTTTGGTGCTGGTGGTAAGACCTACACTTTTCTGTTTAATTTAAATAAATTAAATATTAAATACAATGAAATATACAATAGCTTAATAGTTTTAAAAACTTTAATCAAAATTTAAATTCAAACTTAAAACTTTATACATTTTAAACAAAAAGTTTTAAACTTACAAACAGATATAATCTTGTAATGAAGTAATAACAGCAATAAAGAAAATCTCAGATATAAGATTGGCACTATCAAAGTAAAATACAGATACACCAACTACAACTTATAAACAATAAAAACTTTAACCGCCAACAAATAACGAAAAAGGCCGAAAACTAAAATAAAATTTAATAATAGAAGAAATTTTTGTTTCACTATGAGCAACGAAGCTACAAAGTCTATTGTTTACGTAAAAGCAGTTTTACCACTCTGCTTGTTTTGAACTAAAACTATATTTCTATTTTTTCAATTACAATTATATAATTTTAGCTCTCATCTAATGATTATTAAATGATTATATAGCGATTACCGATTCGTTAAACTACAACTGTTATAAACTTTTGTAAAATTTATCTTTTATACTAGACTAATATATATCAGTATTTAAAAAAACTTGTATATTTAGATTTAACAGGCAATTTATGTTTTTTAGTTAATAAGTTATTTATAAGACTATATGATAATTAATCTTGATGTATAATAAATAACCGTATACATGGTAGTTTATTTTGCCACACGAAAGTGGTATCACTTGGTATTTCGTTAAAACCTGTGGATAACAAAAAATCCCTGAACTTAAAATTTTTACATTGTACTAATAAAAGAGCTTTCTACATTACAACCAATCAACTCGTTAATGTAAAAAAATGTTTGTTTTATTTTTTTAATCAAAGTAACTATAAAAAATATTGATTTAAACAATTAATATTTTGTAACAGTTATACCTACTAATCTTATTTTTTAACTTCATTCTCTTCTCGCCCTGACGAGCTGTTTAAAAAATCATTTTTTTAGAAATTTTTTATGCAAATATTAATATACTCGTAATTGAAACCTCTTTTTATTTCTGTCACATAGTTAATATATTAAAAGTAAATTTAAATCTTAACAACCAGTTGTAACTTGACAGAACAACAAGTTTCTGGTGCAGCTAGGATTAATCAAATTTTTAGAAGGTACTGCTTTATATTAAACAAACAAAAGCATTATGCATGAAGTTTACCTTTTTTTAACTTCATCAATTTTTGTTATAAAGAATACATTCGTGTAAAATTTGTTTATTATTGATTACAAAATAATAATTTCAACATTTCTACAAATTATGTCATGTTTTTACTTTTTGTTGTAAGCACATTTAAATGCACTGAAAATTTACAGATACCCAGGTATACAGCAAATTTTGATTAAAAAAAAATTATATACAGAGTTAATGAAGCTCACGATTGTGTGTCAAAATTTCATTTTTTAGTATATGTAAATACTAAAAGCGTTCAGAAATTCATTTATGTATTTTTTTAAATTTTATGAGATTTTGTTTTTTATCTAGAAGATCTTTACAGAGACTTTCTGGTTAACAAATAGGTAAATTTAATCAATGAATTTCTTGTTATGTGAATTACTTTATTCTTTTTGTGATAAGTAGTGAAAAGCTTAAGAGTGTTAACAATTTTGTTTAAAAGTTAATTGATTTAAATCTCATTATCTTCACGTCAACTAACTACAAAATAAAAATTAAAAGTAAAAGTAATTTGTATATAAACAAAATATCTTATGTAAAATCCATAAAGTATATTGCAAGAAAACGTAAACTAAACTCACTACTCATCTAACTAAATAATTATTTTAATAAAAGTCTGCAACTTTTCATTTGAATTTTCAGCTGATATCGAAGTACTTAACTAAAAAAATAATATTAGATTGTATTTATAAACGTATTTTCAAATGATTATCTGTTTAAATATCTTATTAGAATAATTTTCACTGCTGAAATAAAAATTATATCATTGACCAAACTTATTTTAACCTAGTTAAATTTTTAAGTTGTTTTATTAATAACATAAATAATTACTACTTAAAGTTTTAAACAACTTTTCTATGCATTGGTTATTTATATTGTCTCTGTATCTAACGAGCTTAAAAAATCTTATAGAAAAACTTGATAAAAAAACTTTACTACTATGTAGTATAAACTAAATAGCAAAAACTTAGCTCATTTATAATCTTAACATGTTAATTTTTTTTTGTTTCAAATAACACTTTATAAAAGTTTAACATGAATAAATATGATTAATACAAATTTTATAAACTTCATAAATAAATTGATTAAGAGCTTAATAAAAACTAAAATTAATGATGAATTAACCTGCTAAATGTAACAAAGCACATTCTTAAATGCCATGAAAAAAGTAAAACTATACATAAAATAAAAACTAGTCAAATATTAAATAAGTATACTATAAGTAAATGAATATAATAACTATTTTTTTTAAATATTAATTAATACTAAGTTTAAAATATACTTCAAAACAAAACTTCAATAACTAACTTTAACTTTAAACAGTGCTTTATAATAGTTTTTTATGAGTTTATACAGAAAATTTGTAAGCCAAGACACATAGTAGCTATTATTCAACATTAAACCTATACACATGTAAAAGTTTCAATTTGAACAAAATAATTTGCTCTTGCGTAAATTTTAAAAGAAAATAAATTTTAAGTATTGAAGTTTACTTTCGTAATATTATTTACTTTAAAAATACTATTTTCTTTTGTATCATTCTGCGCTTTTGCTACGCTGAAAATACTATTTGTTTTCAAAATATCTGTTATTAAAGAAGTAAGCTAATAAAATGTATAATTTAAAGAAACGAGAATTTGTGTTTTTTTAAAAGTTGTCTCTAAAAACTATGAAATAATTAAGTTGTTTTAAAATATAATTTTATAGATCAACAGCTGTTAAATATTTCATCACAAATTATTTTTAAAGCTACATAGATTTTTTTATAAAGTATTAATTTATTTAATGACAAAAGTGATTTATTACCATAACTTTAGTAAAAATTTAAAAAATACTAAATTTATAATTTAGTTAAAATAACTTGACGTCTAAAAGTTTTCGGAAAAAGCTCTTTGTTTACAATTAACATGCGCTTTTGTTGAGCTAAAAAATGTTGCTGTTATGGATATTCTTAAATATATGTGACGCAGCTAACAAAATTAACCCAATTAAGGCAATGATTCGTGTTTTTTGTTATTTTTATCACTAGATACTAATAATTTAAATTAACAAAATGTAATGGTGTGTTAAAAACGCGAAGTTAATTAAAAGCTATTGTAATGGAAAACTTTACGTACTTCAGCATAAATGTATTTATGGTTTCATAGAAAAAGGATACAATTCAACGTCTTGTTCAGGACTGTCCAAAAACAAATAAATTTATGAAGAAAATAAGTAAAATAAAGCATAAAAGGTTTAATAAAATATGTAAGTAATAAAAGAACTTTAATAACAAAACATTTTAGGCCGAAAATGTTTCTAGTGTAAATATAAAACAACACAAAACAATAAAAACATATAAAACTAAAAAAAAATGAAATCCGAATGTTAGCTAATTCGAATTACAAAAAGTATAAAGGTTTGATGATGTAGTATACTTAAGTTTATATGTTAATTAATTTTAGTTGTGCTGTTCTAATTTAAGTAGTTTGATTATAATATAGTCCAAAAAATTTCAATCAAATAATTATTTTTTACACTTAAATTGGTTTTATTTTTTCACTTCATTGTTAGCAATAAAATAGCGCTTAAAATTTGTGTTGTTTTTTAAAGTTTATTATAGTAGAGTTTAATCAAATTAGATATAAACTAGAAACAAATACAATTTGTGTGAGTAAAGTGATAAAGTTTAGTAGAAGTTTTAACCAAATAGGTTATTTTTATGTTAATTATGTTTATGTATTAACTACGTGGTCTCCAGTAACTTACTGACTGCTATACTTACGAGTAGTAAATATTATGCTAACAGTATAAGTTACAAAACTATTACCTAAGTTATGAATAAAAAACCACACTTTGAATAGAAGCAATATACTTTATTTTCTATAACAATTCTTAGTTCTCAAGAAAGAAACTCTGAAATCACGACACAAACAAAATCTATAAAAAGTACTGATAATCGTAAAACTATATAAGTACTAACATCAACTTCGCGATGTAGAATAAAATGTAGACGTCTTCTTGATTCTCGAAACTAGAAGTAAAACGTTGACTTTAATGGTAACTTGATCGTAACGCGGAATAACTAATTCACTTACTAAGCGACTAACGCGCATTTCAAAGAAAAACGCAAATATATACGCATTGAAATAAAATTAAATCCTTAAAATAAAAAAAATTGTTTGTTATTAACAAAAAAAAAAAAAACATCGGCGAAAGTCAGCAGTGCAGAAGCCTGGACTTTCGTTTGCCGTGAGACAAGCTCAAGTTTAACAATAGGGTTGATCACGCCAATTCTACCGAAACTTGTGGTCTGATGATCGAATTGGCGTGATCAACCCTATTGTTAAACTTGAGCTTGTCTCACGGCAAACGAAAGTCCAGGCTTCTGCACTGCTGACTTTCGCCGATGTTTTTTGTTGATCGTACTAAAACGAGCGTGCCAGATGTCTTGCTTAGTGGACAATGTTTAAAACGTTGCACGGCAAATGACAATGCTGACGTCACTGATCATTGCTAGCAAACAATTGATTCATGTGAAAGCATGATAAACTGTTTGTAGATTGACGACTACAAGTTTTTCGGTTGTGACTGACTGATGAGTCCTAATAAGGACGAAACCGGTCTCAGTCTACCGAAACTTGTAGTCTGATGATCAAATTGGCGTGATCAACCCTATTGTTTGTTATTATTACTGGAACACGAAAACTGCGTAAAACAGTTTAAACATCCGCTTTAAAATAAGAAAATGAAATGTTAATATCATTACAAGGTCACTTATGTTTTTTTTTTAATTTGATTACAAAACTTGCAAATAAACACTTTAATTCTATTTAGTTAGTAGCAATTCTCATTAAAATTGAGATATAAATTGTAAACTGATTATAATGCATTTTATTTACAAGTAAGATGTTTCTGATTTTAGACTATTTTCAGCACTTATAGCATACTGTAAATTCTATGCCCTTATGCCTGGAATTTTACTTTAAATCATAAATTCGATATAAATTTCAACTAAAGTGATAGTTTGTGTTTTAATAAACGACATCATAACAAGCAAACAATAACTACACTGTATTAAATTAAGTAAAACATTATTTTATTAAAAATAAATAATTATGAAACAGTTTTTAAACAGCATTGTAAATTTTTCTTTTCAAAGAGACTTGTTATTTTTATATTGATATTTAATGGTTTGTTAAAGTTTAGTCACTAAAAGTAAAGTAATGTTAACATTAAAGTAAAGTCACTAATGTTTTTTTTTAATTGCAAAAAAACTCCTTGATTAGCTTTTTAATTCTACTCTGTTGTAATCAATTAGAAAAAAATTAAATATAAAATGTTAATAGGTTTTCATTCATTTTGTTTATTATTGAGTTTGTTATTTTGTGTTATGATTTTGTAAGCACTTATATCATGCTATAAATACGCTTTAGTCTGCCTTGTTACTTTATTTTAAAATCAAAATCTTATAATTAACCAATCTAAGCTAATAGTTTGTGTTTTAATAAATGACATCATAACGAGCAAATACTTTATTGTAACAAATTAAAGCTGATATACGAAAAAACTTGTAAATTTTTTCTTTATCTTAAATAATTGTTTTATTACAAGAATTACTTTGATTTGTCTATCGAGTAATAAGCTAAAATTTTATGACATTGTAATTGATATAATAATTGATATTTTTGCACATTGTAAAACTTAAAGCGTTTACAGTTCCACAACTATTTGAGTTAAATTAAGCCTCATTTGTAACTAAAATTTATTTTATAATGATTAAAAACAGTGTGATTATACTTTAAGTATTCTCATATATAAATTAAAAGTAACAGAAAAAGTTAATGTTAAAAATGGTTTTAAAATGTTTATATCTACAAAACTACTACCATTAGTTCTTTATATATACATAAAATTATTATATAAAGCTAAGACCTACATAATCATTATAAATAATAAAAAAAAATGTACTTCGAGTTATTACACTCCTTAAAAAATAAAAAATAATAATAATAATCAATGCCGTCAATTATAAAACACAAACTTTAGCTTGTTAAGATTAACTTTTTTTTTGCTTCATTATAAATTATTTATGTATCTATTCGTGTATAATATTTTCAACGCTACAAAAAGCTTCAATACTAAAAACAAACATAAAATCAAAAAATTGTTATAAGTTGTTTGCATATTTAAATAGTTTTAAACGAGTTTGATTGTATCAACGTTAATTTTTTATTTCCAGTATTCAAACAGTTTAAATGTGACTGATCTTGTTGCAATAAGTTTCAAACAGTCAAAAGTATCTTTGGAAGAACTTCAGGTTATTTATATTCAGCTGAAATTAATAATTCTAGAACGAAATGCTATAATGACAATGGATAATCGTTTAGCATAAAAAGTATACGAGTTTTATGCTTATTTAACATTACATCATCTAACGCAGTGAATTAAAAACTTATAATTAGATATTCGTTTTGAAAACGAAAAAGAAAACTTTACAGAACTATTTTTTTTAATTACAAAATTTAAAACTAAAAATTGAAATAAAAAATTTTGTAATAATGAAAAGGTTTCAATTTTAAAACCTTATACTTATTATAAAGTTAGTGAAACTAAACAAAACTTTTTCGAGTGTTAAAATAAACAAGTTTTAGTTTTAAATGAATATAAAAAAAGTATTTTCAAAATAAGCACTTTTACTTAAAACTAAATATTGTCTTCTAAAGCTATTTATACCTTTAATTTAAAAGTAAATCTGTCTAAAATGATAAAATATTTAAAATTAACAATACTAAAGCAAGCTAGAAATAATATAAAAGTTGAATAAATATTTACACTTTTGTTTAGTAATGAGTTTAAAACTAAAAAATTAAAAAAGTACATCATATTTAAACACACAACGTGTGAAAAACCAATTAATTAACAAAATTCAACGTATTTTTTTAAATAAAATAATAAATTACAACTAGCTGTTAAATTTATTATGTAAACAATTATTAATAGCGTTTGTGTAATGTTTATTTAAAGCTGTAAATTTATACATTACATAAACAGTAGTATGTATACCGTTTTTTACAATTTTATTTAATTATCATGGCTTAGTGACATCATTCAAATTAACAGAAGCTTTCGCTTCGCCAAAATTACATAATGTTTTGCAGTTTTTTAAGTATTTTTAAGTATCTTTATAATCCCAAATTAATAATCTTAGTTAAAAACTTAATAACTCCGATTTTAACTTCAAAAAATTGTTTTTTGACCACACCAATAAGATTAGTGCTACTAAAGGCAAAAAATTAATTACTTTGAGTAAGAAGAACACAGTGTAACCAGCAAAACAATAAAATCTAAGGATTAAATGATTGAATGATGGAAGACAGAAGCATTTATATTTTTTTCGTACAACTTTAATCTTTTTTATACTTGGTGATGTTAACCTAACAAACACAAACTATAGCTTTGTTGAAACTAAATAAATATTTTAAGATTTTATCTATTTATTCTTTGGACCAAGAAAAACTTTCAGCGTAGCAAAAGAGCATACTAATTACTAACCAAAGATTCCATTTAGATATTTATTTGAAGAGAAATTTAGTTGTGTTACGAATTCATAATTAATTTCGAGTAATTAGAATAACTTACTTATTTTAGTTGATTAATATTCAGTAAGATATCAAAAATTCAAAGAAGTATGATATGAACATCGTTTGCTGGTATAGATCTTTTATGGTATATATCTTTTATGTAAATTTTTATTAATACAATGAAACATTAACTATACGTAAAACTAGAATTAATATAAGAATTGTGTGTAAAAAGTGTGTAAGAATTTTTTAAACTTACACACTAAGCAATCAACCGTTTTTCAAAACTATTTTTTTTTTATCGCCTTCTTGCCTTAAGTTTTCAAAAAATAACTCCCCTGTACATAGACTTATAGTTGTCAATGTCAAGTTTACATTTTCAATTTCTAAATTTAAAAACATTAAGTTAAAAATAGTTAAAGCAGGTTTAAAAAGACAATAAATAATTTAAAAAATAAAGTGTAAGTCATTAGAATTTTTTTAAAAGTAAGAATGTTACGTCTCGTAAAAACTTTGAGTCTTAGAAGTTTTCTCTTCACCAGCCATTAAGAAACAATTTTGTCTGATTTTATCTCAAGAATTGCATTTAAAGCTGAAGCTAATTCAAAAGATTCAGAATGACATTGCTACTATAGAGTTCGGATCAGGTAAGCTCTAACTTTTTAAAACAGAAATCAAATTATGTTAAGGAACTGTTTGTATTTTTATTGTATGATTTGAACGTTGCTAACTAAAGGAAAATACTTAACTTGTTTTATATTTTTTGCATTGAAAATAGATTAAATTTTATGTTTTAAATTGATGAGTTTTATCAATAAATTGATAAGTACTTTAATTTACACTTTAAGGGTAAGCTGAAATATATTTGGTTTGTTTGCTCAATAAAGATATATTTTTATGAATTTTGTCTCCTGTTTTTTTTAATAAACTAGTTTAATAAATAATAACTTTTTGTTAGTGTTTAATGCTGTTATTTTAATCGGGTTTTTTGGTAAGTAAACATGAGCTTTTATGAAGTTTCCAAAACCCTTAATACAAGTCCTTATTATCAAATTATGTAGTATTTTATTTACAACCTGTATGTTTAAAAAAATTTATATGTTAGATTTATTTTGCTACAGTACAGAATATATAATAATTGTTGTTCATAAATTTGCAAAACAAAACTTCTTTGTTTTTCCATTTTTCAAGTTTAAGTAAGTGCTTTAGGTTGAACTAAAAATAATTACTTGCTTGCAAAAAGACACTTATTAAAAAAGTTAATACATTCATTTACGTTATATTTTATTATTTACTTGTTGATGAATAGTAAGTGAAACTTAATCTATAAATATTGAATTATTAAAGTGATTTTTATAACTGTTTTACAAAAAAAAATATTTTGTTAAAACAAGATTTTAATTAGCATATATAATAACCATTTAAATTATTTCATCGAACAACTTAAACTTTAAATTTTAATTATCTTAATAAAATAATGGCTTACCCAATTATATTTTAAAACAAGAACTGTTTGAATGTGTTAAAGAAAATTATATAAACTAAAGAGATGAATAATGATAAAAAACTCAACATATAGAATTACCTCTGATTATATGTATAACGAGAATAGACAACCCTTATTGTAGTATTTTGCTTACAAAACATTTCAAATAAATGTAGTATAAAACTTAACAGAATACTATTTAAATTACATTACCTATTGGTGTAAACGCTTGACCTTTTGAAACCATTAAAAATCCAACAAAAACACTTTAGTTTTTACTAAATTAAGAAAAGTGCAGCTTAAAGTTAGATAGTCTAGTAAATATAAAATAAATAAATAATTGTTTATATTCAAAAATTTGTCATCAAGTAGGCTTTAAAAACGCTAGTTTTTATCATCTAACAGCTGGGTGCTTTGGCAGGCGCCTGTAATCTAGCTGCTTAGAAGCGTAAAATGATGACAGTATAACCAAATTAAAACGCTGAAAACTATAACCGTGTGAATTGATATTTATCCACTGATAATATGTTAGCATGATTGGATTGATTAATGCTGGAATCATCTTTTTATCAAATTTTAAATAGAAAATTTTTTTTTTTAGTTCAGTGTGAAAAAAAACGTAAATAACAGAGTGAATTAAACTAAAGTTAGCTGGTTTTACTTTGCTTATAAATATATATTTTAAACTTTTTATTAGTAGTTTTAAAAACAGTAGAGTATAAATATAAAATGTTTGTGACGCTTTATTTGTAATAGATGTGTTTGTGAGTAGGTATTAATGACATGACATCAATTTGCTACGTTAACATTATTAATACCGTTCCCATTGTACGATATTCTTGGTTTAATACTATGTCTATCTTGATTATGTTGACGATAATTGCAATTATGATTTAAACCATTATCTCTTAAATGAAAACTGTATTTATTGTTAATACGAACTCGCTTATGACAATTTATTTTAGACTTATATTGATTTTGCTTATACTGCTGTTGTTTATCTTAACTAACTTGCTTAGGTATTAATGAGTTTTCTTTATAAGCATTCCATATGAATTGTCATTTTCTTTTAAAATCTTTAAGTTTTCATTAACACGTTCCCTAATCTTATCTTTAATCGAAAAGGGCACAGAACATGCAGAAACAACTTAATACTTTCCTGATCTAGACATTTGGCTCAACTTCTGACTGTTGAAAAAAGTTTATTAAAGTAAGTACACCCCTTCCAAATTTGAATTTTATCTAAAACTTCAGCTAACTAATTGTCCTTATTAGTAAAAATAATATTTTAGAACTGTTATTTCTTTCACATCGATCTCTCATTTTATAACAACCTGACAACTCTTCTCTCGGCCAAAACCCTATCAAAAACCTATACTTTTCTGTAATACTATAATCACCTTCATTAAATATTTCTTCTCAAAATATATTATAATGTCCAGAGACTTTTAACATAGTCTATATTAAGTTGTTACTTTTTTTTTGCGCCTTAAACGTATCGCTTGGGTTATTAAAAATATTTTGATTACTATTTTCGTAAAAAGATTCAGGTTTTTCTAGCATCGCACGTTCGTAATGTGATGATCTAGACTGGTATAACATAATATTCAAAATTTGATTTTTTTTGCAATTTTCTTAACTTTTCTTCAATTGTTAGCTGCTTAACTTCGCTTGATTTTCTGAATTTTTGTTGAATACAGTTTGACGCACAATATTCAAGACTATCATCCATCATCTCTGCTTGGTGAAGGTCATTTAGATTGAAGTAGTCATTGTTTTTCATGTGCATTTTTTTGTTGACTTCTTAAATATTCCTAACGAGAAGATACAAGGTTCTTGATAGACACTACGTGAACTCAACTATAAGAACAATGTTAGATTTATGATACTTGTTATGTTTATGGTCTTAGATATGTGGTCTCCAAGTACTTTAGCTATAATGACTGCTTAAATTACTAGTAGCTTTTAAACATTATGATTTTAGACTCTTTAAATTTGATTTTGTAATTTTTTTTATGTTACAAACACTATATTTATTTAGAATGTGCTTAGTTTTTCTAAACGTACTGTAAGGTTTTTAACAAATAGGATGCTGTTTTATGAAAGTAAAAAACAGTTTGTTTAGTTTATAAGTAACTGTAAATGTGTTATTTTGTAAAATTAACAATAGTTAAAGAAGTGATAAAAAAAATTTTTACATTTGGTCTATTTTTCAATGAAGAATTTTTGTTTTAACAAAGTAATTTAACAGAAACTAAATGTAAAAATAGCGTTAAAATAACTGTCCTGGACAGTTAAAAAGTCGCGTGTTGTGCAACTCGATAACCAAAAATTTTAAGTCCTAAGAATTTTTATTTTGGCGCACAGGTCCTAGAACCAAATATTTTTAGCGTATTTTTATTCCGTCTATAAACTATATTTAAGTTTCTTGTAATATAGAAAAAACTAATCTTACTCTACAAAAAGTCTTCAAAAACAGTTCATTAATTTTAGTATTACATAATAAACTTTATTGAATTTGGAAAGAAGAGATTAAACCTTCTATTGTCGAAAATGGTATTTGCAGGGTAGTATTGATAACAATATATTAATAAGTAAGACAATAATAAAATATTTAAAAACATTCAAGTAGTAATTACTAA
Source organism: Thalia democratica (assembly GCF_965202585.1). Lineage (NCBI taxonomy): Eukaryota > Metazoa > Chordata > Thaliacea > Salpida > Salpidae > Thalia > Thalia democratica. The sequence continues at coordinate 5,806,483 of NC_139166.1, forward strand.
TTTATTGGTTGGGTAATTTTTAAACGAATAAAACTTGCTTTTTTAACTATGTTCACAAATATTCATCGTTTAAAGCATGTACACATTTATATATATGAAATTTTCCAGTGTTTAAATTTGCTTAAAAAAACTACAAGAAAATTGAAAGGCAGTAAATTATGTACTATGTTTACAGATATGTTATTTTGTTAGATATAAACTAGCAAACGAATTACGACTGTTTTTCTAAATTTAAAAAGATTAGATGTTTTAGTATAAACATTACTATACGACTATTGCAAGATTTATGTTAGTCTAATATTTTTAAAACTTAATGCGTTATAATAAAAATTTACATTTTATTTAACTTTTAGTTTTTGAAATCGTAATAATATCTTTTAAAAAAAGCTACTTCTTTTTTAAGTTCTTCATAGCTTAATTCACTAGTTTGATTTACCGTTGAAAAAAATAATATTTTGAAACAAATTGTTTTGTTTACAAACTTAACTTTCAGATTAAGTAACATGAAATATTTAAATAAATAAATAAATTTTTGTACCGACATCAATCAAAATAAAAAACAAAATCTCCTTTCTCTTACATTTATATAAATACAGAATAAACTCTTGGCATGAATATTTTCAGTGCAATTACTAAGCGCTTACAAATATTAATTATTACAATACTTTTAATATTACCATTGTAAATATAGTCAAATGTTTTTAAGAGAAAAGTAGCAAAGAAACTGAAGCAAACCTTAAAACTAATTGAACTATAGTTTTAAATTAGTTAGCTTATTGTAATTGTAGCTATTTATACTTCAAACTACTTATTAATAAACTAAGAAGTAAAAATTTGTTTATCAAAATACGTTTAATATGTAAGTAAATGTATACTTAATATAGTTAATAAAACAAGCTAATAAATTATTTTTCTCTATGATAGATTTGATTGAAAAATAAAAAACTTACCGGAAACAATTAAGCGCGAAATTTTTTATACTTTTTTCAATTTTTTTTTTTTGCCCTTTTATACGTTAGAAATATTATGATGTTGGTAAAACAATTTTAAGACATGTTTTTTTTTGTTAATTTTTCAAATTTATTTACCCTATCTTTTTACTACAATATATAAGTGCAACAAATGCGTTTACTAACTACAAACAAAAAACTGTTTTATCAGAAAATTTAATTCATCTTAACTTTAATATTGTCTTCGATTGAGACAAACTACAAAACTGTAATTGTTTTGCGTGTCAAATATTAAGTATTTGAAGCACATCGAAAGTAGATAGTAAGAAATCATTTAATATCTTAGATCGAAAGAAAACTAAAATATGTTTATTTACTTACTTTCTTGTGTATTATCTTTTAAAGATATTTTGCAGTTCACCTAAAAATCTACAGTTTTCTAACTAAAATATTATAAATAAACAGTTATATTTAAACTAGAAATTTTTGAAGAACTAACTTTGACTACCTAGTGACGTCAAAAAACAACAAATATTACTTCGTAGAAAAAAAAGATTTCTGATATGTAAAATAGTTATCAACTTATCTTCAGAATATTTTTTGTTTAACAGTTGCGCTAACAATTTTTTTTTATATTAACTTGTTTCAAAAAAATTTTAAAAATAATTCTTTACAAATTTAGAGCTAATTTTTAATGTTTAATTAAACTTGTTTGAAATAAGCTTTTTTTGATTGTTTTAATTAAGTGCTTTGTTGCGCTTAAAATACTGTTTTACAAATGAAGATATTAAAGAAATAACCCAACTATATTTAACATATTTATAATAATCGAGAATTGGTGTTTTTTTTATTAAGTTACGTCGCTAACTATTAACAGAAAAAAAAAAATTTAGTTGCTAAAACCGAGTTTAGTCTCAGCATATTGTTTATATATAATTACCAACAAGTTAATTATGTTTATCCATGATATAAATAACACCGAAAAGAAATAGATTTTCGCTGAACACTATATGTATATAAATCATTACAAAAAGATCTTCGAAAAAAAAACTAACATTTATTATAATGGTTAAAAAGTTTTTTCGTTATACATACGGCATATTTTATATTAAAAGTTTTTCAAAACAAATGACACCGAGTATGTACGAATGAAAAAAAATATTGGTTTCAATTAAGTAAATAATAAAATCAAGCCTGTTCAAACATACTTTTGTGAATAGTATTTAAAATTGTATAAAAACCTGATGCGGCATTGTATATATGTAATTTTTTTTCTTTTACCAGTTCACAGTCTTAAAATTAATAAGCTATTGACACCAATAAGTATCTTTATAGAATTAATTAAATTTTTTGAATAGTTCTAATAGAACAAGATTTTTAATTTTAAAGTTCTAGTAAAATTTTAGACAAAATAAGCTTGGTAACAAATTCTAGCTCTGTTATATTTTTCAAACTACACGCACCACAAGGAGTTCAGTGCTTTTAAACGTATTGTTAGGCAAACTCACTCAAGCAGTAAATTCAATATTTGTTACATTTTCTAATTCATTTTGACTCAGTATATAAACATTTTAGAAAAAGTTATATTCATATTTGAAGGTAAAAATTGAATTTTTTTAAACTGAAAAAACCTTCTGTAAATTTAGTTAGTAAATTAATAAAAATGTAGTTTTTAAGCAGTAAATCAACAAGTAGTATATTTTTATGAACAGTTTTGTTTGTAACCGCTAAATAACTTCGAGTTGGAAAATGCCTGTAGTACACAAAATACTACATTAGTAATTATAAGTATACGAAGCAAAAGTTTGCGTGACTGACAAAATTTTTAAAAAAGTAAATACATTATAACTACTTTATTTAATATTTATTAACTATCTGATCAATAATCGATTTACTTTTTAAAAAATCATATTTACAAAAATAATAACATGCAAAAAATGTATTAAAACTGTTGACTATAGCAAAACTAACTATAACAACATGTTTATAAATAAAATCCTTTATAAAAATGTACCAAATTTAAAAAAACTAGATTTAATAAAAGTTAACTTTAAAGTTTGTTTAGTATATAAAGTGTGAAACTTGACAAAAATGTATTGAAGTTTTTAACTAGTTTGTAATATATATTTTATGTTTTTAATCATTTGTTTTTGAAATGCAACGAAAAGATAAATCAAGTTTAAGTTTTTTTTTCTCAGAATTTTATAAATGTACTAATAGTTAGGTAATCTTTTACTTGCATGTCATGTTGAATTTTATACAAGCTTTATTAAATGTATGTAACTAGGTGTTTAAAAAATAGGTTATAGTTAGCAAAATGACCGTTAAATATTACAATACAATTTCTACAAAATTTAATGTATTTCACCTATTTATCACTAATTTGTTAATATTTTCAGTTACTTAATGTTTACACCAAAATTTAAGTAAACTTTTTCAATAATTTTAGATATTCGTATTTTACTGATTAGTCTTACGAAACATAATTTAAGCATTAATAAAACTTTTATTAGAAAGTACTAGTTGTTCATACTTAATTATCATAAACTAATTTGTTATAAAACGTTAACAAAGCACAAAGTCGAAAAAGTTTGAAAAGCAACTTACTGACATAAAATAACAAACAACTAACTTGTTGTAAAACCGCAGATAAACGTACTAGTAATACTTCGCCAATTTATGGTAGTTATGTAAATTTAAACCGAATAATTTAAGCAAGAGTTAGTGTGCCTGCAAGTGATTTTTGTAAATTATGTATACTTTGATTTATCTTATAAACACTTAGCGACGTCATTTAAAAACACAAATGTTCTCGCTTAGCTTATTTAAGAGGTCGGCAGCCTTATATAAGTAGCGGACCTTTTTTTTTACAAAATTTACTCGCTTGCAACACTTTACAGAAAATAGTCTTCGCAGATCGCAGTTTTTATAAAATTGTTATTAAAACCATTACCGAAAAATATTTTAAACAAAAAAATTAAACAAAACAACTGTTATTTATAGGTTTTATTATTTAAAAAAAGTATATTTGTAGCTGAAGTGCGCTACATATTTTGTCTTCGAGGACCGAATTTTGCCCGGGGGCCGCAGTTTGCCGACCGCTGACTTAGTTGAATATGTAATTGCAGAAATAAAATATTTTTTTGTGGTTTTGATGGCAGTATTTTAGCGCGATAAAAGCGCAAATAAATTATTCGAGAACAAACCGATTCTGGGAAAATAAAGTACATTAATTATTGTTTTTGAGTAATCAAACAACCTAACTGCAGCTTATACCGTTTAAAAATTAACATGTATGTATAAATATAACATAAAAAAGTTAATTTTAAGAATATAAATGAGCTGTAAAAATATTAGAAAGTCAATTTTAAACTAAAAGTAATTGATGTTTTATTTGTAAACTCAGTTTGTACAAAGTCAAAAAAATAATAATAAATAAGTAACATAACGACTGACACGTTGTTATGGGAAACTATCTAAGTTTAAACATAAACTATCTAAGTTTAATCTAAGTTAAAACATGTCGTTATAATCATCAACTAGTTTTTTTTTCGATTGATGAAATAAAATTATGTAAACAAATATGTATAAGTTTTCAAACTAAAGCTTAATCTGTTATCTTTAGTATAAACAGCATTCACTATGAGTAGTTTTAAGAATTAAATTTATAAAATGACACTCTTTATGTAGATTGCAAGTAACATTTTTGTTTTGGTAACTCTTTGTAGTAATATTAGTTTTGGTTTAAATTAAACATTGAACTACCAATTGTTGTCGATACTTTGAAATCGTATAAAACAAAAAAAAAAACTTATCAAGCATGTTCAGTTGCACTACAAATTTATTCTTTATGATATCAGGCGTTTTTTACTATACTGCTGATATTGTATATAAACAATACGTATGAAAATGTGTTTATTTGCAAAACAATAAGTTGATTAAGAACTGCAACTTAAAAACAAGTTTGGGTTTAGTTATAACGTTTATATGCTCAACAAAATAATTTTACTAATTTATTTACATAACTTACACTTTTAAAAGACTTTTTTGAACTTTTTTTTTCTATAGTGGGATAAAGTTTTAGAAAAATTAAACATTAAATAATAATAAAAATAAAATTTACAATAAAAAATACATTAATTTAAAATTATTATAGTTAATCATCTTATTTCTGTTTATAATCCTTAGAATCGTACTAAAATACGTTTGCAAATGAAACAGTCGACTATCAACATTATTTAAAGAGGTTAAATTTGAGATTTTACTGTATGCTTCATATAATTTTTTTCTTTATTCTTGTTATTATCATAAAAACTCTTTTACGTATAATGATAATAGTTTAAAATCAATTTAACATTTTACTTTAATTAACGTATTTAAAGTTGATAAGTTTTCAACTATAGTTTTGTCTAACTAAAATTATTACTTTTTATGAAGTTTTTTTTGTGCTTTGTAAAATGTAAGCAAAAAACTCATATAGGTATTAACATGTTTTCAATTAGAACATTAATCTTTTTTTTTTTTATCAAGTGAAAGTTTTATTACTAAAATGGTTTTTGTTTAAAATAAAATATAAAATTTTGAAAAAAGATATTTCAAAACTATAAGAAATACTTAAAAATCTTTAACTTTTAACCCTTTTTAATTTAAAGTATTATAAATCTTTATTAGTTAACTTAAGAAAGGTAAACTATAAAACTATTATTGTGAAACGAAGATAGTATATTACATTAATATTTTTTATTATATGTTATTATTAATTTAAGATATTAATGTTTGCAACGTGAACAATCAAATCACACGGAAAAAAGTATTTATACTACGATTTTTTTTCAATTTACAAAGAGATTTATAGTACTTCTGATATTACTACCAAATGAAAAGAAAAAATAATCTTAGAAATTTTACAATTACTATAAAAAAGAATTAAGTAAGGAATTGTGTTTGCAACACCGACACTATTACAATATTTTTTTGTATTGCCTTATATAAACTTGTTTCTATAAATATCTAAATATCATTCTAAATTAAAATTTGGTTTTTACATGAATTTTACAAGCTTTTTTGTAAATACTAAGAAAACTGCAAAAAAATTTATAAAATAATGTAGGTTAGTAAGCCGTAAAAAGAAGACTTTATTAGTGTAAATTTTTGTATAAAACTTGGGTTAAACACTAATTGATTTCAATTTAATTATAAAAGCGAAATTTTTTAACAACTAATTTGAGTTTACATTACTTGTTCTTTAACTTAACTTACATTTTTATAAGTTTTTTACTTATTGAAAATTTATCAGTGTTTTTCAAATTTCTATCGTTTGCTATAACTGTTACAATTTTAGACAAGTTTAATGAATCTTCTAAACTTTTTAAAGTAAATATTTATTATATTTTATAGTATTTTATACTTAGACATCTTCATAAGACAAACGCTAATTTTGAATACTCAAGTTACAAGAAATAGAGTGTCAGCAATATTTGTGTAAATTATCTATTATACTTTTACATATTTTTTAATTTAACCATGCCAATTTCTATACTTAATCTTTATACATACAAAATCTTTTTCTTAATATAATTCTTAAATTACTACTTTAAACTAAGTTCTTTATTTTGTTGATAAGGACATACAGTCTATGCAAAAAGGTTACTTTTAGAAAATACATAAAACTTAAAAAAGTAACTACAAAACATTTAAATTAAGTACCAAAAGTTATACTATAATAATTTCAAATTAACATATAATATTGAATTAAGCTTGTTTTAGGGCATAAAAAATGATTAGCTTTAGCTCTGTAAGCTTTCGCCGATGTATTTATTAATAGCAAATTTTTATAACTAATATTTAAAAAGAATTAATTTTTTTTCTTACCGTATCACACATTTTTGCAATAAAAAACTATAGCTTGATATGATCAGGTAATACAGTTTTATGTACTTCTGTACTCATTAACTCAAACCTAATTACTTAGATAAAATAGTTTTACTTAAAAATTTAAAGGAAATTAAGATGTTTTAACAATAAAATAAACTTACTTAACTACCACAGAGCTTTGTATTCATACTTAACTAACTGCTTTCAATTTAAATATACATGTTTTTGCCAATGCGAACCTGATTTTATTTCATTATCAACAACAATTACAATGTAAATTACGTTAAAACAAACTAGTTATGATGAAATTTTTAGCCATGTAGTTTTTAAGTCTAAGCTTATATCTATTGTATATTAAACTTTTATTAAACAAACACGGATTAAATAATTTTATAATACATTCCAATGCTTTTTTATTTGCTATAAAAATAATTTATATTATACAGATTTATGTAAAAAACTTCATACATTTTGCTTAATACATGTAAAATGTTAATGGAAGTATAATCTGTTTAATTTTGTTCAAGTTTTTGATTTCACGATGTTAAAAGCGCTTTGTGATAACAATGTTCAAAAAAGATGAAATATTACTTTGTGTTTATAAGGTTAACTTTATTAACACATTTATTACTTTTTTGACCTCGTGCAGATTTGATATTATTATAACATCAATTTGTTTATAAATGACTTTATATGATCACATAAACTTTCTATATAACAGTAAAAATTCAATTTAAAACTAAATAGAGAACAGTAAAAATGATTTGTTTTGCAATATAAGTACAACTAAAAATTAATCATGAAAAATTTTTACTACTACTATACTTGTTGACATACGTTGCTAACTAAACTAAATTTTAGAGTTTTGAATCGTTATTAAAACTTAGTGATTTTTTTTTACAGAAACACAAATTCCCGCTTTGTTGATATTAATTAAATGTTTGCTGCATTACTTATACTTCTGGCCATCAGTGATGAATATTTACAGCGCAATAAAGCGCTTACAAATTTTTAATGATATAATTTATTCAATATAAACTATTTGCTTAGGAAATTAATTTTTTTACAAAAATATTACTAATTTCGGTTGTTGAAATTAAAGTACTAGCTGTGGTTACAGTCTTTGCAGTAAAACTGAGAAGTAATTTGACAGGAAAAAAAAATTCTGTTTTGCAGCTGTACTTTAATCACTAATAATTTATATATAACACTAAAGTGTAGAATAAAAACTTATAAGTAAATATACAAAATTTTAAATAAAAAATTCAATAGTAACTTTATTATAATATAGGCAAGTAACCTTGCTGCTAAAATAAAATGTGATTGATATCGCTAAAATGAAAATCATCTTCATAATCTTGGTATAACTTACATCCAAATATATATTTACATTATTTATTGCTTTAAATAGATTCAGTTATGTAAAAGGATTATGAAATTTTCTTATTGGTACACTCTTATATTTTTAAAAGTATAAATGTATTTGGTTATTAACTAGTTATAAATAAAACAAAACCTAAATGTTTAGTTAGAATAAAGGTCCCTTTTAAACGAAATAAATTTATGTTTGTTGTAAGATTCCTTCTGAAATAAATTAATTATAACAAATTTTGCTATAGCATATATTATATGTTTAAAAGATAAAAACGAAAAGTGTTCTGTTTTTTTTAATTTTAAGAACTCGATTATTTAAAAGTTTCGAATTCCGGCTAAATAAAAAGATTCATCAAAAACTACCTAAATAAAAATTTTCTTGCATTAAGTTATAAAATAATTAGCTATAAATTTGTTTGTAAGATAATTAATTTAAGCATAAAACCGTTGAGTTGGTTCCGTGAAAGTGTACACAATCTGCAATATAGCAAACTAAGTTTAAAGTATTCATTTTAAAATTTGGTTATTTTACTATAATTTAAGCTCATGTGTATAGCGCTACAAATACTGAAAAAATATTTCATATTACGTTCTAGTAAATATATACTAAAACTAGATTATTCTACAGTTTTTTTGTCTGTAAATGACGTAATTGCTTTTACTTTACAATTGAAACTGTAATATCAATATTTATTTTAAGAATAAACAAATAGCTTACTTAATTCACCAAAAATTTTAAACCTAATTTTTATAAGAAACATTTAAATAATGTGACCTAAGCTTAAACTTAATTTATGTTTGATAAATAATATAAAAAGACTTACTTTCTTTTTACTGAATGTTTATACATAAATTATATTTCTGTTAAACTTAATTCGAGTCTGTAATTATATAATGTGTAATAACTATAATAACTGCAAAAATAATAAAAAGCTATAAGACATAAATGTTAATGCCTTAAAGACATAATGTTATTGCCTTAAAAATTTAAATTGATGATGTTTAAACCCAACTCATTAAAGAAACAAATATGCTGTTAACAAAACATAAATCATTCGAATATACCAAAACGTAGCTAAAAGTAAGTTGTTATAATAGCATCAACTAAAATCCAAATTAAAAAGAAATACGTAATTAATAACAACGCTTGACTAATTAACATTCTCTCTTAAAGGATAAATGCAAAAAGCACTATAGTTCATTAAAAAAATAAAATATTTGTTGGATTCCGATTAACGCTTTTAAAAAACTTATTACATTCGGAAAAATAAATTTATTTTCCTCTTATTTTTAACTTTTTACTTTTTCATAAGCATTCCTTGCCATAAAATAATTTGTATAAATAGTATTAAAGTACATAGTATAAAAGTTGCAAACACCCTTGATTTCAATTTTTTGAGAGAATTATCAAAGATGAGTTAAAACAAAAATATTTCAAAAATGTATGCTCTGACTAACAATACTATATTGTAGACGAATCTCCCTTACACGATTTGAAACTAGGAGTTAGTAGGAATAATTATAGATACTATCATTTTTAGTAATGATATAATGTTGAAACTTATTAGCATAATTGTTTTAATTTTATGCATTATTTTTTTACTATTTTATATCTAGATGTATGTTAACACTACAATTTTAAACTGATAACATTTCTTATTAAAACTTCTTGTAATGTCTTTACTAACTTATTTTTAGAAAATTAAGTAAAACCAATAAAATTTAACATACTTGTTTGAATGCAACTAAAAGTACAAAACATATTTTGAATAAAAACATAAACCAAAAAAAAAAATAAACCAAAACGAAATGTCGGTATTTAATATAACTATGCAGTGTCCTGTTTAATTGTTAGCTTTGATAACCTAAATCTAATATTTGAAAGCACTTAACACGTGCTGAAAATAACCATGAACATTGCGCAATAGATCAAATTGAAGCAACCAACTAATAAATATTAAAATGAAGCAATATGTTGTGGTTTTGTGAATGACTTAATGAGCTTTAAAATTTAAAAAGTATAAATAGCTAAGTAAATACTCCTAAATATTTTTAAAATATATGTTTACAAATAAAATGTAAATTAGTCTAAAATGAAATATTTGAACTGTTTAATGTGTACTACACTTCTTACAACTTACGCTAAATTTTAATTTAAAACTGTGTTTATATCTTTGAAAGAATAAAACTCAAACGTTAAGGTGTATATTTATGTTTTATGTTGTTTTATTGCAAGTTATAAGGTAAAATTTAAATAAAATAAAACATACGTTACAAGTCATTTTGAGTTATAAAGTAATACAACGTATTAAAACTTTTTTTTTTCACTAGTTTTAAATACAAATACTTTTAGTTTAAGTTGTTGGCTGTTAACGATTTAGTCTTTAAACAAAAAGTTTTAAAATAACAGCATTTATAAACAGTTTTTAAAAGAAAATCGAAAAAAAATAATAGCACTGATGCATTGGTCTAAAAACTTTTTTGCTTTGTTATAAAGTATTAAATCGAATTCCTTAGCTACCTGATTTATATATATATATTCGGTTTCTAAATTTTCCAAATGATTTAGCTGCATAGTGATTTGCATCTTAGTGTTTTAAATAAGATGTAAATTTCAATCTAATAATTTTTATACTCATTATGTATTAAAAGAAAACGAGATAAAATGTAGTTATGCATAACCAATAAAAATATTTTGAATTCTTTTCATTATTTTTTTTACAGTAAGTTTAATATATTAACAGTTTTAATTATCTATTTAAAACTAGCTATCTATGGCAATTGTAAGTAAATAAAATTAAAGACCGAGTTACTATGAATAGTAAAAACTTTGCTGTGTTGAAAAAGTTTAAAAGTTTAGATTTTAATATTTCAAGTTAATTTTTCTTTTTACATTTATTTTCGTTGTCTGTTTATTTTACATTGTTATTTCGTTGTTTTTGAGATTTATCAAATAAATATAATAGCTGTGTTATAAAAATTCTACAAAGAAAATAAAAAGTTGTATTATAACAGATTTATTCATTCAAAAAAATAACTGCTTATGAATATTTAAATTATGAATTGAGCAAATCAATTTTTGGGCAAAAAATGTCAGTCTAAAACTTTAATAAACATAAAAACAATAACATTTGTTTACTTGTTTTTCAGTAAATTTTGAAGATGTTAATCGAAAGGAATAAAAAAGAAAACAATATCTTAAATGTAATTTTCGATAACATGCGCTTTAGTTGCGCCACAAATACTAATTGAGAAAACCTCTGGTGTTAACTTGAAAAGTGCTGGTAATAAATTTAATGAATCTAAAGCGTGAATTTGTGTTTTGGCCTACAGTTCATAACAATTGTTTAATAAAATGTAAAGTAAAATAAAACTTTATAACAAAAATGTATTTAGAATATTAATTTATCAGTTAACAAAAAAATATAATAAGTTATTAAATTTTTTCATCACTAATATATATATATCATTACATGCTTATAATCGTTGTTAAAAATTATTTTATAGCATTTGTTGTTTACTTATACTGTACTTTGAAATATAAGTATTTTAAACTGATTTGTTTATATTTGTTCAATAAACTGTCCATAAACTTAATAGTTAAATGTAAAACCTTTTTCAAATTTCATAAGTAGTCATAAAAAATAAGTTTAAAAAGTATTTTTTAAGTTCCATTCAATATGTTTTATAACTTTTAAGTATTGTATAGTGGTTAACATGGTTATTGTACAATACTAAGGTAGATAAAGATCAGTTGCATGTTGTAGAAACATAAAAAACATAATTCATACAGTTTTTGAACTCTACATAAAGTTCTAATGCTCTAATGTTGTATAAAATGGTATTATATTCACAAAATATATTTTATTTTCTAAAACTTTGCGGCATTTCTTTATTATTTTACACATTTATTTGTTTATTTAAACTAAATTTGGAGGATTTTTATTTACAGAAATAAAAAAGTTTTTTTTTATTTTAGTTCTTCATTTTAAGACTCTAAAATGTTGTTAATCACATTTGCAGAATGTTTATAATCAAAACTTCTTTAAAAAACTAGGTTTATTTTCAATATTTAACATGTAAAAACAATGATACTTTTATTTAATTTTACACTTTGATAACTAAATTATGTTACCAATTATGTGAACCTATTTTTTTACTCAAAGCAAACCAAAAACATATCGTAAATGAACTCTAATCGGTAAATTACTGTAGCAAACGTTTAGTACCGTTTTTAATTTCTTAAGTATTTTTAACTATTATGTTATAAACAAAAATTACACTAACACAAAAATTTTAAAAGAAAAATATTTTAAATAATTTGTTCACAAGTAATCGTTTAGATAGATAAACTAAATATTTTTGTGCCCATTTTAGAACTAAACTTAAGTTTTTTCAAAGACTACCTTGCAACGTGTTTAGTAACAAGTTTAATTTAAGTTTTGAAAAATATAAGCATTTGTTAAGTCTTGCTTGTTGTTTTTTTAACTACTTAAAATTTAAATTAAATAATAACTTAGCATTCCTAACAAACTTCTCCAGAATAAATTAAAGTTAAGTAATTTGATTGTTTGTTATGACATTTCTTTTTTATGTTTACCTATTTTTTATTCAGTGTAAGTTATAACTTGTTCTTTGCATTTTACGAAAATAAAACATTTATTACATTTTAACAAGTGAGAAAAAATTTTTATAATACAAATACCCACTGTGATTGCACTCGTTTCATTAATAAACATAGTTCAACACTAAATAGTCAAGGTTTTTTTGATTTTTAAAGCAATTTCGAGCGCTAACAAACAAATTGTACTTAAATTTAAAATTTAAAGTTTATATATAATTCTTATTTTACAAGTAAAAAAAATGTTTTGTAAACGTTAATACGAAAAAGATCACTTTAATACCATTTAAAAGTATTAATTACCACTATTATCATTTTTTCAAAATGTAAAGTTTCCAAAAATAACTAAACGTCATTAGTGGTTTAAAAAAAACATAATATTTTACCAAATATAAAAATTTAACTCTTAAATATCGATATTCAATAAAATTTTAATTAAGAAGCATATTTTGAAATTAACTTATTTTAAAACAATCTAACAGATTATGTCATATTAAACTGTGATTTCAATTATATATTAAAACTAACAGATCTTTAATAAATTCTTTTATAATTCTTTAACAAGAATAGAAAAATATAACTTTTTTTTTAAATATAACTTATTTATTCCTACATTTTAATTTTTTAACTGTTTTTACATGCTAAGTTGTTTGCATAACATTGTTATGCAAGTTTTCTAAACATTTTAAATATTTTTAATTTTTTATTTACAAAAACTTCAAATTAACTAGTTAATAACGTAATACTTTTCTAGAAATCTGTAGTTATATGATAGGTTATACTGAAAAAGTTAAAAATAAATTTAAACATGAAGCATTGGAATTTTAATGTTTTTATATTCAAAGGAAATAGCTCTAAAATATATGTAAAATGTTGTGATTCAAACGAGAAAACTTGGAAGACTGATATACTTAGATTTAAAATAGTTGTCTCTCGCTTTTGAAATTTTTTAAACACGTTAATATAGTTTTTAATTAATTAGAGCATATTCACTCTTTTAAATCAGCCCAATTAAAAATATCTAAAACTAAATAGCTTATTAAATTTTTAAAAACAGTTAGAAAAAAATTATACTTTAACTTAAACTTAAAATTTTGCTGCTATAATTAAATGTTTCTTACGCAGTTTTTATATTTAAAAACGAAATTCGCTTTATATTAATAGATGTTATGTAACGGTTAACTGTTAAATAGACTTAGTGAGCGCTTTAAGATGCGCTGAAAAAACTTGCTTCTAAACCATGCTATTCAATAAAAGTATTAATATGTTTATACTGAACTAATGATGTGAGCAGTTGTGTTTATAATAAGACGTCACGGGCTGCACTTTGTATTTGTTATGAAATTATATTACAAAAAAAAAAATCAACAGATAATAATTAATTTGAAGCATTTAAAAGTAATTGTTATACTGAGTTCAATTTGTAAACATTTGAAAGTATTTAACTTAACTTAGTATTCTTTTTACTTTAGATTTCAATTTTCTTAAATATTTTCACCATCTATGTTTACTAACAAAGTAAATTTAAAGCACGTTGAACTTGTAAATAATTTTTTTTTGCGAAATTTTGTAAGTTTTTAATATTTTTTTTTATTTACAATAAACACAGCTTTCTTAATTAATACTTGAGTCGTAATAGAAAATCTCTTTAAAGCAATAAAAAATTAGATTAGAAGGTTACTTTTTTGCTGATCAATATCCAAACAATGAGATTACTTTAAAATGTTGCAGTTATCTTTATTTTGATTTTTGTGTCTATTTTGATACTTTTCTTCTTAAACTAGTTTAGAAATAAGAAAATGTGATTATAGTAGTCTTAGTGCATAAGAAAAGTTTATAAATTTATATAACTAGAATTTCTAAATTTTATTAATGACGTTGTATGTTGTTTTTTTTACTTTGTTTATTTTTTGATATAGCTTTTTCAAAGTAGTACAATTATAATTCTTTTTAAAAAGTATTCATTTAATAAAAAAAGTCATTGTGAGCGTTATTATTTTTACACTTAAATGGTTACATGTCTAGTATTTAAATGTTAGCAAACAAATATAGGTAAAAGTAGAGAACCTTTTAAACTAAAAAAGCTATAATTATAGCTATAATTTGATAAAAAAAAACTTTACTCAGCGCTTAAGCGTTCTACTTTATTCAACTGACATATGTGTTTTCAATATCGGAAGGAAACCTTTGCTATATTTAATTTTTGGTGTTTTATATCAGCTTCTTAAAGGATGAATCATAGATTAAAAAAGTTGTTGTTACAGTAGCAAAAAATTCCATGGCTGAAAAAGTTTTAGTTTTACTGGATAAAACTTTACTATTTTAATTTATGACGTCACTTAAGAGTTAACAAAATAATTTTTAATTTGCATTCTAAATTTAAATTCTATAGTAAAATCTAATAGCAGTTAGTTATATAGTTTTTCTTTAAATATAAAATTAAAGTCACATAGTTTCTTACATAATTTTGATATAAAAAAAAAAACTAACCTTAGTAATTTTGTCCTAAAAAAATAACTTCATGTTAAATTAAGTCTGTATAAATATTTTTAATACAAAATTTTTTTTTTAGAATTATTATCTAAAACACTTTCCCGGCTTATATATGGCTAATAAAATTCTATAGTAAAATTTAATAGCAGTTAGTTATATAGTTTTTTTTAACATTAAAATCACATAGCTTCTTACATAGTTTTGTTAAAAAAAAAAATACTAACCTTGGTATTTTTGTCCTAAAAAAAAACTTCATGTTAAATTAAGTCTGTATAATTATTTTTAATTCTTAACTATGTATTTTTTTAGAATTCTACTATCTAAAATACTTTCCCGGCTTCTATATGTATTTTAAAGTGTATTTTCTTTAGAAAAATAAATTTAAATGCAATTTAGACTTATTAGAAAAAAACAGTTTTTAAATAAAGTCTTTTTAAGTTTTTCTTTATTAAAATCAAATATACAGTTATCAGTTTGAGTTTAGTGTTTTTACAAAAAGCGATTAACCTACAATAGAAAGATTTATCAGAACTATTTTATTATAAAAAATTATTTAATAACTATACGTAAGTTAAAACAAACAAAAATTTAATAATTTCAATCTTTTATTAGACAGTTGAAAAAACGTTGTGTTCTTGTGATGATTAGTTGAAACATGCATTTAGTTTTAGTCAAGTAAAGCTAAAACTTTTGTCCGTATTATTTAAAATTATTTATATAAATTATTATTAATATTCTGAACACAAGATGATACACTTAAAGCTTTAAATGAATTTTTTAGAAAGTTTTGGCCTAAATATTTTAAACTTAATCTTTATTTTATAATTGTTCCTATACAATATTAGAGCGGTAACTTATAGTTGACTTATAGTTTATAAGATGACTTTTAAAATAACTTTCATAAATTAGAGGCATTTGTAATTTTTTTTTGGTACCTCACTTGTTACAACTTATGAAAAGAGGATTAACTTTAAGAAAACACTTCAAAAAATAACAAACCTGTATATGCTAAGTCATCCTGAGTAAATTGTTAACATTTTAAGAGTACTTGTCAGAACATCCCAACTTTTTACTGTTGTAAGGTATGGATGTAGGTACACTCACTTTGTTGGTACTACTCACCATAATTAAACCCTACCATATTTCAATATTTCCTTATAATTACTATATGTTATTTTAGTCTACTTTATATAAGTTAGACAAAACAGCTTCAACAATGTATCTTTTAAATTGATAACCACAAAAAAAATTGTAGCAACACTTATTCTAAAAAATTGATAACTTCTTAAAAATAAGTAGTGTTTACATTTTTTATATCATTTTATGGGTTTTGAATACGTTTTAATATATTAAGTGTCTACTTGCTAAAAAACGTAACACAAAGTATGATTATATTTTAAACTTCATGATTTGTTATTACTATTATTTTATTTGATATATAATTCATTTGAACTAGGGAAATTAAAACCCTTAAAATCCAAACTTTTTGAAATATTTTTTCTACATCTCATTTTATTTTAAAAAGTAACTTAAAATTTTAGTAACGTTTAACTTTAATATTCGAAGAAGAGTTTTAATTTGTATTAAAATATGGATATACTACGTTTTTTGTTGAGTTTTGAAGCATGTTTTAATATTTAAATATTATTTTGAAGTTTTTTAAATTTATTTTTAAACATTTAAACATCATTTCAGGCTTCTAAGCAGCTAGATTACAGGAGCCTGCCAAAGCGCCTATCTGTTACGTAAAAAAAAACCAGCGCTTTAAAAATTGATTTAATTTAAATGTATGTATATAACTTATAATTTACAAGAATACTTTTACGTAAATATGTGTTTTTTCGTACATTCTAAAGTATTTTAATTGCTTTATAAGGTTTTTAAAAAGTCAAGATTTTTATCAAATGTGGGTATCTAAGCTTTGCCTTCAGGTGTGATTACTGACTATTATAACTAATGAGTTAATAAACTTGTAATTTTATTTTGTGGTTAAAACGAAGCAGTATGATGTAAAATAGCTACTGTGATAGGTTACTTTCATTATGTTTATATTTCATTGATAGAAACAAACGTTTTCGTCATGCCCACTTGTTGCATTAAAAAAATTGTAAAGCGTAATGATGTGCGAATACTCAACATTAGTTTTTTATATAAGTTTAAAAAAAGTGTGTATAAAATAAAACAATGAATAAAATGCAAATTTTCAAACGAAATGACTCTTCTTTTTATATAAATACTTCTTACCAATTTAAAAATATTTGTATTACTTACTACAGATTACTACTATAGATTATTATTTATAATAGAAAAAATTAAATAGAAAAGCATTTAAAATTTTAATGTTTTAAGAAAAATCTTAAGAAAAGTGTTTCAAAGCAATTAAATACTAAACAAAGTTACAAAAACTCGTGTTGTTCTGCAGTAACGTTTTTGAAAATATGCAGTGAGAATATATTAATACGTTTAAAAGTTGCATCTAAGTATTTTTTATAATATTTAATTTTGATTAGATTATAAAATTATCTTATGTCAAAGTTTATAAAGAAAAAGATATAACCTTTATTGTAGTTGTTTACTTACAATTTACTTTATACAAGTTTAGAATTAAAAGATTTAAATAAGTGTAGCATAAACTAAATATACTGCTATGGATTTTTTTTTAGTTTTGTAAATTCTTAACTTTTTGAAACACTTTAAATAAAATCTAATTAAATTAGCTTAGTTCAAAATACAGTATTTCTGTGAATTAAAGATAAGTAAACTATAACTTATATACGAAAACCTATTAAATTATTTTTAAAATTTATTAAATTAATTTTTAAAAAGGCTAGTTTTTATACTTGATCAGCTGGGTGCTTTGGCAGGCGCCTGTAATCTAGCTGCTTAGAAGCTTAAAATGATGACAGCTTAACTGAATTAAAACGCTAGAGTTATCACCGTGTGAATTGAAATTTATCCATTGTGCAACCATAAATATTTGCTTGTGGTTAATGCTGAAATCATCTTTTGTTATCAACAAATTATACAAACAATATAATTACTAGTTTTCAAATACAGTGGAAAAATCGTGAAAAACAGGTTGATTTAAACTAAACTTGGCTAAATTTGCTTTGTTTATAATTATATATTTTAAAAACTTTATAAGAGTGTTTTAATAAACAGTTAAACAAAAAAATAATAAGAAACTCAACTACTAACGCAATTTTATAATGAAACAATAAAATACATAATCTAAATAGATCAGAATTTTTTAAAGCTGGTATATACTGGTTTTAGTCAAAAGTACATTTACTTTTTTTGGTATGTTAATTTAAGTCAATAAAATCTGTTGTATACTTAGTCTATCAGGTTAAACAACTTTCGTTCTAGTCTACATAAACTAAGTTTACAACTTTCTAAGAACAAAATCGAGTTTTTAGTTTTTTTTTACTAGCATTTTTTAGTTTTATTGTTAATAAAAACAGTATTTTAAATATATTTAGGTATATAAATCTAAACAAATCAAAACAGCCCAGTTCAGTTTAATTTACTTTGTTATTTACTCTTTACACTGTGTTTAAAAATAAATTTTGTAATGTAATCATAGTTTGTTTATAAAAAAAATATTTCAGCATTAACGACCTATAACTGTATAAAAACTGTCATATTAGATTCACATGATGATTACTCTCAGCATTTTAAATTAATGATGCTGTGATCAATTTAAGCTTCTTCCAGCTAGATTACAGGCACCTGACAAAAAGCACACCTAACAAGTAATATATACCAGCGTTTTTAAAAACTTTGTGAAAAAGTTGTTGTTTGTAAGTTATAGTTTACTTATATCTTATTTAACAGATATTTTACTTTAAACTGCGCTTTTCTTAATTTACTACATACGAACGTGTAATTCTAGATTTAAAATAAGTTTTTAATTTAGTTTTGTTTGACGCGATTTGTTTTAAATCGAATTTGTTTTAAAGGACTTATAATACAATTAGACACAACACAAGAAGTTTTATTGACCTTTATAGATGTGTAAAACTCTGTTTAAAAAAATTAAACACACTCCTGTAAATTTAATTCTGCCAGACAGGTTAACTTCAGTATTGTATAAGCTAAGTAGAAATTTAGAAATCTTAAATGTAACCTTATGAAAAAAAATTTATTAAATGAAGTTAACGTTTGTGTGTTTTACGCACACATAATTTCACAAATTTTATGAAAAATAAATTTTTATTTAATTTTTTGGTAAACTTGTTGTAAAATAAAAGCATTATATAAATGAAAAAGTTGATTGTATTTGCAAATATCTGAAAAAAAATAAAAATTAAGCAAACGGTGCAGTAAACAAATAAATCTTACTTGAGCAAAAGCTAAATTTTTTAGCAACATATAAGACAAGTTATCTAGGTCAGTCCGAAAAGAGCGTTAGCTCCCACTAAGCTTTAAGGTATACTTATTCTATAGTATATTATAAGTGAAAAAAATAACATATAAAATATTTGATTTATAAATAGCTGCACTTGGACAATCCTGTACAGTTTTTACATAGAACCTTTTTTTAAATCCTGTGTCTATTGATACCATAACCTAACTAAAACTAGCTTCAAAAATTTGAAATGGTTTCAGTTGAAATTTAAAAATTAATTTTAAGATTACCATACAACTTTGAGGTAAGCATTTTTTTAAGAAATTTTAATTAAATTAAATTTTAATTTTTTTTAAGAAATAAAATTTTTAATAAAATAAAAAATAAGAATAAATAAAAAATTTAACACGTTCAAAAATGACTTTGTGTCTCAAAAATTTAATAATCTTTTATCATAAATAAATAAAAAATTAACTAGAATTTTACTAATGTATTGCTATGAATGGTCAATTTAAAGAATTTGCAATTGTCTAAAGTTTACTAATTATTTGCTTAAGAAAGCATTAGAACTAATTTTTGAGTTTATTTTTTTACTCAGTTTAAATATTTAATGTACAATTTTACTTACTATGTAGCACATTATTACTTTACGCGGAATGCGCTCGCTTGTATTTCTACTTAATTACAAAAACTTTTTCTAAGAAGATTTTTTCGTTTTTAATTTTTGAGATCGATTTCAAAAGCTTACAAACAATAAAAGTGTCTACATTATTCTATAATTTACATTTATTTAAAGAATAACACTTGTTTTGTAGAATATAACAATTTAACGACGATTAAAATCTAATAATATAAATACTGTAATAATACTAATTGTGTTAATGAATAAGTATAAAATATAGGTATAAAAAAGTTTCCAATGGCCCAAATAAAAAAATTCAACTTACTGTTTTTAGAGTTGGAACAAAAAAAAATCCGCAAACTTAATTTCTAGAATCTCTAAAAAATTAAAAATTTTCTGTAAACCTTAAAAAGTTTATTTTTCAATTTTATCAAAACAACTTAGTTAATTTAATTTAATAGTATTACAAGCTTTTTAACTTTTGAAACAAGATCTTTTTTATAACAAACTATAGTTAATGGTGGAAATTAACAAAAAAAAAAATCTAACTAATGTTTATTTCTAAATAGTTATTGTAAAATTTGACTCTAACAAACGAACTTCATTTAACTTTTTTACCTTCAAAAAATTTCGAACTTGCAAGTTATAACAGTATTTAATAATGATCGAGTAAAACACTCTCTATAGAACGTTTCAAGTATAAAACCAATCTAAAGACGTATCTATTCGTATACAGAATGATGAGTTAGTTAATTAAGCGCTTGAAACGCGCTGAAAATAAAATGTAATAAATGAAATGTATATTGAACATTGTAAGAAAATTAAATGCTTTAAAGTTAATACTTTACTAAAACCTACTTGTAGTTTTGTCACTACTATTTAAACAGTTAAACCGCAAATTAAAAGATTATTTCTTCTACTACAAATATATATTAGACATAGTTTTAAAAGTTGGTAGGGATACTTAAACTTCTTAAATTTAAATATTATTGCAATTACTCGTTTTGTTTACACTTTAATAAGTTTTTTTTCTAGTAAAACGTGATTATTAATTAAACTTTATAAAATAAAAAAATGCCTTTAATTCTAGTTTAAGCATAAAGTTTTTCAAACTTAATTAAGAGTAAAATAAAATAAATATATAATCGTTAAGTGTTCATAAGTGATAACACTAAATAGTGTATTAAAGATATGATGAATAAGTTGCTAAGAAAATAAATATTAAATTACTATTTTTAAAAACATACCTCATATCATTGGTATAATTTTCTATTAATTTGTACTGAGTTTATTCAAATAAATGAAAACTCATACAAAAATTGTACAAAAGTATAGTAATGCCAAGAATGTATAATTAAAACCAATAGTAAAAAAAACTTATGTTTTTAACATAAAAAAAATAAGTTATATAAATAAAGAAGACTTTCAAAAAAAATTTTATATGCTTTAAAATTATAATTACGAAGTAGTTATTAGTTTTTAAATTTAAAAATATAGCAAAGTTAATATAAGTATACAACGAAGTAATAATCTTATAAACTCTTGTTTTACTCAACTGTTTTGACAATTCAGCAAATGCTCCTTTGTTATTTCAAAAAATATTTGTCATTTTTCAGCGACTGTAATCGATGTTTAGATTGTTTTCAGATACTTTAACGCGATCTCTGTTTTAACCAGTAAAAAGTAAAAGAGCTAGTCATGCTATTAGAACTAGTTTAGAAATAACCTTTATTAGTTTTGAAAATTTATTTACTTAATTTGTTGTCATAGTTTATTATTTATTATTGAAGCTATTTTGAACTTTCAAGGTTGTTATTTTGTGCTTTTGGTAAGTAGTATGTTGTAAGCACATTCAGATGCACTGAAAATTTACAGAAAATTAGTAAACAATAACTTTCGATCGGAGAAAATTTATTTATAAAGTTAATGAAACGTACATTTGTGTGTTAAAATTTCCAATTTTTTAGTTATATATACTAAAATTGTTTAGAATTTAATTTATTTTTTAAATCTTATGATGTTGTGTTTTTCTAATCTAGCAGATCTTTACAAAGATTTGCAGATTAACAAATAAAATAATCAACTAATAGTTTTCTTGTAATGTTGATTATTTTTTTTTTGTGATATGTAGTAAAAGCTTAAGAGTGTAAAAACATATCTAAGAAAAAAACAAAACTGCTTTAATGTTTTTTTTCTAGTTCAACAAATTAAGTATTGTAATAGTTATTTAACAGTATAACTGTTTTATTATTTGTTTTTGAGTTTGGTGTCTTTTGTTTATAGTTAAGACATATATTTCAAAACAATATCAATAGTTTTTGTTAACAGAATATAATCAATTACTTTTTACAAAAATCTAAGACTTTACACTATTACAAGACAAACAATTAGAATTCAAACAATGTGTAAAAACTAACTTTATGTGTTCAGTGTTTTACACAAAAACTTAAATATCTATTATACTGATTTAATTTAGATAAACCATGCATATTATTAATTTAGGTACAAATTATAGCTTGTACTACTTTCTACTTAAACATAAAACTATTTATTCATTAGATACGTTCATTTGTATTTATTTGGTGTAGCGTTTCTAAGCGCTAACGAGCAAAGTACTACAAACGACACAATAAAGTTATTTCTAAATTCTACTTTATAACTTACTTTAACTGTTTAAAAGCATTTATATTCATAAAATAAAACAAAAATAGGATAAAGATCACGATGCAATAAGATAAAAATCGTTATAATACTAGCCTTGAAATAAAATAATAATATAATAAGTTCAAGATGGAATATACGCGACACCGGGAAAAAAAGCATTTAGTGTTAAAAAGAAAACTTTGTAAAAACATCATGCGACTTAGTTTAAGTTTTAAAAACGTGTGGTACTGTATGCAACTTATTGACATATAACATACTTTGAAGCTGAGCGACATAAAATTAAATAGTTTTAAATCAACTATCGACTATTGAAAGCTATACATTATTTTAAATAGATATATTTATAATTTTGTTAAATTCATTTATTGGTGATATTTACAAATTTATAATTAAGTGAAATGTCTCTAAAGTTTAAATGCTCACGATTTGTCTATTTTTTTAGCGAGGTCAGCACAAAGATTTAACAAGACATCTTAACTTAAGTCATAACAACTAAATTTATGATGATATTAACTTTAATAAAATATAATGCTATTAGATAAAAAACTTCTACTATTTATATATACATATAGTATAAACTTAAAAGTTGTTTGATTCGAGTAAACTTATTAAACTATTATAGTAACGTGAGTTTAATGTTTAAAGTGTAATTTTTTTTAACTGTAACTAGCAAAAGCTAGAAAAAGCTAATTTTGTTATAATTTTTTTTTTAACCAACTATATAGACATCATATTTGTTTGTTTACTTAAATATATTAAAAATAGTTAATTGAATTAGTTTTTATCACACTAGAAAGCATTTATAGCAATTAAAATATACGCTTTAAGTTATTTATCAAGCATTAAAAAACTGATTAGTGTTTTTGTGACGTAATTTAAAAAATATTAATCAAAAGCAATAATAAATCTTTACGTCTTTATATTAAACACAACTTTCCACTTCATAAAGTTCCTATAAATACAGTCCTATTTTTGTTTAAATGTTTTTTTAAATTTGTGGCAGTATTTTCAGCGCATCACAAAGCGCTTACAAAGTCAATTCAACAAATAATATTGAAAAAAAAACAAAGTATACCTGTATTTAGTTCTGTAGTTTGAATTTCAAAATTTTATAAAAACAATTTTTTATCTACCAAAAGTATTCTTAATTTTACTTTGTTTTATTATAATTGCAACAAAAGTGTAACCGATGTGAAGTAAAGCTACAATTTAAAAAGTACTTCAGAAGTTTAAAAAGTTATTTGCTTTATCCAATTTTTTATGCTTATTTTTAATAAATGATGTTATGCATTTAATGAAACTTTATTCAAGAAATATGTTTTGTCAAGTAATTAGATAATTTGGAATAACTCTATAAAAAAATTTTAATGTCTTAATTTTTTTTTGTTTTAGTCATATAAGTGGATCAAACATAAATATCAAGTTATAAAATACTTATATAAAACTTCTTATAAGCTTTAAATGTTAATAAAAAATATTCAAAAAAAAATTATAAGACAACAGTTTAAGTAACTAAAATAAACAAATCGTAATTGCGTCAAACTATATCAATATCTAACTGTATGCTTATTTTATTATAATAAAGTAAAATCTATTTGGATAATTGTTGATGGTGTGGTTTTGTTGTAGTTTTTAGCGCATAAAATATGCGTTTAAATGATTTTCAAAAAACGAGAATTTTTCATAGATTAAATTTCAAAAATAAATTTGTTTTTGAAAACTGTTTGAATTTATTTTGATTTTTATTTTTTAATTAATTAGTTTTGATACTAATGGATTATAATTCAGTAATATTTATTTCTATTTCGTTTAGATTTAAACCTTATTCTAAATATATTTCTGTCCGTACCCATTTATACTCAAGTAGAAATACATGAGAAAAATGTAAAGTTTACTTAGTTTTATAGACACTAAAATACTCATACATTTGTTTGTTTTTTTAAATTCTTTTAAGACAGCTTAAACCAGAGTCAGTTTTGGTCAAAGACCTCTTCAGTCATTCATTTTTATAATGTAATATGATATATAATAATCATAAAAAACAGTGCTAAAACACTTAAAATGTTATTAAATTTTATTTAAACTTAAACTTATGGAGTACGTCTAGAATCATAGAATAGTATTTAAAATAATTATAATAAACTTACTACAACAAAAAAATACGTAAAACTTCTAAAATGATGAATATATATATATATTTAAAACTAGTAACAAAAAACACATACAAACTGTATTTGCAATATTAATAGTACTAGCTTTGACTACTTCGATGGTTGCTGTGTTTAAATGCGCTGAAATTAGTTTCAGCGTTAATAATACCGTAATTCAAAAAAAAAATAGTGAATTTGTTTAAAAATAATGACACGATATATAATAATAACATAAAATCTAGATGTGAATCTATCTTGTAAAAACTTGTTTTAAAACAGAGCTTTATTCTACAACTTTATCTGTATCCGTATTTCAATGATGATAAAGATGAACAAAGAAGAAACAGGTCTATAAAGACTGCTTAATAAAAAAAATAAAGTTTAATAAAATAATTAACACAAAATAAACCTGTTTTAAATATAGTACTTGTAAGCGTTTATTTAAACGCTATAAAACCACAATTTCTTGATAACTACTGACATATAAAACACAATTAAAATAATAAAGTATGTTATCAGTGATATTTAATTCAAGGTAGCTAGTGCAAAGAAAAACTTTTTAGTCATAGGACTACACTACATACTTATTATACCTTTATTAAATTATAAACCAAACAAAACACAACAAGTTTTAGCAATAAGAACATGTAATTTAACAAAACTAAAATATTTTTAAAAAATTACACAAAATAAAACTTAGTCAGAATAGGTTAATAAATAAATGTTTTTTGAACAATAACTTAGGCTAATTGGTTTGTTTTATTTCATATAAAAGATCAATCAAATTTTGTCGCATTTGCCGCAGTTTTTGTCAACCTTATTTTAATTGGGTTTTAGTTTTCAATAAAATCGATATTTTTATTTCATTTAACTGATATTTTTGTTAGAAACTAAAAGCTTGTTAATAACAATAAGAGCTTTAAGACATTTGTACTAAATATGGTAAAATCCATAACTTTGATGGTTTACTATCATTTCTAACTCGCTATCATTTCTAACCCGATCACTTCTAACCCGATCACTTCTAACCCGATCATTTCTAACCCGATCATTTCTAACCCGATCACTTCTAACTCGATCATTTCTAACCGGATCATTTCTAACCCGATCATTTCTAACCCGATCATTTCTAACCCGATCATTTCTAACAAGATCCTTTCTAACCCGATCACTTCTAACCCGATTTAACCCAATTATTTCTAACCCGATCATTTCTAACCCGATCGTATCTAACCTGATCATTTCTATCCTGATCATATCTAACCCGATCTTTTCTAACCCGATCTAACCCGACAATTATAAACCCGATCTATATTAATATATTTGTTTATTATTGTTTTAAAATAAGGATTTGTTTTAAAAACAAATTAATCTCAACAAAATTGTTTTTTTAATGAAATTTAGAAAGTTTTGTTTAAAATAAAACTTAATGTTTAGATAACTTTATGAAAATCTAATTTTTGATATTCTTTGCTATTGGAAGTTTATAATCCTACGCTAGAACCAGGCATCAAAATCTGGGCCAGTTAAACTGAATACCACATAACAAAGAGACGCAAATTTATATACCTTAAAACCAAAAACTATAGTTTTATTTAATATTTATATATTAACTGCAAAAGAATTTAACACTTTTGTATAATACTAATTCAGTTATTTATGATTTAAAGTAGAAGGTTTTTAACAAGTTTGGTTTTATCTTCTGAATAAGCAAGTTTAACATCAATTCTTTCATCGATCAGTGAGTTCCAATAAAACCAAACATAGCTGCACAATCTTTCAATTTAAAATTAACTTCCACTTTCTTTCCAACAAAAAACCTTTTTTCTTTTTAACTTCAGCAACACATATTGAGACGATTTAGTAAATTGTTTCAATAATTTTAGTGCAGCAATCAGCAAAACAGTCTAAATTACGCATTTTTATATTAAAAGAAGGTTCATGGTTACTTTTATGAAATTCTTTTAGAACATACTAGAATGTCAAAATTCAAACAAACTACATAAGTTCATGAATAAAATTTATTTTTGTTTAAAAATCAACCGGATATACACATCCTTACTTTTAGAGTTAGGTTCTGTACATTTGTGCAACCGTTTTTTATTCCATTGTTTTCTTATCAATTATTTTTGTCGCTCTGCCAAAGCATAATTTTTTCTTTGAAGAGATTTTATATATTTAATATACATTTTTTAAATATGGAGACCAGATTGGCAAGTTGCATTCAAATTTAAGGCGAATTTAAATAAACTACAACTTTTTAAGAATATTAATATTAGTATATATGAAACTCGAAACAATACAGTTAATAAAATTTAGTAATCGTAATTAGTATGGTGGTTTCAATTAAATTATAATTATTAAGTTATAATTTCTTAAAACGAAAGTGTATACTGTTTAAATAGTCAAAAGTAGAGATAGACGTTTTTCAATATTTAGAACCCGTCATTTACTAGAACTTAAATTTAATTTTCTTTCTTTTTGCCAATGGTAATTTTTATTTAAAGATTTAATAAGATATACTAAATAAAAACTTAACTATAAAAGTTAAGTGTCGAAAACTTATTATTTTTTTTTTATTTCAAAATATGATGTATATAAAAAAAAACAAATTTACATTTATCATAAAAATTTAAAAGTTAAAAGTTTTCAAAATTTAAAATTGCAATAAGAGATTCTCTCGATTAATAGTAGAAACTTCTTTAAAAAATTTCATGATATCTTTTAAAAGTTATTGTATTACAGGTTTCCAAAAACACAAGAACTTAAAATTATTCAGCGAAACTTAAATATGAAATATGAGTATAATTTGCTTGATTAATTTATATATTTTTGAAATTTATAATAAAATAATAAAATTTGTTTTTATTGTGAAGCTCTAATATAGGTTTCTAGCAAATAAGAGGTGCTAAAATCGTTTTTAGAAATTTAGAGGTGCAAAAAAAACACCGTGAATAAAGTTAATTGATTTCAAGCTGGCTTCACTGTAATGAAAAAAAAATAAGTATGTTGCGTGTAATAATCGTCTAAAAAAATAGTTGATTAAAGGAAACAAAAAACTTGATGTAGTTTTTATAAACATTTCCTTCTAGTTATACTTAATTTAACTATAATTAATTTACTACTCTACTTCAAAATGTTTTTCAGTACTTTTTTCGTTTATACTTACGTTATTTCAACTGTTAATAATGAAGTAAATTTTAAAGAATTTTTGTCTACTAAAGTACTAATTTAAGTCGTAAATAAAACATTTTGTATGTTATAAAGATTTAAGTGAAGGTTTTAAAGAAGATTACCTGGGCGAGAATTGATTAACCTTGGACTTGTTGTACAAATAAACATATCTATTTAATTGTAAGTGACTTTTTTTGCTTTAGGACTAAGTAGGAGTTCATTAATAACTAAAATTAAGACGCTTAATCGACGTAATATACTTTTGCAGTTATACGACATAACTGTTTTAATATCTAGGTTATTAAAATTCAGGCTTTTACACTTAATATAACAAAAGTATTTAATTTCTACTTCTGTTTGTTTAAGTTCCATTATCTTAATAGGCCTATGTAAGTTGTATAACAATTTATAAAAGTTATTAAAATGAAACTTAAAAATAACCTACTATAAGCGCTAGTACATTAGTCAGCAATAATACAACATTTACAACAGACTTACATTGTAGTTTTTGGACCGTTATATAAAGGTTTTTGTATCTAAATATTACAATTGTCAAGGTTTACATTTTAACATTTGCTTATGTTAAAATTGTTATAGTCACGTGAATTATTATAAGATCTAACTTAAATATAGTTTAAGGCTTACATTAAAATCCTACAGAGAAGTTCAAAATATTGTAAAGTAAACGATTTAGTGAATTGTATGTTATTAACGAAAAACGGCTGTTAAATTAGATTTAAACAAAAAAATATGAAATAATGAAAAAAAAAAGAAATTATGTGTAGGATGAAATATTAAAAAATAAGGTGATAAAAGTAAATAAAACTTATGTTTAGTTAATACTAAAGTTAAAGTTCATACTAACAATGTTTTTTTACGTAACACATTAAAATCATAAGGTTTTAAAGAAACTAAAAAAAAATACTTTAATAATTTAATAAGACTAGTTAGTTTTTGAAGCAATCTATATTAAGATTTAGAAACAAAAATATACAAGTGGGTTAGAAATGATCAGGTTAGAAGTGATCCGGTTAGAAATGATCGGGTTAGAAATGATTGGGTTGAACCTGGTTAGAAGTAATCGGGTTAGAAATGATCTTGTTTAAAATGATCGGGTTAGAAGTGATCGGGTAAGAAATAATCGATATAGAAATGATCGGGTTAGAAGTGATGGGGTTAGAAGTGATCGGGTTAGAAATGATCGGGGTAGAAGTGATCGGGTTAGAAATGATCGGGTTAGAAGTGAACGGGTTAGAAGTGATCGGGTTAAAAATGATCGGGTTAGAAGTGAACGGGTTAGAAATAATAGCGGGTTAGAAATGATCGGCACCCAACTTTGATATTGTAATATATTAAATATTTTAGGTAAGCAAACATTTTACCTGGAAAAAATGACTTAATAACAAAAAATGGAAAAAGTTTTACTATTGCGCTTTACTATTTTATTGTTAGCGCTTTGAAATGCACTGAAAATTTACAGGCAATCGTGAAAGTAATAATTTACGAGTTAAGCAAAGATATTTTCAAAGTAAATGAAGCGATCATTTGTGATAAATACGTAGGTACAATCATTTGAAATGCAACTTAAAAATACTTGTAAACAAGCTTAAATAAAGCTACAAAAATCATCGTTTTAGAATTTAAAACTTTGTTATTTTCAAATAACTCGAATCATAAAAATAAACGATGAATAAATCAGCTAACTAAATATTAATTTTAATTTAGCTAAAAAAAAAAAGAAATCAAGCGGTTTTTTAAGCATGAACAAATAATCATTTTAACATTTTTAACCAAAATCATAAAGATAATTTCTTTTTGTAAAGACAAATATTAATCAGCAAAACAATATATCTTAAAGTTATCATTTATATCAAAGGACGGCACGGTGTACACTGGTGCACACAAGAATTTTTCTAAATTAATTTGAAACTATGAGTTAATCGGACTGACTATAAAAACTTATTTTAGTATTGATATAATGTTGAAACTTATTCGCTTAATTTTTTAAATTTTATGCATTATTTTTTTACTATTTTACATCTAGATGTTTGTTAATACTACAATTTTAAACTGATAACGTTTCTTATTTAAACTGTTTGTGATGCATTTGGTATTTTGTATTTGTAAAATTAAATAACACCTTCAAAGTATGAAACTATTTGTTTAACTGCAACTAAAAGTACAAAACACTTTTAGAATAAAAAGATAAACGCAAAAAACTATTAGCCGAAAAAAAATGTCTGTATTTAATTTAATTATGCACCGTGCTACATTATTTTTAACCTTGATAGTCTGAATTAGATAATTGTAAGCACGTAATAAGTGCTAAAAATATCTACGAACATCGTTATTTAGATCAAAATAAAAAAAACCAATAATTAAATTTTAAATTCTAGCAATAAGTTGGGGTTTTGTAAATGACGTAATAGTTTTAAAATTTACAAAGCACAAGTAACTAAGTAAATGCTTTTGAATATAATAAAACACTTATATTTACAAAAAATTGTATAAATTAGCTTATAATAAATCGGTATATATTGTTTCAACTGATTATTCAGTAAAAATTCCTAATATGTTTAGCTTGTACATATAAGCTGTTTTTGTTTAAAATATTTAAAAAAACTGTTTTATAATAAAACGGTATATTGTTGTTTGAATTATTAATTAAGTAAAATTTGTAGTATGTTTAGGTTTTACACATATACTGTTTAAAACCTTTACATTAAAGTGAAAGTAATTTGAACTTTAATGTTGTTAAATGGTTTGTATGAAAATTATTCTAAGTAGTGTTTTTATTAAATCTTCAACTATTTTTTTACTCTAAGTCAAAATTATTTTTAAAAGTGTCAAAAAAAAAAGCTAAATAATCATAACTGTAACTACTTTGGTAAAAATATATAAACAAACAACGTATGAAACCAGAATCACTCTTCATTTTGTACTTTTTAGATAGTTTTTCTCATATATCTGTGTTCGATGTATATTGTCATGTGATTAAATTTGTATGTTAACTTATTTAATCAAATGTGATTCTAGATTAAGTTTAGATTAGTTACTTCAAAAGATATATATATATATATACAAAATAAGGTTAATGTTTAAACGTAAACACTTTCAACTGAGCCCACTTGAAGGGCTTTTAAATAATTTATTCAAATGGCGATTTTAAACTGTTTTTTGTTTTTTTGCATAACTTTTGTATCTTTGTTTAGTACAGTGCTTTGTATTTTGAATTTAACTGGCTGATGATCAAAGCTTTATGAAAAATTAAAGCTTTGTGAAACATATGTTCCAGAATTTTTAAAATCGCCATTTGAATAAATTATATATATATATATATAACTTAAAAACAATAATTGATGCGTGAAATACATAAAAGTTTCGTTCGTACTTAAACATACAACTTTAGTTTACTTTTGATTTTCAAAATAATACTTAGAAAAGCCTGGTATGTCTATTTGATCTAGAAGCTAACAGCTAAGTTTAAATTCAACTGTTCAAAATAAAATACAGAACGTTAGTTCCAACAGACAACAAGTTAAAATTAAATGAGCTATAAGTGGACTGATTCAAACATGCAACAAGTTTAAATCAAGCAAGCTATTAGTTGACTGATTCCACCACTCAAATCCAAATACAGAACTCGAGTTCTAACAGGCATCAAGTTCAAACCAAATGAGCTGTAAGTGGACTGATTTCATTTACTTAAAACCAAAACATAGTATTGAAAGTTTGACAACTTTAAGTGATTGCAATGTATAAAAATGAAAAATATTGTCCTTTTTATTGCATCATCAATGCAATTTTATGCATAATATTCAGCGATTAGCAATTTACTGGTTACGATTGGCTGTACAGATTCATTTTGATATATTATCAGGTAGCAGTATCAATGCATTACTACTGGAACAACTTAATATCAATTTAAAATTTTGACAAAAAGAGAAAACTATGGCACATTGAATTATCTATGTGTTTATAAGTTGCACTTAAAAAGAGTGATATAGTTTGTTTAAAAACAATAGAAAACATATTTTTTGATCTTTTCAAATCTAAAATTTTCGTTTTTGTATTAAAATTAGCAAAACTATAGTATATATAACTTTTAAAAAAATTTATTTCAACCAAACATAGATAATGAAAGTCACAGTTATTTTAATTTTAATTATATAGAAGTATTAGTAAATATTTTAAAAGTTATGGTTAAAAGATTCCATATCTTATTATTTTAGATTAAAGTTTGTTAACAAATAAATGATAAGTAGATTATATTTTATTAGATTTTAAGATTAAAATACTTTAGTAAGTATGTGAATTATTTGCTATTCTGTGCATACTGTGAATACAGTGCTAACCTCGTTATTCAAAATGACAAAGTGAAATGTAAGTAGTTATAAAACGTTTAGTAAAAATAGTTACTTAATTTTAATAAAAGTAAACAAATCAAAAGTTTTGATTTTGCTAACCTTATTAAGTTGATTAGTTCTTCAATTTTTCTGAACTTTTTTTTCTTGATTTTTCTCTTGATTTTTAGAAATATTACCTAATACTTTTAATTTCTTCAGTTAGTTTTTTATTTTCATTTGTGTAGTTTAGACGTAATTTTGAATTTTATTCTAACGGTTGTGGACCGACAACAATTTGAGTAATTTGGATAAAAAAACTTAATATTAATATATTTTTTGCATAATTAGTTAAATATTTAGTCATAAAATCTACTGTTACAAAAGAAGGGTCTCTGAACTGTGTTTCAAATTATATATTTGAATTGAAAAAAGTTTAAATGGTCTCAACATGTTTTTAATTTCAATATATAAAAATTATTTTTAATCTGAGACTCAAACAAAACGCTAACAAAACTAGTTACAAGCTCTTTTATTAATTTATAAAATTAATGATAGCAAAAAAAAAGAACTGTAGAATTATAAATGTCCAACTGTATATTTTTTTAACTCGAGTATTATTACCTTTTAGATTATTTTATTAACTTTTTTTTTGTTTAAAGAGCTTAAATAAGTTTATCATTCGAACAAATAAATAATTTACAAAATTAAACATTAAAATAATAATAAAATAATCAAACTTTTTTTACGTATAAATTTTAATCATCGAGCTTTGATATATGATATAAACTTTGCTTTTGCAAAACAATTTATGGCAATCATTTTTTCAAAATTTTCTTGATCTAAGGCAGTGACTATCAAAATTACTCTAAAGTTTAAATTTTATACTAGATATTCTAGAGTTCTTCATGAAAAGCAAGTAAAATATAGGTTAAGTTTTAAATTGGTTTTAAGGCTTGTTTAAATTAAACTAACACTATACATTCTTGATGAAGAGCACACTTGGGTGCATAGATATTTTATTTTGAGAACTTGTGTGCACAGATTTTAATTCCTTGGTAACCACTGGTATTAGTTATAAGTACATTTACTTTTATGGATAATTTAGTTTAAGTTCAATTTTATAACTTTTTCTATAGCAAAAACCTGTCAGTTTAAAAATTTTAGGATCTTTCAATTTTAAGTTTTTAAATTTTTTACAATAAAATTACGTTTTTAATTCAGTTTTTAGTTTTGCTTTTCATTAAAATAGTATCTAAATGCTGTTAAAGCATACACTTTTAAACAAAGTAAAACCAGCCAACTTTGGTTTAATTAACTTTGTTATCTACGTTTTTTACAATGCATTTGAATATAAAGTATTGTATTGTTTTTATAATTAATTAATAAAAAAAGATGATTTCAGCATTAACCAATCACGTACCTTATAAACTCATACTAGATAGCGTTTGTTTCACACGGTGAATATCTATATCGTTTTAATTCAGTTAAGCTGTCATCATTTCAAGCTTCTTATCAGCTAGATTACAGGCGCCTGCCAAAGCGCCCAGCTATTAAATTATAAAAACTAGCGTTTTTAAAAGTTACTCAATTAAAAATTATTGTTTATAATTTATAGTTTACTTATACTTACAGATATCTTTAAACAATTATTTTATTTTCCTTTAGAATGTAGATTATGTCAATATGTTAAATTTATATTTTGTAAATACCATCGTTTCTATAAACAATAATTAAATCTGACTGAAATAAAGATATATATAAAGTGATTAAATTTGTTTGTAAGCGCTTAAATTTACTTAAAAAGTTTACTGATTTTTTTGTTAAATTGGTTTTGACCACATATTTACTCAAAACTTACTACTTTTCATTTTTTATTTCAAAAACAAAAGTAAATAAATTATTACAATTATTACGCTAAAACAGCTTTTTAATTAAAGTTGTTCGAGACAATTGCTGTTATTCAAATCAAAATGTATTAAAAAGAGCATATTTAGCAGAAACAAATCTTATGTTGACACTTCTGTACAACATAAGAGCATTTATCAATAGTCTATTGAAGGACAAAAAGT
Organism: Thalia democratica; assembly: GCF_965202585.1. Lineage (NCBI taxonomy): Eukaryota > Metazoa > Chordata > Thaliacea > Salpida > Salpidae > Thalia > Thalia democratica. Next base: position 5,841,171 of record NC_139166.1, read on the forward strand.
ACGCTCAAAATATTTGGTCTCAGGACTTCCCGGTCATCCATTTGCAAACTGCAAATATTTTTTACCATCTTGTCTAAGACAATGCATATAATATCAATAGAGGCTTAAATAATAAATTTAGATGTTTTACTGTCGTTGTTTGAATCAATTTTTTTACGTTCCTACAGTTAAAAATTTGCACAGTATTGAAATTGAGAGAATTTTCAAAAATTAGATTAAGCAAAAATATTTTAAAAATGATGCTTTGACTAAACAAATTATATTATAGACGAAGTTTCTTAACTTAGTTTCAAATAGCGAGTTATTAGAAATAACTATAAATACTTATTTTATTATTGATTTTGAAACTAATTAGCCTAATGTTTTGAAATTTTATGCATTTTTACTTACCTTTTAAAATCTATATGTTTTTATAAAACTATAATTTATAACTGATAACATTTTTAGTTAAAACTTTTTCGATATCTTTATTACTTAATTTTTAAAAAACTAAAAGAAAACCGCTAAAGTATAAAACTATTTGTTCAAAATAAACTAAAAGTAATATTCATTTTTGGAATAAGAACATAAACCCAAAATAAAATAGTATATCAGCCTACACAAAATTTCTGTATCTAAAATAATAATGCACTGTGCTGTTTTATTATTAGCTTTGATAACCTGAATCAGATATTCGTAAGCACATAATATGTGCTGAAAATAACCATGAACATTGCGCAGTTTATTAAACTAAAAGCAACTAATAAATAAATATTAAATTGAAGCAATAAGTTGTGGTTTTGTGAATTACGTAATGAGCTTTAAAATTTTCAAAGTATAAATAGCTAAGTAAATACTTCTAATTATCGTTAAAAAATTATGTTTACAAATAAATTGTCAATCACTCTAAAATAAATTGTTTGAACTGTTTATTAATAAAATTTATATCATGCTTAAGTTTTACACATATCAGTTTTAAAACCTTACATTAAAATTAAAGTAATGTAAGAAATAACGTTGTCTAGTGACTTGTATGAAAATTTTTCTAAATTATACTTTTTTTTTAAATCCTCATCAATGCTTTTTACTTCAAAATCATAAAATATACAAAAGTATTTAAAAAAGTACCCAAAAAAAATTAAAGAATCATAAGTGAAACCATTTTGGTAGAAGTATATAAACAAACGACGTTTGAAACCGAAAATTACCCTTCATTTTGTGGTTTTAAGATAATTTTTCTCATATATCTGTGTTCGATGTATATTGTCATGTGATTTAATCTAACTTTGATTAAATCTAGATTGGTAACATTCAAAAAATATATATATAATTTTAAAAATAATAATCGATGCTTATATTCAATGATGTACCTTTATTACTATGTTTCTATTAAACTTAAAAATAACTAAAGAATTTTCAAGACATCGTCCTCTAAAATAAAATAATTTAAGTATAATATGTTTGTTGTACTGTATATATTTGTTGTTTATAAATCAGCTATTATGAAATTAGCTTATTCGTTTGTAATATTTAAACGTTTTCATTGCATTAAAAATATTTTCTACCAGGCAATTACGTCATTATATTGAAAACAATAAATATATAAGAATCTTTAAGAAGTTTTTTAATCTCCAAATGACGTCTTTAAGTTAGTTAACTAAGTAAAATAAATAATTTAAAAAGATTAAAAAGCTTCCCATTGGAGATAAATTAAAACACTGTTATTTAAATTTTCTAAAATTAAAGTTATGTAGTTGATAACAACAAAATATGCGTTTTTCAAGAGTTTATTTTCATCACCTCTTTTCATACAAACTATCATTTTAACCACACTGTTTTTAGCTCATCATTTTAGCAATTACTTACAAGATATCAATTTATCCAAAACAATTATTTAGCAGATTTATATGGATTTAACACTAAAACAAAAACGTTTAGTTATGAGCTTATTATAAAAGCTAATGACATATTCTTTTAATTTTGAAATTTAGAAATTCCATTTTCAGTTATTTCGAATCCAACTTTTACTTTGCATATTATCACTCGATAAACTATATGAAGAAGTTTTTTTAATAGTTAATTCAATTTTAATAATAGCTAAAATATATTATTAAAACTAAAATAATAAACAAAACCTGATAAAAACAACGTATTAGGGGACCATTAAAGTTATAGCCAAAAACATAACTAAAACATTAAAGCTATTAAAACTAAAAATTTAGTTTCAATGATAGGACAAGGGTTTTTATTTTTTCTTTTAAATAAAGTAGTTTAATTATTTACATCTGTAATATTGTTTTTCTCATTATCAAAATTTTATCAACCCAAATGTACAGCAACAGCAAAAAATGTTACATAATCAGAAAATTTTTATACTGAGTAACTAACAACTAGTTATTTATGAACGATTTCAACTTATTTATTAAAATAATAATAGTAAAAACATCATTTTAACACACAAACTTTCGTTTCGTTTAGATTGAATTTATATTAGCTGTATTGATTAGTAGTTTTAACATTTTCTGATGAAAGTATTTTCAGCGCAACAAAAGCGCTTGTTTATTACAACTGCAAAGTGTCAGGAAAATATTTTTATAGCAAATTAACTTAAATTTCTTTTTTTTTTCAGTAGTCAAACAAATTGAATAAGTGAAACTTCTTGCAAACAGTTATCAACAATAAGATTAGAAAATTGTTAGAAACATCACGTTTCCAATGAACAGATCAATTAAAATTTTAGAAAAGTAGTTGTAACTACAAAAAATAACAGTACAGTGTAAGACGTATACATTTATACTAAGTATACATGATTCAATTTTTAACGCAACGTATATAAAAGAAGTCCTTAGTAATATTGCTTGCTGATGTAACTACATGTGTAAATGATATTTTACTATAAAGTAAGCTAGATATATGAAACTTAGATAAATTTTATAGAATTTAATGAAGCAAGTCTTTGTGTTGATACAAGAATAAACTAAAAAAATTATATTTCCAAAATGAACAAGTTTTGTAAGTCTTTTTTTTCTTCTTTAATATCATATAACATGTGTATACGTAGTTTTATTTTCATTGATTTATTTAAAGTTATAAATAGTATATATTTATGTATTTAATTGTTTATACAGTTATATGATTAAAAGTTTAAATATATTTCTGAAAATCTACTCACCTACGTACAAGACACGTAGCTTTTTTTTTTTGTTTGTCAAATAATTTAAACAAATTAAAAAAGTCAGTATCTGTTTCTTGCATTAAATTTTTCGAAGTTTGGTATCGGTATACATTAATGAAGTGATTTTAGTCACATTTGTTTTACATAGATTAAAATAGTCATTTATGACGAATCTTAAAATGCACTTTTTTATGCCCTGGAAAATATTTTAAACTTAAATTACAGTTTATGATGTGAGAAATATAAATATATAAAGCATCTGAACAAAATTCTGACGTCACTAACAATTGTTATGAATATTTAGTTGAAATGTAATAATTTTGTCTTAAGATAGGAAACAGGTCACTTTTGCTCGAGCGGAGCGTCAATTTTGAACGAGGGGACACTTTTGCATGAAGGGTCACTTTTGCTTGGCGACTCTTTTACACGATCGTCACTTTAGCACGAGGGGACACTTTTGCAGGAGCGTCACTTTTGCACAAGGGGACACTTTTTCACGGCGACTCTTTTGCACGGAGGGTCCTATTGTACGAGGGGACACTTTTGCACGCAGGGATACTTTTGCACGGCGTTATATTTTCACCGATGTACTTATGAAATCCAAAAGTGTCCCTTCGTGCAAAATTTACACTCGTGAAAAAGTGACACCCACCCAGTAATTACATGCGCTTCATTTACTAAAAGTCAAAGAGTTTATAATGTTTAACAAAATTCTATTAAAATAGTATAAAAAACGGCTTTTTACGTTTAATGTTATAACTTTTCTAATCCGAAAAAATTTTTCTAAACCGTTACTTTTAATAAATGGTTTAATGTATTTTTGTAACTTTCGGCTAATACTTTTTGTTAACTTGATCAATTAACAATTTTTTGGTTTTTAGTATAGTTAAAAAATAGTTATTGTTAATACTTTTAAGTAGCACTATCTATTAAAATTAAATAAGTTTTGTAAATTGCAGCAAACTGAATTTCGTAACATTTTAAGAATAATTGTTCAAATCGCTACGATGACGTATTAAATAAACTTTTAAAAGTTTGATACGTGTTTTTTATGTATATATTTAATCGAACATAACTATCTATCCAGTTTCGCAGTTGAAATTTTCAGCGTTTTATGAAGCGCTTATTAATGTATTTTTATTGACAAGTTTCCCAGAACAAAGTAGATCTGTAAGTAATCTAACTACTGTGAAATAACATATCATTATAATTAATTATAAGGTTTAGCTTCTTGTTAAACTTAATTTGCTCAAAAATTCTTAAATCTTACAATTAGTAAAGGGTATCAAAATCAAACTAAGCAAAACTTAATTAGTTTTTATTTTGATTTTAATGGTTACAAAAATTCAAATTTTTTAGCTAATGTCATTTATTCACTCGTAGTTACTATTTTCGTTTATAACTTTTTGTGTAATCTTATGCCTCTGAGCAATGATAATAGAAACACTTTAAAAAAAGTATTCGTTTTTGTTCGAAATAGTCAAAAATAATCTGATTTCAAGAGAAACTTAGTCATATTCTTTAGCTGTCACACATTAAAAAAATATTAGTTATTAGAAATAATCTTTACGAACTAATTAACTTACTCTTATTGAAAAGTTAAGGAACCTTTTAAGTAATTAACAAAAATAAATCCAAACCCTTCTGTATTATGATAATTAAAACAAGTGTTTAAAATAACTAATGGTTAAATACTCTAGCAAAATTCTTTTTAAATAATTAAAGTAGTTTTATACAAGGTTGCTTTTTAAAATTCCAGAAGTACATCAAGCCAGCCTAAGTTTATTAAAATTTAAAAGTTAAAGACTTACAATTAACCAAGCTTAAATTCCTTAAGTACGATTTTCAAATAAAACTAAATAATATAAAGCTGTACTAAAAATATTACAAGTTTGAAAAAAAAATTAAAGTTCGAATATGTATTCAAAGTAGTACAATAACTACTAATAAAAAATAATAAAAAGTTTGCTAACAGTTAAGTAAGTATATACAGCAAAAACATAAAAGTTTAGTTTTCATAATTAGCTTTGAATAAAAAAAGATACATTTCTAAAACTATTTAGATTACAAAGTATAGAAGAATATTAAACAATTAAAAAAAAAAATTATATTGAGCATTATGGCAATTTTTCGTTGCTTTACGTTACATTAAAAAAAGAATAAGTTTAAACTTTTTTAATTTAGGATATACAACGTTTTAATTGTATATTATTATTATCTATTTTTGATTGAACACAGTTAAATATAACTAATGCGAAAAAAACAATAGTAATAGAAATAAATTATGCTTAGATAACATTTAACTTAAAATTTGTATAGAAAAAAGGTTCCAAAAATGAGCGCTTGTGCACATTGGTGTTCATAAAACTGAATTTAAAGTGCACAGAAATCAAAAAAATCAAAACCAAAAAAAAAAAGTCTACCTTAAGTCTTATTATTATGTTGTTTCAAATATTTTTGTGTACACTAAAACATGATATATAGTGATAATATGTCTATAAGAGAGACTTAGGTACATAATACGGGAACGGGTCACTTTTGCACGAGCGTCACTTTTGCACGGCGACTCTTTTGCACGAGCGACACTTTAGCACGAGGGGACACTTTTGCACGGCGTCACTTTTGCACGCAGGGTCACTTTTGCACGAGGGGACACTTTTGCACGGCGACTCTTTTGCACAAGCGTCACTTTAGCACGAGTTGACACTTTTGCACGGCGTCACTTTTGCACGCAGGGTCACTTTTGCACGAGGTGACACTTTTGCACGGCGACTCTTTTGCACGGAGGGTCACTTTTGCACGAAGGACACTTTTGCACGGCGTCACTTTTGCACGGTCGTCACTTTTGCATTGCGACATTTTTACACGTCAAAACTTTTGCACGACGTTACATTTGCATGACGACATTTTTGCAAAGCGTCACTTTCGCACGGCGTTATAATTTCACGGGTATACTTATGAACTGCAAAATTTTAAATAATCAGTCAATTTTGAACGGAACTTCACTTTTGCAAGCTTCTAGTTTTTATTTTCTCAAAGTATAGTATTTCAGATTTTACTTGACGTTTATTTTTCAGTCTATTTTTTAATTTAGCGTGAGAATATAAAAAGCAATAAAATGATTTGAACTTGGATTATTTCAGCATTATAACTTTGCATGATCATGATAAGCCAAAAAGAAAGTAACAGTTGGAAGTTTGAACTTATGTTAAAAGATAATATACCATATTAGTCTTCAACTACTGCAACATTTCAATAATGAGGATTAGCAGAATATTTTTTTTATCGGTCAGTTGAAATATGGAACAAACTTACAAATGAATTAGTTTCTTGCAAAAATTTTAAAGAATTTCGATTGAAGTTAAAATCTTTTTATCAAAATTATATTTGTGTTAGTAAAATTAATAAGTAATTTTTATCAACCGTTGATTTAATTTTAAGATTAAGCTTAGTTTATAATTCAATTTATTATATTAGCAGCACCTTTACTCTATTAAAAATGAGTCCCTTTTCACTGTATTTAATGATTACTCATCAAGCCAGTCTATTTTTAATGTCCTTGGAGCGTTAGGTTTTTATTTTTGTTGTTAATCAATGCGTTTAAATATTTGACGTCCATCGTTCTACATCAAAGCGTAAATAAGTATAAGTTTGTACTTAACATTTTGCTTTTTATGTTAACCTATAAGTTTTATATCAAACTATGTTTTAACCTTTGTTTTAATAAATAAACTTCTTGTATTAATTTTATTTTTTTATTATGTTTCTTTCAGTTTAAGTGGTCTAGGTTTTGATTCCTAGGTCCATCATATGGACAATAAACTTGTAACTGTGGAGTAAAATATATAATATGACATAGTTGTTGACTAATATATTAAAGTTCAAAATAAACTAGAACAACTTACTTACACTAAAAGTATTTTTTATCCTAGTTTCTATATTAATTATTTTTTTTTGTCCCTGGTATGAATTTTTTATAAATAATTATAATTTAATTTTCCTTAGTTTGTTTCTAACATTAACTTTTACTGTTTAAGATTTTATATCTTTCATTTTTTGCCTAAAATATAGGTACGTTAAAAATTTGGTACTAGCTAAAGAACTGTTTACCAAAATTAAAAACTGATGTTCCGTGCGAAAAAATCATTGTGCCAAAATGCAAAGTGTCGCTGGGCAAAATCTTCATCGTAAAAATGTGACATTGTGCAAAAGTACCGTTGTGCAACAATGCTGCCGTAACAAATGTCGCCGTGCAGAAGTGTCTCCTCGTGCAAAAATAACGCCGTGCAAAAATGTCCCTGCGTGCAAAAGTGACGCCGTGCAAAAGTGTCCCTTCGTGCAAAAGTTACCCTCCGTGCAAAAGTGTCCCCTCGTGCAAAAGTGACCCTACGTGCAAAAGTGACGCCGTGCAAAAGTGTCCCCTCGTGATAAAGTGACGCTCGTGCAAAAGTGACGCCGTGCAAAAGTGTCCCCTCGTGCAAAAGTGACCCCGCGTGCAAAAGTGACGCCGTGCAAAAGTGTCCCCTCGTGCTAAAGTGTCGCTCGTGCAAAAGAGTCGCCGTGCAAAAGTGTCCCCTCGTGCAAAAGTGACCCTTCGTGCAAAAGTGACGCTCGTGCAAAAGTGTCTCTTCGTGCAAAAGTGACGCTCGTGCAAAAGTGACGCTCGTGCAAAAGTGACACCCACCCACATAATACATGTATAGACAAACGCCGGTATGTACCCATCGGAATGAAATTAACTCCTTTAATCAAACAATGTTGTTTTTCAAATGGGTAAAACTATTTTGAGAAAACTAATCGAATGCATTTACTGATACAAAAAATTCCGTTCTTAGTCACACGCTTTAAAATTTTAAGATAATATATATATTTCATTACAAGTCGAATTTGAGTACCGCTTACTGATCGAATTATTAAGCATAACAGCAATTATTTATCTGCAATAAGAATTAAGAATATTAGTTGTAAAATAAAAGACGAGCAACAAAAAAAGAAAAACGTTAGTTAGGAGTTATTGCGAGAAACGATAAAAAAACAAATCACCAAAGTCAGTTTCAACAAAGCACATGGTTATTTTCAGTAACTACAGAATTAACAGAAAAAAGTTGTTAAGGCAAGTTGTAAAGTAGCAAAATTTATTATTAATAATGAGATACCCTTTATAATAGAAAACTTTTTTAAAGAATTTTTGTTGGCAGTAATAAAAAACTTTTGTTTATTTCTTCAATGACAACAAAAAGTCCTATTTAGGAAATGCATTAAGGTTAAAAGTCGCATAAATCAAATTATGACTTTAATCAATATGTTAAGATGAGAGCACTGATAGAAAAACTATTGCTCATTTGATAATTTTTATTATAGATGTTTTTTTAATTTTGACACTTTAGTATAATTTCTTGGTTTAGTTCAAACACGAAGCACAACAATCGGTGAAATTTTACAAGTAAAGGTGCAATGCACCAAAAGTTTTTAGAAGTACAATTCCTTCTTTTATTTTTAGTATAAAGTTTAATTTAAGTTTAAAAAGTGTCTTATAAAGTATATCAATATTAAAAAACACTGTTAAGCTACTTTAGTATATTTTTTTAGTAAAGAAATGTTTATTTGCTAAGTTTTTTGTGTCAAATCGAAATTTCACTACTTTACATGTAAAAGTTATATGAAACTCCAGGCTTTTTCAAAAATTCTCAAGTTCAAGTTTTTTTCCAAAATTTTTAAGCATAAATTTTCAAGTTCAAAGCTTGAACTTGATATATTCTAACATATTTTATAACTGAAACTAACACTTTGGGTTGTACATCGTAAGCTTAATTTGCCACTCTTTTAAGCAAAAAACCCAGCCTGAATTAACAAAAACATTCCTGATATTTTTGTATACAAAGACAATTCTAGCCAAAAACTTATAAAATGACTTAGTTGACTTGAGATTTGAAGTCTTCAAATAGTGATAGTCTAAGTGTGTGTCAATGTTTATAAACTATCCCTAGTTTATATTAAATAGGTAGCTCCAAAAAACAGCAAATGTGTGTTTTGATATGCAAAGCATAAATATTAACTTAGTTTGACAAAATCAATGTTTTAAAAATAAAAATGTATACCTAACAAAAATTATATTAGTTTATGTCAAATATATTATTTTAATTGTGTCTGTACAAATTTAGATATTACATGTAGAAAAAACAAACTTAAGAAATTATGCATAAACTAAACTTAAACTAACTAAAGTATTTTATAAAAAGTGGTTTAAAATATGAGCATTTTTTTAAGTTGGTGTGCATATAAATTAGTTCAAGTGCAAAGAAAACTTCTAAAAAACTAAAATTTGTCAAAACAAAACTTAAATAAACCTTTTTTTCTTATTACTATGTTATTTTTAATGTTTCTACACTAAAACATATCATTCACAAATAAAAAATATTAAAACAAACTTAGGTATGAAAAATATTAGAAAAAATATCTAAGCTACAAAGACAATTCTAGCCAAAAACTTATAAAATGACTTAGTTGACTTGAGATTTGAAGTCTTCAAATAGTGATAGTCTAAGTGTGTGTCAATGTTTATAAACTATCCCTAGTTTATATTAAATAGGTAGCTCCAAAAAACAGCAAATGTGTGTTTTGATATGCAAAGCATAAATATTAACTTAGTTTGACAAAATCAATGTTTTAAAAATAAAAATGTATACCTAACAAAAATTATATTAGTTTATGTCAAATATATTATTTTAATTGTGTCTGTACAAATTTAGATATTACATGTAGAAAAAACAAACTTAAGAAATTATGCATAAACTAAACTTAAACTAACTAAAGTATTTTATAAAAAGTGGTTTAAAATATGAGCATTTTTTTAAGTTGGTGTGCATATAAATTAGTTCAAGTGCAAAGAAAACTTCTAAAAAACTAAAATTTGTCAAAACAAAACTTAAATAAACCTTTTTTTCTTATTACTATGTTATTTTTAATGTTTCTACACTAAAACATATCATTCACAAATAAAAAATATTAAAACAAACTTAGGTATGAAAAATATTAGAAAAAATATCTAAGCTATAAAGAAATGACAATTTAGTTAATTACTGTGCATTACTTTTGTACAAAATGGAAAACATTTGCATAAATAGGTATAATATAACTAACTTATTAAATTCAAGCACTCTTTTTTCAGATAATTACTTGCTGTTGAAAAATAGAAGTTATTATGAAACTCAGAAAAATCTCCTGTTAGAATGCTAATCTGTCTTTTTCACATTTTTGAATTAAAGTAGCAATTTCTTCTAATTATTTTTAAATTTTATTCAGAGACTTAAAACCAAACTAAACAAATTAAATCGAATTACCGAAAAAAAAATTACTTGAAATATATTTTTGCTCAGCTGGCCACTTCTACATGCTCGCGGGCCACAAAATTTTCTTTCGCGGGCCGCATTCCATTCAAAAAAATAACCTGCTCGCGGGCCGCAGATTTACCCTTCGCGGGCCGCATTCGGCCCGCGGGCCGCAGTTTGCCGACCCCTGGTCTATACTATAAAAAAAAAGTAATACTTTTTAATCAAAAAAAGTCAAAAACTCAAGTTTTTTTAAATATGTTAAGTGTTTTTGAAATGATTTCCACATACAAGTATACTTTTAAAAACATCGAAAATTATTCTCAAATAAAGAGTAATGGTAATAAAACAATTTAAATTTTCAAAGTAATAAGTATGATAACATCTTTTTTGTATTATATGTAGAATCTTTAAAAAATAAATTACTAAATGTACTCATTGAAAACTTGTAATCGATATTTTCATTTTTACGTAACTATATTTCCTAAACGTATAATTGCAGTTTTAGAAGTATTAAAACAACTGAAACTTACTGTTTTAAAAATTAAAATTAGAAAAAAATATTCTAAAAATAAGTTACTTGAAACACTAGTAAGTATTTTTTATTTAAAACTTTATAAAATTTTTAACCCTTTTTGATTAAATTTATCTAGTAATTATTTCGGCCATCATCAACAGAGTTGAGATGTTTTATGCCATCGATAATAAACAATGAATTTTACCGCAAGATCAATAACAACAACCGGTCGTAGGATTGTCTCGGATGCTGTTGTTGATGATTTCGCGGTAAAATTGATTGTTTATGATCAAATTTATAAAATATAAAGTTAGAGAATTAGTTTTGTTTTTTAATATTCTACCTAACTATAGCTAGCTCGATTTATTAAAACTCTTTGAAAGAAAGTTTCTGTTTGATATAAGGTTCAAAAAAATATTTACGGTAAAAACAGTATTTCATAAATCAAACAAAAAAAGTTTCCATTCAATCAAAAAAAAAAAATAAAATTTTAATATACTATTTATTTTCTGACTATTTTAATAAAATTTGTTTTTATATTTTGAAAATCTTAAATTTAGCATCATAAAGTCAGTATGTTTGCAGTTTCTTCTATTGCAAAATTAAAAAACCAGTGAAGCGTGATAAATTTGCTGTGAAGGGTATAGTGACGTAACACCAATATTCTCGCGAAAAAACAAAAGCTGGTGAATATAAAAATAGAAAAAAATATTGCGAAATAGTCATAGAAGAGAGACAGATATTCTGAATCTAATTGTTTAAACCGACGTATCGTCGGATGCTTACATAAAATTCTTGTTATTATATTAATGTCGACAGGCAGTCGTAAGCAAAATTTTAAGTTTTAAAATCTTCACTGGCCTCAGATAAATTTTAGTGTTATTTTGATAAAATATTGGTGTTCGTTTCAGTCAAACAACAAAAGTTTTAAATTTTTGCACATTACTATTTTCTTTTGTACATAGAAGGCTTATTTAAACTGTAGATATTTATTAAACTAAATTTCTGATTCTAAACTAAAATAAAATTGTTAGAATGTGAAATTGCCTGTTCAAATTAAAAAATCTTTAAGCCTAAGCAATAATTTTTTTTATTGTTTTAAAATCTTAAAACCACAGCTTTTCTAACTTCATTTTCATAAGTCCCCCTTTAAAGAAATTTGAAAACAAATGGCCCTCTCAAGTAAAATTTATCTAAACTACCAAATAATAACAACTATCTTTATATTTTACCCTTCTTTAACAACTTTAGGAGATCTAGTGAAAGTTTTACAGCTAAATTTCAGGGATTTGAATCGAACCTACTCAATTTACAGCAAATAGCTGAATTAAAATTACCTTAAGTTTTGTTTCTATAAAGTCAAAACGATTTTTTTATCGTTAGATTAATTAGAATATGAAACAAATGTAAACTTTGAAACATTAAAAATCATTTACTTATAATGAAAAATATTTGATAACATAAAATGCATTTATCAACAAACTATCTAAGATTTGTGCTTGTTTCTGTTTACAAGTACTTATTTTTATTAACACAGACTAAGTTAACATAAGTGAATGTTACAGAGATGTATTTTCTTAGTGTCATATGCTGCACTCTGATTATGTTATAAATTTAAACTCAATTTAATAATAAACTTACTAAATAATTTTGCATCTCATATTTTTTACTTTTAGTTTCTTTAACCATAAATTATATTTAAAACCAAGTTGTTCTTAAAAAAATTGAAGTATTTAAATTATATATTAGTAATTTAAATAATATTTTAAGTAGTTTTTTTTTTAATATTATAAAACTTTAAAATATCAATGTAGTTTCTATTTAATTTGTACGTGCATAATATTTTAGAATAGTTCCAACAAATTTTGTATGGTTTACAGTAACTTCTCGCATCTTTACGCACTCGTGACGTTACGCATTCTTGTTTAGATACGCATTTTAGATATTTAAAAATTAAAATTTAATATTATTTAATACGACACAAATTAGTAAATTTTTTATACTTTATTAACGTATTTTTAATACAATGCAAGACAAGTTAACAATTATGTGAGCAAGGGTCAAACTAATAAAAGTTGTGATAACATAAACAATTTTTATTTAACATTTTATTATATTTTATATATTTTTGTCCGAAAGAAGAAATGCTTTGCAGCACCAAATGCATATATTTGTAAAAGACTATATAAAAAAAATTTGATATAGACTCCACACTATTTCTTTATTGTAAACAAATTCTTTATTATAAATTGAGTTTGCTAATTAGAATAATATATAAATGTTAAGTATCAAATAAGTCACATACAAATATAGATAAAGATAAAATATACCTTTTATTAAAATTAGTAAAAAGTTTTACAAGTAATACTATTTTATATAACTTTAAATCTATTTTTTTAATATATATATAGTTTTATCTTTTTTTTCATATTTATAAACATAGTAAAAAATTGTTAAAATTGGAAAAGTCCCTAGTCTGTTTTTAACTATAAGGATTATCAAAAAACAACAATTATAGTAAGTATATTTTGTACCTCTTGTATCTTTACACATTTTTTCTGTGGACACAATGTGCGTAAATAAGTGAGAGGTTACTGTACTTACAAAAAAAAATAGACATCAGTACAATAAACAAATAACTCTAACTTGAGTTAAAGTGTAATTTTTCTACGAACAGATCAGAAATGTGATCTAGGCTAGACGGAATAGTGCGTTATCATAAATATAAGTGTTAAGTTTGAGTAAAGCGGCTAATCCCCACCAAAATTTAAGGTATCTTTATTTTGTAGTATATTAAAAGTTTAATGCTACAACAAATAAAACATTTTCTTTATAAATAGCTGCATTTGGACAATCTTGTAAATTTATTAAATATAAAATTATTTATGGGCCAACTGTTTGGCTCTCCCACTGCCGATTCCGCGTCCCAAGTTCGAGTTCTGGCTGTGGCTTGCCACGGGGTCGTACGCAAGTGTATAATGCTTTACATGCGATCAAGTACTCCCGTTAGCCCGATGTGTATCAGATTGTAATGCCTTCAAATTTTAGTCGTCTTTACAGACGGAGATGATAATTCCATAAGCAAGTGAGCATGATACGCAGGTTTGCAGCCAAAACCAATCGGCCGGTTTTCTAGCGCCCAATTTTCAGTACCTAAAACAAATGCTTCCCAATTATGACTTAAATGTTTTCAAAAGAATAAATGTATGTAAAATTAAAGTTTTTCTTCATTTTTAATTACAATGACATTGGTTAGAAAATATTGAGCATTCTAGAAAATACTGACAGCTTTAAAATCTCTTTGTTTTTTCTTTTAAGTTTAAAATGTTAAAAACCTTAAATTTAAACATAAATTTATAACTTTCAAATGTCTTTTTTTGATTCTACCATTTTATTAGTTTTTTTCAAAATTTAAAAGTAAATTTTTACTGCAGTCAATTAGTAGTTATTATTTTGTTGTATTATTAATATAAAACTACAAAAAACAATTAAAATACTTTGTTAAAATAAGTTTGTTGCTTTTATTTATATATATTTAAAGACAAAGGGATGTACAATGACAAATGATTTAGCTTACTTTATAAAAAATATTTTATAAAACAAAGTTAAAAAAACTAGAAAAAGTTTATAAAGATATTTGTCGCGTAGTTAAGCGCCAATGAACATCTGGATAACATATTTCTGAATATAACTTGTATTCATGTAAATACAATATAGCTACTTTTTCAGTCTAAATATCTGGTACAAGTGCTGGACAAGACGTTGAAAGGTATCCGTGGTGTGCGACCCGATAACCGAAAAGTTTTTTGTGAACCAGGTCCTAGGACTAAATATTTTGAGCATCTTTTTTATTTATCGTTCAATAAACTATTTATCACCTTAAATATTTTCAATTTCTTTATGCAAGTATTTTTTTAACTTTTTATTTTTTTAATTTTATTATTGTTAAACAATAAACAATTGGAAAAAAAACTAAATTTGAAGATTTATATTACATTTTTTTAATTCATTTATTTTAGGTGTAAACGTTCTAAACCGAAAAAATATTTTATCAATTAGTTTATTGCTTCACGATACTATAGTTATTAACTCTTGATATTTATTTAGAAAGTATACTAACACAGTCAAAGGTAAAATTACTCTAACTAAGTTGTTAAAACTTTCTTTTTTGAAGTTCTTTAAACATTTTGTGTTTATAAGCTTACAATAAACTTAAACTCCATTTAGTATTTATTTACGTAACGATAGTTATTTGAACTAGTATTCAGTAATTTTAAATTGTTCCTAGTAATTTTTTTAATTAGTGCATTTTATATTCAATAAAAGTTACAAATTAATATTATTTGCAGTTTTTAAGTTTGATTACTAAATATTAATAATTAATTTCCTGAAAAACGTTTCTCAAAATTAGTTCATTCTCTTATAATTAATAATACTTTTATTGCCCTGAAAATACTGCCATAAAACAGCAACAAATATTCGATTACAATATATATAGATTCATTTAAGCTAAGCAAGAAACATTTAGTTTTTAAAAGATGTCACTAAATATTTTTGAGATAAATCAAAGTATCAAATAATCAGTTTGTTTTACGAGTATAAAATATTGCATGGTTGTATAAAATAAATATATATTTTTTTCTTATATTAGTATAAATTTTTGAAATTACGCAGACTAGTTTCAAATTGAATGCTGCACAAGATATCAATATACTATTAAGTAGTGATCTACCGAATCTACAATTCGGATTCGACCGAATTCTGAGTTTCCGAATAAAACTCGGACTTGAATTTGGCCGAATCCTAGTTTAAAAATAAGATTCATAGTCTGATTTGATCGAATCTGAAGATAATGATATGTAAAACTAGTTAAAGATTTCAAGCTAGAATGGATAATAAAAATTCTTTTTTAACACTTATAAAAGCTTTATTAATTTTGATTTAGAGTTTTGAACACAGTATATAAACTCCGATAAATCGTTTTTGTTGGACTCTCAAACAAAAGTATGTACGTAGTTATGGCATTTCATCTCAGCTTTTTGGATAAGCGCTCTTATTTTTTCATCATATATTTAGTGTTTTCTGTTTGTTTATTGTAATTAGCTGCTGCAACTTCAAAAAGCAAACAAAATGCAACTTAAATATGTAACGATAATGCAGATACTTGCATACTTTTAGCTATATACTTTTTTTTTAATATATTTAACATTTATTTAAACGATAATTCTAATTTATAACATATATGTTAAAACTTCAAACATTTTCTTCATATTATATTTTAAAAAAATGCTCTAAACTATAAAATTATTGTGAACAATAAGTTTTAATCAATTTGTAATGAACTGCTGCAACTACTTGCAATATTAATTGTTGAACTCTGAATATTAAGAGAGTATTTAAAGCTTTTTGCAATTATGAAAAACAATGCTTAAAATCAATGATGCAAAATTTCATCAAAAATTTTTCGCCAAACGATTTACATAAGTTATAAAAGCAGCTTATACTTTTTTAGTAAGAAGTTATGTAATGTTTTTTTGTTTGTATATTATATATTAAAAAAAAATTCTTGCTTAATATATATTAAGTGGTCTAGAATAATCTTTGATATTGACAGTTAAAATTCATTGATCCATTATAATAAAATAGTATATAATTATTTTATACTCATTTTGTTCAATTTAATTAATACTAAGCTGCCCGCAAACGTGCTAGAAAGTCACTCCGTCTCCAGGAAAAGTTTGGGAAAAAAGGTCAAGTTGACAATCTACACACATACAGTCAACCAAACCCAACTGAGACTTTTGGTGTTGTCCCGACAATTGCTCACAATTTTTTAACAAATTTTTATTTTAATTTATAATATATTTTTTGATATGAAAGTTTGTTATGAAAACAAAATCATAAATTGATTGAAGTTATATCATTTGGTTACCAAGAAACCTTAAACAATGGAATATGAAAGACCGGCTGAGAAGATATCAATTAATTAACAAAGTGATTTGGTAGTGATAAAAATCAATCTTATTAGATTTTTTAGTATTTAAGGCACAACTGAAATAATTCAAAACAATTTTAGTTATTTTATATCAATTATTTCCTCATGATGAGATAAAAATAAATTATTAAATACAAACTTAATATGTGTTTTAATAACTTTTTTTATACTTTATCTTATTAAAATTTCTCCATGGTATGTGTATTTCATCTAAAAGTAAACTCTATAAACTCTAAATTTTCTACAATTATAATTATAAAAAAATATTTTTGTAACCGTAAAATACTTGTTCGTAAAAAAGCTTTTATTTGTATGTATTATTTTAAGTTTGCTAAGAGTATGTTGTCGAAAACATTTAAGCCTTTTTAAAAACGTTTTTTAAGTAAAATAAAGCACTTTTGTTGATTTCACATTTTATTAATTTAGTAAAGTAAGCAAAAACTAACTTAAATAAATTTAAAACTCTAACAAGCTATATAAAAATTAAATACAGCCACTGTTTAAATTTAATATCGTGAGTTTTAATATATAAAATTAAAGCTGAAAAAAACATTATACTATTTTTCGTACTATACTGAAAATTTATTAAACATATTTGTATGCACAGAAAACATTGATTAAAATTTCGTAGATTTTATTAAATAGTTTAGGCTATTATAGGAATGCAAGCTTCTGAGATTCAGTTTTTAAAAAATCAGCGTTGTTAATATATCATGCTTCCTTTATTGACGATTACTAACTGATAACTTAAAATAATATGCTTGTATCTAATCAAGTTCAGTGTTTCATCTTTTGCAACTTATGCTTAGTCTTTTTATTTTTATTTTTATATAGATTTGCTAACTTAATTTTATAAGTGTCAATGTTATTATAATATGATTAAATGAATATATTAATATTTCAAACCCGCGCTCAATTCCAACCCACACGATTCCCACCCGCTTAACTCCAACCCGATCAATTCCCACCCGATTCAATTTCAACCCGATTCAATTCCAACCCGATCAAATCCAACCCGAATTAATTCCCACCCGAATAAATTCCAACCTGATCAAATCGCAGCCGATCATATCCCACCCGATCATATCCCAGCCGATCAAATCCCACCGAAATCAAATCCAACCCGCAAAATTCCAACACGAATCAAATACCGGCCAAATCAAGTCCCACCCGATCAATTCCTTCAAGTTAAATTCCCATTAAGGTAAATTATCACTCGAATGAATTCTCATTCGACTCAATCCAGTTCATAAATGTCTCAAAAAAAATAATTTACAACCTTTTTATATCTTATACTGTTAGTTCAGATCAATAGTTTCATATTTATTCTTTCAAAAATTTATTTTACAAACTAAATTTCGGTCAAAGACCTCGTCAGTGCTTAAATAAATCTAAAAAAAAGATATGTTACAGTCATCGAAAATAGTATTTAAACATTTAAATTAAAATAAAACCAAATTATTACTGAAAATATACTAAAGAAACTAAACAAATTTAAATTTTAATATTAAGACTGAGTTTTAGTAGAAGTTTATTTTTTTAGTTAAGTTTTAAAATCAATATTACAACAATAATAATAATAATCAAAGCTGTATGTAGCTTTCTTTTTTCTTCTTGATAATTTACAGAGTAAACATTGCTTAAGCAAAAGTGTAATTAATGAAGTGAGCATAAATTTAATTGAATTTGGTGTAGCTTATTTTAATGTGACGTAATTATTGAAAATTTGAACAATATTGTGCTTTTAATCGCTATTAAAATTTAAAATCCCGCTCAAATGCTTTATATGAAAGCTTAAAGTTAAAATAATATTTTACCTAAAAAGAAAAGAAGTTAAATTATGGTACTAAGTTTGAATTCTTGGCAAAGTTTAAATTCTAGTTAAATTTAAAAATCAAAGAACAATACAAATAATAATAGTAAAAAAAAATTGATTGTAGCTTTCTATTTTCTTCTAGTTGATTTTCAAAGTAAACATTGCTTAAATAAGAATTAGGTTAATAGTAATAAGTGGGCTTAAGTTAAGATGCATTTTAATTAAGCTAAATTTTATTGTGACTTAAATATTATAAATTTAAGTAATTTTTCACTAGTAATAGTTACAAAAATTTGAAAATTTTGCTTAAATAATTCAGAAAAAAAAACATTAACTTTAAGAAAATTATAGTTACAAAAATTAAAAAGCATGCACAAAACTTGTATTACGAGTAATTTAAGTTTTGAAGTGGAGTTTTCGGAAGTGCGGACAGGAATAAAAGAGTTCGTACCGTTTGTTTAGATTATCTTTTCTGTCTGCTTTAGCGATTGCGACCTTTTCTAATATGCAAGTACTGCAAGTTGAAAATGTGGTATATAAAGCGACAATCAAATCGGAAAACGAAACAAAAACTATTTGAGCTCAACGGGTGAAACTTCTGAAAAAAGATGACACAATCATATTAGTGACTTTAAAAACTATAAAGAGAACGGAACAGAAATATCGAAGTATGTATGGAAGCTTAAAAATAAGAACATTGAATACAAAATAGATTGGGAAATTATCCACCATATTGGCAAAGCAAAAAACCCACAAAACATTTGCAGTACTTGCATATTATAAAAGGTCGTGATTGCTATAATTTTTGAAAGAATAAGTATATTACTTCTCCTCCAGCAGTTGAGATCTTTTTATTTGTTTTCTTAAAACCAAAACATATAATATCAATAGTTTTATGTATGAATTGAAATCCGTTTAATTTTTGTACATGTAAAGTTTAGAAGAAAGATTGATTATAAGTTTCAGTCAAGTTCCATTCTTTTTAAGTTTGAAATTTCATATTAACTCATAAATTTCGACCGAAAAAATTTTCTTCAATAACGTTTAACAACTAAATTTTTCTTTTATAATAACTTTTAATGAAAGAAATTATCAATTTAACAAATTTCTATTGTTTTCATTTTAAATAAGCTGTACCTAACTGCAGGGGAGTGTTTAGACTGGTTACCTGGTGTATATTAAGTTATAATATTTTTTAGGAGGTGTTTAAAAATAGCATAAAAGACAATTAATAAATAATTGTTTTAACATATTTTTGATTAAATTGATTTTAAATTATAAAGTAAGACAAATGTATTTTACTTTTATTTTTTTTAAACATTTATATCAATCTTTGTGTAACAGTAAGTTTTTATTAGTTGTCTAATTTTTTTTTACCTCATCTATTTTCACATAAATAATAAAACATATGTTTTAGAAAAAAAAACTTCATAGTTACAATAAAAATAAGTTCAAATTTAGGTAGATATAGTACACAATTAATTTAGTAGGTTTAATAGCTAAGACTTATTTGAAATGAAAATCAACTGAATAAGAACATTTTTGAATAACAAATATTTTTTAAAAATACCAAATTCTCTATAATAAGTTATTTGCGCCGCAGGCATCAAATACATTGAATTATTGTTAAATTAAAATAGGAAAGTATTATTTTAAACATGAAATATGAAGCATTAAGCTTAATAAAACAAAATGTTTTTTAAAATTGCACTTAAAATTAATTATGCCGAGCAATATAAATTTCTATAGTCGTTACAAAGGTAGAATTAATCGGACATAAATCGGTTACTGTAGAATACTTTGCTATAAAAAATAGTTCAGATGCTAAAGAAACTCGAATTTGCTTTGAACCTTATGTGAAACTAAATTTTATTAGCCGTAAAAGAATTTTACAAAAAATAGGCCGATTTTATTTGCCGGCCGTAATTACTTAAAAAAATTTAGTAACCAACGAACAAAAGTAATTTAGGTCTAGAGTTTGATAAAATAAGCATTAATATAATTTTCAAATTCCAATGTTCTTATTAAAGAAAACTATGTTGTACTGTTCTATATTATTTTGTTGTTTTAATTAGTTACAAAAATTAAAATATATTTAAGTGTCAATGTCAATTTTTCCAACTCGTACAAAACAAATTAATTGGACTTAAATTAGTTACCATGATAGAAAATGGTTCCGATACTAAAAACTTAATTATTATTTAAACCTGATCTGGATTAAACTTTAGTAGCTATAATAGTATTTTACAAGTAACAGACCAACTTACTGTTGCTCGCAAGTCTTAATTATTTTACTATCATGGTAACTAAAATTGAACTAAAAACATGATAAAATAAGCAACAGTTACAATTTTAGATTAAATAATAAAATTGTTTTTACCATACTAATTTCATATTTCAAATGATTTTTAAAAATACAAAGACTAAAATTTTAATGTTAGTTTCAAACGTTTTAAAATTTTTAACTCGTACAAGAATAGATATAACCGTGTTTAATAATTAAGAATTATGTTGATGGGAATTTATTTGGGTGGGAAATGATCGGATGGGAATTTATTTGGGCGGGAATTGATCGGGTGGGATTTTATTCGGGTTGGATTTGATCGGGTGGGATTTGATCGGATGGGATTTGATTTGGGTGGGATTTGATCGGGTGGGATTTGATCGGGTGGGATTCGATTTGGAAGGGATTTGATTCGGATGGGATTTGATCGGGTAGGATTTGATTCGGGATGGAAATGATCGGGTGGGATTTGACTCGGGTTGGGTTTGATCGGGTGGAATTTGATTCGGGTGGGAAATGATCGGGTGGGAATAGATTCGGATGGGATTAGATTCGGGTTGGATTTGATCGGATGGGATTTGATTCAGGTGGGAATTGTGCGGGTGGGAAATGATCGGATGGGATTTGATTTGGGTTGGAATTGATCGGTTGGGAATTGTACGCGGGTTGGAACTGAACGGTTACCGAATAAATGATAAGTAGTGAAATTAATTGTTTTAAGTATAAAACAAAAATAGTTTTAATTTTATCTTCAACTTAATGTTTATTATTTAATTGCATTATTTGAAATTTTGTAGTAATATTTTTTTATTTTTCCTACGTTGTTTCATTTTAATCATAAAAACTAATTTTGACATTTTTTAATTTAAAACGACAACATAAAACCTATTTTTTGTTCAATCAAACATTTGACTTATGTCTTTGGTAAATATAAAACTAAAAGTACCTGAATTTATTAATCAGCTAACAGGTTGCTTTTGTATATCAAGGATCTTACTTAAACTAAGTTAAAAATTATATTATTTTCAATAATTCCTTCACTATTTTGCAATTTCACAATTTTAAATCCAAATCAAATTGCATTTTAACAATTTTCGTTCCAAAAACTGGTTCTATTTTAATTACTTTGTTTTTCAATTTAATAAAAACTGTTACAAGTAAGGTTAGATAAGAGGACAAAAAACTAGCATCAGTCTTTAAGGTAAGTTTTAACATGATACAAGAAACGTAGTTCAGAATAATATCTGGTAAAATGTCTTTGGTTCCTATTTAAATACCTCATATTTAATTTTATGAAAAAGAAAACCTGTTTGGAATGATTTTATAAAATAAAAAAAGATATAGTGAAAAAAAATATGTTTTTATAAAATATATCTAACTTTGGTTAAACTAAATTTAACTTAGTGATATAAATAAAATATTAATAAACACACTACAGCAGTTTATTATTATTTGTTTATTTTCTATAAGTTGTAAGATATTACAGTAACATACTAACGAAGGCAGATAATAAACAACATAAAAGTTCGTATGAAGCACCATCAACAAAATAGTAAAACAACAAGTAGTAAAAACTGTAGAAGCACAATTGAGTGAAAAATTTATCACTTATATAGGTTGACAACCACTCCAGAAGAGTCTCGAATATTTTAGCACTGAAACACGAGCTAAGACTCTTTATGAATTCTTCAATATTCTTAGCAAACTTCTTATAAGGAAGTAATTTTCTGAGTTTTTCGGAACAAGGAAACTTAACAACTTCTCCTGGATAGCTACATGCATAGTTCAACGCAAAAAAGAAGAAATTCGTGAAGATGGAATAGTACAAGTAAAATCCAAAAAGAGCACAACATGTTAATATGACTGTGACGAAGCTCACGTAACTTTTAAATGTATATTTTGTTGGTTTCGGTTCTTCTTCAGTTTGCTGAGGACTTGGGTCTTCTATCTCAAGTAAACTTATTAATTTTGGCCTTTCTGTATTTTTTTCACCAGGCAAAACACCTTTTAATTCTGAACGTTGCATTGACACAACATGTCTGTCAATTGTTTTTTCTTTTGCAGTTTCAACTTCAGTCTGCACAACCATTCTATTGGACGTTTGACCATTTTTGTATTCTGTTTTCATTTCTGACTCTAAGCATTTGCTTCGTTGTTTCGAATGTGAATAACAATAGTTTTTATAGTTCTGCATCAAAAAAAAAACAATGATTTTACGCAATGTTAAGAATTTTGAGACATGTTAATGGTTTACAAACCAAAGCCCATAGAATTACGAAAATGTGATTACTGCCTTAGCTACTGTGTAGAGTAATAAACAGTAAGACTGAGTTGTCGTAGTGTTTTTATTAGTTAAATTTGTTAAATATTAGTTAAATTAAACTTTTTTAAGTTTTAAAAATAAAACAAACAATTTTAAAAATAGTTAAGATTTACTTCATAATAATAAATAAATTAAAAAACTAACGTTTTTCACGCTTTGAGAAATTTTTTCATTTTCGTTTTCTACTTCTGGTTTAGTTTCACTTATTTTGTGTGAACTATTTTTTCTTTCATTTGAAAACCAACTGCTTTCATAACTTTGCGTCTGTAAAAAAAAAATCTTGAAATTAAAGAAAAATCAAAAAGGCAGATTCAAAAATTCGAAAAACTTAAATTCAACTTAAAAAACTTAAACATGTATATCTAACATATTAATGTACATTTATACATTTACTAGTAGTCAAACAATATAAAAACCTAGAATAAATGAAAAATGCTTTTTATCAACAAGGCATAAAGATATTATGTCTAATTTAAAAATCTATACCTATCTGATTGTTTTAAATTTAAAGATTTCGTATTAAACTTGTTTAAGGATATAGAATACGTTAGTTTTTTTTTCAAATTTTTGGTATAAAAGAAGTAGTAACTAATTATAAAATATTTTTTAAGCTATTCTTAAATATAATTGATGACAGAATTAAAAGTTTAAGAAATAGTATGATCAGTATTCAATAAAAGTTTAATAAAAAGTGGTCTCACTTTAGTAATATCTTTAGCTTCAATTGAATTAAAACTTTTTAACTTTTGATGAAGTCTTTTCAGTAAGCACTCATTTTTATAAATTTTTTGTTGGGTGAAATTTCTGTTACTGTAGATTGTTTTGTTGGACATCAATGGATTTCTGTTTATTTCGTTACACGTCATTGGACTGTATTTCATTTTATACACCATTTTTTCTTTGATAATCTGCTTTGTTAAAATTTATTAATTATCATCTAGATGTTTTGCTTTCAAAAATCTTGCGTAGACAAAAATTTAATTATATAAGCTTTAACTTAACATTAAGAATAGCAATCGTTTTATCATATTCATCTGTATAGTCTTAGTACTCAACATCTATATCACGTCAAAAATAGAATAATTTTTATGCTTTATATATATAAGTAAATATCATAGTTTGACGAAAAAATAAAGATAGTCTTGCTTTTTAAATACATTTTTACTTGTCTAAACTGTTAAAAAATTATAGTAACATAAAATATAGTTGAAAACGATTTCTAACCTTAACATTATTTTTCTTAGTTTCATCATTATACTCTTTATAAGTTTGTGTAGCATTTTGATGTGTATATTTTTGCATATTTTCTTTGCTTTTTTCGACAGATTGCTTTGAGATTTTAGGCTTTTCAGACATTTTTGATTGTAAACAAATGACATTAAATGCTTTTACTTAAGTTTCTGAAACATTACAAAAAGGTTTAAAGCTTAAATATACTTTATGAGACAAAAATTAAATTAAACAAAGTTGTCTAAAACAATTAACGTAAAAATACTCAGTTAAATTTTAAAAACAATTTTGTTGGACTTATATGATTTTCTCACAACACTAAAAATTCTACAACGAAATTATTGACAGTATATAACATGAAGTAATAAGTATTTAGAACAATTTTTAAAAATGAGTTAAGGAACTTATTTAAAGATGTTAGTAAAATGTGGGTAACTTACAAAAAATAAAACAGTTGCAAAATAAATTTTATAATTAAAACAAATAACTAGAAGTTATTAGTAATAAGGGGTATATCTGATAGAACAAAAGGTCAGTCTGATTAGCATATTAGTTGAGTGAGCAACTTTTTTCACTGTTCTGTTAATTCTTTTAATTATATCCTTATTTTTAATTAACCTTACTCAAACATATTAAAAACATAATATTTTAATAGTAAAAACTACATTACACACTAACTACCAAGAATTAAGTTTTTTAAACCAAATTTTTTCTTTAGAAGTATGCCACATATGTGAATTAAAAGTTTCAATATTAAAAGTTTACAAACTTATCTAAAACAACTTAAAACTTGTTAATTAAATAGATTATTATATTGAAAGAATGTTTACCTTGTAATCAAAAAACGCTGTCGTTAATGATTAATATATACAGATTTATTATTTAATTCAAATATATATTATACAAGTTTTTAGCTGTTTTATGTAGAAGTTTTAACTACAATTGATCAAAAAAAATGCAATATATATAATAAGTAAATTTTACATGCTTCATTGGTTTAGCTTAATTGTAAAACTCAATATTCAAAAATAAATCATTGAATTGAATATAAAAGATGCATTCCATTATATCTAGTTAAAAAAAATCGCATTTATTTCTAATACATTTAAAAGTTACTAATGTATCCTTGGTAAGATTACCGAAAATATGTTTTTTTTTAATTTTTTTTATTGTTTTAAACTAAACGAACATTTTTTTTTTAAAAGGTAATAAGTAGTACTAAAATTGTACAATGAATTGTACTTACTAAACGTACAAAAATCTACACACTACATTATGAAGAACTAAACTCAATTAACAAATTTATCTCAATACTAGTATTGAATTAAAAACTTCCATACAAATCTTTTGTCACTTTAAATATTTTAGTTTTATGTAATAATTATCAATAAGTATTCTGTTAATAACAGTGATAAAAAAAAACTCTTTTTTTTTAAATAATAAAAGCAACTTTATTAGGTCTTATTACTTAGCTCTCTTAGTTCTAAATATTTCGTAAAATACCTTCCACTGGTATAAAACATTTTTGTTTCCTAAATATTTCTGATTTAAGTTGCTAATAAGCTCCTAAATATGAATAATTAAAAAATTCTTAATGGTACATAGAGACTTATAATGTATTATGATATAACCCATAGATGTAGGTTACTTGAATATAAAACTTGTGTAAATATAGTGTAGTATACAGTATAACCACAAAAATAACTGTATTTTAGACTTAAATTATACTAAACAATACTTAAAGCTAAACGTCATACTTTAGAGATTATTTAAAATTGAATATATTATCATATATAAATATTTACACAAAAATTAAATCTAACAAAATAAACTTTGCGAAATAATAATTAAAGTAAAAATTAATTAGATTAGATACTACCTTAAGTATAAAAGATAACATACTAGTAGGATATATTTAGGTAAAATACTGTATTGGTCTTATTCAGCAGTTACCTTGAAAACTGGTGAATTTTTTCCTGTAGAACACCAATTGTAATTTACATGGGAATGAGGGATACTTAACTTAGTAAGTAATATGGTTATAGTTTATATACATACCACATTCTAGGCTACACTTAAATCAAAATTAACTCAGAACTTTTTTGTACTGAATAGCTACTATATATGCTTATTACAAAAACTAGATGTATGACAATGAATAAACTTATTGTATTAAAGAACCATGTACAAATAAGTATATAAAATCCTTGATGCTTTAGAAAAACTTTAAATGCTATTAAAACCTTAAAACACTTTTAGTTCTGACAGAATTTTATTTAAAAATGCTTAAAATAATATTACATTTAACTACTCAGAATATAAATCAAAAACTATTTACAAGATACTAAATTGTTTTAAAAATAAAACTTACAACAAACAACAAATCATACAAATTTCTACATGTTAGCAGCAGCAAGGTAGTTTAGAACGCATGATACTGCCCAGTTGATGATATTTTATATGTGGTTGTAGTATGCAAATGAAAAACTGCATAATTAAAAGACATGACACTGCAAGCTTTCTCTTAAAAACTTTGAAGCTTGGAAGAACAAGAAATTTAACTTAACATTTCCCTTTGAATTTAACAAGTTTTCAAAAACAGTTTAATTTACTATTACGATGAATTAATAAATAATTTTAATTATTAAGTAGGCAGTTTCAGATATTTAATCTATTAATAATGTAAACTGTCATACAACAGTTTATCTTTTTCATTAGAGTTTTAATTCCATTAATAATGAAAAAACATTTAGTATTACTTACTACTATAATTGATTTTCATTAACAGATGAAACTTTACTCTCGTTTGTATTTTCAGTAAAGAATTTTTAGTAATCGAGTTTTAATTAGCTTCATATTAAGTCTAAAGTTAATAAATTAATAATTTATTTTTAGAAAACACTTTACTGAGTTGTATTACATGTCACGGAAATTAATTTTTTCGTACTACCTTGTGTTTTTAAAATTCATTTGTTGTCATTTCTGATGTATAGTTTTAATATAGACTAAATATATTTAAGTAACTTATTTAAATAAGACTAATTGCTTTTGTCTTTTCTTACGATTTTGATTACTTTGTCACTTTATAAGTTTAAAATATCATTTTTCTAATTAGCTTTGTCTTCTATTGAGATGTTAGCACAAAATATGTTTATTTAATTTAATATGTGTTTTCTGTTTTTTTTTATATCAGAGCTTATAATTAGTCATGTTTTATAAAGTATACTAGTGTAACGTAAGCAACTTACAGAATTGTTTAATTGTCTATATAAAGTATAAGTAAATTATAACAAACTTTGTAAACACTTTAAATTTATATAA
Source organism: Thalia democratica (assembly GCF_965202585.1). NCBI lineage: Eukaryota > Metazoa > Chordata > Thaliacea > Salpida > Salpidae > Thalia > Thalia democratica. The sequence goes on from NC_139166.1 coordinate 5,869,139, forward strand.
GTACATAAAAGAACCGTGAAGAACCATAAAACAAACCAAATAATATAAATTAATATGTTAAAACAATGTTTAACTTAAAATTAATCAAAGGCTCCTACTAATGATTTAAATAAACTGATTTATAATTAAACTAAATTGTCTATGCTACTAATTTGTTATATGTTATTCTCAGCAAACTTAATTACATCTGATTAAAAAAATGCTTAGCATATAACAAGTACATTTTACACGCTTCACTGGTTAGCTCATTTTGTAATTTTCAAAATTAAAAAACTAGTTATTAATTAGAATATGATAGATGCATTCCATTACACTTTAATTTTAAAAAGTCGCGACTATTTATATTTTATTGAAACATTTGTATAGTATCCTTCTAATTTTTTATTTTGAAGATATAAGTAACTAAAATTTGTTATAATGTTTTATTTTTCACTGGTTTAAACTTAACAAACTCTAAACAAAAGTTTAGAATTTTTAAGGTTGAAAATTTGTAGGTATGTTAGTTAACTATTACTTATAAATGTACAAAAATCTTTATATCAAATTATGAAGAACTTGAATTAGTATACATTTTTGTTTCAACCGTAGTTTCAAATCAAAATTTATATATAAAAATTTTGTCAACTCGTGTATATCATTTAAATGTGATAGTTATTTATAAATATTTTCTTAACTTATTACTATTTAGACAGTTTAAATTTTTATAAGACAACATAAAAAGCCTAAAACTATAAGCGTATTTTTGACCAACTTATTATTAAAAGAAATAAGTACATCCTTTCTGTAACCATGAAATTTCGACTTAAAAATTATGTTTTTTATTAAAATTGTGAAATATTCGATTACTAAAAAAATTGCAACTTATATACTTAAATATATTAAATAAAGAATTATAATATTTTTTAGCAGTTAATTCCTTCTTCGTTTATTATAAATGATTATATAAAGGACTTAACATATAATAAGTTAACATTTTGATTGGTATATTAAGCTAGTTTTGTTATTATTTTTTAAGCTGTTACATCTAGCACTATTATGTGGTTGAATTTATCCTTACTATAATTAAATTTATTTATCCTTTTTGTTAATATTTTGGCTGTGACATCCATCATTATTGTTTAATTAAATTAGTGTTTACATTTATTTAATTATTCTTGTTATCATATTTTTCACTTTTACTTCCAACATTATAGATTAGTTAAATTGAACCTTACTGTAATTAAACTAAATTATCTCTGTTATTAATTTATAAGCTCTTATATCTACTACTATTGTTTAAATAAAATAATCCTTACTAAAATCTAGTTAAACTGTAACTGTTATTAACCTCAAGCAGTTTCATCTACTGTTATTGTTTAATTATACTATTACTTACTTTAATTAAACTAAATTATCTTAGTTATTATCTTTTAGATTGTTACATCTACTACTATTGTTTTATTATACTAATCCTTAGTATAGTTTAATTAAATTATCTATGTTATCAACTTTTAAGCTGTTACAACCACTACTTTTGTATAATTTAATTAATCCTTAATATAATTTAAATATATTATCTATATTAATAACTTATAAGCTATTATAGCCACTACTTTTGTATAATTATATTAATCCTTCCTATAATTAAACCAAATTATTTTTTTTTATCAACTTTTAAGCTGTTACAACGACTACTATTGTTTATAAAATTAGTTCTTACGATAATTAAGTTAAATTGTCTATATTATCAACTTTGAGCTGTTACAACCACTACTTTAATAAAATCCTTAAAAAAATTTATTAAAACTATTCTTTTTATTAATTATTAAGCTGTTATAACCACTTATTTTGTAAAATTATATTAACCTTTACTATAATTTAATTAAATCATTTATGTTAATAACTTTTAAGCTGTTGCAACCACTACTTTTGTATAATTATATTAATTCTATCTATATTTAAATTAAACAAACTGTTAGTATTAACAAACAATAAAATGTTAACTTTACTTTTCTAAACATACAAAAACCTACGCATCTATCTATGATGAACTTTATCTAGTAAACAATTTTATCCCAACTTTAGTGTTAAAATCAAAGTTTTGTGAATGTAAGTGTTTCAATTACATTTTAAAATTATCAATAAATGTTCTGTTTATTTATAACTGCACTTGAAAGTTTTTTTTTTCAAAGAAGGGCGTTAATAAACGTTATTATTAAAACATTTTTCATATTAAAAAAAAAAATTTAACTTTTTGTAAACATGAGTTTCTGACTTTAAAGTAATAAATAAATTGTTTAAACTAACAAAAACCTTTGTAAAATTAAAGTGTAACCATATGTTTAATTTAAATCATACAACAACTGACTCATAAGAAAAGTTAGTTGCAACTGGTGTATTTACGTATATTAAATTAACAATATATTAGTTTTTTTATTTGTTACTTCAAGCTTTTTATATTACAACTGATTATATGAAACACTTAAGCTTAACATATAATAAGTACAACTGAGTTTAAATTATATCGCGGAAACAAATTTCTACTTTCATTTATTGTTTCTACTATCATTAACAAAGTAGAACTAAGTAGTTATACATATTTTTATTTACTTTTGAACTTATAGTTAAAAATAATTGTAAAAGTTAGTAGCTGAAAAAAGCACAAAGATAAATGAATTATATTTTTATAATTTAAACCTAGCTGTACTAGCCATATAAAAATCTGTGACAAAATATATTTTTGGTTTTAGATATTTTGACTAAAAAGAAAATCAAAAGTATATCACCATGTTTAATTTTTTATTGCATTCAGCATAAAAAATATTTTTGATTGTTTTTCCAAACATTTGGTTAAAGTTTTATTACTAAAAATGTTATACTATTGTACCTACTAAACAAAATAAAAACTACTTGGCACACAAACTATGAAGAACTGAATTTAAGAAACAAAATTTAAGTCAACAAATGATTGAATTTAGTAACTTATTAAGAATTTTAATTTTTTAGAAGTATGTCAACTATAAACATCAACGTTAAATTAATTTTTTGTAATTCAACAGTGTTATTTTTTATAATATACGAACTTATATAAACTAACTTAAAATTTGTTGATTAAATACAATATTATATTAAAAGAATGTTTAACTTTAAATTAAGTAAAATTTTTTCCTATTGATTTAAATATACTGATTTATCTTTAACTAAATTGTCTATAGTACTAAAATTGATTTTTAGATGCAATTTCCATCACTGTTTCTCACAACTGATTAGATAAAATGCACAGTATACAATAAATACATATTTCACGCTCCATTAGTTATTTCATTTTTAAAACTCAAGATTCAAAAATTAAACGATAAATAAAATATAAAAGTTAATTTCAATTACATTTGAAGTAAAAGTTAAGTTACAACTACTACTATTATACAAAAAATGTTTTATAGTACCCTTGAATTATTCTTACAGTATAAACAAATGCTTAAATGGCATAAGTATCTAAAATTTGTTTTAATTTTATTTTGATAAACTTAACTAACTCTAGAAAAAAAAAGTATTTTCAAGTTTATAAATGTTACTAAAAATACAATTTTACTTGTACCTATTAAACGTAAAAGTAACCTACACATCAGACAATGAAGAACTAAATTTAAGTTTTAATTATATTCCAATCTTTGCTTTAAAATTTTCAAATACATTCCATTAGATTTTAATAAAAAAAAGTCGCAACTATTTATATTATATTGAAACATTTAAATAGTATCTTTAAAATATTTTTACATTTTAAACAAATACTTTGAAGGTATAAGTACCAAAAATTTGTTAAAAAGTTTAATTTTTCACTGGTCTAAACTTAACAAAAATTTAGAACTTTTAAAGTTGTAAAAGTTATAAATATGTAAATTAAATATTATTTACTAAATGTGCAAAAATCTTTACATCGTATTATTAACAACTAAACTTAGTATATAATTTTTTTAAACCTTAGATTGAAATCAAAGTTAATGTACAAAAATGTTTGCAGAAACTGCTATACTTAAATATATTAAATTAAGAAGGATAGTATTTTATAGCAAGTAATTTAATGTTTTTTAAAACAACTGATTATACAAAGGTCTTAACATATAATAAGTTAAAATTTTGATAACTATATTAAGCTAGCTTTGTTAATAACTTTTAAGCTGTTACATCTAGCACTATTGTGTAATTAAATTAATCATTATTATAATTGAAATAATTTATCTTAGTTGTTAATAGTTTATCTGTGACATCCACTATTATTGATTAAATTAATTCTTACCTGAATATTTTAAATTATTTTTGTTATTAACTATCTAGATCTTATATCAGCACTATTGTTAGTTAATTACTTTTAACATATAAAACTTATTAATATTAAACCTTCCTATTATTTAATTAAATTTGTTACTAACTTTTCAGTTGTTACCACTACCACTATTGTAATTCTTACTATTATTCATTTAATTTGTTTATAACTTATAAGCTGTTTTAACCACTACTACTGTTTTATTAAATTAATCTTTACTATAAATAAAAAAAAATATTGTTGTAGTAAGCTATTAGGTTTAACACTGTTATTTAGTTGAATTAACTTTTACTGTATTTAATCATTCTTGTTATAACCTTTTTAACCTTTATTTGCAACATTGTAGTTTAACTATATCAACGCTTACTGTAATTAAACTAAATTATCTTTGTTAATAACCTTAAACTGTTACAACCACTACTTTTGTATAATTATACTAATACTTACTATAATTAAATTAAATAATCTATGTTATTAATTTTTAAGCTGTTACAACCACCACTTTTGTTAAATTATATTAATCCTTACTATAATTTAATCAAATTATCTATATTATAAACTTTTAAGCTGTTACAACCACTACTTTTGTATAATTATATTAATCCTTACTATAATTTAATTTAATTATCTATGTTATTAACTTTTAAGCTGTTACAACAACTACTTTTGTTTAATTATATTAGACCTTACTATAATTTTATTAAATCATCTATGTTATTAACTTTTAAGCTGTTACAACCACCACTTTTGTTTAATTATAATTATCCATACTATAATTTAATCAAATTATCTATATTATAAACTTTTAAGCTGTTACAGGCACTAATAATTATATTAATCCTTACTATAATTTAATTTAATTATCTATGTTATCAAATTTTAAGCTGTTACAACCACTACTTTTGTTTAATTATATTAATCCTTACTATAATTTAATTAAATTATCTATGTTATTAACCTAAACCTGTTACAATCACTACTTTTGTATAATTATATTAATCCTTGATAAAATTTAATAAAATTGTCTGATTTATTAACTTTTAAGCTGTTACAACCACTAATTTTGTTTAATTATATTAGACCTTACTATAATTAAACTTAATTATCTATGTTATCAAATTTCAAGATGTTACAACCACTACTTTTGTATAATTATATTAATACTTACTATAATTTAATAAAATTATCTATGTTAATAACTTTTAAGCTGTTACAACCACTACTTTTGTATAATTTTTTAATTCTAACTAATTTTAAATTAAACTAACTATTAGTATCAACAAATAATAGAATTATATCTTTTACTTAACGAAACATACAAAAACCTACGCATCAATCTATGATGAACATTTTATTTAGTAAACATTTTCATCCCAACTTTAGAATCAAAATTAACACTTCGTCAATATTAGTGTCTCAATTAAGTTTAAAATTTATCAATAAATATTCTGTTTAATCATAAATGCACTTGAAAAAATCTTTTTATTTTCTAAATCACAAAAAGCCTTAAACTATAAACGTTGTTTTTCAAATTTTCAGTATAAAGAAAAAACTTTTTGTATTCATGAGATTTCGACTTTCAAATTATAAACATAATAATTAAACCACCTGAAAAACTTTATAAGAATAAAGTAATCATTTGTTTAATCTAAAATATACAACAACTGACACATCAAAAAAAATAATTGCAATCAGTGTTTTAAGATATATTAAATTAATAAAATAATAGTTTATTATTTGTTACTTCTAGCTTTGTATATTACAACTGATTATATGAAATTCTAACATATAATAAGTACAACTAAGTTAAAATTATATGGCTGCAAAATTTTCTAACATCTTTTAAAAAAGTAGAACTAAGTAGTTATAAATAGTTTATATACTTTTAAATTAAAGTTCAAAATAATTGTAAAAGTAGATAAGTAAACAAAATCAAAAATATTAATAAATTATATTTTTTTTTTTTTAACCTATTATACATAAATTTGAATGAAATTATTATAAAAATTATTTCAGTAAATGACAAAAACTTGTTTTTATAGTTTTAGATATTTCAACTAAAAAAAAAAATCATAAGTATGTCAACATGTTTAAGTTTTTAATGTTTTTAGCCGAAAATATATTTTTGATTCTTTTTCCAAACATATGGTTAATGATTTATTACTAAAAATGTTATGCTATTGTACCTACTAAACACAATCTATGATGAACTGAATTTTAGTAACAAATTTTGAATTAACAAATGTTTGAAAATAGTAATTTATTACTAATATTATATTTTTAGAAGTATGTCAATTATAAATAATAACTTTAAATTAATTTTTTGTAATTCAACAATATTATTCTTAAAAATGTACAAACTTTCATAAAAGATATCTTAATTGTTTTTCCAAACCTATGGTTAATGTTTTATTACTAAAAATGTTATACTATTGTACCTACTAAACACAATAAAAACTACATGACACACTTACTATGAAGAACTGAATTTAAGAAACAATTTTTAGGTCAACAATTGCTTCAAAAGTAATTTATTAATATTTTCTTTTTTTTGAAGTATGTCAACTATAAACATCAACTATAATTTAATTTTCTGTAATTTAACAATCTAACTCTTCAAAATATACAAACTTATATAAACCAACTTAAAATTCGTTGATTAAATACAATACTATATTGAAGGAATGTTTAATTTTAATTTAAGTAAAAGTCTTTTTTAATGCTTTAAATAATATGATTTATAATTAAGCTAAATTATCTATGCTACTAATTTTTTAGATGTTATTCTCAGCAAATTTAATTTTATTTGATTACAAAAATGCCTAACATATAATAAGTATATTTAACACGCTTCATTGGTTAGCTCATTTTGTAATACCCAAAATTCAAAAACTAGCTATTGATTAGAATATGATAGATGCATTCCATTACATATTAATTTAAAAATATTGAAACTATCTATATTATATTTAAAAATTTATATAGTATACTTAAAACAAATTATTGTGTAAACAAATACTTAGAAGATATAAGTAACTAAAATTTCTTATAATGTTTTGTTTTTCATTGGTTTAAACTAAACAAACTCTAAACAAAAGGTTGTAAAAATCTAAATATGTTAGCTAAATATTACATACTAAGGTACAAAAACCTATTCATCATATTATGAAGAACATAGTTAAGTACATAAATTTGGTTTTACCTTAGTTTTAAAGTCAAAGTTTCCATATAAAAATTTTGTCACTTAAAGTAAATCAATTAAACTTTATACTTATACATAACTATTTTGTTAACGTATAACTACACAAAAAGTGAATTAAAGTTTTTTAAAACAACATAAAAAGCCTAAAACTATAAACGTATTTATTAACCAACTTAAAGTATTAAAAGAAGTAAGAACATACTTTCTGTAATCATGAACTTTCAACTCGAAAATTATGTTTATTTTTAATAATTGTAAAACTTACAATAACAAAAAAAAACAAATCACAACTGATATACTTAAATATCTTAAATTATTAGTATTTTTTTTAGCTATTAATTCCAGCTTTGTTTATTACAACTGATCATATACACAATATATTAAGTTTACATTTTGATAATTATATTAAAATATCTTTTTTATTACTTTTTAAGCTGTAACATCTAGCACTATTATATAATTAAAATAATCCTTACTGTAATTAAAATAATTTATTTTTGTTAGTAGTTTTTTGGTGGTGATATTCACTTTTAATGTTTATTTAAATTGATCCTTACATGAATAACTTAAATTATCTTTGTTATTAACTTTCTAGCTCTTACATCAGCTTTTATTTAATTATATTTAATTAATATTAATCTATTAATTTTAATCCTTACTATTAATTAAATATCTTTGTTACCTTGTCATTTGTTCCTACCAGCACTATTTTAATGCTTACTATAATTTAATTTATTTGTTTATAATTTTAAGCTGTTTTATCAACTACTACTGTTGAATTAAATTTATATAAGTATAAAAATTTTTGAAAAGTATATTAAGCTAGCTTTGTTACTAAATTTTAAGCTGTTACAACTACGACTTTTGTGTAAAAAAATTAATCCTTGTTGTTAATTTTTTGGCCGTCAACTCTACTTTTACTGTTTAATTAAATTAATCTTTACTTGAATAAATCAAATTATATTTGATAATAAATTTCTAGCTCTTACACCAGCACTATTGTTATATAAAATTTTTTGTTATTAATTCTTCCTTTTTATTTATTTTCTTTGTTACTAACTTTTTAGTTGTTACAACCAGCAATATTGTAATCCTTACTTTTATTCATTTTATTTATTTATAATTTTCCAGCTGTTTTATCCACGACTATTGTTTAATTATATCAATGTTTACTAAAAATAAACAAAATTGTTGTTGTAGTTAGCTGTTAGATTTAACACTGTTGTTATTAAATAAAATGTTTAAATTAAAATAGTTTTTACTATAATTAATTATTCTTTTTATCATTTTTTTAATGTTATTTCCAATATTGTAGTTTAATTATATGATATTTACTATAAATAAACTAAAGTATCTTTGTTATTAATTTTTAACCTGTTACATCTACTACTATCGAATATTATATTGGTACTTACTAAAACTAAACTTAATTATCTATGTTAATAACTTTTAGGCTGTTAAATCTACTATTATTGTTTGATTAAAATGATCCTTAATACAATTTAAATTATCTATTTTTGTTACTTATCTTAAGCTGTTTTACTACTACTATTTTTCAATTATATTAATCTTTACTGTAATTAAACTAAGTTAGCTTTTTTATTATCTATTAAGCTGTTACAACTACTACTACTACTATTATTAAAATTTATTAATCCTTACTGCAATTAAACTAAATTATTTATCTTATAAACTTTAAAGGTGTTATAACCTCTACTTATGTATAATTATATTAATCCTTACTACAATTTAATTAAACTATCTTTTTTATTAACTTTTAAGCTGTTACAACTACTACTTTTTATAATTATATTAATCGTTATTAAATTTTATTTCAACTATCGTGTTATTAACTTTAAAACTGTTAAAAATACTACTTTTTATAAATATATTTATTTTTTATGAACCGTATAAAAGTTATCTATATTATTAGCTTATAAGCTGTTAATACCACTACTATTGTATAATTATATTAATCATTAATAATTTTTTTTAAAACTGTTCTTGTTTTTAATTTTTAAGCTGTTACAACCACTACTTTTGTATAACTATATTAATCCTTAAAATAATTTATTTAAACTATTCTTGTTATTAACTTTTAAGCTGTTATAATAACTACTTTTGGATAATTATGTTAATCCATACTATAATTTTAAATAAATTATGTATATCGTCAACTTTTAAACTGTTAAAGCCCTACTTTTGTTAAATAATATTAATCCTTACTAAACTCATATGATTAATTTAAAACACATAACAACTGACACATAAGAAAGACCATTTGCAACTAGTTTAATCAAGTATATTAAACTAATAATATGATAGTATTTTTATTTGTTACTTTCAGCGTTGCATATTACAACTGATTATATGAAATTCTAACATATAATAAGTACAACTGAGTTTAAATTATATCGTGGACAAAATTTTCTACTTTCATTTATTGTTTCTACTATTATTAGACAAAATAGAACTAAGTAGTTATAAATATTTTTATTTACTTTTAACTAAAAGTTGAAAATAATTATAAAAGTACATAGCTGAAAAAAGCAGAAAGATAAATTAATTATATTTTTATAATTAAAACCTAGCTGTACTAGCCATATCAAAATCTGTGACAAAATTTCACTTTAGTTTTAGATATTTTGACTAAAAAGAGAATCAAAAGTATATCACCATGTTTAAGTTTTCATTGCATTCAGCATAAAAGATATTTTTAATTGTTTTTCCAAACCTATGGTTAATGTTTTGTTAGTAAAAATGTTACACTATTGTACCTACTAAGCACAAAAAAAACTACATAGCACACTAACTATGAAGAACTGAGTTTAAGAAACAAATTTTATGTCAACAAATGAATGAAAATAGTAATTTATTAATAATTTTATTCTTTTAGAAGTATGTCAATTATAAATAATAACTCTAAATTAATTTTCTGTAATTCAACAATCTTATTCTTAAAAAAATACACACTTATAAAAAAAAATTAAAATTTGTTGATTAATACAATATTATGTTGAAAGAATGTTTAACTTTAAATTAAGTAAAAGCGTTTAATAAAAATTTAAATAAACCTGTTTATAATTAACTTAAACTGTCTATGCTACTAAATTTTATTTTGAGGTGTTATTCCCATCAATGTTTCTTACAACTGATTAAATAAAATGCACAGTATACAATAAATACATATTACACGCTCCATTAGTTAGCTCATTTTTAAAACTCAAGATTCAAAAACTAATGGTTTAATAGACTACGAAAGATCCATTGAATTACATTTCAAGTTAAAAATAAGTTACAACTACTTTTATCATATTAAAACATTTTAATAGTAACCTTAAATTATTTTTACAGTGTAAACAATTGCTTAAATGACATAAGTACCTAAAATTTGTTTTTACGTTTAAATTTATTTTTATTAAATTTAACTAACTCTAGAATTTTATAAATAGTACTAAAATACTATAAAACTTGTACCTACTAAACGTAAAAATAACCAACACGTCAAACTATAAAGAACTAACTTCATATACTAATTTTGTTTTAATTTTAGCTTGAAAATCAAAGTTTGTATACAAACATTTTGTCCTTTAAGTATATCAATTGTGGGTAGTTGTCAAATTTGCAATAGCGGAAAAATTGCAGGAAGACAAAACTGTATGAAGACAGTTCTGCACGAAGGGTCACTTTTGCACTAAGACACTTTTGCACGAGCAGGCAATTTTGCACAGAGACATTTTTAAACGTGTTAGTTTATACATTTATTCTTATTTTTTGTTTTATTAATAAATTTATTTCTTAACTAAAAAATGCTTACCACAAAGAAATATGGTAAACTCAAAGTTAATGTTTAAACTTAAAATCAGACCATTTCGAGTTTTTGAAGATAGTTTTAATTAAACTATGGTATCAATAGACACATATTTTTATAAAACGTTCTAAGTAAAATAATTGTACAAGATTGTTTAAATGCAGCTACTTTTAAATCAAATATAGTTTTTGTTGTCGCATTAAACTTTTAATATACTACAAGACAAATATACTTTGAATCTTGATGGGTGAATAGCCGCTCTACTCAAACTTAACACTTAGGTTATTTATTCAGAACACCAAAAATTCTACAACGAAATTATCGACAGTATATAACATGAAGTAATAAGCATTTAGAATAATTTTAAAAATGATTTAAATATGTTATTTATAGATGTTAGTAAAATGTGGGTAACTTACAAAAAATAAAACAGTTGCAAAATAAATTTTATAATTAAAACAAATAACTAGAAGTTATTAGTAATAAGGGGTATATCTGATAGAACAAAAGTTCAGTCTGATTAGCATATTAGTTGAGTTAGCAATTTTTTTCACTGCTCTGTTAATTCTTTTGACTATATCCTTATTTTTATTTAACCTTACTCAAACATATTAAAAACATAAAGTTTTAATAGTAAAAGCTACATTACACACTATAACTACCAAGAACTAAGTTTTTTAAACCAAACTTTTCTCCTTAGAAGTATGTCACATATGTAAATTGAAAGTTTCATTATTAAAAGTTTACAAACTTATCTAATACAACTTAAAACTTGTTAATTAAATAGATTATTATATTGAAAGAATGTTTACCTTGTAATCAAAAAACGCAGTCATTAATGATTAATATATACAAATTTATTATTTAATTTAATTATATATTTTACAAGTTTTTAGATGTTTTATGTAGAAGTTTTAACTACAACTGATCAAAAAAATGCAATATATATATAATAAGTAAAATTTACAAGCTTCATTGGTTGAGCTCAATTTTAAAATCAATATTCTAAATTAATTCAATTAATTGAATATAAAAGATGCATTCCATTTATTGTAAAACTTCTCTAAATTTATTGTTATACAAAATAGGCTATGAAATGAAAATTATAGTAGTATAAAAATGTGAGATAAAAATTTAATAGATACAACCTTAAGTATAAAAGGTAACATACTAGTAAAATTGTGTCTTGGTCTTATTCAACAGCTACCTTAAAAACTGGTATATCTTTACCTCTAGAACGCAAATTGTAACTCATATAGGAATGAGCGTTACTTAACTTAATAAATAGTATGGTTACAGTATATATACATACCACAATATAGACTATAGTTAGTTTCAAAATTAACTTTGAACTTATTTATACTGAATAGCTACTATATATGCTTATTACAAAAACTAGATGCATAACAATGAATAAACTTATTGTATTTAAAGAACTATGAACGAAATAAATATATAAAATCATTAATGCTTTAGAAAAACTTTAAATGTTATTAAAACCTTAAAACATTTTTATTTCTGAGAGAGTTTTATTTAAAAATTCTTAAAATAATATTACATTTAACTACTCAGAATATAAATCAAAAACTGTTTAAAAGATACTAAATTGTTTTAAAAAATATTTTACAATAAACAACAAATAATAAAAATTTCTACATTTTAGCAGCAGCAAGGTAGTTTAGAACGCATGTCACTGCCCAACTGATGACATTTTATATGTGGTTGTAGTATGCAAATGCAAAATAGCATAATTAAAACACATGACGAGCTTTCTCTTAAAAGCTTGGAAGAACAAGAACTTTAACTTAACATTTCCCTTTAAATTCAACAAGTTTTCAAAAACAGTTTAATTTACTATTACGATGAATTAATAAATAATTTTAATTATTTAGTATGCAGTTTAAGATATTTAATTTATTAAAAAATTTAAACTGTCATACAACAGTTGATCTTTTTCATTAGAGTTTTAATTCCATTACTAATAAAAAACATTTAGTAGACTTACTACTATTAACTAATTTTTATTAACAGATGAAACTTTATTCTCATTTGTATTTTCAATTAAGAATTTCTAGTAATCTAGTTTTAATTAGCAGCATATTAAGTCTAAACTTTATTAATTAGTAATTAACTTTTAGAAAGCACTTTACTGAGTTGTTTTACATGTCACTGAAATTAATTTTTTCGTACAACCTTGTGTTTTTAAAATTTATTTGTTGTCATTTCTGATGTATAGTTTAAATATAGACTAAATATATTTAAGTAATTTATTTAATTAAGACTAGTCGCTTTTGTCTTTTCTTACGATTTTGATTACTTTGTTACTTCGTAAGTTTAAAATATCATTTTTCTAGTTAGCTTTGTCTTCTTTTGAGATAATAACTCAAAATATGTTTATTTAACTTAATAGTTTTTTTTTGTGTTTTATTTTTCAGAGCTTATAATTAGTCATGTTTAATAAAGTATACTAGTGTAACGTAACCAACTTACAGAATTGTATAATTGTCTATATAAAGTATAAGTATTATAACAAACTATGTAAACACTTTAAATTTCTTTAAGTATATGAAAGAACCGTAAACCACCAAAAAACAAACCAAATAATATACATTATTATGTTAAAACAATGTTTAACTTAAAAATTAATCAAAGGCTCCTTATTAATGATTAAATTAAATTGATTTATAGTTAAACTAAATTTGTTAGATGTTATTCTCAGCAAACTTAATAACATGTGATTAAAATAATGCGTAGCATATAATAAGTACATTTTACACGCTTAACTGGTTAGCTCATTATGTAAAACTCGAGATTCAAAAATTAGTTATTAATTAGAATATGATAGATGCATTCCATTACATTTTGATAAAAAAAAGTCGCAACTATTTATATTTTATTAAAACATTTATATATTATTCTTAAAATATTTTTACAGTATAAAAAAATACTTAGAATATATAAGTACCTAACATTTGTTATAACGTATTTGTCACAGGTTTAAACTTTACAAACTCTAAACAAAAGTTTACAATTTTTAAGGTTGTAAAGTTCTAAGTATGTTAGTTAACTACTAATTACTAAATGTACAAAAATCTGTTCATCAAATCATTAAGAACTTAATTTAGTATATAATTTTATTTCAACCTTAGTTTCAAATCAAAGTTTCTATACAAAAATTTTGTCACTTTAAGTATATCAGTTACATGTGATATTTATTCATTAATATTTTCTTAACTTATAACTACAATAAAAAACAAATTCAGTTTATTTTTAAACAACATAAAAAACTTAAAACTATAAACGTATTTCTTAACCAACTTATTATTAAAAGAAATAAGTACATACTTTCTGTAATCATGAAATTTTGACTTGAAAATTATGTTTTTTGAAGACTGTAAAACACACAACAACTAAAAAAATTGCAACTTATGTACTTAAATATATTAAATAGAGAGTACTATTATTTTAAGCAGTTAATTCCTTCTTTGTTTATTAGTACAATATTAATACAATTAATACTAATTAATATTAATACAATATTATGTTGAAAGAATATTTAACTTTAAATTAAGTAAAAGCTTTTTCTAATGATTTAAATAAACTGATTTATAATTAACTTGAATTTTCTAGCTACTAAATTTAATTTTTATGTGTTATTTCCATTACTGTTTCTAACAACTGTTTAAATCAGGGGTCGGCAGGCAATTGGTGGTCGCGGGCCAAATTTCAAAATTCCAAAGTCTTCGCGGGCCGCCGTTTTAGTTTTATTGACACTAAAATAATATTTTTGTTTTAGTTTTAATTACACTAGAAAAAAATTTTACTTTTGTTCACCTTATTATTTTAAATGACTTTTATGTGTATATAGAATGCCTATTTAAATTAATATTTGATAGAATAGAATTTACATTGACTTACATACTTAAGTGTTAATAAACTATGTACTTTCATAAGCACTTAATAAGTTAAACTGATGTAATTTCACTTACAACCTAACTCTCTATAAAAACCAAACTTGAAAGACAATTTTTGGGATACTTTTATATATTGTTATATAATCAACCCTTTTTTCATACTTCTCAGAACATTTACTTTAAAAAATGTGTTTGCGTGTTAAACAGTTTACATTCATTAAAAAAATTAGTATTACTTATCTTAATAAAATTAATACCTGTATTCCAGAAAGCTAGAACAAATTCCTTAACATTAGTTCTAGAATACTTTAATAAAATATCCTATCAGTGATTAGTCTTTTACATGGTTGCCACTTTTAAAGCAAAATATCAGAGTTGTATCAAACCAGCCTAAGTTTATTAAAAGTTGTAAAAGCTAATAAATAGTTGTTAATAAAGCTTAAACATCTAGTTAAAATATCATCATTATCGAAAATTGTAAGAAAACAAGAAAAAATTACAATAAGTTTACTACACTACAGTCATAAAAACTATTCTGAGAATTAAAAGATTTCTTTAAAGAGTTTGAAATAAAAGTTGCACACAAACCTGAGTTTTCAAGCTTTTTGAAATTTCCTTTTTGTGTAGCAACCCAGTAAAATAAAGTTCTTAACATAAAGAAATAAAGAAGGTTGTTAAGAGTAAATAAATTACATGCCAAAAATATAAGTCAGCTTGAATAGACAATTAAGTTTCTTAAATAATTTTAAGAAAAGTATAAAATTTTAATCAGTCATTAGCGAAGTAGAAAGACTAATTTTTTATAAGGCATTATAGCAATTCTTAATCTGCAATAAGAATATTGCATTTAAAAATAGTAATTTTAAAATATAAGACGAGCTACAAAAAAAGAAAACGTTAGTTAGGAGTTATTGCGAGAAACGATAAAAAAAACAGATCACCAAAGTCAGTTCCAAGTTTTAATTTCATATTATTCACAATCAGTAGCTTTCTAAAACTGTTTATTAACACTTAAAGTTATTAGTAGTATGTTTTGACAAAAATATATATCCCTTTGTGATATTAAAAATAATATTGTTATTATATTAAAAATAGAATTATCTGGTTCTAGGTATATTTTTAGCGCAACAAAAGTGCTTACAAAATATTTATTACATCGTTAAGGTTAATGTTATGTTCGTCGCTTAGCTAATGATTATTAGTAACCTCAACTAGGCGCAACATTTATTTAAAATATATGATAAATAAATTTACAGCGCATTAAAGAAGCTTACTAGACACAGAAAGAAAAAATTATTCTAAAAGCTTTTTAGATGCTGATTTAGTTTTGTCTATTGTTGTTATTAATAACTTGAACTGAAAGTGATTTACAAGGCCATCGAATTGTTCTTATATATTCTATAGAATCGTAAAACATTTATCTATAGCGTAAATATAGCAATAATTTGTGTTTTATTTAAAAACATGATTTTGAACTAAAATTCTTCGCATCATAAACTTGTTATGAAAATAAGTAATGTTAAACCATTAAACGCATTTTTAACATGTCTAAATTATGACTCTTTTTTAAAATAGTATTACTAAAGAAAATACTAAAAGTGAAATTTTCGAATTTAAGAGATTAATTAAATTTTGACAATTAATAAACTAAGTTAATAATTTGTGCTGCTCAAAATTACTTTTTAATAAAAAGTAAATCTTATAAAACGAATCTTGAAGTTAATTATTATTAAAATAAACCTTTATATTTTTTTAAATCAAATGAACTTAGGCAAACAATACTAAAGTTGTAAATGTTTGTGACTTTAAATTTTTTACTCACAAAATCTATTACATTTACATTGTATAAGTTTACGAATTTTTATAAAGATTTATACGTCAAGATTTAAATATATATATCAGTGTATATAAAGCAATTATAACAAGTTATAATAAAAAGCTTACTGGCTAAAGTATTTGTAATTCCTATCTAAATTTGCTGTACAGTTTGTTGATACTTTTAAAAGTATGTTTTGTTACAAGATAAATAAACTGTCTGCGTTAATAATTTCTTAATCAGCTTGTGTATCATTAAGACTAGCTCGTGTAAATCATTTTAAAAAAATACAGTTTACAATGAAATAATGAAACTTAAGCAAAAATTTTATAAAATCTATTAAATAAGTATAACAAACAAACTGTTTAAGAAACTGTTTTCACAGAAAGTTTATTTTGTTGTTACAAAACATATTTTTTAAACTATATAAAAGACGTAGATAGGCATTAAAATAACTAAATTTTGTCAGTATTTTTTCATTACAACTTGTTTTAAATATGCGCTTTATATACGCTTAAAATAATTTTCAAGGATTCTACGATAACTAAACCCGAAAAAACAGAAAATATATGCAAAGTAAATAACCTAGATGTTGTGTTTACAGAAGTCTACGTCATCTATAATTTATAACCGTTGTATTTTGTTGTCAAATTTATTTGATTTAAAAAACTGTAATTTATTTTGCTCTACATTTGTTTAGCTTTAGAATATTACTAAATTATAAACTTTTAGTATAAATATACTTCTTCTTTTAATCACTTTACTATTAAAAGCAAAAAGGAAGTTTTTTCTCAATGTTATGTATCAATATTATGTATTTTTAATATCTTAAACTTTGTTTAAGAAACATTTATTAACAGTGATCAGCAAATCTTTGCTTTCTGAAAGTTTTATTTTGTTACATAAATGAAAAATAATAATAAAACTTGTTTTATTTTTTTGTTTTTTTTTATATCATTTGAAGAAACACAAAATATGAGTTCGGTTTGGTTTAAACATTTTTCTGTTTTGCATGTGGTTAATTGAAGGATTTTGAAGCAGTTTTCAACAAAAATAAACGCTTACTTTTTTCAAAAAATAGTTTAATATTAAATTAGATGTTTTAAAGGTAAGTTGAGATTTTCTAGTAGTTCAGATAACTAACTACTACTTATTTATTCTAATTTTAAAAACCAACTATAAGAATCAACCAAAATACTAGTTATAGTTTATGTCTTTGTAGTAAAACACCAACATTCAACTGCTAAAAGTTGTTAAGCAAGAAAGTAGATGACCAAAAAATTAAAAAATTTACAACATGATGCGAAATAAAAACAGCGATATTTTATGTGTTTTCATTATTGAGATCAGCCAAAGTTTGTTTAACCGTAGAATATTAAATGAATATATAACTTAAACTTTTATACATTATAAACTAGTTTTTAGTTTTAGATTGTCCAACATTTTTACTTATATCTATTTGCTTTACGAAATTTTAATAAAAATGGTTTTATAAATTAGAAATAAAGTAGTAGTTAAACTGTTTTCAACAACTTATCTGTATTAATATTTCTAGTTATCGTCACAATGTAAAGAAACACAAATTCTCGTTTACTTGACAACAAACTTAAAATTTCTGTTGTTTTAAATTTTACATAATTCTTCATGACAAAATTGTTAGAGCAAAAAACCGCTTACTAATCACAAACAAAAAAGATCAATCCATCTAGTGCTGGTCAGAGTAAACTAATTGTATATTTCTACAACTTGTATTGTTTCTGAATTTAAAGCTATACTTTCTAATTTTAAAAAATTATGTTGTTTACATTTGCTAGATTTAATCAATTTCAAAACTCTTGCAAAAACATTTAAATTAAAATATGTCTTTCTTAATTTAGTATTATATAAAATCTGCTTTTCTTTTAATGTTAGAGTTGCAAGTATTTTTAGAAGTATGGTGCTAGAATTGTAGTTTATTTTAAAAAATGTGTTTATTAATACAATATTTGTCATAACAAAGATGTAGAAAAGAAAAAATTGTTAAATAAACAACTAGTGTTAAATAAATTTTGCTATTAAAAACAATATAAAAATGTTTACTAAAATTTTTTGTTTGCTGCAATATTACGACCTTTAAAAGATATTTATCTTTTTTAATTTTGTTTAACTTTTTAAAGGTATTAATAACGTTTGATTTTACTAAGTATATATATAAATCTATATACAGACGTAACACAAGATATTAATATATTTTAAACTTGATGTTATGTTAGTGATTTTATTTTTTCAATATGTCTTTATAGGGAATTTAAAGTGATACTTTCATTTGTATATCTAAGCTATTTATAGGACTTTTTATAGTTTTATATAATTTTAAGATATAACTGATCCATTTTAGTAAGCTAAAAGATTCATATTTACAGAATAATTAAAATTAGTAAATAAATGTGTCTATACTAAAACTAAAAAGTAATTTAAGAAATATTTTTTAATTGTACCACCTGAACTGAAACAAACTTGGTTTGCTGTTTAAATTGAAAACTATTTTTATTAATATATTAAGTTTTTAATGTTAACTTTATATTTGTTATAGCTTACTATTAGCTAACTAATAAACTTTTATATTCATGTTGTTTAAACAAATAAGATACTGATTTTAACTTAGTTATCTAAAATAATAATTAGTAATTATTGAAAATTAGAAAACTTATTGATTAAAAAAACGATTTAAACATTAACTTTATTTAAAGTTAGTTGGCATAGAATAAATATAGATCTAAACGGTGATTAATCTTAGAGTTTTAATTAACTAATGATGTTATTATTTCACGCTTCCAAGTACCTAGATTACAGGCGCCTATCAAATGTTATAAATTAGCATTTTTAAAAATTACTTAATTATAACATCTTTTATATAAGTTATAGTGTACTTATCTCTAATTTAAAATACTACTTAACTTTAAACTTTGCTTTTCTTAATTTAGCACATACTAAAGTGTTATGTATTTTTTAAGGTTTCTTTAAAGCCAAATCTTTACATTAATAAAGATAGATAATGTATTTCTTATTAGTCTTTTTAGTATCATGCTACATTTATTTGAATTTTTTTTTCAAATTGTATAAAAAACTTTGAAAGCAAAAAATTTCAGACATAAATTCAAAATTTATAACAATATTTATGAAAAAAGTTGTTAATATATATATTTTTTTTAGTTTTTAGAATGTTTATTTTTGAACAAAGTAAAACCTGCCAACTTCAGTTACATTAACTCTTTTATTTAAGTATTTTAAACTGTTTAAAAAAAAAGATTATTTTGTATATAATAGAAGCTGATAAAAAAATGATTCCAGTCCTAACCAACTTATATATTTACAAAGTTTTCAAATAGGTCAAATGTTAATTCATACGATGAAAACTTTCAACATTTTAATTTAGTTATGCCGTCATCATTTTTAGCCTCTAGGTAGCTAGATTACAGGCGCCTGCAAAAGCACCCAGCTGTTAAACACTGAAAACAAGCGTTTTTAAAAATTAGTTAGTTATAAAATTTTGCACATAAGTTTTAGTACTTATATTTTAATTTACATTACTACTGTATTTTAAAATGCTCTTTTGTTTATTGAGTACATACTCAACTGTTTTATTTGGTTTTATGGATTTCAAAAATTAAAACGTCTATATTATTAAAAATATGTAATTTTTTCGTCATAGTAGTCTTTTTAGTTGCTTATTTATCGTTTATACTTTATCGTTATATGCTACATTAGTTATTTGAACTTTTTTTATGTTTTTTCATTCTATTAAGTATTCTTTTAGAGAAGAGTACAATAAAGTTTGTAAAGTTTTATTTACATTTTTATTTGAGGTAATCCTATAAACCTTTCAATTTATTGTGCATATGAAAAAAACATTAAGATCTAAAATTCTACTAGTTATATCTCGTATTTCCTTATTTTGTAAGCACATTGAGATGCACTGAAAATTTACAGAAAACTAAGAAATTCTATTGCAGAAAATCTATTAAAAAATTTATGAATCTTACATTTGTGTGTTAAAATTTACAAATTTTTATTTATACATACTAAAAGGTTTAAAAATAACTTATTTGATTTTCTTTAAATTCGATCATATTATGCTTTTTTTATCTAGTAGATCTTCACAAATATTAGCTGATTAACAAGTAAAATAATCAGTTCTGTAATAGCTTTCTTGTAATGTTGATTTTTTTAATCTTTATGTGATAAGTAGTAAAATGTTTAGGAGTGTGTAAACATTTGTTTAGTATTAATTGTTATAATTCGTCAAAGCTATTAGTATAAAACTTTATGATTGCTAATATTCATTCTAAATCTTTTTTATTTAGTGGTTTAAACAATTTTGTTTCAGGCTTGTTGTTATTGATATAGTAATCAAAAATACTTAACATTGATTTAAGTATGTTTCATTTATAACTTAAAAACAATTTAGGAATCAGTTAGTTTAAGTAAGAACAACAATTGTAACTTTAGTACTGTAAGCTACTAGTAAGTAAAACAGTCATTATAGCTTAACTACTTTGAAACCTAATATCTAAGACCTTAAAACCACAAGTTGTAGTCCTCAAGGGCCTGGTGTAGGAACTATTTTTATTTTGGGGAAGTCCCCTTTTTTGTGCTAAAGGCTTAGCGCGTTTAGCTCTTAAGGTTTTTACTGATTAGTAAAAACTCATTAGGTTTAACTTAGTAATTAATAACTAAGTAATAAACTTAATATGTATAATTTCTTTAATGAAGTGAGTTTATTGAAAACGTGATGCTAATGTGAAAATTAGGAAGTAGAAATAATAAAGCAGCCAATTTATCAGTAGAATTAAACTGCGAATATAAACACAACAATTAAACACAAAATTCTACAAATTAATTAAATCCAAACAGTATTCAACTACAATTTAAAAAACAAAGCAAAGTTTAGCAGCTAACAATTGTTGAAAAGTTAAGAAAGTTGCAAAAAAAATCAAAATTTGAATATTATATTAAATCAGTCTAGATCACCACATTACGAAGGTGCGATGCTAAAAAACGTGAAATTTTTTACGAGAATAGTACCGTAACCTCTCGCTTATTTACGCACATTGTGTCCACAGAAAAATGCTTAAAGTTACGAGAGATCGTAAAGATACGAGAGGTACCAAATATACTTACTATAGTGGCTGTTTTTTAACATTGCTTCTAGTTAAAAGCAGACTTGGGACTTTCGCACTTTTAACAATTTGTTTACTTTATTTATAAATATGAAGGCAAAAGATAAAACTTTACATCTATTAAAGAAGAAAGGATTTAATGTTATATAAAATAATAAAACTTGTTAAAAAAATTTACTAATTTTAATAACAAGTAGATTTTATCTTTATTTATATGTGACTTATTTGATAGTTAACATTTATATTCTGTTGTACTTAGCTTATTCTTACTTAGCTTATTAAGCATTTTTTTAAAATTAAGAAATGGTGTATTATTTGTATTAAAATTTGACTCTATAGTCTTTTACAAAAATATGCATTTGGTGCTGTAATGAATTTCTTTTTTTGGACAAAAAATATAACATGTAAGAAAAATGTTTAATAAAACATAAAGTCACGTCACTAGAACTTTCTTTAATTTGACTTTTTTTCTACATAAGGATAAACTTAAGTTTAATTTCTTATTGTAAATAAATTTTTGATATACTAAATGTTCATCAATTAGTCAAGAAACAAAAACTTTATAAATTTATAAAGTCTAAAGATATAGAGAGTCGAGTTAGCATTTAAAAACATTTTTCAAATCAAAAATATATAATAAACCTAATATGTGCAATATTAAAACAAACTAAAATTTTAATTTTTGAATTTTTTATAATTCTAAAATGCGTAACTAAACGAGAGTGCGTAACGTCACAAGTGCGTAAATATACGAGAGGTTACTATAATCGAAATAATTTTAGTAAACTACGCGATACATTTAAGACGCAATTACTAAGAAAAAATTCAATATAGACTTTGTAAGAAACCTCGAGAAATTATAAAATATTTTGAGGAGGAAATGTTTAATGAAGGTAATTAAATTATTACAGAAAAGTATAGGTTTTTGATAGGGTTTTGGCCGAGATAAACCTTGTCCGGTTATTAAAATGACAGAACGAGTTGAAAGATATTACAGTTCTTAGAAAACTTTTTTGTTAATAAGGAAAATAAGTTAGCTGAACTTTAGATAAAATTCAAACTTAAAACGGGTGTACTAACTGTAATAAAATATTTTTAACAGCCGTAAGTTGGGCAAAATTTCCAGATTAGGACAAAATTAAGTTTTTTTCTTGCATACTTTATGCTCTTTTAGACCAAAGATAAGATTAAGGAGCATTTTGTTAAAAGCTTAGAAGTTTGTAAAAGAAAAGGACAAGTCATATGGAATGCTTATGAGGAAAGCACATTAATACCTAAGCAAGTTAATTACAATAGACTACAGCAGTATAAGCAAAAAATAATTGACCATAAGCGAATTCGTCTAAAAAATAAACAAAACTTTCATTTAAAAGATAATGGTACTAGTCACAATTATAATTAACGTCAACATAAACAAGATAGAGATAATGTTAAACTAAGAAAATCTTACAATGGGAATAGTACTAATAATGTTAACATAGAACAGTGATGTCATGTTATTAATACTTACCCAAAAACACATCTAATACAGATAAAGGGTCACAAACATTTTATATTTATACTGTACTGTTTATAAAACAACTAAATAAAAATTTTCTAAGTATATATTTATAAGCAAAGTAAAACTAGCCAACTTCAGTTCAATCTACTCTGTTATTTACGTTTTAGTATTGTACTACATAAATATTTTTACTGTATTTAAACTTGATAAAAAGTAATTCCAGCATTAACCATTCCAGTAGTGTTAACGCATTATCATAGGATAAATATGGATTGACACGATTATTGTTTTCAGCGTTTTTATTTAGTAATGCCGTTGTCATTTCACGCTTCTAGGCAGCTATATTACAGGCGCCTGCTAAAGCACCCAGCTGTTAAGCAATAAAATACAGTGTTTTAAATAACTATTCAATAACATAGTTTTTGAAAATAATTTATTGTTTACTTATCTTTAAATATACAAGACTACTTAATTTTAAGCTGCGCTTATCTTAATTTAGTACAAACTAAAGTTTTTTGTTGGCTTATTAAGTTTAGAAAATTAAGCTTTTATAACAATATATAATGTAAAATAAACAGTATTTTTTTTCAGATTTATGCTACATTTATTTGAACTTTTTTTACTTGTTTTCTAAACTGATAAAATGTTTTCTAAGGAAAATACTACAATAGAGGTTGTCTATTCTCTGGATACATTTTCATCAGAGGTAATTATATAATTTAAGCTTTTTTATCATTATTCATCTATTAAGTTGATATACTTCTTATGAAAACATTTAAACGATTCGTGGCTTTAAACATTGTTTGGTAAGCAACTATTTTATTAAAACATTTAGAATTTAGTATTTAAGTTAGTAAGATGAATTAATTTAAATGGTAATTAGTTATGTTAGTTAAAATCTTGTTTTAGCTAATTAAAAACTTTGATTGTAAAACAGCTATAAAAATCACTTAAATAACTCAATAACTATAAGTAAAGTTTTAATTACTATTCATAAACAAGTATATAATAAAATTCAACGTAAATAAGTGTACTAATTTTATTTATAAGTGTCTTTTTGCAAGCAAGTAATTTTTCGAATTACGATGTTCAGTTATTCAGAAATATATAAACAGCTTTACGAATCAAATTTTAAAATATTCGTAAGTTAGTTGTAAGAAACTTTTTTATGCATGTTTGAAATTATACTTTTGAATATTTGACTCTGTAGAATTGTTCATATTATATTGTAACCCTTAAGACTTGAGTTAAGGTAATACTAAAATATAAAGCTAAAGCTATTTTAGATTTATTGATAATTTTTTAGCAGCCAAACGCTTAGAGCGTTTGGTGCGGGGGGTAAGACCTATACTTTCCTGTTCAATAAATTAAAAATTAAAAACAAGTAAATGTATTAGAATTAAATAGTTTTAAAATATTTATTTTAAGCTTTAATTTACATTTAAAACTTTTTAAATTTAAAACAACAAGTTTTAATTTTGCAAATAGCTTAATCTTATAATGAAGAAATAACACCAATAAAAATATTCTCAGACACGAGGTTGGCACTATAAAAGTAAAATACAGCTCACATAAACTACAACCTATAAACAATAAAAATATTAGCCGCCAATACATAACGAAAATGGCCGAAAAGAAAAACATTTATTTAATAACAGAATGAAATTTTGTTACACTATGAGCAATGAAGCAACGTAAGTCTACTGTTTACGTAAAAACAGTTTTGCCAAGCACTCTCCTTGTTTTGAATTAAGACTTATGTTTTTTTTACGTATATTTTATACTTAAACCTTTTTAGCTCTCATCTAACCATTATTTAGTGAGTACCGATTCGTTACACTACAACCAATATCTATATATATTTGTAAAATTAATCTTTTATAGTAGACTACTTAATATTAGTATTTAAAAAAAGCTGTACCTTTAGTTTTAACAACCAACTTATGTTTTTTAGTTAAACAATTATTTATGAGACCATATGATAATTAACTTTGATGCATGACATATATGTGAATACATGGTAGTTTATGCTGCTACTTAAAAGTGGTATCACATTGTATTTTTGTTAAAGTCTGTGGATAACAAAAAAATCCCTTAACTTAAAACTTTTACCTTGTATCGATAACTTGTCAGTGTAACAAAATGATTGTTTTCTATAAAAATCAAAGTAACTATTAAAAATCTCGTTTTTGTTATAGTTATAACTACACATTTTTTAGATAAAAACTTTTCTGTTTCTGTTCAAGTTTCTCTGACTCGAATTGCTCCTGCTCATGTTACTCCTGCTCGAGTTGTTCTTGCTCGAGTTGGTACCGCTCGTTTTACCCCTGCTGAACTTTACTAGTCATTACATGTCTTATTTTTCTTGCATTATAGTGAATTTTTATAACGCTAGATTATATTTCTTAATTCATATTTTTTCACATTTAAAAAATCTGCAGCTTTTATTACGATGTTTTATAGCATTGCTTTTAGATAAAGAGAATCTTAATTGAGTTGAATTTATATGATTTAAATGTAATTAATTCGTTCATTTTTTTAGATACATCAAGTGCTAAAGAATGTTTATATTTCAAAATTATCTATTAGAAAGGCAAAACTAAGATTTTTACTATCACTTTTACCCCTCACTCTTACCTTCGGTCGGTAGGTCTTTTTTAATTAACTTTCTTCTTTTTTAGTTTTTTAATAGTTATTTCTTTTTTTACTATCAATGTTACACCTAACCCTGACCCTTTTTTTTCTTTTTGTTTTTATATTATTTTTTTTTAAGTTTTTGTTTTTGTTTTTTCTATTATTGTTTTGTTTCTATTTTTATTTATAATTGTGAAAAATTGACCCTTAGTGCAAAATTGTCTTCGTGCAATTTTGTTCCTCCTGCAATTTTGCGCCCTCGTCCAATTTTTTCTTTGTGCAAAAGTATCTTCGTGCAATTTTGATATAGTGCAATTGAACTACCTCGTGCAATTTTGTCTTTGTGAAATTTTACCCGTTTCCATTAAAATGATATTTTAGGTATGTTCTTGTCACTGATTGAACACATCTCTGCAACCACTACAAAATCCAAAATAAAGTACTTTTTTAACGTTTTGTTTAAATATAACCTCACAATAACTCTATGTCTTTTACTTTGTTAATATTATCTGTTTATTTACAAATGATACTTAACAAACAGAAAAACGACAACAAATAAAAACTAGATTCAAATTTATTTTTATTTTGTTTCTCTACTTATAATTGAAGCATACACTGTTTCTTAAATAGATTGAACTTTTGCACTTTACGAAGTACAGGGTTGTTAATTTCTTGTTTCTACTTTCTATTAAAAAAAATAAAAACTGAAAATTAAACTGTGTTTGGTTTTAAAACTTCTTTTATATAATTACTATGTTTTTAGTTTTTAAGTGGGCTTAGTTTTTCATTCTATCAAGTAATTAAGCAATCTTAATTGACTAAAAGCTAGTTTATATTTGATTCAGCTATTTTAAACTTAAAAGTATATGTCTATGTTGGACAAAAACTAGATAACAAATTAATATAGGTAAAATGAATAAAAAATTGATTAACTAAACAAATAGTCAATTAAAAAAATTGCCTAAAAATCAGAAAAAATTTCAAACAAGTCAGAGTTTTTCAAAAAAAATTTACTTTCCCTTAGTTTTCCAAACTTTAAAGATAGCATTAAAGTTATCCTGAGTAGTTTGATAGAAAGAAAATCTTGTTTATTAAGCAACTGAAAGCCATAACTGATTTATAATCTATTTGAATAAATTTAAAAAATACGAGCTCAGAGTTCTAGTAATTAAAAGATGTAAACTGCAAAAAAAATTGCAAATAAAATTATTTACAATCAAAAGATTTTTTTAATAAAAAGAACTATCACCACGGTTGCTATTTGTTGTAACAAAAAAAATATTTTATTAAGTCAGACATTGAATGTAGAAATTGTTAAGAAAGTTTGACAGAGTTGCAACAGTTTTAGTCATAAATGTCCTGATTGATCAGAAATATTGTTGAATAACTATATACTGACCTTTAGATATCCAGAGTTTTATTTTAAGACTTATCCAAGTCAAAGAAAACCAAGCTCTCGATCAAAACTGGTCACAAAGTTATAAAATATTGAAACTAAATTAACTATATACTATTCAAAGTGTATTTCAAGGAGTATCTTAAAAACTAAACTGAGATAAAAAAAAAACATATTTTGATTTAGCCTGGGTTTAAAAAACTAATTTAAAATAACCTGATTTATCATGTGTCATACAAAGATTTTCAAATTTTGTAAAGTATAAAAGAATATTTAGAACGTGTGGCAGCATTGTTGATCACATGAAATATTATAGTTATAACAAACAGACAATTTAAAAATTAAATAACTTTAGGTAAAAACGGTTGTTAATAAAAAAAAATTGTTTCAAAGATACTTAAGTTTTAATAACTAACGAAAATTATGTTAGTTAGATTTACATGAACTCGAGCAATCAAACACTCATAAAAACGTAAATAGAGTTTTTAAAGAATGTAAAAGCAAAATTTATACGGTCAAATAACAGTTTTAATTCAATGCATAAGTGCTCCACTAAATGCTTGCTTCAGTTAATAATAAAGATATATTGAACAATCTGTAAAATTTAAAATAAAGTGTACTTCTTCAACACGCTTAATTTTTAATAACGTTTAGAATATCGCTGATCGACTATATTAATCATTGAGTATAACAATACTTAAATTATGCTTAGTCAATACAATTGTATAATGTTTTTGTAATTTAGTTGATTTTAGAGTTTAAAATATTAATGATTATAAATTTGAAATATACTTATGCAATTTTATAGTTTACTTTTGATAGAAATAAATTCAATTTTCTATGCTCGTGCAATTTAGACAGCTATCCAATTATATTAATACAGAAAAGTGTAATTTTTTCGAAAGGGTTTTGGCCGAGAGAAGAGTTGTCAGATTGTTAAAAAATGGTAGATCGAAATAGAAGAAAATAAAGGTTCTTAAAGAAACTTTTTTATTAATAAGGACAATCAGTTAGTTGAAGGTTTAGATAAAATTCTAACTTAATAAGGGTGTACTAACTGTTATAAAATTTTTTCAACAGCCGTAAGTTAGGCAAAATGTCCAGATTAGGACAGAGTTAAGTTGTTTCCTGTATGTTGTGTGCCCTTTTCGAACAAAGATAAGATTAGGGAACGTGTTAATGAAAACTTCAAGATTTTAAAAGAAAAGGACAATTCATATGGAGTGCTTATAAAGAAAACGCATTAATACCTAAGCAAGTTAATTACGATAAACAACAGCAGTACAAGCAAAATCAATATAAGTCTAAAATAAATTGTCATAAGCGAGTTGTATTAATAACAAATACAGTTTTCATTTAAGAGATAATGGTTTAAATCATAATTGCAATTATCGTCAACATAATCAAGATAGAGATAGTGTTAAACCAAGAATATCGTACAATGGAAATAGTAGTAATAATGTTAACATAGCATAGTGGTGTCATGTCATTAATACCTACTCACAAACACATCTATTATAAGTAGAGCGTCACAAACATTTTATATTTATACTTTGCTGTTTATAAAACCACTGATAAAAAGTTTAAAGTATATATTCATAAGCAAAGAAAAACCAGCTAACTTCAGTTTAATTCACTCTCTCACTCTCTGTCTCACGTTTTTTTCACACTGTACTAAAAAAAGAGTTTTATTTTATTTAAAATTTGATAAAAAGATGATTCCAGCATTAACCAATCCAGTTATGCTAACACATTATCATTGGATAAATATCGATTCACACGGTTATAGTTTTTTATCGTTTTAATTTAGTAATACTGATAACATTTTACGCTTCTCAGCAGCTAGATTACAGGCGTCTGCCAAGGCACCCAGCTGTTAAGTGGTAAAAGCCAACGTTTTTAAAGCCTACTTAATAACAATTTTTTGAATATAAACAATTATTTATTTATTTTACTAGACTATTAAATTTTAAGCTGCACTTTTCTTAATTTAGTAAAAACTAAAGTGTTTTGTTGGCTTTTTAATGGTTACAAAAGTTTAAGCGTTTAAACCAATATGTAATGTAATTAAATAGTATTCTGTTAAGTTTTATTCTACATTTATTCGAAATGTTTTGTAAGCAAAATACTACAATAAAGGTTGTCTATTCTCGTTATACATTTTCATCAGAGGTAATTCTATAATTTGAGTTTTTTATCATTATTCATCTATTAAGTTTATACAATTTTTTAAAACACGTTCAAACAGTTCGTGTTTTAAAACAAAATTGGGTAAGCCATTATTTTATTAAGATAATTATAATTTAAAGTTTAATTGTTAGATGAATAAATTTAAATAGTAATTATATATGCTAGTTAAAATCTTGTTTTAACATAATAAAAAATTTTGTTTGTAAAACAGTTATAAAAGTCACTTTAGTAATTTAATATTTATAGATTAAGATTCACTTACAATTCATCAACAAGTGAATAATAAAATTCTACGTAAATTAGTGTATTTACTTTTTTAATAATTGTCTTTTTGCAAGCAAGTAATTTTTTTTAGTTCAACCTAAAGCACTTACTTAAATTTAAAAAATGGAAAAACAAATAAGTTCTGTTATGCAAATTTATGAACAACAATTATTATATATTCTGTACTTGTAGCAAAATACATCTAACATATAATTTTTTTAAACATACTAATTGTTAATAAAATACTACATAGTTTGATAATAAGGTCTTGAATAAAGGGTTTTGGGTTATGTTTACTTACCAAAAAACCCGATTAAAATAAAAGCATTAAACATTAACAAAAAGTTGTTATTTATTATGTAATTTATTAAACAAAACAGGAGACAGAATTCATAAAAACATATCTTTATTGAGCAAGCAAACTAAATATATTTCAGCTGACGCTTAAAGTGTAAATTAAAGTGTTTATCAATTTATTGATAAAACTCATCAATTTAATACATAAAAATTTAATCTATTTTTAATGCAAAAAATATAAAACAAGTTAAGTATTTTCCTTTAGTTAGCATAGTTTTTACGTTTAAACCATATAATAAAAATACAAACATTGTCTTAACATAATTTGTTTGCTTTAAAAAGTCAGACTTTACCTGAACCGAACTTTATAATAGCAAAGTCATTCTGAATCTTTTGAATTAGCTTTAGCTTTAAAAGTAACTAGACAAAGGTGTATTTTAATGGCAGCGGAAGAGGAAGTTTCTCAGACTCGTACATTAAGAGATGATTCTTAATGACTTACACTTTATTCTTTAAACTACATCTATTGTCTCTTCAAACGTACTTCAACTTTTGTTGACTAAATTTTTTGAATTTAGAAGTTAGAGATGTAAACTTGACCTTGACTATTTAGCGCACAATTACCAAGTCTATGTACAGGAAAGTTATTTTTTGAAAACTTTAAACAAGACGGCGATAACGAAAATTAGTTTTGAAAAACCATTGATTGCTTAGTGTGTAAGTTTATAAAATAGAATTTATTTTAATTTTAATTATAATTCATGTTCTATTGCCATTACAAAAATTTACGTAAAAAGCTGTTTGTATACCAGCCAATTGATATTTATACTTCTTTGAATTTTAGATATTTTACTGTATCACCTAAAACAAGTAAGTTATTCTAGTTACTCGAAATAAATTATGAATTTGTAACACAAATAAAATTCTCTTCAACTAAATATCTCAATGAATTTATGATTAGTAATTAATTAACACTTTTGCTGCGCTGAAAATATTTTCTAGTTCAAAAGTAAAAAAGATAAAATCTAAAAAAAATTATCTAGTCTCAACATAGCTATAATTTGTGTTTTTTTAAGTTAACATCGTCAACAAGTATAAAAAAGATTAAAAATGTATATGTAAAAAACGTCAATGTAAAGATTAATGATTTTAAATTCTCTGTCTATCATAATTTAAGTAAAAAGTTTTAATATTTTACTGTTTTGCTGATTACAGTACGGTCTTCATTCATAAGGTAATTAACTTTTTCATCTTAGTGACACTAAACCTATCGGTATGGTCAAACACAAATTTTTCAAACTTAATCTGTAGTTATCAAGTTTTTAACTAGAAATGATTTTAAAACTTAAGTTGATATGTTCTCAAAACTGCCGTAAAATGCAATGTAATTTTTAAAATAAATGTTGTTACGTAAAACTCAATTAAGATATAAATACTTTATGTATTGCTACATATTTAAAAGTTGACAAATAAGTATAACATTTTTGTTTCCTAATAAAGGAAAAACTAGTAAAAACTGTTGATCTCTTCAAACTGCTTAAATCAACACAACCTGTTAATGTTGTTTCATGTGAATATGATAGTAGAAAATAAAATTTAGTTTAGAATAAGAAGTAGTTTAACCGTATATAATCAAACTATAAATAATGTAGTATATTTATATATTTAAACAAAAACCGTTTTTATGATGTTTAATAAAATTGTTTGTTGACCCAGTAATTTACATTAAGTGAATCTACGATAGAGGAGGGTAACCTACGGCCCGCGGTTACCCATCTCTAATAATTTTATCAAACCTCATCAAAACGGTTTTTGTTTAAAAATTTAAATATACTACATTATTTATAGTTTAATAATATACATTTAAACTGCTTCCGCTGTGCAGAGTTGAAAAGACTGGCCCCCTAACACTTTTGATATTTTAATGAAATCCGGTCCACCAAAGTCAACATTGCAAAACTTGTATAAAGCTTTGTATCATTTTTTTACGAAACAAAATATAAACTTTAAACACATGTTTATTTTTTTGTTTTTAATTTATGTGTAATTGTACCTTGTTTTGTTTAAACTAGGTTTGATTATTTTTTATTCAAATTACATAAAGCAAATGTTTTATTGAAAAGTGTTATTTTAAATATTTACATTTAGCAAATTACTACGTTAATGTCATACATTTTGATAATGTTTAAAGAAATTTAATAATCCATTTTAGTTTAAATTAAAATAATATTAGCACAGTTTAAAGTAAAAAGTCTTGTAAATAAATAAATAATTAAACTATGGTTTATACAGACGAATTTAAAATTTAGTAATTTTCAAAAACGCAGGTTTTTATTACTTAACAGCTGGGTGCTGTGGCAGGCGCCTGTAATCTAGCTGCTTAGAGGCTTAAATTGATGACAGCATTGCCAAATTAAAACGCTGAAAATAGTCACCGTGTGAATCGATATCTACTCTATGGTCAAATGCCAAGAACTTCGTGATGCTGAAATCATCTTTTTTCATCAACAATTATATACACGAAATATTTATTTATTCTTATGTACAGTTTGAAAATGTTAATAAAAGAGTAAACAAAACTAAAGTTGGCTAGTTTTCCTTTGTTTATAAATATACACTTTGAAAACTTTGAAATAAAGTGTTCATAAATGTTTAACTACAAACTATTAGTAACTCAACTAAAAACATAATTTCATATTTTAAAAATTTAAAACTTAACTCAATTAGATCGAACATTTTTAAAGCTGGTAAACTATTAGACTACAAAAATTATAAGATTAAACTTTAACTATATTACTCACAAAAATAATTGTACTTATGAGTAAGCCTAGTGGTTACTAAGCAATCAAAATCTGTGAACCAAAAGTTCCAAAACAAAATTTATGCACCCAAATGTGCTCTTTATCAAGTAAATAGTGTTAGTTTCATTTAAAACTAGCCTTACAAACTCTTAACACCGTGTTTTATGCTCTCCATCATAAACCCGAATATCTAGTATAAGTTTTAAATTTTAGAGAGTTTTTATGCATTCAAAAAACTTTCTGTGAACACTAGTGTGCACCGATGTTCCTTTGGTATCCATTGACTTAGACAAAAACTTTTTTTAAATTTCATTGCGATAAATTGTTATGCATAAGTAAAATCTATTTCATATAACAAAGCTTGATGTTCAAAATTTATATGTGATAGCAGTTCACATTTTTCGCTGAAAAACTTAACTCTTGTGTTCTTAGTTTTTTGAATATTCATCTCATTTATGTTCACCTTCATAAAGGAAATAAAGCATTTGTAATAAAAACAATCTAGTTTTAAGTTCGTACAACTAACACAACTCTTCAGTTTAATTTTACTTCTAATTTAATTTATTACAAATTATAAAAGCTTGTAACTAGTTTTACTTATACTTAGTTTAAGTCTTACTATTGAAAATTTTTTTTCAAGTTTTATAAAATGGTTAAAAGCATTTTTTGGTCTTTTTCTTAAATTTAAATAAAGGACGAACAAAAGACAATAAATTATGGAAACTGTATTTGAGAGTGTCTATTAAGTTTGAGTTTATATTTGCTTTTTCTAGACATTTTATCATCTGCAAAACACAATAACTATTAGTATTTAAAACTTATTATCAATAAGAATTTATTTTTTATTAA
Organism: Thalia democratica; assembly: GCF_965202585.1. NCBI lineage: Eukaryota > Metazoa > Chordata > Thaliacea > Salpida > Salpidae > Thalia > Thalia democratica. The sequence continues at coordinate 5,903,276 of NC_139166.1, forward strand.
TCTTGTTACATAATATTTTTTATTTTTTTTTCATACTACAACAACTTAATTGGACTATCAAAATAGCTATGTTAACTGATACACTCTCAACATAAAACTTATTCACAATTTATCAAGTTCTGTTATTTTATAGAAATACTAGAGAGAAAATTTTTATGTCTAAAACCGACGGTACTAGGCACTTTAAATATAAACTACTCCAGTTAGAAGCTTATTCTATTGTAGTTTTTAATTAGTTATCCTGCGTTAGTAAAATAATTTTTAACATACTAGATGTAGCAAAAATTTTATAAACAAAAACTAAACGGCTTAATAAAGTTTGTTAACAAACGAGAATGACACTAAAATTTACACTAAGTTATAGTAGTTAGAAACTTAAAACATGTAATTTTTTTATAAAATGATGGTTTGTTTGTCTAAATTTCATGACTTAAATAAATTATAATTTGTTTTATCATAAACTTTAACACTATTGAGTATTTTTTTACGTTAGTATTTAACTTGACACCGAATTAAGCAAAACTTTTATTAAGCATATCTACTACGCTGAAAATAGTTTCCAAGTTAATGCTTGAAATGAACCAAATAGTATAAATAGATACAAAGCAAAAGTAACGAGGTTTTGTGTGGTCGTAAAGTTTTATTTACAGTTTAAATAACTATTAGTTCAGTCAAAGTTGTTTACTTAGTAAAATCTGTTTTATTCATCATGGTACTTCTGGTTATTAAATCACTAATCTCGAATACACCAATTTTCTAATAAAAACAAGTATTTTTTTTACTAAAGCTTTGACGTGAATAAAATTTCAAAGTTATAATTATTTAGTAAGTCTAAATGAACTAGTTTTAACTAAATAATTTTTCTGGTTGGTGATAAATAAATGTTGTAAAAACATTATATGTTTTAAACTATTTTTTGTTTCAAAGCCATCATGAAACTTACATTGTCGGATTTATAAATATTTTGATGTCAATAAAATATTAAATAATAAAACAATATAATATCAAAAACTAAATGTATTTTAAAACAAACACAATGTTCGTATGAAACATTTAAAAAAAGCTCACTTTTGCAAAAAAACAATTTTGCACGAATACTCTTTTGAACTACTTTTTGAAGATAATTTTGTACGAAGGGTCACTTTTAGAGTTAAATAAACTTGAATCATTTTTCAAATTTACTTATAGAAATGTATAACATTTTAATCCATATCAGTTAGTTATCCATCAACCTTTTGTTGCCCTACTGGATAACACTTTTGATAGCAATAATTTCTCCTTAAGGTGCGATATTGCTTACTTTTAGCAACACTGATTTAAAGTCACCAGTAAGAATTGATGTTAATAAAACTATCATTTAATATTATATATAGACAATAGTACTTAAGACTGTTTAAGGACTTAGAGTATATGAATATTTTCTTTACTCAATGACAAAAACATAAATTCTCTCTTTAGTAAGATTAGACATTAATTTTTTGTTTTTTAAACTATTTCCATCTGCAATTTAGGCAAAGGTTTTGCGCCATGTAATAAAAAAGTAATAAATGCGCTTAGTACTTAAAAACAGAAAGCTCGATACTATAAATATTTGCTAAGTAAACGAATTGTACTACAAGTTTATTATTAACTTCAAGCAATTTAAATTTTAAATAGTTTCTAATTCCATTTTGAAAAATTTAAAAGTATAAATATCTGTAAACTCTATTTAAAAAAAAAATTAAATACATTTTTTTGCTCATTATATTAATTATATTCAATTAGTTTTAAAACTTCTACTAATTTTACCTAACTATACTCTGACAAGCTTGATTTTTCGAATGTGCAACATACTAGTTTTTGTTTATATTTTTCACGCATAAAACAGATTTTAAACAACAATATAGATAACCAACGTTGTTATGTGCAGTTTACTATTTATTTTACTTGAATAGGTCGCATTTTTTTTTTGTCACTGAAACCTGTTTGCAAACAAAATATATAATTGCACAACTTATTTATATGTTACTTATAAAAAAAAAATATTTTACAATATTTATCTTTTTATTAATATTAGAACTACTTTTTAACTGCATTAAAATGAATAGTAACTAATACTGAAACTCTAACCAATAATAAAAGTTTTCTAAGTATTTTTTAATTTGTATAAAACAAACTTTTAAATAGTATAAATCTGTATTGCTGTAACCACTTAACTATCTAAGCTTTTTAGCCTTTAAATTAGTCTCTATTATTTAAAGCCGCGTTAGAAACGGCTTTCAGATTGAATTCTGTTAAACCATCAGTATCAAATTTATTAAACAAACAAAAACTAACTTAATATATAACAACAATTAAAAGAGTGTTTGTAGCTTTTATTATGACGTCACTTTATACTAAAGCAGGGGTCGGCAAACTGCGGCCCTCGAAAGGTAAATCTGCGGACCGTGAGCACATTTTTTTAATGGAATGCGGCCCGCGAGCATGTAAATATGTCCCACTGAACAAAATAATTTCTTAAGTTCTTTTTTTTTGTGAATTGTTGTAAATTGATTAATTTAGTTTTAAGTCCGTGTATTACATTTTAAAATCATCAAGATTTAAATTAATTAGGTTAAAATGTGAAAAAGAGACCTTAGCTTTCTAAAATTTTTTATCTCTGTTTAGATATTTATTTTCTTCTTACAATAGCAACTTGTGAACTAAAAAAATTACACAAGCATAAAACAAATAAATTAATTGAAAATGTATTCAATTGTGTGAAAAAGCAATACAATGTAAATAATATATCATTTATTTACAACTTAATTATTTTCTTTACATGTATTATGTACCTAAGTTTCTCTTATAGACATTTTATCACCATATGTTATATTTTAGTGTACACAAAAATATTTGAAACAACACAATATAATAGTAAGACTTAAGGTAGAATATTTCTTTTTTGGTTTTAACACTTTTTGATTTCTTGTACTTTAAATTCAGTCCTATGAACACCAATGTGCACAAACGCTTATTTTTTGAACCTTTTTTTTTTCTAAAAAAAAATTTTAAATTAAATTTTATCTAAGCATAATTTATTTCTATTACAATTGATTTAGTTCTGTAATTAAATCATTAAAATCAGAACAGAAAAACTAAAAACATATTTATGAATTAAGTTCAAACACCTTTTGTATTTTTTAGTCATCAGAGTTAGCTTACATTAGGATTTTGTTTTATTTTTAATTTTATATGTTTTTGTTCTTTTGTGTTATTTTTTATTTGCATTAGCAATATTTTGGGCCTAAAAAGTTTTGTTAACAAAGTTCTTTTATAAGTTACGTATGATATATACTAAATCTACTTACATATACAATTTGTTATTAAAGTAGATAAATATTTTGTTAAAGAATAGTCTTTTGAACTAATAACTGCAATACAAATTAAAAAAACTTCTCTTCAAAAAATAATTCAACAACAATTAAAAGACTAATAAATAAAAACAAGTTGGCTGTGATAATATTAAAGTAATATAAATAATAAAATACTTAAACATCTTAAAATTAATTATTCTTAATCAAATCTCTGTAAAGCTTTAATGAAGCTTTATATAAGTAAATTGTCGCTTAAATAAAGGTATACTTTTTGATTTAAGAATTTTAAAAAATTTTTGAAACTTATAATTTTAGCTCAACCAAGGGCTTACTATTTACAATCAAATAGACTTTTTGATTCGAAGTAGTAGATTATATATTTGAGTTAAATATTTCAATTCAAACTGATTAATAATAATGAATATGTATGTCACTTAAAATAATTAAACAAATTAATTGTTTTAGAAATTAAATTTAGAATTTTTAAGTTAAATAACTGTTTTTAAATATTCTTGAAACAAAAATTATACTATCAGGAGCAGAATGGAAATTTTCAGCCAAACTACATATTTGTATAAATTAAATGATATACAGTGGTAGATAAACTCTTTTTAAAAACTTTAATAGGTAATAACTTTTAATGACGTAAAATAAAGAAACACAAATTCTTGCTTAAAGAAAACTAAATATATAATTGAAATTTATTACATAGTTTCGTTTACAACTGGAAGAAAATATTTTTAGTGCAACAAAAGCGCTTACTACTTAAAAACAAAATCATTATTACGGAAAATATTTGTAAAACTTACTATTTACATTTGAAAATCATTGTTATTTTTGATTAATCAAACTAATTAATAAACTTGTTTCTTTATTTTCTTTTAAAATTAAAAGAATCAAAGATATCTTAATAAAAACATAAAGTAACCACTTCGACGGAGATGTTCACCATTTTCTGAAGAAACTTCTGTAATTAAAAGTACCTGTAATTTATAATAAAGTTAAATATGACTACCCAGTCGTTATATTTTAATTTTTGATGGTTCTGAGTATAAATTTTTTAATTGAAGAATTATTTTTTTATTTACGTCAATAAAACTTTAATTAAGTCATTTACTTTTAACGACTCTGAAAAAAATGAATAGTTTAAGTTTTTTTTTTCGTATTTTAGGTTCTTATACCTTGGCAATCAATTCTTTTTACAACATTAAAGTGTTTAAAATTGCTTACAAACATTTAAAATAATTAAAAAAAGGCAACTAAATAAATCAAACTAAGCAATTTCATATTAAAAATTAATAAGTATAAAGAAAATATTAGTATTGTTTCAACAATGAATTATTAGATATGGTTTATTATTATCGAAAAATTAGTAGTTCATATAAACTAAATAACATTAAACTGTTAATATTGATAGATAGTGACGACAAAAGAAGAAAATATTTTTCTCCGATCAATCAGTTTAGAATTATAGTTATCGCTTAGACAAGTATTTATATGTTTTTTCTACGTTAGTAGTTTTAGTGCAAAAAAGCGCTTACAAAATATAATAAAATAAGCATTTCGAAAACTCATTAGTGAGTATATTTATTCTTTATATTATAAACAGTATTACTAAAACACTATTTTTTTTTAATTTGAACTCGGTATTGTATTATTTATTGTAATAGTTTAAAATCAAAATTAAAATTACATTTATAAGTTTGTACAAAAAAAAAGTTTATATTTAGCTTATGTTAAAATTTGTTAATAAATATTTTTTATCCTAAGTAAAATCAATAATTAATTAATTTTTCTGTTGTATTAGTAAAAGAAAGTAGCAATTAAAAGTATTTTACAAGAACTTGAATTACTAACATTACTAAGTGACGTCATATACAAAAGTATTAACTTTCGCGTCCATGAGATTAGATTAATACTCTATGTTTTAAAAATAATCTTGTTTTTATTGACAAAAATTTTTCAGGGAACGAAATTCTCTTACTTGTTATAAACCAAAACACTAACACAAGAAAAATGCTTTGAAATAAAATTAGTTGTTTACAACGGGACACGTTCAAAATCCACCCGATCATAATCCACCCAGTAAAATTCGAGAACTGCTAACCGATCGAGGAAAAAGGTTATGGGTTTAAGTGATAGTGAAAATAAATAAAAGGTAGATTAAAAAAATCAAAAATATATAAGAAAAAATTAGTTAATTAAAAAAAAAAATCGTGTGGATTTTGATGGTATACAGTTTAAAATTATTAGTAATATTTTTTGTAATCTACTAATTCAACAGTAGTTGATATCTACAAAGCAAATTCTCAAACAATCAGAAGTTGAAGATTTGTAGTTAATAGTGAAATTAAAGAGCTAAAGACACATTATTCACTATTACATTTTATTTAAGCTATTTTAATATCTTTTATATATCATTAAAGAGGCAAATTTGTTTCGTAATAAGCAATTCTGTAATGACAATTAGACGCAATAAATTTCAAAAACTTTTTTGTTTAGTAGCCCATTTGGCATAAAAACCAAACAACCCATTTTTATTTATTGCCCCTTCCCTGACTAAAATAGCTTAGTTTTTGTTTTATTTTTTTGTTGTTGTCTCTTAACTTACTAAATTTGTCCAAATTTGGGCGGTATCATTCGGAAAATCTTCCGCGAACTTACTCTGGGTTCTGACAAGAATTCTAAACTAAACTTTATACACATAAGGTGTAGAGTAGTAAGTGAAAACTAATTTTGTTATTTTTAATACTTTACATTTAACATATACTTTTAACAATTTATAAAAGTAGTCCACGTGTACTTTTCGGTTAGACTGTATAACCGTTTTTAAAGCGTTTAGTTTTTATATATATTATCTATTCAATAGCAAAATTAAGTTTTATAACTGTTTTTTAAACAATTTGATTTTTATCGTACAAATTTTTATTTTTCAACATCAATGTTTTTATGAATGTGAAAATAACTAAAAATAAACTTATAACTTAGCTGATAAACTTTTTTTTTTGTAAGTATTTAAATTGCGCTGAATATTTTAGAATTTCAAGGATTATGCAATTATTGAAAAAATTTACAAAATAAGTATAAAGCAGTAACAGCGAATATTTGTTTGTAAATTAAATTATATGTTTTGCATCATATTTTAATCAATGAAATAAGTCCACACTCTTCTTTAAGTTGTGTTTAAAAATAGTTTTAAAATAAGTAAACAATTAAATTATATTTTATAAATGTAAAATTTATAATAATAATTTAAATAATACTTGTTATACCGTTACTTTTGATTCCTTAAACTCTGTTTTTTCTGCATTTTTAGTAAGAAACTAAACTAGCTGAACAATATTTTATAAAGTGTTCAAATTTATATGCATACAGACAAAACAATTGATCTAGGTTAAAACTGGTATGTAAACAGATTTAAATACTAAACAAAAAAAAATTAACTTTATAAAACAGAACAACTTATTATTAATTCACTTTAATGGATAGTAAAATGTAAAATTTTATAAAGGTGCTGCTCAATAAGTAATGGTCAAAAAATGAGTAGAAAAAAAACAATCATATTTTAAAAAATAAAAATTAAGTGATGACATTTTTGCTTATTAAATATAATAGCTTTAAAAAATAAGCATAATTTTATTAAACATACCAGCATTTTTTCATGAAACCCAAAAAAAAACATCACATCGAATATTACCACTCACGACTACAATATATGTTAACAAACGAAGTTATCAATAACACCAAAGTTGAAACTATTAGTTAAGGCATTTGAGTTTTGATTTTAATCTAAAATATGTTCTTTGTTTATTAGTTCTTATTTTATCACTATTAATACCTTTTGTTGCCTTATGCTTTAGAAACAAATCCATTTTTCTGAAAAATTAACTTTTTATAAATGCTCTAACTAAGATTTCAGAAAAGTACTTTCAATAGAACACAAGATGATGTAGAACTAACAAAATGAATACTTGAATACATGAATACTTAGTAATTTTATTATTAAAATAAGATAAACTTAAAACAGTTGTTTATAAGATGTTTAATTAAACTAAAAAGTTTTTAAAACTGTTTATGTTCATATAAAAACAGAATTATAAACTTTTGCTTAAAACAAACTAAAACTAAAATTAGAGTTTAATTACTAAACGGTAGTAATTTGAACGAATATTCAACAACTGAATTTGTACATCAGTCATTACTTTATTTTATTTATAGTTTTAAGATTATTTTTTTAAAAGTTTTACAGAAATTTTAAGAGTACTTTTAACATTAGTAATTAGCTTATTTTTTAAACACTTAAGAAATTAGGAAAAATTAGTGACGTCATTTAAAGAAACACAAGTTCTCGATTTGTTGAGTTTACATAAAAGTTTACTGTTTTACAAAAATTTAGCAAGGATATCCTTCAAAAACATCTTCAACGCAACTAAAGCGTTTTTTAATTGTCAACATTAAATTTGAATACCAAAAAACGAGCAAAATTATTGTACTTAAAACTCATCGATAATTTCAAGTACTTAAACAAGTGTACTAACTGTAGTCCTTGCATTGTAATATAAACAACTAGAAATAGCTCAAGAAAACCAGCAAATTATTGATAAAGTTGATGTTAAATCTTTATAATAATCTACGTTTTATCAACTGTTTTTTTTAAACGTCTGTTTATTCGACCATATAAAAATAAGTTGTTTTAACTACTTAAGTCTTAATACAACTGAATTTCTAAGTTCTTTTTGTTTAAGGCATTCTTTTATTAAAAACTTCAAAGAAGTTCTTTAGTATAAGTTTACTAAGTCTTTTTACTTTTAGAAAATTCGTAGACCAATTTGTATTTTAAGGCAAAATTATAAGCTAATAAATTATTCAATTTAGCATTTTTTAGCCCTTCATGGGTATTAAAGTATTTATTAAAAAACTATTCAAGATTTTTTTACAAAACAGATTATGTAATTTAATTTATATTGATGTTTGTATATTATTTACACAGTTGGTCCTCAAATGAAAAAAAAAAACCTACATTGCTTGCTGAACTTTCTTCTGAGAAAAAGTAAATACATGTCCTTTAAAAAGTATAACGAACAAAATGTGTTAATGTTGCAACTTAACAACGTATAAATTTTACCTTAACAACAACAGTACTGTAAACAAAAAAAGTTTATTAGGGAAATAATTGTGGGTAAAATAAATTTCATATACTTATTCGTTAATTTTAAGGGAAACATTTTCAAAAGTACAAAGATAAAATAATGAAAAAAAAAGCTAAAATACAAGTACTCTCTTCATCAGTATTTTAAAAATATTTAAATTTTTAACAACTTTATAACAATTTCAGCCTCAGTATTTTCAGCGCATTTTGAAAGACTAGCAAAGCATATTTTAAAAAAATATAACTTTTATGTCTTAGTATGTTTAACAAACAATGAGTAGTTAAATTATAAAACTTTACATAACTTTAATTTTAAAAAACATTTAACATATAAGCAATGCTAGTCTTACAAAAATTTGAAAAGTTAGTAGATATATTTCATTAAACTAGATAATGGAGTGAAATTTTTTATTAAAAACGTTACTTTCAACAACACTATAATCATAATTGTAATTGAGAGTTTTTGTTAAATTATATATGTATAATATTTAGAAAAACTTTTTATTTCTTTCAATAAAAATTTTTACCTAAAACTCTTAAAAAAAATAAGGGTCTATTTAGAACAATATTTTAAACGGTTATAAAAATAACTTATCAAACAATTGTAGTGAATTTATATAAGGTGGTTATAATTTATTATGAAACGTATATAACTTAATTTTTGATAAAAAAGCGTGCAGTCACGCTGAAATTTGATTGTGGAAAGCAAAAATACTACATTTAAATACTGAAAAATAAAAAAAAATATAAACTGAGTGTTTGCGACATACCAATGACGGCAAAAAAAGTTTTCTCGAGTTTATTTGTTAAAAGTTAAAACCATTTCAATACATAAAAATTTAATATGAGCATGTTTGTAACATTTATTCTTTTTTATTTCTAAAACATATAAATATATATACCAACAAGTTTTAGTAAAGGAATTATAACTCTTGGTAATTTAGAAGTCTTATTTTACTTACAAAAAACATTTATGTTATGTAAAAGCTAATTAAGTTATTAATTTTAATGAAATAATTTCTAATTATTAAAAAACTCATTGGTGGTTTAGAATAATTTAGCAAACTATATGTAACATAGTTTTAACAGCACTTTAACAAAATTATAAAATAAAAATAAATTGAATAAAAGCTTTTCGTATATATTAAACCTAAAATGTAGAAAAATTTCAATTGCAATAAAACAAATTGTTACATTTTTAAGAGTTTAAAAAAATAGTCAATGTAAACCTTTCATAAAAACTTTATACCCTCTATAAAGCGTAAAATAATTTGTTCTTAAAAAAGTTTCTGTTTTATAACCACATTTTAATATTGTGTTTGTCACCGTATTGTTATTCTCACTGAATAAATAGTTTATATTCTTAGCACCGATGTTTAACCAATTTATACTATATTTTTTTAATAATTTATTATTAAATAACTTTAATTTAATCAGTTTAAGAACTAATCATTTCAAACAAAATTATTGTATGATTAGATAAATAAAATAAAAAGTTATAAGTATACGTAAAAGTTTAAAAACCTTGTTTTTTCAGATTTATTCAAATACACTTTTTTATTTGTTTACGCTTTAATTACTCAGTATTAATTGTTTGACTTAAAAAACCATTAACAGTTATAGTGATGTTTTCACATCTATACTTCTTTATTTGTCTAATTTAAATGTTTCTAACGATAGCAATTTTCAACTTAATTTAAAGAAAAGTGCTAAAATGTTTTAGGGTAGTTGTTAAATATGCAAGAAGACTAAATATATTGACTTAGGAATTGTAGATGAAACAACATTCATGAAAAGATATTTGTGCACTAGGTCGTAGGACCAAATTTTGAGCATCACATTTTTTGTTGTCGTACAATAAAATGTATTGAAATTAGTCAAAATTATGGATATCTTTAAAAAATAGAGATTTCATATAACTACACAGACAAGGTCTTTAAATAAAACTTAGCTTGCTAACCAAAATTTTGAAAGAATGAATTTTATAAGTTTTAAAAGTATTATATTTTACAAAAAATACATAGAACAAATTGTAAAAATAATTGTATTTTCAAAAGAAATCTATTTTTCAAGTTGTTATAAAACTGTTTAGTTTTAAACTTTCTATATGATATAAATTAATATTTTAATGACTACTTTGCAATAAAGTATTCTATATTTGTAAAAGGTTACATGGTTAAAAAACATATTTATAGTGTTATTATTTCATAAATGACAACGATTTGCTTAAACAATTTTTAAACTTTTTTAAATTAAAAGTATGTTAATTAGTCAATCAATATTTTGTATAATACAAGTAAGACAAAAAAATCAAAATAAAAATAAGTTTTGAAATGGTTAACTTGCAAATAAGTGACTTAGTGCATGTTGATATTTTACTGAACGAAAGTCTACGACATTTAGTTAGTTTAATTATTTGAAATTCACAATCATAATAATATAAAATTATTATCTGTACAAAAATATTTCAAAGCTTTGTGAGTAGTAAGCGCTTTTGTTGCACTGAAAACTTTGCTCTTATGATGAAATCATTTTTTTTTTAACGGAGCAATCTTATGTTTAATTGCAATGTGGCGAGAATGTGAGCTTTTTTTTTATTAAAATTACCTATTCTAAATTAATTACTTAACATTTTTAGTAGCGAGTTTAACTTACACTGTTTGTCATAGAAAATAATAAATTTAAGAAAATGAATCATAGTTAATAAATGATTTCAAAGAAAAATATACAAGTAATAATATAAAATAGTAAAAATAAATACTTTTTTATAGATTATTATTTAGCCTGATTTGAAAATAAATTGCGTTTAGCAACAAAAGCTTTACAATAAAGCAAAAGTATTGTTTCAATAAAAGTTGTATAAGTATATACAAAGACTAGATTATGTCTTTAGAGCAAACGTTATTAGTTTACACTACAAAATAGGTTTACAGCTTTAATCATAAATATAATATAAACTTAAATTTTTGACTTTACTATTTACTACTAATTTACGCAAGCATTTTTTAACTTAAACAACTTGATAAATAATGCTTACAAATATAAAGCACTGACAAAGTTGAGTAGAAAATGCCAGTGACACAAACAGAATATACTTGCATTTGTAATTTTTATTAAAAAGTCAATAAAAGTACTTTATAATAAATGTAATGCCTTTAATTTTTACTCATTATTATAACTTTAACAAAGAATTAATTTTATTTTGATTTATTAAGATGAAGCGTTAACAACAGCTGACTCAAATATTTAATTGAAAATTTAATAAAATATTTAATTAACTTATAGATAGTGCGATTTTCTATAACTATTGCTTAGTAACAAAAACATAAATGGAACTATAAACGTCCGATTATTTTAATTAAAAATCTGTTTTATTAATCAGTTGTAAATTTTATTAAGTAATTATTTTATATCAGTTTTTTACATTACAATATTAAACTAATATATTTACATTTACATTTTTATTCATACATCATTTTTAAAAAATGTATACTTTAAAGCAACTATACTACGTAATTTTTTGTATAGATAGCTTTTTATGAAAAAAATACTTTTATGTATGTTGAAGTTTTTGAGCATAACAAAAATAAATTCATGTAAACACTAATAAACACTGGTAAATAATTTAACAATTTTAATTAAATTAATATTATTATTTTAAATCAAATTTAATTTGAGTCATAATTAAGAGTAAATTAGAACACAATTAAACTAGGTGAGTATTTTTATGACACGTAATTAAGTTTTTTAGATAAGTATAATAACGTAAAACAAAGGGAAACAAACTTAGTTTTACATTATTTTCTATATTTTTAAAACTACGGTTCTTTAACTAGTTTCTAAAAGATATCTAAATAAAATCAAAACACACGCCCTTCAGAAATTTTAAATTTGGTAGCATAATAAAATAAAATAAAATAAGTGATTGTAGTGTATTGCAAAATTTATAAGTTCCGTCAAGTTTTTTTAAATAAGCCTTCATTTTTAAAATAAGTTATAAAGTAAACATAATGGATATTTAGGATATTTTGAATTCTACCTTATTAAAACTTAAAGCTATGTAAAATAACATTGAAATATATAAGTATATTAGTTAATGCTACTGTACAGTAATTGTTGACAAATAACGTTCATATTAAGGCCTTAATTATAGCTTATTAATCTTAAACACCAAATTTTCTTTTTTATTATATTAATAGCTTTAATAGTCAACTCTATGTATACAGTTTTTAATTTTCAGCATATTTAAAATAAATTTTTGATAACAAACAATAACTAGTATATTTAGTAAAGTTTAATTAGAAAATATTTCATACATCTTATAAGACTTATACTGACGTTCTTAACAAAGTTATTTTTATTTAAAATTGTTCACAAGATTTTTTTTAGTTCTACATTGATTCACTTTATCATTATACTAGATAAAATTGTTACGAGATATTTCACAAGGAGATAAAAATATTTATATTATAAGAACTTTATTTTTATTTATTTATGTATGTTTACTATATAAGTATCAAGAGTGTTTAAACCTTTTTAAAATAATTTTCAGATAATTTAGATATTAGATTTTTATATTAGTTTATCTTTAAATTCTTTACTACTTAATTAAATCAAACAAAGAACAAAATAATATTCACTGGCTTTTAATTTAAAGTTTTTCAGCATAGTTGATTCTAGCTTATCATGTTTTTTTTTCCTTATAATTAAACTAAACATTATGTTTAATATACTTAGTAATTTTTTTTATGTCTTCTTAAAAATCTAAGTATTTTAAAACTAAGGTTACTGTTTGAAATTATAGTTTTTATAAGCAAATGCATACTTCTTATAACACAATTCACATTAATAGTTTGTTAAAAAGTTAAATTCTTTGTAATTATATACGCTTGATAACTAAGTCTTAGTTATAAAATTGAAAAAAATTTTGCTTTAATTTATTTATCTTTGTAATGTTAGTATCCTAATAAGTTTATCTTAGTTACTAAGATAAACAATAGTAATTATAAATATGTATAACAAACAATCAACTAAAAATACTACCTAAATGTTATAAATTATATAGTCAAAAAGTTGTATAACCTTTAATGACGTCTTTTTGATTTTTAGCAAACAATATTTTGCTTTAAATTGCTCAAAAGTATGCAGTTTTATGTAATTGCAGTACTTTATATAAAAGTTTATATTTTGAGCGCAACTTATAGCGCCACTAAAACAATGTCAAAACAATATTCTCAACAAAAAATTGGTCTGCATACTTTTTTTTCTTAATTAAAAATCATCAAGGCAAATGATAGGGTTCTTAATCTATTATAATAATATTTTTTATATTTGCTATGTATATTCACAACTGGTTAGTTCAGAGCGTTCGCGAGTAAATTATTTGTTGGAAAACTTGTTTAATGCCTACTTTATAACACTTGTAGTATGTACGAGTTAAGCTGTATGATTAAATGAAATAACGGTTTAAGAATTAAACAGTTAAATATAATTACTTTGATTAGCAAAATTCAATTTGATAGACTGAGACATAACTAGTTGATGATTTAGATAATATATGTTGCTACTATAAATATAGGAGACTTTTTTTTGTTCATTTTCATTTATACATTGATGTTGGTTTAATATAGATTTATTCTCTTCATATCTAATCAAACAATACATAGTATTTTGAAGATAAAAATAACTAAATACATTTTTGCCAACTATTTTAATAAACTATAAAAATTTAATGGTGTAATTTTTTAAGTCGAGGTATTATCAATTTTGTATATACGTTGTGATAAAAAAACATCAAAAACATTTAGATTAACTTAAAGCGCATTTTAAAAAGCTAAAAAAACTGTTCGATGATCCATAACTATAAATTGTTCTACTTTCTTTTTGCATAAGATTAGCTTAATCGTAGTAACTTTAGCCGTATGCTACAATATTTTGTTTTAGTTTATTGTTTTTTACTGGAGTATAAATTAAACTTATTTTATTGACATAATTTTTATTATTAAAAATATTTTGCTCTACAAAAATTTTTAAGAAGAGATTTTATTTATATCTATTAAGCGCTTTTGTTGCGCTGAAAATGTTGCCCAAGCGAAACTGGAAGCACTTAAAAAACTGAAATCATAAATACAATAGAAATAAAGCAGGACTTGAATTATTTTGACTTACTGAATAATAAAAGTATAAAATTGTTTAACTTGAATAGAACAAGCTTCTTCAGTTATACTAATATTATGTTCCTTTACACTAAAATAAAAAATATTGAAAACATAGTTTTGACGTTTATGGTGAATATATATATATATATATATTATTAATGTGAAAAATTTTAAAACTTTTGTTTTGTGATTGAAACAAAAACCAATATTTTATCAAAATAACACTTAAACTTATCTGAGAACAGTGAAGATTTAAAACTTAAAGTTTTGCCTACGATCAGAAACTGCCTGCCAACATTAATATAATAACAAGAATTATATAACATCCAACGTATGTCGGTTTAAATAATTCGATTTACAATACTTGACTTTTTTCAACAACTATTTGAAATATTTTTATTTTATATTTATATTCACCAGCTTTTGTTTATTCGCAAGAATATTGGTGTTACGTCACTATACCCTTCACAAAGAACTTATCACGCTTCACTGGTTTCTTATTTTTGCAAATCTACTAACTTTACGATGCTAAATATTACATTTTACAAAATATAAAAACAAACATTGTTAAATAGTCAGAAAAAAATAGAATGTAAAAATTGTATAAACATTTTATTTTGAGATTTGAATGGAAAAATTATTTTGTTTATTTTATGAAATACTGTTTTTACCATAAATATTTTTTCAAAACTTTATTTTAAACAAAAATTTATGTGTTTATAACAAAAACTAAAAAAATAATTAAAAAAACATAATCATAAATTTTGCAATTTTAATTTAATATGTATTTATAATATTCTGTAAATATGTAAAACTTTAAAACACAGACATTTTAACGTGAATTTTGTATATACTTATAAAAGATATCTTTAAATGAATAAACTTTAAGCAACCATAAATGTTTTTACTTCTTATTGGCTTATAAACGCTGATAATATTGACAATGTTGACAAAATACGTAATCAGGTTGTTAATTACTGCTGTACAATTACAAATCCTAAAATATAAGTATATTTGTTTTGTTTTTTATTTGAAACTTTAATGTAAGTACATCAAATATCTTCAAGTATTAGCTTAGTTAATCATTTTTAAAAATAAAATTATTTTACAATAAAGTTCTGTTTATTATTATTTTTAGTGAGCTGATTTGTTAATAAAGATTGAGCGCTTTTGTCGCACTGAAAATATTGACCTGACAGAAAATGCTATTAGTTTTTATAAAAAAATCAATTATATATTTAATCTCAACAATGTGATAGTTTGTGTTTTTTTAAATTACGTCACACTATAATGGTAGTGTTTTAAAACTTAAATAAAAGTTTTACAACTAGAATTTTATTACTACTGACTACAGTACAAAATAATGTTCATAGGGAAGTTATAGTTTTTATTGTCACTATTAATTAATATTTATAAAAAATAAATCAATAGATAAAAATAAAATAATCCATACTTATTTAATATTACTTGGCTTTTTTAACAATAGTTTGTGACTTGGTTAGTAAGTGCTTACATTAAAGGTTATAATCATAATCTGACTTTGCAAGTATAAAAAATATTGGTAAATTAATTGACTTTAAATAAAGGTAGCATATTTTCAAAAATGACTGATAATGATATCGGAGTGAAAAAATTTATTGACAATAATTCACAAAAACTTACTTAATTTTATGACTATTGTTTAATCAGCCAAAACACAAATTAAATGAAAAATACTATAAAACTATAACAAGGTTAAGTTTTTACATAAAAATTTATACTAGTATACAGTTTTTGTATTCAAACTAAAAACTAAAGATTTTAAAATTGAAACTTGCTTTTAGTAGAATATGATATGTAAGATCTCAAAAGGAACTCAACACACTTTAAAATTAAATATTAATAAGTAAACTTTTCTAATAAACACTTGATAATAAATATTTAAATTTCAGCTCTGTTTTGCTAATATTATTATTTTGTTTAATAAGGTGTAAAAGTTTTACTTGTTAGTAAGATTAATAGTACTTTTTGACTACATTTAATGGAACAAAATTTAATTTTCACTGAGATCAAGTATGTATTTTAAGATTTTTAAATATGTGTTCTTTCGAAAGTCAAAGTGTGTTAGGAACTGTTGAAGTTGAGTCAATAAGTTAATTAACAAATTAAAATCGTAGAAAATGTTTTTTTAAATATTTTATTTTTGTAATACAGATTTTAAATTATGTTGATTTCTTTTTATAAATTTTAAATTATTTTTATAATTTATATTTTTTGCTTATTTATTTAATAAAAATTTAGTTACCAAAATTAAAAGAAATATTTACAATAAAGATACATAATAAAGTTTAATTCAGTTTGTCTTCATTTTGAATTTCATTTCATTGAGATTAAATTCTGAGAAGTTCTCGTAAATAACTGTCTAAAATATATTCCTATTTAATTTTAACTCATGGCTTACACGTAATATTTTTTTTTACTGTTATATTACTTTTTTGTTGTAAGCGCATTGAAATGCACTGAAAATTTAAATAAATATGGGACAGCTGTAACTTTCGATTTAAGCAAATACATATACAAAGTAACTACGCAAACATTGTGTGATAAAAACTACTGTAATTACAAATGTTTTAGTATACATACTAAAACTGCTCCTAAGTTTATATTTTTAGTTATATCAATAGTGTATGAGTTAGTTTTTACTCAGCAGATCTTTACAAAAATTCACTGAAAAAAAGGTAGTTTGCTAAGTAAAAACTTATTATATATGTACAGTGACTTATTTGACTTATTTTATTACTTTTTAATTATGTAATACAAAATTTTAGAAACTAAAACCATATTTTAAGAAATTTAATGTCTTTATGTCATTTAAATATGATATAGTTTTTAAAATAAATGTATGATTTAAAAGTTAAGTTAAACGAACTTGCAAATTTAAATTTCATTCATCGCAAATTTAGTCAAGAAAGTATTAAAAATTTATCTTAATAAAAAGTTATCTATATCAACTAAACTTATTCATTTTACTAAATTAGTTTTTACTTAATGCTGAATATTTTTAAACAATTTTTAAACAAAAAAAGGAAAAGTTTTAAAATTCAAAACAAGTTTCTACGGTTTTAACGAACGTACTAAGTCAAAAGTAGGTACCTAAGAAATGCACACACAAACTTAGAACAACTGCGAAAAATTAAGAAAATTCTTGCTGAGTACTTGAAAACGTTAAAAATGATTAAAAAAATTGTCTTTTAATGAAAATTTGGAATGTACGACTCATTGTTTAAACAAAAAAAAAAAACTGACAAATAATTTACAAACAAGCTTAACTATCTAAATTCATTTCTATAGACTTTATTTCAAAAACTCAGTTTCGGTCAAAGTCCTCGTCAGTGCTTAAAAAAATCTAAAAATTCATGAGAAAAAGCATTTAAACAATTAAAATAAAAAACAAATTTTAACTAAAAATTTATACTTAAACCAAAACAAATTAAATTCTTAGACAAGATTGAATTTATGGTAGAGTTTAAATTATACTTAATATTCAAAGTCACCATAACAAACAGAGTAATTACAAAAGCTGTATGTAGCTCAGACTTGTCATAAGTTGTTTTTAACTTAATTAAAGCTGTTTGAACGAGAGCGTTGCCAAGCAAGCGCTGTAGTAAAAAAAAAGAAAAAAGAAGTTTAAAAAGTGAGAGAATAAGCTTAAGAAGAAGGTAGCAATGTTGTTTTATGTATTTTTCAACTATATTTTTGCTTATTCTTAATAGTTTTTAAAACGTTTAAATAACTTTTCGTATATTGAATATTTTTCTTTTGTTATATATGATTGCTGTTATAAGAACAAAAATTGATTAATTTAAATAATAAAACGTACTGAAAAATAATACAAAAAATGTAAAAGAAGTACTTCTATTAAATAGAAAAATGTAACTTTTTATGGTAATTTAACATGTTATTTTAAAAATGCTTGGTTAAACTGAAAAATAACTAGTTCAATTATATACAGAATTTACTAACATATAAAACCTTATATTCTACTAAGCGCGATTGTTAAAATTGTAAACCAACCTTATTTTTTTTTTATTATTACGTAAGATAAGTTTAGAAGGTTTAGAAGGAAATTCAATATTTCTACAAAACAGTTAATCTTATTATATGTTATGATATTTAGAAACTTCGATTTTTAGATTTTAAAGCACAGACGAGGTATTTGACCGAAACTTAGTTTGTAAAATAAAGTCTTGAAAGAATAAATTCTGAACAGTTATTTATTTTATAAAGAATAAATAAACATTGTGTCATTGTCATTTAAGTTTTAGTCATAAACAAACTGTTAAACCACATAAAAACTATTCTTTTACAAACTAACATAAAAGGGATTAATGTTTAGAATTTAAAAATTATTATATCTATAAAATAAAAAAAAAATATTTTATTTATTTTATTTATTGCAGCTTAATAATTAGTTACAAAGTACAAAATTTTTCTAATGAAAGAAAATCGAAATTCATCATATTTAAACTTACAAATTTTTTTTCTTATTATTGAAACAAAGCAGTAAAAAAATAAAAACCTCATTAGTAGAAACTGAAAATGTAAACGAAATTACTGAATGACTTTTACTTAAACAATTTTTCTATGTAATGTTGATAAAAAAAAGTAAAACGTTCTTATTAACTGAAAATATTTTCGATTTAAAGTATTAAGTTTGAACTAAAAATAGTAAAAATGTATATTTTCATCTTAACAATTGTAGTTCAATAAACATTTTACAAAGCACAAGACTTTCCAAATTAAAGAAAACTGCAATTCATCATAATTAAACTTACAAAATAATTTATAATTTAAAATATTAAAAAAAAACAATTGAAACACAATTTAATAAATAACTTATTAGCAGAAACTAAAAATGTAAACGAAATTAATTAATGAGTTTTGTTTAAACAACTGTTGTGTATGATTTTGATAAAAAAAAAGTAAAACGTTTTTATAAACTGAAAATATTTTCAGTTTGAAGTATTAAATTTGAACTAAAAATAATTAAAATGTATATTTTCATCTTAACAATTGTAGTTCAATAAACATTTTACAAAGCACAAGACTTTCCAAATTAAAGAAAACTGCAATTAATCATAATCAAACATACAAATTAATTAATAATTTAAAACATTGAAACAAAAGATGGCACTAAATTGCATGGTAAAACTACTAATACATAATAATGAAAAAGATTAAATACATTGGTTCGCACTAAAAACAGTTTTATTTGCGGGTAGAAAAAGCTTAAACTCTTCCCTTGAAAATAACTCTTGTACATTATAATCTCTGTCCTTATAGAGGCTTGTCTTGCCAACCTCCTCTATCATGTTGTTGGTAAGTGGAAAGTTATGGCAACAAAACCCCATTGATTTGCAAGTTGATCTGACAATATTAATATTCAATTAAGGAATATTGCTTTTCAATATTAATAGCAGTTTTATTTTATTTTGTTTAAAAATAGAAAATACATTGGAAAATGTAGATTAAATGTGTAGAAACATATGTTTGAAATCTATATTCAAATTACATATAAATCATTTATACAATTCTAGTATTATGAACGAAGTTCCTAAATTCTAAGTTAAAATAAAAAGTAATTAAAATTTTGTATTGTTGGATTTTTAATTAAAATCTGCTGATCTAGCAGTACACAAAAGTGACCAAGAAGCTTCTTCAAAAATGACTTAAAGGTTTCCTTTTTTGTATGTCTACTTTTTATTAACTACTATGATACATAACGTCAAATATGATAAAATTAATATAACCATAAATTTGCTAACCTTATTATCATTAGAGCGTTGAGCAAAACATATCCCATGCCGTATTGCCTTTTGTTTTTAGTATAGTTCATAACTGAAAAGTCTCTCTCAATCCTGGCGTTGCTAAATGGGATTGTTTTCATTTTTAGTATGAATTCACACAACTCTTTGTAGTTTTTCAAATTGTCTTTCCAAAATTTAACTGTTGTAAAACTTCCTGTTAAAATATAGCGTTTATTTTTGACAATTTATTTATAAAATAAAAAGTTTTAATTATATTTAATAAACCTAGTTATAAAAAGTTTAAATACTAATATTTCATTCATAACAAATTTTAAGTATTAGGTCTACTTTAACTTACGGTTGAACAGAAATATATGTAGTTATAATTGTTTGAAAAATGTTAAGCAAACATTTAGAAATATATAATATTTAAATGAAAAACAAAAATTCTAACTTAAATTTGTTTGGTGAACTACACGTATTTGATTATACTGTTGTATGATTATATTTTTATCTGCCAAATTGTACATCAGTTTGACATTTTTATTCTCTAGAATGCTTTCAATATTTGGCTTCAATCTACTCAAGGCCTGAAACAAAACATATTATGTTTTGCAAAATAATGTTTTATATTTACTACATTAAACAAAACTTTAGTTAATTAAAACTACTAACTTGTTCAACAACTTCGTATGAGCCCATAAATTCCAAGTTTTGTGACATTCTACTATCGATTTCACTTAACAATTCTAAAACGTAACTTCTGTATAGTTGTACGGCCTAATTGATATAAGTAATATTAGTACTCTCAGTTTTAAAACACATATTAATATATATGGTTTTTCTTTTATACAACTTGTGGTATTTTTGTAATGTAACATATAATAATAAGAAATATTTAACATGTTAACATATACTAAATATTAATTAATTATTGTATGTTATACCTTTTCCTGCTTTTGAATTGACAATTCTTTGAATAAGTTTTCAACACTAGGTTCAAAATTAGGTTTTTCCAACAGTATGTCTTAAAACGTTTTACGAAGTTAAAAAATAAAACTAACATTAAGTATTACAAACTAACTAACGGAAAGTTTAATATGTCACTTTATGAAAATCTGTATTAAACTTTTTTACAACTTTGGAAAATCAACGTTTTATCAACGATATAGGAAAAGTTTTAAATTTATATAGGTGTAATATTTTTAAACTGATTAAAATTTAAAGAAAAAAAAATAAACTATTCACATAATACTTAAACAATCAGTAAATACATAAAATATTCAATTTAACTTTTCTACAAAACATTTGTATACTGGAAGTATTTATTTTATTTAAGTAATTGATACATCAGTTAAAATTTTCGTAATTAAATAGAACCTCAAGATTTTTTAAAGTTTTTAACTAAACTGTATATATTCCGTAAATTCATAAACTTTACAATTTATTTAAGTTAGATTAAAATGATAAACAAGAAACTAATATTGAACAATATACATTTTTAATACTTAACAATACAATAATTATACTTACTTGTGCTTTGGTTGTATACAA
This sequence comes from Thalia democratica, assembly GCF_965202585.1. NCBI lineage: Eukaryota > Metazoa > Chordata > Thaliacea > Salpida > Salpidae > Thalia > Thalia democratica. The sequence goes on from NC_139166.1 coordinate 5,925,258, forward strand.
GCTCATTTAAATACTTTTTTAGTTCTTTTATAACTGATCTTAAATGAAAAGGCAGAACATTATTTTTTTGTAGAATAAGGTTTAGTTCATATACCTGTTTAGTAATAACTTAAATTTCATGTTTATCAATAAACCAGTGTGTTACTAAACGGTTTTTAAGTTTTTAATTATTTTAATTAATCATTTTACATTATAAAAATAAAAGAATTTTAACAAATATTTAATAAATATAAATTACACTTCAGTTAGTGTATCTTTAAACTAACTTTTTTTAAAACACATTCCATGAACACCATAACGAATTTCAAACATTCATTTGAAAGCAATGTTCTTATGCGTTCAGCATGTACATCATTTTTTCTTCTATCTTGCTAAGAAACAATACAATTTATTTGAACTATTGCTATTTAGAACTTCACAATTTTGAAAAAAAAAAACTATAAAAAAAGTTATTAGGATTTGTAATAGATCAAACTTGAAAATTAAATTTTATGATCTTTGTAGTTAATGTTGTTATAAAAATAAATTAGTACGTTTATTTTAAAATCACAAAAAGTTAACCTTAAACTTTTTTATTTTAAGTCTATTTTTTAGTTTTATTGATAAACTAAATACATATCAACACACACAAAAAGTAAAGTAATGTATTTGATTGTCTTACTTCGTTAAAGAACGCTAGAAGAACTTTCCAATTTTTTAATATTCTTTTAATGCATTCAAAATGACAAATCCATCTAGTCTTGCACAAGGCTTTGAATTTGAGAGGAATATCGTTCTCCATGTACAAGCTGAGTTGCTCAAAATCATTCTTCCGATTCTGAGAGACTTTGAAGTATCCAAAAATTTTTGTTATCAGTTCATCAACCTATAGAAATTAAGAATTATCTATATTTAGTAGTTAAGAACAAATACATAACTTTTTAAGGATCTGAAAGTTTTGTTCAAAACATATAGTAGGTTGACATGTAGAAAACACACTCAAATTAACAAATTTCAATTACTTTAATCAATAAAAACTGATTTAATAACACAGGAATTTTATTATTTTCCACTTCAATTACTAACTTCGTTAGGTATTGTTCTTCTTGTAGCACTTAAACATGCGTTTTGTAGTGCATGACTTGTGCACGAAATTGAGATGAGGTTTGGATTTTCCTTTCTTAAAATTTCTCCAAAGCCATTTTTCTTGCCTGTCATTGACGAGGCTCCATCAGTACCTAAAAGTAAAAGCTGATAAAGACATAAACAAACGAACAAAAGCCATAGTTAATTAAAGAAAGTTTAAAATAAAAAATTTTAATATTATAACAGTTTAAAGTAAATTTTAAAAATTTATTAACAAGCATTTAATTCAGTATTTTAAAAACATCAAAATTTTTTTGTGTAAATATACATATATATTTTAATGGAAATAACTTGTAACGTTTCAGTTTAACTAAAAGAAAGCTTGAGTAATTATTTGTTCTCATTCACTAAGTAACAAACATACAAAACACTCTACTAAGTTTAACTAAATCTAATTTTTCAACTTAATTAAAAAAACCTCATTAAGTAAACCTTTACTTTACAAATATATTAAGTTTGTAAAAATAACTGTTTAAAGTGTAAGATACATGTAGTTGTAATGAATAGACAAATCAGCTATAAATTTAATTTTAAACAACTAAAATAATTTATATTCTTTTGTTAATTTTTTTTCAATTATTAATTAAATTATCAACATTATAAAAATTATACACTTGTACTCTTCTAGCTAATATATATATACACTTTTAAATTTTATATCAGTTATAAATTGTTCAATAAAAATTAACATTTAAAGTTTTCAAAGAACTTAACACTTACAAACAGCAACAACGTTTTTCAATTTTATTCCGTACATACTCAACACTTTCTTAAAGCCAATAGCTATATTTAAGGCAGTTTTTGTTTTTATCTTTTCTAAATGAAGAAATGTTGAGTTAATTTCTTCCTTTAAAGTGCTAACATATGATATGCTCACACCTGCAAACATACAACTGTTCAAACCACTTGTTCTACTTTTTTTTCTGATATTTAATGTAAAACAAAAACCTAGTAAACATAAAAGTTAACATGAAACCAAATATGAATTTCTAAACTTCTTGAAGTGCTGTTTAAGCAAAATTCCTACAGCATTACTAAAAACAAATCTAAACTCAAACAAAGTAAAATGTATATCTTCACATCTTACTTAAACATATCAACTATTTTTTATAAAAAATATATCTCTTACAACTTAGTATATTCTGGTTTTATTTACAACTGTGTATATACAAGCAAGCAAAACTGCTAGAAGTATACAAATAACTGTAAGAATAAAAAAATTAAAACAACATGTTTTATTCAACTTGACGTTGTGATTAAAATAATATGTTAAATCTATATATTAATCAAAAAAAAAAAGCGAACTAAAAAATGTTCTAAACTGTTCAGCAACACAAAAAATAGAAAATGTAACTGTCTACTACAAATTCTACCATAAACCTAAGATACTATATAATTGTTAATACTTTTGCCAGCTATTTTACTGCAAAATTGTTTATTTAAAGTTGACAATAAATAACATAGATATTATAGTGTTGCTTGACTAAACTTCACTCTTTTTTACTGTTCAAATTAACAAATCATAAAAAAAATTAAGATGGTTAAAAATCAACTAACCCAGAAAACTGCACCCTGATTTGTCCGTACTTTCGTCGATGTAAAAACTACAACCAGCTCCTATCATGTCAGTGATGATGAGTTTTCGGAATAAAGGTGCGAGAGTATTGGTTGCAATTTTAGTACATTTTGTACGTTTTAATGTTGCTTTTTGATTTACACTGCCGATTTTTTTCATGACATCTACTAGGTGTGTGCCAGAGCTAATATTGCCATGTACAGCTTGTTGCAAGGCAAGCCTAACTTCTGCTTCATGCTTTCCTACTTTAAAACTTTGATTAAAGTTAGTAGCCACACTATGTATTGTGTTTGATTGGTTTGGTAAGTTTTGATTAATTTTTGCACGTTCGTGTTTAAAAGATTTACTGTGCTTCATAAGTACACTTTTCTTGGCCATCATCTCAAATTTGCACCATTTGCAATAGGCCTTGGTACCATTTTGGCTTGGAGCAATCCAATCTACAAAAATTAATAACTTAACTTATATGTGTTTGTAGTCTAAAAAATTTTTTACAAAAATAATGTATTTCTTACTGACTTAAAACAAAGCATTTTATAATTTTTATAACAAATCAACCTAGATAAGTATTAAATAAGTTTACATACTATCCACTGATAATATCTGTAAAACATATTTTAACAAGTCTAATTGGAATTTTGAAATGTAGAAGGGTATAAATTTGAAATTTTGTCACCTTATGTTGGTAATAATGTATTAGTATTTTGATATAACAAACTTCTGCAAATAATTAACATAACAACATAAGTGTTAAACTTTCTTACTTTATTTTAAATATAGATAAACATTATGAAAAAAAAATTAATTACAAAAAGTTGATAGAAAAAAAAAATTACCTTTCAACTCAAACACAGTTTCCCAAGATTTCAGATATTTTTTATAGACTTGCTTTTTTGGTTGATAATCATCAACAATTATTTCTACTAAAGGTACCTATAAAAGATTTAAGTATTGTTAGAATATGTTATATACAGAAAGTATAATGATTACAACTTTATTAAAAACAATAGAGTCTAAAACAAAAAACAAATTTGTTTAATTCTTCCAAAGCTTGCTAGTAAATAAAATTTGATTTTTAAAAAGTCTAAGTTATATTATTTCAAGATGAAAATTGTTTATATCATATTTAATATTTAGTACTTTAACTCAGCCAAAAATTTAAAAAAAGTTATGTAATCTCTTAACTATAAAAAAATAGCAAATAATATACTAAGTATTTCATTTTATTTTTTCAAATCAGTACATAATAAATAATAACTCTAATTAAAACTATCAGAACATTCATTGAACTAATTTATAAAGCCATATGGAGTAGGGGGGTCAGACTTTTTTTTTAAATTTGATCTTTACTTGTACAGTTTAAATTTTGCAGAAAGTTGACCATAGTCAACCTTTTTTAGAAAATAAAAATAATTTTGAGATTTGATTGGTCAAATTCAAGTAAAATAGGTTGCTATAAAGTATATTTTTCACTTAAACCTATATGTTCCTTTAACTTTTATGCATTCTTTACCTAGTCAAGACAAATATTATAGGAGTTTTATTAAAGATTTATTTGAAAGGTCTATCATAAAATTATATTTATTTAAATATTATTTAATTTATTAGAAGAAAAATTCATTTAAAATTGCTTTAAATATACAAGAATCACTTTTTAAAAAATTATGTAACAAGCTTTAAAAAATGAATGAAGACAGGTTTTCAGTGATATCATTATTTGACATTTTAGTTTCTATAAAATTAGAGATTATAAAATTATTTTCTATAGTTCTCTTTGAGTTTAAGATTCAAAATCTCTACAACTATAATAGATCTATTTCAATAAACAAAAACTTTATCTAACATCAACAAAATATGTTTAACTCCCCTTCACCCCTTTATTTATGTATTTGCAAATTAATCCAACTACCATTTTTTTAGCTTTCTTAAACATGTGGTAATTTCAAAACTATATGAAAAAGTAGAACTTTATAAGATATTTAATAAACTACTTAAATCATATTATATTCATTAAAAATAGATTAAAACCCTATTCCTTCTTTTAAACATATATACAAAAATACCAAATACATAACTAAGTTAAACAAAAAGTAACAAAATATTTTAAAAATTATTTGGTGTTATAAGTATATTTAAAAACAATCATAAACTTAGAGTAAAAATAAAATAATAATTTAAAGAACTATAAGAATACTTTTGTTTTTAATAACAATCACATATAGTTAATTGTTTTAACTAAAAAGATTGCTCAATTTACTGAATTGTAAAGAGCAGTAAAAATTGTACAAAATAAATATGATTTCATGCGAATTACAACCAAATTTTCAAATTTTTAATTTGGACAGAAAGTAAAATTGAAAATTAAAAGACAAAACAAAAAAAAAATATTAATTTAATTTAAATTGCTCAAATAAAACCACCAATTCACATTAGACTTAAACTACACAACACCATTTATTTAAAGTATTTTCTAAAATTAAAGTGTTCTGTTCAATTCTTTAGTAAAGATTAATATACCATTTTTTATTTATCTACAAAAACCTCATAAATGAAAAACTTACATGGTTGTTTTGATCCATTATCTCCTTCTTATTTTATTAATTGTTTGATTTTGTATCCAAGCAAATGTCATTCATATATTTTTAAAAATAGGGTATTCCCCTACGAGAGATTTTCATATACCGTAAAAAACGAATCGTAAACGATTCGTTTGACAAGTCTGAATTGTAGCTTTCTTTTTTTATCTTATTAAATTATTATTAAATTATTTAATTAGCTTAAAGAAACAAAACATTATAAATACAAATAAATTTTTTAAAGTGATTTAGATATAAATTATTTGAAACTTTATAAAAGTAAACATTTTTTTAACCAAAAATTATAGATAATACTCTTACAACGAAAAGTGTTCAAAGAGTTTCTATCTTTGTCAACCTAAATTTCATATAAACATAAATTTTTGTTTCTGCTCTAGTTATTGGAATTTTAGCAGCGATAAAAGTAGACTTAGACATCGACTACAAATTAAGTATAAATATTTACATATTTTTACAATTACATACTTATTATTTCAATTTTTTTTTTACAAACTAAGTTCTGTCAAAGACCTCGTCAGTGCTTAAATAAATCTTATTCAAATAAAATTAGAACAGACAATACATTTAATTTTATTTAAATAAGATTTTATTTAAGCGCTGACGAGGTCTTTGACCAAAACTTAGTTTGTAAAATAATTTTTTGAAAGAATATATGTATTACTTCTCCACCAGCAGTTGAGATCTCTCTATTTGTTTTCTTAAAACCAAAACACATAATATTTTTACAATTACAACAAAATAAGCAACTGTGTTTACAACAAATATGTCATGTTATCTGCTTCATATTCAACAAAAAACTTAATATAACCCAATAGTAAATAATCAAATATAAGCGCTCGTGATATGAGCTGAAAATATTCTATGAAGACACAACAGGACATGATAAAAACTCTGTGTGAAAGTAAACTAAGCTACATAAAGCATAAATAACTAAAAAGTGCAACGTTTTATCACTTAGTTTTAATAAAAATTTTTATCTTTTAAATAATCAAGTATCAATTTTTTCGTTATTATTTACATCGTGTAACCAAGTTTCGTTTTAGTTACACAGTGAATAGAAAAAGTTTGACTTCAGCTAGTTGATTTTAATAACTTAAAACGTTTACTAATAACATTTAAGTTATATGTTCACAGCAAGTTTGTTTCCACTTTGAAGTCTTTTTATTCTTAATTTCGCCCAGAAAATGTGACTGAGTAATAAAAATACTATATTTAAACATACTGAAGCAATAATAATTTATTAACTATTTTTACTATTAGTTAATAATATTATGCTTAAAAATGAAAGAACAAATCTGAATATATTGTGATTCAACTTTGTAGTAAACTAGTATAATTATTGAATTTAAATTTGTTAATAATTAGTAAGGAATCATTGTATGTGTTTAATCGCTACGTCATTAACCATTTATAATAAAATAAAGTTTTCTATGTAAAAATATTAATAAAAAAAAAATATACAATTTTTGTTCCAACAGTTTTGTCCGATTTTTAATAATTTCGAAAAACAAAACTAAATAACAAAACTTTAAACAATATTGAAGAAAAAAAATTGTTATTTACACTAGTAATATTTTAAAACAAAAATTTTACGTTTGTTTATTTATCAATTTTATTTGAATTTTAATTAACACAATTTAAACTTAAAATCACTAAATTGTCACTTCGAACTAGGTTTGTCGATCAAATTATATCGATTAACTTTACTTTAAATGTTTTGTAGAGACACAAATATTCACTTAACTTGCTTTCTACTTTAATATGTTAAATTATTATTCGAATATCTTTTACAAAAGAAACTATTTTTAGCGTGTTTAGAGCGCTTCTAAAAGCCAACTCTTGACAAATTTACATCTAAAGAAATAATTAAACAATATTTTCTAATTACACAAGGTAAACTTAATTTTTTTATAGAACTTAACTTTTTTCTTTATTTCCTTTTTTTTTTCATTGTTTAAAATTTTTTAAGAGTGTCTGTTGTTTTTTAAATTTAAGTTGTTTTTATTATTATGTTTACATTCGAATTGGTAAAATTTTAAACGTTAATAAAGTCATTTCCAAAATAAATAACATAACAGCTCATGTTTTAAGAGACTAATGTTTTTAAATTGGTTTTTTTAAACTCTTTTAACGTATAAGAACTATAAATTAAGTAAATAAGTAAGTACGGTGCATATATGTTTGGAAACTAATAAAAAGTTTTAAACTTTTCTTCGAAATATGTGCTGTTCACAACTAAAAATCTTGAATATCTAGATTATATTAAAACCATAAACTTAAAATTCAAGTAAAATTTTTTCATACGAAACTAAATTAACGTCAAACACAACTACACAAACATTCTTTTCGTTTATTTGAATTTAAATTGCAGAGTTTTAAATAAACACATTTAAAATTGAAAATATTTAAATGGAATATTTGTAGCGCATGTAAAACGCGCCTATTAAAAATATAAAATAAGTTTATATATTTATGCGTTTTTTTCCCATACAAATGTCAAACAAATAATGTTAACTAGACATTCTTAAGTTAGTTAAATTAATTTAGCTATATTTCTTTTTCTTTAAAAATTAAGTGTTGTTATTATTGAAAGGTAATATGATATCAGTAATTGTTAAGAGGTATTTCTGGTATTAATTACTTTTATTTGATTCTAAGAAGAAATTACAAACAAAGTGTTCTTAAACCGTAATATACTAAATATTATTAAAAATTTTAACATAAAAATCGCAGTTGATTTAAACCATAAAAATATTTTTTATATAAACTATCATGACTATTTATTCTAGTTAAATAAGGAAAAATCAAATGCTTTTCATCTTAGTTTGTTAAAAACCGTAAAGCTATAAAGTATTTATTTTAAGTTATTTTTAAAGATATACACAAACTGTTTAAGTTTTAATATTTTAAAATTATTAAGCATTGTAAGTACAATTTAAGTAACATTTTTAAAAAAATTGAAAATTAAATATCTAAAGTTTAAATAGTACAATAAAATACTAATATTTAATTTTAGTTAATTTGTTTTTGAGCATCCTTTCTCAAACATGTCAATTTCCCTCGAATATGGGCTAAGAAAACTGTTCAGTTTCTGACAATATAAGAAGTATTAAGCAGATTTAATTTTCTCTTAATATGCTCGAATTTAGGTTGCTCACATTCGCTAGACTTCCACGGAAAGGAGTGAACATTATAGCTAATCCAACAACTTCAGGTGAGATACCACAAAAAAAACCAAAACCACTTTCGTTTAACTTAGTTGCATTAAAGTTTGCGTCCAAGTTATTTTACAGCTTATTAAAGGTTTGTCTATAAGTATTAAAAAAATAACAAGGTAAATTGTTTAATTTTTCAGGGTCTCTATCATTTAAATCGGATTCATAAAACAACACCAATTTCTTAAAAATCCATACTGTCTCTTTTAATTACAAAGGTGTTAGCAGAAGGTTTTCATTAAGTAAAAAAAGTTGTCGAACATTTCCGAATTCTATTACTTGCTAAGTATTATTCGTTACGAACATAGTGTTAATAATAAATGTTAGCATGTAGCTTGTAGTAAGTATGTGTTTAAATTATGATATTGTTTGTAAATAATATTTTGATATACTTTACACTTTGTTCTAAGTCTTTTAAACGTTATATGTTGTTTTTAGATGTATTTACTTTAATATAGTCATGTATTTCTATTTAATGTTTGTTTACAGACATATTAACTTAATTTATATTTATAATTTTACTATAATCACAACACCTACACGTTTTAAAAATTATAACAATAAATTTATAACTTATGGAATAAATATATAATCTTAAACACATTTTTAATACTTATTTTATATATATTTTAGGTTTAGATATATTTATTAATATTTTTATTAGATCAAAAGTTACATAAAAGTTAAATTAACTTAAAATATTTTTCAACTTATTTTTTTCAAATGTTTTCCTAGTTGCATCAAGAAAATGTATTAGATAATATATTTTCGTATTAGTTTTTGCTTTCTATTTACATATTACACTTTTTATTCTTTAGTTTTTTAAACCTGTACTGCTTTAAAAAGTTAATTTGATTCAAAATTTCTAAAAGTTTGTAAAAAATAAGCATAATAAAAGTTAAAAGCTTTTTTTTTAATAAAGTAGATTGGCTGTAAGCGCTTTAGTTGCGCTAAAAATACTCCTGGAATAAGTTAAGTGCTGATTAGAATTTATCTAAATAAAAGATAATAGAAATAAAATGTGAATTTGTGTGTTGACGAAAAAAATTTATCTTTTTCTTACTTATACGTTAAAACTACTTCAAAAAAAAATTGCTGAAATTTTTCTATTAAATTGTATTTATAAGAAACCCTAAACAAGGTGTTTAAAAATATTTTTTTAAATAATTAAAACAATTAAAACCTTAAATTTTAAATTAATACTACTCTTAAGTAGTTATCTGTATTAAAAAACTAAATGTAACTTAATCAGTTATAAAAATTAAAACAAACATTTTGACTGATTTTTATATAGTACTCATTTTTATGTGTTTACATTTACTTAAAGATTTTAACTTAACTAACATGCAACAAACAAAGGTACATACTCTTATTAAAAAACCAACACTGAAAACAAAGAATTTGACTAAAAAACTTATTCTTTTTATAGAGTATAATAAGTTACAGTTAGAGTATTTATTTTTTGTAATAAACAAATAACATTTTTTAAATTTTATTTAGTTTTGTTATACTTACATATTTTGTACTTTTTTTTGATGATGATATACTAGTTATATTTTTAAGGTTAATTAACAGCAAGTTTTCAGCTTTTTTCAACTTTTAAACTGGCTTGTTATAACTCAGACATTTTTGCTGGTAAAGTAACAGCCATGTAAAAGACTAATAAATTATTAACAAACTATTCAAGCGTAAATTAAGTTACGAAAATTGTTTTAGATTTTTACAATACAAATAGGTGTCAGTGTTTTTAAATTGACTAATGACTGAGTATTTTATAAGTGCAAAAAATATAATGAGCAAAAGTAGCTTTCAACAATAAATATTTTTTTAAATGTGAAATAGTGGTTACTAACATAAAAAAAAATGTAATAAGTGACCCATAAAATTTTTCAAGCATTGTTTTTATAGAAAGTTAGGTTATAAGTAAAATAATACAAAAAATAATTTAGTTTATTAACTGTTTATGATAGTACATAGGTTATTAAGACTTGAGTTTATTTGTCATTATTAATTTGATTCCTATAAAATTATAATTTAAATAGCTATTATATGCGTAGCTAAGAGCATATTAAAATAGTAATATGTAAAATATCTTCTAGTGTGACTAGAACTAAAACCAAAAGATTATTTAAATGTCACTAAAACTAAAACTGCGGTTCGCGATGATTATTAAAACTTAAAATTTAGCCCGCGTGAACCAACTGCCTGCCAATCCCTGGTCTATATCAAAAAACTAGTTACAGTTTCATTTGAATTTATATAAACGAAATTGACCTTTTAGCCATATCTAACGTTACAGTAATTAAAGAAAAAAATTAAAGACAATTTTCATTCGTTTGATTTCAAAACTATACACACTTTTACATAAGTGATTAAAATTTAACATTGTGTATTTTCAAATACCATGCTTTATAATCTAGTATTTATCTTTAATTTTAAAATTATAGTGTTTTATAAAAAATATGTTGTGCTGTTTGAAATTTTTGGTAACAAAATTGTATTATACATCCACTAACTGCTAAGGTGTTTTTTTAACAAAATTTAGAAATAAACTATACACTAAAGCACAACGATCTTTTAGTTAACAGTAGCAGCTAAGTACCTACTAACTGCTGACTAAACGTAAAATAACTGTACAAAACTTACTTTATTCTAGCAACTAAATTTAAATACAACGTTAAAAGACACATCAAGTTTTTCTTTAGTATCATTACTTAAAATCATGGCACACAAATGCCTATTCCTTCACTTAGTCATATATTTGTTTAGTAATGGGGTGCAGATGAACAGTTAAATATTTCGAGTTAATTTTAAGTGAATTAGTCTTTACGCTATTATGCATTTTGAGTTAACGTTTTTAATTAAATGTCTTATTGATACAAGTAAATAATAATAAAAGGCTACTTACTGTGAACAACGGAGTTTTATTATGTAATACTTTTTATTCTATTTTAAAGGTAAAATATAGTTGAAAAATTCGGATAAAAATATTGATTAAATATTAGTATTTAATGACGTCATTTGAAAAATCACATACTCTCGCTTCTTATAGATTTATATAAATTCGCTGTTATACTGAGAATTACACTTTCTGCAGAATAAACATTTTTAGCTTGGTAATAGCGCTTACTGATAATAAGAAAGTAAGAAACAACCAAAAGAATTTGACAGACTTTATCTCGAATTTATTCACAAAGCCTAAACTTTAACAAAAGCTGCCAAAATGGAAGTTTGGGTATATGAAGGTATTACTTAGGGTACAGTTTTAATATACTAAATTATAAAGTTTAATTTATTAAAAAATGCTAGTTAACACTATAAAACAGCTATCATAACTTTTTTTTTAAATAGATTATCTGATTATTTAGCACTATATTACTTAAAATTTTCAAAGATTTAATTTCCAAGACAAATTCTTTTTATTGAAAATAGATAATATTTGTAAATTATCTATAAAAAAGCTTGGTAAACATTAAAGAAGACATTAGGATTAACTTAGTTTAATACTCTTAATATGTTAAGAAAACTAACGAAGATACGTATTATATAGACATAATATTATATAATCACTGAACTAGGATAATTTAAAAAATTGTTTTATTTATTTTATCTCCTTGTAAGAACATTAAATGTACTTTAAACTTTTATAAATAACAATCATGGTTTGAAAGGAGTTGAGCATGCATCACTAGAATTAAATAGAATTTTACATCAATATTGTAAAAACTAAGTATTAACAAATATTTTAAAACTATAATAAATGGTTAAAGTTTTATTTATAAAAATTATTTAAACATTTAATGCATATATTTTTTTAAACAAACAGATCATTGAAAAGAAATATTAATAGTCAAATAAGTAAGTGTAGCTTTACTTTCATGTTAAAACAAAAATATTTATTAAAAAATTATTTATGTTATGTCGTAAAAAAAAAGGACTTAAAACATTTTTTTTAAATTTAATTAATTTTAATTATCGTAAAATTATATTGTTTATGTTGCTTTTAACTTAATTTGATGAAGTTAAAAATAATTAAACTGGTATTAATGTATGTAATTGGTAGTTTATTGTTAATATTTTCGTTATCAAATAAAAAGTCGTAAATAATAACTGAATACTCTAAACGTAAACTTTCTAAAACTTATTTTTAAACAAACTATGAAAAATATTTTAATTTGAAAAAATAACATAAGATTTTTACAAGCATTACAAGCATCCAGTACATTTAAGGAGAAAATAATTATAATAAAATGTTTTAGTTTTTGTTGTTTATAGTGAGTAAAAATAACATTTTCGTTTTAGTTACTCTGTGTTGTATAAGTATATATATGTGTGTAAAATATAATATTTAATTACTAGTTTTTTGTTTTTACTTTAGTTAAGAAGTTTTTGATGTATTAATTAGGCTAAATCAATTTTTTATTTTCTAAATTTTGTTGCTCCTGTATCTTACTATAAAACCATTGAAGTTTATTTTTGTTGAAATTAAAGACTTCGATATGTTAAGTATATATCTTTGTACTCTATATATCAAAAATTTTAAATAATTTAATTCTTCATTTGAATATTACTTAACATGTTACTTACTTTACATAACTTAATTAACTCATGATTTTATTTTTGAAAGACTTGAGTGTTTTAAAAATTAAAAAGAAAACTTGGTTTTTACTGTAAGATTAATGGTTTAAAACGTTTAAAAACGAAAATGTTACTTTATTTAAATTTTGCAAAAGTTAAAATTACTTTCAAACTAGGTTATTAAACAGGTTGAAAAACATTGGTTAAGATTACTTTATATTAATCAATTAGAATTATTAAATGTAAAAATAAGCATAAGTGGTGAAAAAGTAAGACAATTATGTTTTTTTGATAAAGTAAAAAAAAAATCATTGATGACAGCAATATTATTGAAGTACGTTAAAGAAATAAATAATTTGTTTTTTCATCTGTTTTGCCAAGATAAATAATCAATAACAAAATGTTCAATAGATAAGCAAAAAGTTGTCGTTAATTTAAAGTTTTATTTTCTTAGGCAAACTAAATGATTAGAATTATTAAGTATTTCAGTTTAATTTGTCTAAATATACTTAAGATAACTCAAATCAATGTAAACTTCTGGCTAAAACTATTCAGTTTATTTTAGTTATACCTCCTATTGCTATTCGTTCTAAATCTAGCGTTTAAAAGACTTCCTAAAAAAAAGGCTTTTTCTCAGAATGTAATTCGCAAACGTTCATTTAATTAAAATTATTTACGGAAGTTTAAAAACAAAGCATCATTTAGATCATTTCTAATTTTTGCAGTGCATTTTGAAAGCGCTTTTTAATAATCATTCAACTGTTTAAAAAAAAAAAATTAAATATTGTTTCAAATAGTAGAGTCATGATAAAAACATAAGCATAATAGTTTATGACTTATAGAACTTAAATAACAAGAATAAAATATTATTCTAAAAATAATTTAAATAAAAACATAGTTATTTTACATAAAGCTATGACATAAACTTTTAGTGTAAAATTTATCTCATTTAGTTTCAACGCATCATTAGTGCATCTTGCAACAAAATCTTAGGCTCTATTTGCTCAACTGAGTGCTACAAGTGCTACTTTCTACTTTACAACTATTTTATAGAAAAAAGTTTTTTCAAACTATTTACCCTAGTTTTTCACTATTGGGATTTTGACAAGTATACTATCTTGTTTTGAGAAAAAGATATATTTATTATAAAATTTAATAAAACAGAACTTATATAAATTTATATTTTATAAATAAACTTGAGATCTCTAAGTTTTATTCAAAAATATCTTCATTAATGATTTTACCAAATAAATCGATAAAAAGCTAAATGAGATTTTTCTAATGAGTTCTGCTTTCAATTTTGTATTTCTGTAACAAGCTACAAAAAATAATTATCTAGTAACAGTGAATTTTATTTATTTAGTTTAATAACACTGTTTTAAGTACGAAATGCTAATAAAAAATTAATTTACAATTTAACCTACAAAATTGTGTTTTTTAATGAACTATTTTAAATTTAAAAATCAAATGTTAACTATTAGTGAAGTTTTATAACATTTAAGTTACCGCTTGCAATTTTATGTATACTATTATTTTACAAATATTTAGTATTATTCAAGTATTTCATATAATAATTCTTACATATTATACTTCCTAATATATACCAACTGTGTGCAACATTAAAACTAATTTTCGCGCACATTATTTAAATTAGTATTAGTAGTGATATAAAATTTAATATTAGTGTAATTTAATTAATTATACATGCTATTATATTACACATTAAAATGCCACTTTTAGAGCTTAGTATAGATTTGGCACACCGCTGGCTTAGTAGTTAAAACTGTTATAATTTCTTTTTTTCTGATTAAGCTTAAAACATTGTTCGAAAACACCATTAAAAAATTAGCGAGAAGGTATCTAGACTTTATGCTGTAAAAAAAGTTATTTCGTAAAAAAATGAAGTTTTAATACAAACGTAATTATAAACCACTGTATAGCATTTAGTTGTTAGATGATTGTAATAAATTGTATAAGAAGGTTATGTATAATTAAAATTAAGTATAAGTAATTGACACCTTTTTCATAGCTATCTGGGAATTATAATCAAAAAGCAATATTCCGGCAACATATAAAAACGTCTTTAACATTAAAGTATACTTGTTAAGTTTTGTACGATAATCCTTAAGTATAAAAAAATATATTTCTATATAAAAACAAGTGTTTTTAATGCTTCATTTTTAGCTTTGCATATATATTTTAATACAAAATTATCTATTGTTTTTTTATGTTTTGAGATTTCGAACTTTTCTTCAAATTTTAATTACTCTTGGAATTTATTTTAAAATTATAGTGCTGTTAAACGTATAGTGCACACAACATGTAACAGGTAACATAATAATAACGTATGAGAACAAATATTTACCTTTAACTTTTAAGAATGAAAATGCACTGGAATTTTTTTCAGCGTCGACAGGATTAAATTTTGAATAAATAATATACAAACTAGATGAAGATAACGTTTGTGTTTAAAATACATAACTACTAAAGCAAATTATATTAAACAAGGTTAAAAAAAAGGCTTTTTTTTTGTATTTTTGTTTTATACATACTTAAAACGATTTGTTAAGTAAAAATAGTAAAACTTTGTTATTTTTTTTTTTTCTAACACTCAAACTATTTTTTTTTTGACCAAATTAGTTTAAAACAATTGTTTTTTACAAACATAAAAATATTCACTGTTAATAAACAATAAAAAAAATACTTAGACATTTCTTTTTAAATTGCATTTAAAATAAAGTAAGTATTAAATAACAAATAGTTGAGTAATTTTTTTTTTAATTTTTTATATTTTGGACGCATAAAATTATTATATAACTAAAACTTATACTAAATATTCTGGAGTTCTACATGAAGAGCAAATAAAAAATTAAATTAAAAAATCTTACGAGCTTTTAAGTCAAATTTTTAATGATACTTACACTAAACATTTTTAATAAAGAATACATTTTAGTGCACAGCTTTTATTTTAGAACTTTGGGTGCACAAATTTCAATTGCTTAGTAACCACTGGGCTTAGTCATAAGTACATTTACTTTTATCGGTGATTTAATTTAAGATATGTTTTATAATATTTGTAGTCTATTAGTTTATCAACCATAAAAAATTCTATCTAATATAGTTTAGTTTTCAACTATTACAGTATGAAATAACGTTTTCATTTAGATTTATTAATAATTTTTAGTTTTACTATTTATAAATAATTTGTTTAAAAGTTTTCAAAGGATATATTTAGAGATAAAGTAAAACCAGCCAGTTTTAGTTTAATTAAGTATGTTGTTTACGATTTTTACACTGTATTTGAAATAAAAGATATTAATGTTTTTACTATTTGTTGATATAAAAATGATTTCAGCATTAACCACTCGCAGAAATTGCATAAACTCACATTAGATAGGTTTTAATTTACACGGTGATAACTCCGTGCATTTAGTTTCAGTTATGCTGTCATCATTTCAAGCTTCTAAGCAATTAGATTACAGGCGCCTGCTAAAGCACCCAGCTGTTAGAAATTAAAAACGAGCGTTTTTAGCAACCATTTAATTATGAATTTTAGTATATATATTATGGTTTACTTCTTTTAATTTAGAAGCCTACTTTATTTTAACTTATAATTTCTTAATCAAGTACATACTTGATTGTTTTGTGTTTTTTTTTTTGAAGGGTTTCATAAAGTCAAGCGTTAGAATTTACTAAAATCTGTAATGTTTTTGTTATAGTAAACTTTTGAGTTTTTTGTAGTTTGTATTTTCAATTAACATACTTTAAACATTTTTACTAGTAAAATCGTTAATAGAAAAAAATGAGAATATTCATTGTGATAAGTATTCAGAGATTCAAATGTATCTTTAGAAGTTACATTAACAGCAAAAATATTTATAACTTTTCAGAATAATAAGGAAGGAGATACTACTAAAAACCAAATTCTAAATATTTTTTATAACCATAAGATAACATTAAAAAGATATTTAATTTTACATTCTCAACCTATTAGTAAGCACATTTTCTACTTAAATTTCAAAAACCGAACCTAGATACTTCTATTTCAAATTATTAACTAACTTTTTTCGTATGCACTTTACATTACGCTTAAAATTTGATATTTTAAGTGATTGTACTAATTTTAAAATCTTAAAAATATACTTTTGAAACAGAATACATCATTTGTTGGTGTTATAATATGATGTGAATTCAAATACATAATTAAATAAATATTAGATAAAATAGTAAAGTTTATGATAGATATAGATCTATAATAAAACTGTGTACCGTTTCGAGAGTAAGAATTGTATTCTCGACAATTTGTGTTCATTGTTCTAAATATATAACTATAGTCTTTCTATTATGTTTTTCACGTTGATTAGAAAAACAAAATATTATATTAGCTATGATACTTTACTTAGATGTTTAGATAAAATTTGTTAGTTATTAGTTAAAATCAACAACAGCTTTATAAATATATATCAGTCACTGTTTTTTATGCTTTTAATAATATTAAAAAAGGTTATTTAAATTTTATATTTAATGTTTCTTTTGCTTTACTAAAATCATTGGGTCTTAGTCATATAAAGTTTAATAGTTTGAAGCTTAGTTATGGTAAAGTTTCAAATTAAAAGACTTTGGTGATTTTTAGAATATTTCTTGACTCTTTTTATAAACTATGTAGCTTTTCATTAAATTGTTGTGGTACTTAAGACCATGAGGAATTAAAAAAAAATGTTATAGTTATATCTTTATGGTCTAAGGATAAATAACCAGTCGTTATATACAATTAATCACGTTTGTAGTTCCTTATAGAAAGTGCAAAATTTAGAACTTTAAAAAAATTATCTTTCACTTAAACTCACTGCTTACATTTTAGATTTGAGCAATCATTAAAAATTTAAGTCTATATATATATTATATATAATTTAGTCTATATATTAAAATATTATTATCTTAACTTTATCTTTTCTAATGTCTTTAAAAAAACTTAAGAACCTTTTTTAAAGCTAAGATAACTATAATAATGTTTGTTTTTGTTTATATTTTTAAAGTAAACTAGAAAGATTTTTTTCAAATATTACAAGAAACGTTTTTTTCAAATTTTGAGGCCTCTTGACTAAAATTTATTAGTAGATAAACTCACATGACAAGTTTTAAAGTTCTAAAGAACATTGTTTCCATAAATATATTTGTATGGGAAACTTTGTAAAAGACATAACTTTTTTTTTGAATCTTTTAACTAACTATAAAAACTGACTTGTAAGTCATATTCAAAGTTAAATAAAGAGAATAACTTATTTATATTCAAAACATTTTAGTGAAAACACCCTTATGACCTTAACATGTTTTTTTCAATTTTTATAAGCAGTCTTATTATTATTATAAAGCATAAAATAAAGTAAGTATTCCAAATTTCAAGGACTTTAATAATATTTGTTTGAATTAGATTTAAGAAATTCTTTCACATTAAAGTTATAAAAATTTAATAAATTTATACTAATAAAGTATTTATAAACTTTTAAACATATTTGGACAATTTAATTTTTAAAAACTATTAGTTTCAAGGTTAAATAGTCACTAAAAATTAACTGTATAAATATTTAACTATGTGAACAGGGTTTCACTAATTGAAAAAAATATACTCATATAAGTAAAACTTAGCCTTTGTCAGCCTAATAGAATAAAAAAAAGAATTAAAAATTTTTAATTAAAAAAATGTGCCAATGTACAAGTTAAACTATTGTAATAAATAATGATAAAAAAAAATTGATACAAGCATGATTGCAAATCTTCGAGCCAAAAAAAATTTCCCGAATTGTCTTAAACTGTCATTAGTTTTCCCAATTACTCAAAAATATTTTCAACTCGATAAATTAAAATTTGTAAAAAATTAGTTATAAAATAATAAATATTAAAACTGAGTCAACTAAATCTAATTCAAATATAAAAAGAAACTGGAATAAAATTTTAAGAATGTCTATATATTAAGAATAGAGTTTGCATAAAATAAAATTGAACTGATTAAGTCATCTTAAGATCCAAAAAAATAATCTGTTGAGCTAATTAAAGATTTTTATCACAAGTTTCAAAACAAGCTTTCCTGAGAAAGTAGCAACTATGTAATAAGAAAGTAAATTCAACAAAACAAAGGTAATTTTAGAATCATAATAACTAGTTTAGTATTCAATTAATATCAAAAAAATTGTTTTACAAAAAATTAAATAAGCCTAAGTCGTTTTAAGGTATTCCGATGTTTTAAGAATTACTAAACTAGTTTGAGTATGTGGTAATCTTGTCTTAACTGCTAGGTTATATAGTAGTAGGTCTCTATATTTTTCAATATAGTTATTTTTTTGAACACCTACAAGTCAAGTACTTTTTTGTTTAAGCACTGATCATAAACCCATTGTTCTTTTAAAATATTTAAATTATTCTAAATATTGTTTATTTCAGTTTGATAACTTTAAAGATACAAATATAATGGTTTTAATAGTCTTATGTTTTAATTTTTTAATGTTTGTTGTCTCTATTGAAAAAGAGTATATAAAAACACTATTTATGATTAAATAGTTTATCTATGAATTATTGTTTTCTATCGGTCCTTTACCGTTGAGTTGTTGACTTTTATAGTTTGAAATCAAGTGTTGTAAGTCTTTTTTTTTTAAGTTTCGCTTGTTAGCTAACATTCTTGAAAAAAAATATGAAGGTCACTCAAATATTGCCTCAAAAGTGATATAAAACTGTTTATTGTAATGAATACATAACTTAAATTCTCTAAAAATCTTTTAAAATAATTTATCATATAATGTTATAACTTAAATCTTTATAAGGTTTTTTCTTAAATATTTTTTTTCGAAAAACGTACTTTAACTTTAAAAAAAAATCAAACACATATTGTATTAACAACAACTGATAACATTTTAAAGTTTTCTTTATAAAATAAAGTTATTAAAACTTTGTATATTTAAAACACAAATACAGCACATTAACCATTTCAAGAATAGTTTATTTCTGAAAAAAATTCTCAAATTTAATATGTGAAGAACTATTTTATATACTACTTGATTTAAATCTTGTTACTAGAAATATTAGAAATTTAAACATATTGACAATTTTACCAGAAAAAAAAATTGGATAAAATTTTAAATGAAGTTAGTTCACCAGAAAGCTCATCATATATTTAAGATAAATTAGGAAGTTAAATGTATATTTTTTTGTTTTAATAAAGGAATAAACAAATTTTTTTTTTGAATTAATGTTGTTTATCAAAACAGCAGTATCTATTTTCCAGTTGAAAAAAATAAAGCTATATCTAAACTTTCATAGGGTTTATATTTTAAAACTTGTTAACTTTTTTCAAAACTCAAAAAAATTATCTTAGAAATGATGTTATAGTTTTAATACCTTAGTATGTTTAGTTATCTATTATACTTTCTTATAAACTATTATTACAATATATTATCTATGTTATTTAAGAAAAAATAATTTTAATATGTTAGTTTTTTATTTATTGTGAATAAAATTTTTAGCAACACAAAGACGAATATTCTATTCTATGTTATTCAAAATAGTTTTTGTTCAAATAAAATTTTTAAATGTTTCATGAAAGGTATTTTTTGATTTAGTCACTAAAATAAGTGTTTCAGCGCTTAAAATATCATCATTAGGTACATCCACTTTACTTAAATCTACTATAAAAGTAAATACAACACAAATAAAAATATCTGAAGTATGAAATTCTTTATAGACTTTTAAACTGGTTTTTTTATCAAACAGACGTTAAATACATTTGACAAAGTTTAAAAATTGATTCTACGTATATTTGACCTATGTTTTAAGTATATAGAAGACCTTATAGTTAATTATTTTATGGTTTTATTCACTAGTGAGTAACTATAATTTAAAAAATTAGCCTGAAAAAACTTTTAGAAAATTTTGGTGTTCTTTATTTTTAATTACAGTTTAAATAATTAACAGAAGAGATATACGCTGAAAATTAAGTTATAGTTGTAAACGACAAAAATAAAACATTTTTCAATAAACAAGTTTAAATAAAATGAAGCGAAGATAAGTGGGTACAAATCGTGACGTCACTTCAAAATTAGTAATTTTGAAACAAAAGTAACTTTTTAGATCAGGAACCGGCAGGCTTTTACCATACGCAAGGCAATTTTCCTAAAATCAAAATAAAACGAAGGCAACTAAAAACTATCTTCGCGAGACGCAGCCTTTTTTTAATAAATGTAGTTATCATTTAGAATTTACTTTTATAAACTGCCAGCTTTTAACAAAAAGAGATAATAGAGCACGAGTAATAAGTTTGTAATAAATTAAGAATGTAATTGAAAGTTTTAACTGGATAAAACTTTTCTATATTTAGTTTTCAAAAAGTTAATTGTAGGCTCAAATTTAACTCGCAAACTGCAGATTTTGGCTTTACCGGCCGAACTGAACTGGACTGAACTGAATTCTGAACTGGTCTGAAATTGGGTCCTGTTACATTTGTAGCTTGTGGCCAATTTTTTGTACTCATTACTACATTAAATTGAACAGCCTCACCTGGTCCAAATAACTTTACATACTTTTTAGAGTTGTTTATAGTAATGTCTGTATGATGAACAAATACATCACTGTCCTTATCATCACAATGAATGAAATCATAACCCTTGTTTACATTAAACCATACCACTCGGCCAGTTATTCTATGTGCTAAAATTTTTCTGGGAACTTTAGGTTTAATTGTTTGTAATTTTTTTCTTGGACCAAAAGAACAGGTTTTGCAATTGCAACAGAACAGTGTTTTACTGCTCTGTTATTATTTTCATGTTGGTAAACATTTTGGTTTTGATGTTTTATGAGGTGGGCCATTGGACAAGAGTCAGGCATTCTACATTTAAATGAATTTTCCCCATGGCCTAAATGCAAGTCACAATGTTTTGCATTATGAAAATTTACGCGTTGGTCGCTACGAGGCCTATTATGCTGCTGATTAGGTTGGTTACTACCATAATCATAACAAAACTTGTTTTGGTTATCATGCCAGTCTGCGTTATTGCGTCTCCTTTTTCTATTTGTTCTGAAGCGTGGCTCGCAAACCCCATAGTCGATGTTTTGTATGTTATCTAAGTGCCTCTCTT
Source organism: Thalia democratica (assembly GCF_965202585.1). Taxonomy (NCBI): domain Eukaryota; kingdom Metazoa; phylum Chordata; class Thaliacea; order Salpida; family Salpidae; genus Thalia; species Thalia democratica. Next base: position 5,947,471 of record NC_139166.1, read on the forward strand.
CATGACTAACAAAGGTTGTTGCCATCCTAAAGTGAAATTATTCGATATTACGTCCAAAGTTTGCCTGGATCTCATTTTTAAGATTATCTAGCGCCAAGTAAAAAGTAAAACATTTCCGGGCAAGAGTTGGAAGTGCAATAATTGTTAATTTTCTTTTAAAAACAAAGCGGTGTGCAAGTGAAACTTGGAATATCGTTACAAATATTTAAATTTTGTTTTGTTGTTATAAAACTTATCACTTTAAAATTATTTTTTTTGATAACAATTCTTTCATTTACATACATTAGTATGTATTCGCTAAACGTAATTAGTATTTAAAACAATAATGGATTATTATTTAAGAATATGTTATCCGCTACTAAAGCACTTTGAAATCAGATGTATATTTATAATCTATTCCTTTTGGTCTTTCTTTGTTTAATTTAATGGCGATTAAAACAAATTTTACTTAAACTTGTAGTAAATAAAATATATTTAAAGGTATATGTTTTTCAAGCGCTCTGAGATAAGCTGGAAATTGTTCGGTAAAAATGTATACTGTTCAAGTTAAAAAAATATTTTTAAACAAAATTATTCAAATGGGTAATTATGTTTAAAACGGTGACGTCACACCTCCTACTTAATAAAAATTGTACAATTCTGTATTCTTTTGGATTATTATTTATTAATTTAAAGGCGAAAAAGAAAAACATAAATCTCAAATAAAAATAATATAATATTATCATATAATGTCATTTTATGTTTTTAATTGATTGTAAGCGCTTTCAGATGCGCTAAAAATACTCCCCTAAAGAAATAGTATAATTCGAGTTAAAACAATATTTTTATAAATTTTAATGAAATAAGCAATTATGTTTACAACATTGACATCACATATATCTACTTAGTAAACATTATTAAGTTCTATAAAACCTAAACAATGCTCAATAGTTGATAACTAATTTTTGATATGCGATGAAGATATTCCTTGATGACCTTATACTTCAATAAAACCATGTACAATTTTTTAAAAGTAAACAAAGCAAACATTTGTTGTTTTAAATTTGTTTAATATAAACACAAAATAATCTGTTATTATAGGTTCAATTTTTCTAAAAAGTTTACTTATTGTGTAATTAATTATATGTATTAGTCTATCGTAATTATCTATATCGTGTAATCAAATTTTATTAAACTAAGACAAAAGAAAAAATTAAAAGTTTGATTTAAATTAATCAATTTAAAGCACATTTGTTTAGTGTTTACAAAAATATTTAATCTCTGAGATTTGTAATTTATAAAAAAAATATTTATATTTCGAACACAAAGTTTAAATAAATTCTTAATTTTAACTCTTTGAGTCGTAGTTTAAGTAAAATCTAAGATTGTAAATTTAAAGTAGTATCACTTATTTCATAAAAACTTTGTTTTGTATTAAATAAAATTATGAAATAGTGTTATCTGAGTAATTGTTTAAACATCGAAACATATAACCTCATTTACCATTACAAAGAATATTTTAAAACAAAATTTTAAAAACAGAAACTAAAACGATTTCTACGAATAACTAAGATTTGATTGCAAAAGCTAAAATATTTTTTATGTATATACTTTTTTATTTCTATTTATATGAAGTTATTAAATTTCAACGACATACATTTAGAACTCTCGCTCGAATAGCTTTTAACGAAAAATACAAGCTCTTTCAACGATTATTGTCTTAGGTAATATTAATCATTTCATTAACTTGAAGTAACAAAAACCGAAAAGGCATTAGATTAAAACAAGTATTTAATGTTATAAAGACAAGTTTCGAAAGAAGACTTTAATATGCTATATATATAACTAAAGCAAATCTTAAAAGTAGTTACATTGTGTTTTTTAAGGTTCATCGCTTAGTATAATTGTAGACTAAATTAGTTTAAACTAGAACTTATATAGACGTAAAAAATATTTTATTAAAATATTTTCGAAATGTTTGTTTATAAATAACTTATTTAGACCATTAAACTTCCTGATTAGTTTGTTTTTGGTTATATTAAGTTGTTTAAAAACATTATGCCTAAACGTAACATAAATAGATTACATTTAAATATTTTTGGCTGTTGTATAACGTTTCAGTGAACAAGTTTTGTAAAGCTTGTTTTTGTCTGAGAAATAGAAAAGTCTACATTTTATTAGCTGTTCAAATGCGCACAGATGGCGCAAAAACTTTTACAATTTTTGAATGTACATTTTTTTGTACTCTAACAAACATAGATATAAGATTAATGAAGCGACAGTTTGTTTGTATGAAGTTGACGTCACTACCAGTAAACGTTATCTCATAAATCAGGGGTCGGCAAACTGCGACCCGCAAGCCTGGTTTGAATAAAATTTTTATTCAACTATTTTAATATACTAGGTTTATCAAAAATTCAAAAATAAAATTTTTGTGTTATATTTAAATGACATTCTATCGCCTAATATTTTTTTGTTCAAAAAAATTCTCTTAAAATATGTTTTTTAAGGGACATAAAAAAACGTTTCTTTTTGACCTGCCGATCCCTGTCATAAATTAAAAACTACAAACTAGCTAATGGTGTATTTTACATACAATATTTTTTTTGATCTTCTTATTGTACAGTAAAAAACGTTTCGTTAGAATTAGAAAAAAAAATTTATATGAAATTTAAAGGTTATAGTTTGCGTGTTGTTTATAGTAAGTTCGTGTTTAGAATTATCTATCTTTATCATGACTATTTATGCTAATAAGACCATTAACACATTAAATACTTACTTAATAAGCTGTATTACACCTCTTCAAAAAGTTTTGTTTAAAAAAATAAACGAGCATGCTTACACTTTATCACGTGTTATTATCTTTAAATAATCTCTTCGACATATTAAATAATATATTAGCAACTATTTAACTTATAGATTTAAACCAAAATTGTTAAAGTTTTTTTTTATTACATAAACGATTTCATAAAATGATTATTATCAGCTTCATATCAGCAAGTTACTATCGGTTTACTTTTGGTTGTTGGTGTTTTAATAGAAATAATTTTTCTACAGTTAGTACATTTGTTTAATTAATGAAAAATAACAATTCAATTTTTAATACAGTTAGTTTCTTCTACTAATACTTTGAGGTTTTTTGTTAGTTTTTTTTGTTAGTAATAAACAAGCGCTTTGTTGCGCTAAAATAATGCTTACTTAAAAAGTAAAAAAGTAAATTGGTGCATCTTAAAGTACTTACAAAGTCCATTAACATATAGATTTTCTAGACTATGATTTCTAGTAACTGAGGTAATTTCTCAAAAATAAAAATTTGCTTTGTTTAATTATATTAAATTAAACAAAAGTTTCAGATTTCCTGCAGCGACTTCCATGATTATTTTTAACGCCACAAGCGCTTCAAATTAATTATTATCTATTGAGCTTTATTTGGTAGTTACATAGTTTTATAACATAAAGTAAAGCTTGTGACGTTTTGTTTTAAATAAATGCTCACATAATTAGTTTATTATAAATATATTAGTATTTTTACTTGAATAACACGGCTTTATCGAACAAATATTTTCAGCGCATCTTTAAGCGCTTACAAAGTTCATTTAACAATTATCTGTGACAAAAACATATGTTAATACATAGAGAATACAATTTTTAATTTTATTAACTGCGTAAAAAACATTTTCAGATAAAAGAAATATGTTTAAGTTTAATAATAAATATTTATTTTTGTTAGATTTAACTGTTTGTAAAACTTGCATTAAGCTATTTAGTCAAATTTTGATTAAAAATTAGTATATGTTAACTAATCTGATGTTAAGTTTCTGAAAAACTAATTTACATGTATGAAAAAATATGCAAGCAAATGACGAATAACTAAAATCAAAAAATAAAATCTCCTACGTTTTCTTGATTGTTACAATACAGTTCAAAAAAATATTAAGTTAGTTATTTTGAATGAAAAACTATACAATGTTAAAGTTTTGTGTACAAACTGTTTTTTATTATTATCTATAGTATATGTAAAAATTCCCAGAAAATTTTTACACTATTTCCAAATCAACAAAATCTTACTTTAGTTAAAATTTGTTAAAAATAGTAGCTTTTTTATCTCTGTTTTTAAAGCATTATGGGAGTATATACAGTATAACTTTAGTGCTTAAAAACAATTAAATTTGTTTTAATTATACAACAATAAAATTAAGTAGTAGATATAAATAAAGATTTTAATAGGTTTTTTTTTCAGATTAACGATAAATTTTAGAATTCTATTAGTTTAAAGTCTTAATAAGTCAAAAAAGTTGAGTAAGATAAGAATGTATAAATTAATATATATTATCTTTTAACTATAGTAATTCGTAATGAAACATTATTAATCTAATTTATCATTTTACATTGTAAACATGTAACAAAGACTTTGTATTATCAATGTAAAGTATTTTTGTATACTTTTTGATGCTTATAAAGGTATTTCAGATATTGGTACTACTTACAATTTGACTTGTTATCAAAGAGACTTGTATTTCATCTTATGCATTAAAGATCATTTTCACTTTTTGTTAAAGATAATATACAAAATACTTTTGATTAACAATAGTTGGTTGACATTAATTTTCAATATAAGTTAATAACATGTTTTCACATTTTTAGCACTTAAAATTTTTTAATAAAAACATATCTTCCTTTTGTTTGTTTAGAGTTTTTATAAAAATATATTATCGAATATCTTTTAAGATATTTATTTAGCAATTCTTACTTTGCAAATCTTATAGAGAGACTTTTAAATTACTCGTAATTACATCATTCATAAAACCTCAAAGTGTTGCATAAACTTAAATTTATATATTAGTTTTTTTTTTGATTAAATTATTTTTGCTAAATATGATTGTTGTGCGATTTTAGTGCTTTTAAATAAATGATTGCTTTCTAATCAGATATGATAGGAAATGAAAATAATATACAGAATACGCTACTACTAAAACTATTTATTTGTTTGTTTACGTTATGACTATTCTGTTTTTTTTTAATTATAATGTTGTCTATTATTTTTAAAGTCTGTAAATTTAGTATATATTACATTGCATAAATGTATCTCATTAAATTAAAAATGTATACATTGATGTTTGTGGCATAAACTAACACTAATACTGAAACAATACAGTTTTAAAATTTTTAAATACTATTGATTTAATATTCTAATAATTACTTTTTCAGAAACTAATACTTTTAAACCAACAGTTAACAAACACATTTAGTTATACTTAACATAGTAGATTTAATTATTCTTTATGGTTTACTTGTGTCTTTTCCCTGAACTTCTGCTACAAATTTTGCGTTATAGTTTTATTTTATATCTGTCATAGTTTTCAATACAGTTTGACAACATTTTTGTCAAAATCAAAACTTCACCGAACTACTAAGTATGAATATATTGTTTGACTATGAATATTATTTAGTAGCTTAAGCTTTTTCTTTAACGCTAGTTAAATCTGGTTTGATAATTTATTAGATTATCCACATAGCTGACATTCGTTTGTAAAAAAAATAACAGCAAAACGTTAGGATTCATATTACGTTTAAATTGAAACTTCCTGTGATTAATGTTAATATAGCCAAGCTTAGCTTTTAAAAATAATCTTTACTATTTTAAACTGATTTAGTATTGACTATTAAAATCAAGTAACATTGAAAAGATATAATATGATTAATGCCATTTAAATAAATTTTTGAAGCAGTGGTTTGAAAAATCTAAATGAGTGAAAAAGAAAACTTTAATTACACCGTATAAACTTAATAAAATGATCAAAGTAAGTTAAATAGTAATAACTAAGACAGGCTATATGAAACTGCAATTTTTATATGATTAAATGTTTTGTGATTACTTAAACTAATTTAATATTATAGTTAGCAAAACTTATTTTTTAGCCACGACTTTAAGTGCTAAAACTGCTTATAAATAATTTTTTTTTTTTTTTAAAGTTAACTAGCCAAGTCAACTTTTTTAGTTTATAGTTTAATATATTAATAATCAATATATTATATAAAACTTTAAAAAAATAGTTTAGGACGCAAATTTTAACTTACTAAGTAATTGAAACTCTGCATTTTCTTATATATTCGTTTTATATAAAAAAATCAAGAAAAAAAATATGGTTGAAACTTAGCAAAACTGTTTTAAATAATATAATTAACCAAGATGAATATAATTTAACTATATAATTAAGCGCAATTGAGTGCGCTAAAAATTTCTACCACAAGAAATATGGAGTTTTAAAAAACTGTAAAAAATAATAGAAAACAAAAATACTAGGGTCTAAGTTGTTGGATTTTTACGTAGTAAGATATTTATAATAAGTAAATTCTAAGATGTAACTTTAAAAGGCGTTAAATCCTGGAGATCATGATAAGCTAAGCTTATCGGAATAAATACCACAGATGTTCTTGTGCTAAAACTTCATTTCAACTAACGGCGTTTCACTGCTCTCAAATAAATTTAAGAACAGATCTACGGAGTCTCAAAAAGCTCTAAGAATTACATTAAACATATTTTACAGTTAGTTCCTTTATATATAAAAACTATACAATGTCAATATTTAGTGTAAATAAATTTTTATATAATTTTTTAATATTATCTATTATATAGGTACTAGAAAATTATTACGTCATTTTTAAAACCACAAAGTATCGCTTGAGTTTAAATTTCTAGAGAAAAGTTTTATTTTTGAAGCATTTTTTTTGTTTGTACAATCAAAAAAAAATTATAACTCGCCAAAGTATTTTTTATAAGAAATATTATTCAACGGAGACGTTTTTGCAAAAAATGTTAAGAGAATTGTTTAATTTCCAAAAAAAGAAGTTAAAAGGTATACGTGGTGGGCGACTCAATAACCGAAAGGTTCTCTGTGCACATGGTTCTTGGACCAAATATTTTGAGCGTTGTTTTATCGTACAATAAACTATAGTAATGTAACAAAATATTAGTTATTTAAAAAATGTCAAGTAGCTATTCTTATGTTTTTTAAGTTGTTTTTTGAACAAATATGCTAATAGGAAATAGAAAACATTTTTTTAAGCTATTAAATTATTGTTAGTGTTATTTGTATTTTTAGTAACTAGTATCTTTTTTTTCTAATTTAATTTAAAAGCTTAAAATTTTTACAAAAACTGTTAATTAAAGTTATAAATATTTACTGCTTTGTTTTAGTATTTTACTGAAGCTTTAGACCTCTGTTAGATTTTTTTAAAAGCGCCTATTATACGCGTTAAAAATTTAGACCGAAAAAAATCACAAGCTGTTTAAAAATTTAGTAACTATTAAATAATATTAAATGAAAAGAACAATTGTGTAACTTTTTAAAGTCGATCTACTTGATTGGTAAGCTTAATAATGATAAAAGTTTAGGTTATTTTTCATTCAATATGCATAAACTCATATTTATCTATGCACAATTAGTATAATAAAATGTGTCTATAGGTATAACAAAAACTTTTAAATTTTAATTTGTAAACAGCAAGTTAGTTATAAACTAAACTACTTTAATTGAAGTTTACGAACAAAACGATTTGTTATACTTAATTAAAATAGTTTTAATAATAATTAGATAAGAGAAACTAATTAAATATAATAAGTTGCTAGAAACCAAATACTTTTTTATTTTTAGTACCTGTTTTAAAACAGTTTTTGGTGATTACAGACTACGTTTTCTAAAAACATATTACAGACAATACGCAAAAAATATTAAAAATTCTTAGTTTTATTATTATTTTTTAAATTCTATTCAAAAAACAGTATCACAACTTTTTTTAAACTCAAAAATTATAAGTATATAAGTAAGCCAGTAAATGCATAAGAAAAATATTAATAAAACTTGTAAACACGATTTTTTTGAATATAAACTTTTTTAAACATTAGTTATGAGTTAGCAAAATTAAAGTCGCTGGAACTAAACTAAGTTATAATTTAAGTTTATTCAAACATAGCTAAACTTAATTCTATAATTCATTAAATTTTTTTTTTCAGACAATTTTAATTGAAATTTGTTTTTAGTATATAACTATTGATCTTTAACCTAAAGAAGTATTTCTTTCATACAATAATAGAAAATTTTAACAAGTTTAAAGTACTTAGAAAGTGTGTATACATTAAGTTATATTTTGCAAAAATATTTATTTCTAAATAAGTCAGCTTCTAGCTTGAAAACTAATTATATCCATATTTAGTTTTATGCATAAAAGAAAAATAATAATTTAAATTTCATTTAAAACAATACCTACTCGTAATGATGTCATTTGCTTCAACACAAACTCAAACTTACTTTAATTATTACATATAAATCTATTGTTTTAATAATTTGTATTGTGATTCGGTTGGTTTTGTTTTTAGCGTTTTTAAAAGCGTATGCAGTTAAAACTACTATGCTATTGCAATAAATATAAAACAATGACTTTTAATAAACTTTTTTTTTAATTACATTGTTACAACTTTAAAAGTCATTGCATTTTCTTTTGTTATAAAGACAGCAATGTTTAGTTTTTTTTATGTTTTTTTTTTATTTAGTTTCTTTTACATATCTTATTTGTGCATAGTAATATTTTAAAACATTCTTAATAAAATTACTTAAATAAGCTTACTAATAAATTGAAGTGAAGTCAATAAGTAAAAACCATTTCCACTTTTATTACTATAGACTTTAAAAACACATTGGCTAAGTAAAGACAAATATTCTAAGCGTATATAATTAAAACTTCAAACAAAATTTAATGTTAAAATAAAATTAATTAAACTGCAAAAACTTTTATCAATAAACTGGTTTAACATCAATTACTTTCTTTTTTTTTTTGGTACAAAACTGCAGCGATTGAGTTTTGTGAAGTCAAAATAATACTAGATCTTACAGTGCTACTTTTTATTGATATTTTAAGCCCAAAAAAATAATAATAATAAACAATATAATAATTTAAAATTTAAAATACTTAATTTTTTTAATCAAACGTAAAAGTCAATGTTATCAGTTTTGAAATAACATAAAAAATCACGCTTCAAACATTTAATTAAATTGACATAATAAACAATCAATTCATCTAAAATAAGATTTTTTGTCATTAAAGTTCTTTACTGAGTGAATAAGAATAGAAGCGCCTTTAAAAGCACTAAAATTTTTTTCTTTCAGGTTTAGAATAAAATAACATTTGTCTATATAACTAAACAAACAAAGAGTTTTTGTTTTAACAAATATGATCAAAATGAACTAACAATCATCAAAATAAAACAAAAAATCAATTAATCACTATTTACAACTACATTACTTTAAGGATGTTAATTGTTACTAAAAATGTTTAACTAATATAAAAATTGTAGTAAATGTAAATTAAAGAACACTAAACTTATTTTTAATCAACTAAGTTTTTTTCTAACTATTTGCTAAACTCTTAAAATAAAACAAAAAACAACTAAAGTAAAAATTACAATATCTAATTTTTTTATTACAAACTTTAAATATATTCAATATTTATTTACATCAAACAAAAGCAATAATAACAGTACAGTTAAAAAAATAAATGTATAGTCTGCTATTTTTGTTTTATTTTAGGTAAACTGAAGCTTTTACAAAAACAATGAAAAATATATTATATAGCTTTACAACTTTCTAATTGCAACTTACTTTTTTTTCAAATTGAGTTAGGTACTAAAATTATTAACTGTTTAAAATAATAACTGATATTAATATCTTTTAAAAGAATTATTTAGGCGGGTTATTGTCATATACAAATATTTGTTATATATATATATCGAGTTAAATGTTAAACGAACACAAACTCGCATCGCTTATTTGGTGTTAGTTAATGCAAACTTTTAAAATATTATCTCTGCAAGAAAAGTTACTTTTAAGGTATTTAACTAAATAAACTTAAGTTTTGTTTTTTTTTGTAATGTAAACTATTGAAGCTTTATTTTTTACAGTTTTGTTACACATAAAGTCGTTGTAACTTTTTTTTTGTACAACTTTGAAATATTTAGTATACTTCTATTATCTTCACTACTTTTATCAAAAGAAAAAGCGTGTGGATAAAGTCCAGTAGAAAAAAAATTAATTTAAAAGTTTCTGATATTTAATTAAAATTTATTGTTAAGTTTTCTTTGTGGACAACTATTGACCGTGCGCGGTCAACAAATTTGCGTTTTCGTAAAATTATAGATAGACAGTAGAACTGAACCTGATTTCACAATTTTTTTAGCATTATCACTAAGTGACGTTATTTGAAGAATGACGTCATGAAGTTTCATTACGAAATCTCGTTTTTCAGTTTGTAACTTTTATGGATCTATTTTGGAGATGAGTATTTTCGATATTTACATTAATAAAAGTAGAAATTAAAAATCTGTTATTGTAAAATACTTAAAATGTAAAAAAAAGTTTATGCAGGAAAAAGCAATCAATAAAAAAAAACAGCAAAAAATTTTACTATTGTGCTACTGCTTTATTGTTGTAAATGTATTGAAATGCACTTAAAATATCCTGAAAATCAGTAAATGATTATTGTCCATTAAAGCAATTATTAGAACAAACTAATTGAAGGGAACGATTGTGAGAAGAAACATAGGTAAAGTCCATCAAACCATAAAAAAGAATAACCGACGAGTAAGTCAACAAATTTAATAATTCCTTGTTTATGTATTGTTATTTATTTTACTGTTTGTGTAGGAAACTAAGGAAAATCTTTTTGCAAAATATTATAAAACTGTTAAGTTTTATTTATGTCACATAAGTTAAAAAATGTTCAAAATATCTAAATTAGATAGTTTATATGCAGTAAACTTATAACACCTACTAGTAAAACGCTTTCGAAAACTAATAAGCCAAACAATGAAAACCTTATTTTTTTATTATAAACTTGACTGTATAAAAATTTCAAGTTTTCTTTTTCAATACTAGGGCTGTTTTTATTTAAACTAAAAACAAAATAAATTAGATATTATAAACTAATAGATTAATTTTAGCTTTATAAATTTAAAATTTAGTTTTTACATTCTGTGAAATATATTTTATGCTATGTATGAGTATTTTAACCTTAACCGTTGCAACTAACCGCATCGGTCAGTTTTAGTTTTTAATAACGAAAACAATGTGTTCGTTTCTAAAGTAGTTATATTGTAAAAAATAATGTCTTAATAGCGTATTGTTAGTTTATTAGGAGTTACTTGGTGCGCTTGTACACTATTTTTTTTTAATAATGATTTAATTTATCTTTTTAGCGCTTTTCTAAGCTTTAAGAAGTATTTTCTATAATAAATGTAATATATGTTTTGATTTTTAGAAAACAAAAAATAAGATCTCAACTAATAAAGGAGAAATAATAATGAATTTCTTCTTTCGAAACTATATTTTACAAACTAAGTTTCGGTCAAAGACCTCGTCAGTGCTTTGAAAAATCTGAAAATATATATAACAGTGATGGAAAAAAGCATTAAACAATTAAAAAAAAACAAATTTTTGCTCAAATATTTTACCTAAAAGCTAGAAAAATAAAATTTTAATATTAGAATGAAATTAATTGTAAAATTTTAAAATAAAGTACTTATTTACTTTACAATAAATTCAATTTATAATAATAAAATTTAATATAACTAGACTCTAAGTGAAAATTTTGAGTAAAATATTATTTTTACTTTATTGTTTAAGTGCTATTTTCCATAACTGTTACATATCTTTTAGGTTTTTCTAAGCACTGACAATGTTTTTGACCGAAATTTAGTTTGTAAAATAAAGTCTTGAAAGAATAAATTCATAACAAATATATGTTGATTAACTTTGAAGTGAACATTCAGCTGTTTTATTAACTGCATTTATATACTTATTTATCTGGTTTAGTGTTATAAATAATACAAATAGTACTCATTGTTTTTAAAAACTTGTTAAAGACTAAGTGATGAAGTTTGACAAAAAAGTTGACTAATATCTTAAATATAAAAAAATATTTATGTTTAACTCCTAAATAAATAAACGTATTGAAACCAGTGGGGGTTGGTGACCCAACATCCAAAGGTTCATTTACTTTACTATTGGGTTTGGACATAATTATTACTTTTGTCTAGACTTATTATTACTAGATATAAATAACCAGGCACAACAATTGAGTGGGTTTCTCTATTAAACGGACTTTAATGAATACAAAACCAATTGTAAAAACCACAAGAACTATTAAATATTTAATTTGTGTACTAAAATACTGTAGAATAACCACTATAAAAAACTCAATAATATTTTAAGAAATATTTAATATTAAATGCAAAACTAAGTGTTGAAAAATACAAGAACTATAAGAGTATGTCACTTATGTGAAAAATACTTTATATTTAACCGCTGTAAAAAAATGCTTTTAATAAATCACTTGTTAAAAATCAAAAGAGCTATAAAATGTACAGTAAGAGAATTACAAAACTTTCTTTAAATAACAATCTTTAAATTTAACAAACACAATTATAAATATATATATTAAAGCTTTATTTAAAAATCTATACCAATATTCAATTTTCGTTCTTGTAAACAGTCTCTGCAGCTCCTGGCGGTTCTGTCAACACAGCTCAGTCTGAACTATCAACTTGTGACTAAAAACAATAATCAAAATTTGTCAGTCATTTTGATAAAAGAGAAATGCGCTCTCATTATCTTTTATTCTTTTTACGTCATTAAAGAAAAGTGCGCTCTCATTTTCTTTCTTACTTTTTGTTACATCAGACTTTTCCCGCGTAAAAATTTTAAGTGCTTTTAATTATTAACTGCAATAACTTTTAATTTTCTCTTAAAAACAAAACGGTTTTCAAGGGTTTTTTGGAACATTGTTAGACTTCCTCTTCCCGCTATTTTGAAAGATAATCCTCACCTCACTCCTTTTTTTCAATTTGATGAGAATTGAACTCTATACTAGCATATCAAAAACAAAGCAAAAGTATAATAAAACAAAAAAAAAAATTAATAAAACAAAAAAGTATATATAAAAATAGCACAAAAAAAATTTCAGATAACTTGGAATAAACATTAAAAGATTTAAATCAGTTCTTATAAGCTATAATAATGTATTTTAATACTTAAAATGCTTTTACTAGAAGTTAGTTTTTAAAATTATTTTAGACTTGAGTCAAAAACAACTGAAGAAATTTGTAGTATTAGGTTGAACAAAACAAACATAAAAAAATATAAATAGACGCAAGAACAACTCACCCAATTGCCATGCCTAATTTACCCATAGAGTACTACTATTTTACATTGGCCTTTCTAAAAATTTATTTGTTAGTTCCGTAATCTTAAGTTTGATACTTTCAACATTTGTTTTAGTTTTTAACCTTCTTTTATCAACTCATCTTGCTTTAAATGTAGATTCAAAATTTCTCTTTGAGGCTCTATCAGTTCTTTATTATTGGTATTAGGTTTATAACCTGTTGAACTAGCATTTAATTGGTTTGAAGAATTAATTTGGAAGTTTGTATTTGGAAATTTTCTAACGTTAGTTGTTTTAACCTGATGAGTTAATTGGTGGTTGTGTTTTAATTTATTATTATTTTGTTTTTCTATCTGCTTTTGTATCTTAATTTGCAAAAATCATTGGCCAAATAACATGTTTGTTGAGGGTTCTGGTGCCTGTTAAAACTCTGGTTCTTGCTTGGCCACCTATCTGGGACATGTTTTGAACCCTGAACTGGTCTGAAGTTGGGTCGTGTTACATTCGTAGCTTTTGGCAATTTTTTTTTACTCATTGCTACATCAAACTGAACAGCCTCACCTTGGGCAAGTGACCTTAAATACTTATTAGGGTTGTTTCTAGCAATGTCAGTGTGATGAACAAATATATCATTGTCATTATCATCACGATGAATGAAACCATATCCCTTGCTTGCATAAAACCATAACACTCGGCCAGTTACTCCATGTACCTAGTACTCCATGTACTATAGTTTTTCTGGGAGCTTTAGGTTTAAGTTTTTTAAATTTTTTTTTGGATTAAAAGAAGCAGGTTTTGCAGTTGCAAATGAACAGTGTTTTACTGCTCTGTTATTATCTTCATGTGGGTAAATATTTTGGTTTTGATGTTTTATGAGGTGGGCCATTGGACAAGAGTCAGGCTTTCTACATTTAAATGCATTTTCCCCATGGGCTAAATGCAAGTCACAATGTTTTGCATTATGAAAATTTACGCGTTGGTCGCGACCAGGCCTATTATACTGCTGATTAGGTTGGTTACTACCATAATCATTACAAAACTGTTTTGAATTCATGCCAGCCTGCGTTATTGCGTCTCGTTGTTCTAATTGTTCTGAAGCGTGGCTCGCGAACCCCATAGTCTATGTTTTGTGTGTTATGTAAAAGCCTCTCTTCATGACCTACAAAGGTTGCTGCCAGCCTAAGGTGAAATTCTTCAATATTATGTCAAAAGTTTGCCCGGACCTCACTTTTAAGGTTGTCTGGCGCCAAGTAGCAAGTGAAAAATTTGACCTTATCATCTAAAGTTGCTTTTGCCCACTTTGTTGCTTCCATACGCAAGTCCTGGTATTTTATTAGTGCATTAGACGCTGTTCTGGACCTCAGAATTTTTGGTAAAGGGCAACCTTTGTCCTGCAGAAAGCGGTACAAATTATTGTAGTTTCGTTCCTGCCTCGAGGTTGACTCCCAGAAGTCTTTGACATCCTTTTGAGGCCATTTTGTAATAGAAGTTCGTACTTTGTCTGTTCGTTTCCAATCTCGTACATTTCACATTGGTGCTCAAAATACCCCAATTCCATTTGTATGTTTTGGAACTTAGGGGGATGTCACGAAAATTTTTTGAGAGATCTTTCTCTCTCTTAAGTCCAGCATATGTTATATCATCATAGTGTTTATTAGTTGTTATGTATAATTCATTAGGCCTTTGAAACGATTTAGTGGCGAAAAACCAGCATGGGTGACATTTTTTGACGGTGGTATACTGCAAATGGACCTGTTGCTTTCGTCTTCATACAAGCGTAATTTTTCAATAAGTTGCTTTTATTCTTCCCTAGCCCTAGTATCTGCCCTAATTTTGGCACGTGCAACTTGCTCACGGAGCTCAGCTATATCAAGGTCCTCGTAAATATCAGCTCGTAACTATCAGCTCGTAACTTTGCAGGAGTTACATTTTTGCACGTGAGTAAAAAAATTAAAGTAAAAATAAACGTAAAAAATACTATATTATAATTTAAGAAAAAAAAAGTTAAAAAAGTTACTGGCCGATAGTAAAAGTTAGAGGTTACAGTAAAAGTAAAAAAAAAATAATAATGAAAAACAAAAAAAAAAATACAATAATAAAAAAAAGTTACTGACCGAGAGAAAGGGTTAAGGGTAACAGTGAGAGTAAAATATAGTAATATATAAAAATCAAAAAATTCAAAAAATGAAGAAAAACTGAGAAAAAGCTTTAAGAAATTAAAAGAAAAATAGAAAAAAATAAAAATAAAAACTTAAGGACCCAGAGTAAGGGTTAGGGGTTAGAGTTATAGTAAAGAAAACTACTAAATTAAAAAATTTAACCTTTGAAATAATAACTCCGTGCAAAATCGTCTGCTCAAGCAAAAGTGTTTCCGCCCAAAAATGACCTTTCGTGCAAAAGTATCTTCGTGCAACTTTATGTTTTTGCAGCTTTATACACTCGTGCAATTTTGTCCCCTCGTTTAATTTTGTACGTTTGTGCAATTTAGACAGCTACCCGTATAAAAGTGTGCTAAATTTTAGTCTGTAACAAAAATAAAAGTATTTTTTAGCAAAATAATAAATTAAAACTAGCTGTTAAATTTATTATGTAAACATTTATTATAACGTTTGTCTTATGTTAACTTAAAACTGTTAATTTATAAATCACATAAACAGTAGTATACATACCAATTTTTAAAATTAATTATCATGGCTTAGTGACATCATTCAAATTAACAGAAGCTTTCGCTTAGTCAAAATTAAAAACTATTTTGCAGTTTTTTAAGTATTTGGATGAAAGAAAAATACATTTTGAGCTTAACAAAAGCCCAAGTATTGTACTTAAAAAAAAAATTACTTAAGCGTTTGCAAATCAAACTACTTGTATTAAAAAATCATTGTTAATAGAAAGTAATAAAAGAAATTAACTGTATTTAATTTCCATGCAACAATTAAAAACAATTAAAACTAACTCTACGGAACATCATGTTGCTGATATGACGGTGATATTTTATTTAATAAAGTGAATACTTTATTAAACAAAAATATTTTTTTTAATGAAGTTCTGTAATGACAAAAACAAATTATAAAACACTCTACCGGTTCTTGGGTTCAAATGTTTGGTTTTTTAGTATAACTTTTTGAGTAAAAAAATGTCTTTTATGTTAATATAAAAATGTTTAGCTAATTGTTCACGTTTACCAGTTGAAAACTGTATGAAAATTTTTTGTGTTATGTTTTCCTTATTGTCTTTACCTTATGTATCTTTTGTGTTACGGAGTTTGATGCTTGGGATTAATAGTGATTTCTTTAATTAATTTTTAATATGTTATAATTTATTTCAGTGTTGATTTTTAAAGAATTCTCACTTAAGGTGCAAAAAAATAATAGTTGTACATAACTATGTTTTGATATATGTAGAAGTATTTACCTAGTTTTAGTTATGTTTTGTATTACAGTCTTTATCATTCTTGTAATTAGTTTGTGAATAAACTCAACAAAGAAAGATATATTTATTTATGATAAAGTCTAGCTGAATTGAATCAACAATTCCTGTGAATAAATGCCCTATTGAGAGTTGCACATATGAAACACCAGACGTCGATGCTTCTGTAGTTGTTTCTTTGCTTATCATTCACAACAATGTACACATTAATGCAAATTCTTCAAAACCAAAGCTTTCAAAGATGGACAGTCCTCGAATAGGGACGGACTGCAATGAATAGGGTTGGAACATATTTGTACAAAAGTGGACTATTTTGAAGATAGCATGGATATGACAGATGTAGAAAGACGCCGTCAACTGTACCAGTGCTGTGAAGAAGTTTTAGGCGATGCTATTCTGTAGGGACATGGAGACGTAGTAAATTTAAGTGAGCAAGAGCTTTAAAGGATTTTAAACTTGCAGTCATTGCTGTTTCAGTTGTTGTACGACGATCAAACTATCTTAGTGCAAGACAGGATTTGACTGAAAACACTAGATCATTTGCTGCCCGTTTAAAGGGAAAAGCCAGTACATGCTCGTACACATGTAAATGGCCAAAGGTTTGGCTGTAATCAAATGATTGATTTTACAGACATAATCATAAAAGATGTCATGGTAACAGGTTTAGCCGATGAGGATATCCGTAAAGAGGTGCTAGGATGGGAAAATCTAGATGAAGAAAATGTCAATGAGACAATCGGTTTTTTTGAAGGAAAAGAAATGGCACGTGATGCAATGTCAAAACCCGCTGTTACAGCATCAGTTTTCTCATACAAATCCTCAATGAAAACCACACAAAAACCAAGTAGTAAAATAACTTGTGGCATATGTAATAAATTAACTGATAAATTAGTTTGAAGCAGTAAAGATATGAGGTATATTTAGTGTTCTGCCTGTAAAAAATGCTGGTTAAAGTCCTGTAAAAAAGTTTATCAAAGACACCAAAATTATGATGATAAGTCAAATGCACTTCTAGTTGGTGGATTGTGTACACCAAATGTATACAAATCCTTAAAGAAAACCACACAAAAACCAAGGGGTAAAACAACTTGTCGCATATGTAATAAATCGACAGATCAATTTGTTTGGAGCAGTAAAGATATAAGGTATATTGAGTGTTTTTCCTGTAAACAATGCTGGATAAAGTCCCGTAAAAAAGTTTATCAAAGTCATCAAAACTATGCTGATGAGTCAAATACACTTCTAGTTGGTGGATTATATACACAAAACTTTGATGGCTTTTGCAGACGAGGTCGTACAAAAAATATGTTCGAGCGGAAAAACGCGAAAAAGAAACAGGAGGTACAGGGACAAAAAAACGTACTTTTAGACACTGGATTGCGACGAAATTTAAAGAAGTCATTACCTTACGGTAAAAAGAGTGTTATGACTTACGATAACCCGTTGATCTCAAAAATGTGGCGTGACGTTTGGAATAAAAAGGAAGAATCTCTCAATATTTGTTTTGTTAAGTCTCTGGAAAATATAAGTGAGAACACAAAATCGTTGCCACCACTGAATTGCGGTGATCATGTCGTGATACTAAGTCAAACAGGTAACTTTCCTCGCAAGTGGGGGAAAAGTTGAGTGGTGGTGAAAGTAAAAAAAGACTGCCATCAATGTGTTGTCAAGGTTGATGGATCAGGTCGCTTAACTGTTCAAAATCGTAAGTTTCTAAGAAGATATACCCCTCATGTTAGCAAATCTCTAAGTAGTATCCCTTATCTGAAAAAAGCAGACATACCACTGTAAAAGTTTGTCTTTTCTGTTAGGTTAAGAAAAAGATGTCAAGAAAAGTTTTAATGTTCTGTGTTTTTATAGAAGGAAGATTCTTTTTGAATAAGCATTGTGTAATTTCCCTCTGTACTAATGGTTTTTTTCAAAATTGATGTTGAACTGGAATGGCTCGGATTTGCTTTGATCTATATTTTCTTGACTTGTTTTTTCTACTGAAAAGCAAACGGACCGCCAAAGTTAACTGCGAACAACAATTTGTCCAGGATGAGTGTGTGAAATTATCGGATTATTTGCAGCGTTTCCGTGTAAGAATTTACGATGCTTTTCAAAAGCTTCGTGACACCGATGTTGCTTATATTCCTTTGTTGTCAAGTTGGAATGTTCACTAAGTTAATGTTTTATGGACAAATGAATGAGTTTTATTCCAATGGTGACGTCATAAAGTTTGTAGTTGACTTTGCAGCTGACTTGTCTAACAGCTATTTGTTCAAACTGATCTTGGATGACGCAGAGATTGACTTTCAAAAACTCGAACTGTTGGTTGGTATCGAGTGTTTGGAAAATAAGTGTAGCGATATTTCGTCAGTATTTAATGCTATCAGTAATGCACCTTCTACTTTGTTTTTAGTTGAAAATATGATAAAGTTGTTTATCAGCAAATTAAGTGGAGTTTCAAGGTGTTTAGATGAATGACGTGTGGTTTCGTTCTTCGAAGCTAAAAAGTTCAAATCAGTGAAGCAATTAAGTTTTTAAATGCTTTTATTCAGCAACTGAGTGAAGAAAAGTAAAGGTTAAGTCTCAAAATTTTTGTAACAGTTTGTTTGTTTAAGTTGTAGTTTGTTTTAACAAATCATTTATTAGTGAACTAAATTAATCGTAATATTTGAAATGTTTTTGTCTTTTTGAGTTTAATTTCGTTAAATTTTAGACCTAAAAATGTGTTTAAATTGTAACAAATTGTTTTGCTAGATAAATATATCATTTTATCTCCTTAGTAGATAAAATTTGGGGGGAGATGTAGAAGTATTTACCTAGTTTTGATTATGTTTTGTATTACAGACTTTATCATTCTTGTAATTAGTTTGTGAATAAACTCAACAAAGAAAGATATATTTATTTAATATAAAGCTAATAAGTAAGAAATATAATCCGAATTCGAATCTTCTAACTACGATAGTAAAATAAAATTGATATACGTTTGAGATATTTGATAAAAAGAATTAAAATAATGTGACTATATTTTAAGTTATTTAGTCGAAATCTGTTTTAATAAAGTATTTAGTGTTAACTATTATTTTAAGAATTAATTTAAAATGTTGATTAAGCTTTGAGATATAGTGATTAAACTTAATTTTTACTTATTCATTATTTATCTATTAAATAGTAGTAGAAAAAACAAAAATTCACATAAAATGTTAACAAAAAAATACTTAATTCTAACTTTAAATTAACTATTTTAAATTTAAGTATACCATAATGGAAAAATATAAATAATGTGTAACTTTAGTAGAAACTGTAAAACGCCTTTAAAACCTTAAAATTTTAAACATTATAAAATTTTTATTGTAGACCGTTTTTTAAGTTGTTATTTCTAACGTGCTAATATTATAACTTTTATAAATGTTAATATATATATAAATTTACATTTTTAACTTTTAACTTTCTTAGAAGGTTACATTTTTTATTCTTTGTAAGCGCTTTAAATTGCGCTAAAAATTTTACAGCTTCATCAGGTCACTGTAAAAAATGGTTTACAAAATATATATAAAGCAATATCAGCGAGTATTTGTGTGTAAGAAAAGTAAGTTTAAAACAATAAGTGTACTAGTAAAACAACATTTATAATTTGTGAAATGTTACTTTAATTTTACTGTAATTACTCGCAAACTTTACAGTTGGTGACTAAAGCTTATAAATAAAAGCTCAAAAATAGTGTATTGTGCAAAAGTTACCCCCGTGCGAAATTGACGCTGTGCAAAAGTGTCTTTGTGCAAAAGCGTATTCGTGTACTTTTGACTCTTCATGCAAAATTTTCCTATATCCATATTAGACTGCTACCAATTCAACTTAGATAGAACAACGAAAAAATAGTTTTTTATAAATCTGATTACTTTAAAAAAATTTTTTAAGACGCAAACGGGTTAAATAAAACACAATAAATTGATAAACTTAAGCTGCAGGCCTGATTATTTTAGTTCTATTTCTTTCAGCAAAGTTTTGAAATTTTGCTTTATTTTAAGCGTTCTAATTTCGGTATATATTAAGTTCTGCCAAAATCAATTGTTGCGAAAGAAAGTATTTGCGAACGTTTGCTACATTCGATTGAGTATAAATATGGGAATTTTGAAAATAACTAGAATAACTATATTTCAAAACCAATTTTTATTTTAAAAATTTCTTCACAACAAAGCACATTTTCTAAATCATTTCAAAATTTAAAACTGTTGTTTATCTTAATATTTTTCTATTTGTATTTTGTATTATTAATTTATACAAGTTAGGTCTCTCTCTGTTTAAATTTAACAATAATTTTTACCAGCTAACTACTTTAAAAGTGTTAAAAAACTTCACAATTTTTATACGAGATTTCAGAAACAAATAAATCCTAGCTAGATTCAATAACAACAGTGGTCACAAATCATTAGCTCACCAAGGTAATAAATTATGGACTGGTACCAGTATGTTTAAAAAATCATTTTAGGAAGTTTTAGAATTAACTTAAGACCTATTTATTAAATAATAATCATCAAGGTCGTAAGTGATCATTGCTACTTAATTACTTACTTTTGTTTAGGAAATTAACAATAGTTTTCATCTATAAATTTAGATCAAAAATTGATTTGAAATAACAAAATTAAAACAATTACACTTAACTAAAAATATTTTTTATAGGAAATTATTACAGTTAAATAGTTTGATTACTCGAATTTATCAATAAGTTTTAAAAATAATCACTTGATACACATTTTTAAAATAAATTACATAAATAAAATTTGTATTTCTTATAAGGAGCTTATGAGCTTAATTCTGGAATAATTCTGACAATTTTTTTATTATTGAAAAACTATTAATGTAAGTAGTTTATACTTTAATAATTATATATTTGTATTTTAAACATAACTAGTAAGGAATAGTTAAATATTCTTAAAAACAACGTTTTAAAATTAAATACTGCATTAGTTATTTAAATTTAATATAAAACAATCTTATTAAGTTCTAAAATAGTTTTAAACATATCATTTTGTTTATTTTTTGTAATAACTCAATTCTAACGTAGTGAATAATAGAGTTGTAAGTTAAATTAAAATTATTTATTAAGTCTATAACTTCAACTTAACTATACAAAATTAAAAATGTATTTTTTGCAATTTCTACAAATACTTATAATTTAATTGAGAACTCTAATATATCTAGTTTTTAATTTTTGCAACCAATTGTATTTAAAACTGTAGAGTACAATTACCTCCCAGATTGCTTTTGACAGTTTTTATTTTTTGTTGAAGGTAAGAATAAATAGATAAACTATTTTAATAACAAACGAGAAATGAAATAGTTTTAAATACTACAAGCGGAAATAATGAAATTTTAGACATTAAACTTCTTTACACACTATAAGTTTTGCTTTGCCAAAAGTTTATTGCGATTATATCTTATAAAAGGCTCTTAGTCTAAGTCAGTGAATACCAAAATAGCATTTTACATTTTTATATTGGGCGCATGAAAGTTAGTCTAAAATTTAAAACTTATACTAGATATTCTTTATTCTGGAATAATACAAACATAAAATAAAGGTTTTCAAAGTTTTTAGGCTAATTTTAAATGAAACTTACACTAGACATTCTTGATAAAAAGCATATTTGGGTTCAGAAATTTTTCTTTTGGAGAATTTCGTTGCACTGATTCGATTGCTTTGTAATCATTGGTCTTAGTCATAAGTACATTTACTTTAATTGGTAATCTTTTTAATTTTAATGATAAATTATTTTATAACATTAGTCTTTTAATTAAA
Organism: Thalia democratica; assembly: GCF_965202585.1. NCBI lineage: Eukaryota > Metazoa > Chordata > Thaliacea > Salpida > Salpidae > Thalia > Thalia democratica. The sequence goes on from NC_139166.1 coordinate 5,969,873, forward strand.
AAAGCTTTCTATCAAATTGAATTATTATTTTTTTAATTTTTACAATGAAATTGCGTTTTTAGTTGAGTTCTTTGGGATTTTTTATTTAACTGTTCATAAAAACAATAATTCAAAATTGTTAAAAATTAGTTTGAAACAAGGTGAAACAAGTCAACTTCAGTTTAATTCACTGTGTTATTTGCGTTTTATACAAAAAATTTAAAAAGTTATATTGTATGTATAATTTGTTGATGAAAAATGATTTCAACATTAACCAACTATTTCGGTTACAAATACTTAATAGACAATGATTTCAACGGTGTTAATTCTCAGCGTTTTATTTCACTAATGCTGTGATCATTTTAAGCTTTTAGGCAGCTAGATTACAGGCGCCTGCCAAAGCACCCAGATGGAAAGTAATAAAATCCATCGTTTATAAAAGTTAATTACTTATAGCCTTTTGTATATAAGTTATTGTTAACTTATCTTTAATTTACAGAAATACTTTACTTTAAACAGCACTATTGGAAATTTAGTATATTTTAAAGTACTTTGTTTGTTTCTTATGGGTTAAGAAAATACAAGCGTTTACATTAAGAAAAATATGTAATGTCATTTTCATACATGTCTTTTAAGTTTAATGCTACATTTATTTTGACTTTTTTCATGATTTTAATACTTACTTAAAAGTTTGTAAGTATAAATTACTACAAAGATCGTCTATTTTTGTTATACATTTGAATTTAAGCTTATTCTATAATTTAATACTTTAAACTTTTGTAATAGTTATTTAACTACATCCCTAACTACTTATTTTAAAGCACATTCAATAAAATTTGCTTGAAAAAATGTTTAGATGATGCTATTAACCTCTTTTAAAAAGCAAAACATAATCTCATTAAAAAAAAAATAAATGAAATTTTGAACGCTTTTAGTGTATACAGATATCAAAAAAAGAAATTTTCAACAAACCAATGTTTGCTTCACTTACTCTGTTTATAGTTTATTTCAAATTAAAATATATTGTATTCCCGGATTTCCGTAAGTTTTCAGTACATTTTAATATATTTACAGCAATTAACTAAAAACATGATATTTGGTAGATTTCAAATCAGTAGCTACATATTTTCATACTATTGATCATTGTATTTATAAATAAAACTTATGTAAGTGTTTTCAAGGTAATTATTTAATTTTAAAAATTTATCATGAATGTGATTGTAAAGAAAAAATAAACTTTAAAAGTTTTGTTTTACGCTAAGTTTACAAAAAAAAAATTACTAGATTTTAAAATGTTAAAAATTAAGAAATTCGTCTTTACATGTTCTCTAAAAACTCTTTGAAATGATTTTTTTTTGTTATTTATTAAAAGAAAACTAAAACAAAGTACATTACAAGCATTCAAATCAATCTTTGGTTTAAATAGCAGGAAAACAGTGTTTATAGTTATAAATAAAAAATAAAGTTTCATTAATTAACTGAAATATGTAAAAAAAACTTACCGAAGCGTCTGTCAACACCTATCCAAATTTTGAAAAGTTTATTTTTTCTGTTAATTCTATTTTAAAACATATAGTTTGTAAACTTGTTCCTGTCTATAAAAAAATAATTAGCGAATAGTAAATTTCTTATTAAGATACCTTTTGCTCTACTTTAACATGTTTTGTAAAACTATAAGTATATGTATACTCTTAAAGCAAAAGATAACAAAAATAATTATGAAACATTATTTTCCCATAGATAAATATTTCACACTATAATATATGATTGTTTTTTTAATACATTTATATATGGTCAAACAAAAAAAGATAATCAAAAAAGAGTAATGTTTTCAATTTAGCTAAAACTAAACAGTTTTTATATCTTTGTAGAGACAATATACCGTCTAATTCAAACAAACTAAATAATTGTTTACTTTTTTCAAGTATGTTTTAAATTTGAAGTCAGTTAAAATTAAAAAGAAATCATATCTATTTATTGATAATATACTTTCTAAATATTTGACTAGTTTTTGTTACTTTTATTGAACTACTTTTTTTTCAGCATTTAAGAATGTGCTTAATATCATTTAACAGTCTAGTTTCTTATTAATTTTAGTCCTTATTAAATTCTTAATCCATTTATTTTTAAAGTTTATGGAACATGCGTAAATCATATTTATTCATGTTTGACTTTTTAAAATTATTATTTTAGTATTTTTTTTTATTATTATGATGTTAAGCTTATAAGTGAGCTAATTTTTTGCTATATAGTTTATACCTCATGGTAGTAAGATTTTTGATTGAATTTTGTCTGTAAGTTTTTCTAAGCACGTTAGAAACAGAGTCAATAGTAATAACCCATACATAGAAAAATTGTTTTAAACTTTAAGAAACAATTACTTGTGTTACTAATAAATAGATAAAAAAATCAACTAGGTTGAAATAAATTTGGTCAATGATATAATTGCTCTTTCAGCAGTAAAAACCATTTTAAATGATTTTGAAACAAATTATCATTTGAAAAAAAGTTTATAAGTACATTTTAATACTAAGGTTTTTTTAGTTAAGAACTTTGAATTGCGCTGAAAATTCAAATTAAATATTTCTGATTATTATCAAAATAATTGTGTAGCTATATAAGTAGTAAGTTTAGCTTACATTTTCATGTGATATGCTTTCTAGGTGTTACAAAATATATCTTATTTATATGCAAATAAGTTTTACTGTTCATTATTTAAAATATTATTTGTTGTAAATTGACGAGAAGATAATGAAATTTTAAAATAATTAAGTTTTAAACAAATGTTTTCACAATCTTAAGCTTTTTATTACATATTACAAAAAGAGTAAAATAATTTATATTATAGCAAAGTTGTAAATAAAGTTTTTAATTTTTTAATCAGCAAAACGTTTTAAAGATCTGCTAGAATTTAAAAACACGATCTTATAAAACTTTGAAAACATTAAGTAAACTAAATTCTGAGCACTTTTAGTATGTATTCTTTAAAGTTTATAAATTCTAAGACACAAATGTTTGCTTCAGTAACTATGTATATAACTGTTTTTCTATCTAATATTGCTGCTCTTCTGTATTCAAAAAATTTTAAGTGCATTTCAATGTGCTTACAACAATAAAATAAAAACACGATAAAATTGGTAGAATTGTATGTTTTTTTAATGTTAATTTATTTTTTAAATGCACAATTAATACTGTTACACCAATTATTTTTTTGCAACAAAAAAAGGAGAATGGAAAAATGTAAATACTACATTATAGCATTTTAGTTTGTCTGAAATAAAGCAAAACCTTAGACATTTTAACTTATCCTAGCTTAACCACTAACTTTCTGTTCCTTTATGACAATTCTGGTTTTTGAGCTTTTTGTTTACTTCTATTATAAAAAATAAGTGACAGAAAGAGGATTTTCTACAGAAAGAAGTTAATCTTTGCTTAACTAAGCTTTACTAATATGATTTTCTTATCAAATCATCAGTTTATTCATGTATGCATCATTCTAGAGCTTTCTTAAGTGTTTACACATACTTTGAAGAATATTTTTTAATTATCGACGAGTTTATTATAGAATGAGTGAAGTTATCATTACAAGGTGAGTATTGAAACTCTTGCGCTGAAATAGTGCTTTATTAACAAATAAAAATACATTGGTGCATCTTAAAGTACTTACAAAGTAATTAAACAAGTCAATTTTCTAAACTATTATTTCTACTAACCGAGGTAATTTCTCAATAACAAACGTTTGCTTTGTTTAATTATATCAAATTAAAAACAGAATTTAAAGTCGTCCTGCAGTGTCTTTCATTATTGTTTTCAGCGCAAACCGCAAACGCTTCAAATTAATTATTATCTGTTGAGCTTTATTTGGTAGTTACATAATTTTTTAAACAAATACAAAGTGCAGCTCGTGACGTTTTTTTAAAAACAAAACTGCTCACAAAATTATCTTAGTATTAATATATTAACAATTTTTGCTGAATAACAAAGTTTTCTGACAAATATTTTCAGCGCATCTTAATATGCTTACAAAGTCCATTTAACTGTAACCAGTTACACAAACATATCTTAATACAAAATGAATTTCGTATTATGAATTAAAACACTGTGTAAAAATATTTTGCTAAATATGTTCAAACTTAAGTTTAAGGAATAATATTTGTTTTCGTTACTGTTAACTGTTTGTAAAACTTGCAATAAGCTATTTAGTCTTTTCTTAATGAAGAATTTATATATGTTAACTCTATAAATAGTCTATAAATAGACTAATATATATAAATAGAAGTTAGTCTTTGCCATACTAAGTTTTACTAATACATATTTTTTTAATCTATTAGTTTATTTACGTAAGCATCATTTAGCGCCTTACCCACAAATGTTTACAAGTATTTTGAATAAAATATACATAAATTATCGACGAGTTGATTATAGAATGAGTGAATTTATCATTACAAGGTGAGTATTGAACTCTCTGCGCTGAAATAGTGCTTAATTAGCAGATAAAAATAATTTGGCGCATCAAAAAGTACTTACAAAGTCTATTTAACAAATCGTTTTTCTAAACTATGATAAACTTCGTTAGAAAACTATGATTTTCTAAACTATGATATAAACTTAGGTCATTTCTCAATAACAAACGTTCGCTTTGTTTAATTTTATCAAATTACACTGATTTTTAAGATGTCATGCAGCCTCTTTACTGATTATTTTCAGCGCATACCGCAAGCGCTTCAAATTAATTATTATCTATTGAGATTTATTTGGAAGTTACAAAATTTCATAACAAATACAAAGTGCAGCTTGTGACGTCTTTATTATAAACACAACTGCTCACATCATTAGTTCAGTATATATATATTAGCAATTTAAGTTTATTGGCATAATTTTTGGCGAATATTTTTAGCGCATCTCAAAGTCAATTTAATAGGTACCTGTGACATCAATATGTAGTAATACAAAGCGAATTTCGTTTTTAAATTTTAAAACTTCGTAAAACAACATTTAATTATAACAACCTTATTTTTAATTAAAGAATAACATTTTTCTTAACTGTTTGTAGAACTTCAATTAGCTATTTAGTCTTAGAAGATTTATATTTTTAAACTAAGCTTATCTAAATGAGTGAATATGCTTTAACTTATTAAAAACTATATTTTACATGTTTAAAAAATTTTGTAAGCGTAGACAAGTATCTTAACTCGAAATATAACAATCTTCTAAGTTTTTCTTGTTTGAATTACAATATGTTACATGTATTTTAAAGGTTTTTTTTTTTTGATTATAAAATTTTTATAATTACAATGCTTCATGTTTAAATATATTTTTAATTATTTCAGTATTACACATCATATAAGTACAGATTTCTAGAACATTATTATATTAATATTTAGTTAAAATTGAAGTATTTGTAAATAAAAAATCAGAATCAATTAAAGTGTTTAGAAACTTGCAAAAAAATGTTATGTGAACAACTTAGTATGTAAAAACAGTAAAAAATTAAAATGTAGGAATAAATAAGTTAAATTTTAAATAAAAAGTTATAATTTCCTATTCTTGTTTATTGATATTCTTAAAAAGTTTTTCTAGTTATAACTAATATTTAATAAAAGTATTTAATAAAGATCTGTTAGTTTTAATATATAATTGAGTTTACAGTTTAATATGACATAATCTTTTAGATTGTTTTAAAATAAGTTAATTTCAAAATATGCTTTTTGATTAAATTTTTATTAGATATCGATATTTAGTAGTTAAATTTTATATAGTGTTTAAATATTATTTTTTTCAAAAACAACTAACGATCGTTTAGTTATTTTTGGAAAATTTAATTTTTGAAAAAATAATAATAGTGGTAATTAATACTTTTAAATGGTACCAAAGTGATCTTTTTTGTATTAACGTTTACAAAACAATTTTTTTACTTGTAAAATAAGAATTATATCTAAATTTAAAAATTTATTTTTACCTTAATTCAACTACATTTTATTTGTGAGCGCTCGAAATTGCTCTGAAAATTAAAAAAATCTTGACTGCTTAGTGTTGAATTTTGTTTGTTAATACAAAGATTGCAATCACAGAGGGGGTATTTGTTTTATAAAAATTTTTCTCACTTGTTAAAATGTAATAAATGTTTTATTTTTGTAAAAATGCACAGAACAAATTATAACTTACACTGAATCAAAAATAGGTTAACATAAAAAAGCGATGTCATAATAAACAATTAATTTAGTTAATTTCAATATATTCTAGAAGAGTTTAATAGGAATACTAAGATATTATTTATTTTAGATTTTTAATAAATAAAAAAACAATAAGCAAGACTTAACAAATGACAATGTTTTTCAAAACTTAAATTAAACTTTTTTCAAGTCTTAACACGTTGCAAGGTAGTCGTGAACTTTGTAAAAACTGAAGTTTAGTTCTAAAACGGATACAAAAATATTTAATTTATCTATCTAAACGATTACTTGTGAGCAAATTATTTGGATTATCTTTCTTTTAAAATTTTTGTGTAAGTGTAATTTTTGTTTATAACATAATAATGAAAAACACTTAAGAATTAAAAACGGTACTAAACGTTTTCTACAGTAATGTACTAATTAGAGTTCATTTACGATATGTTGAGTAAAAAAATAGGTTCACATGAATGGTAACATAATTTAGTTTTCAAAGTGTAAATTAAATAAAGTTATCATTGTTTTTACATGTTAAATATGTAAAATAAACCTAGTATTTTAATGAAGTTATGATTATAAACATTCTGCTAATGTGATTAACTACATTTTAGAGTTTTAAAATGAAGAGCTAAAACAAAAAAAACATATTTATTTTTGTAAATAAAAATCCTCCAAATTAAGTTCAAATAAGTAAATAAATGTGTATAATAATAACGAACAGCCGCAAAGTTTAAGATAATAATATATACTTTTTTTTGTACAACATAGCATTAGAACTTTATGTAGAGTTCAAAAACTGTATGATTTATGTTTTTATTTGTTTCTACAACATGCAAATGATCTTTATTTACCTTAGTATTTACAATAACCAAGTTAACCACCATACAACACTTAAAAACTATAAAACATATGGAATGTAACTTGGAAAATAGGTTCTAAACTTTTTTTTATGACTACTTATAGAATTTGAAAAGGTCTTACATTTAACTATTAAGTTTATTACATTTTGCTAAACAATTGTTATGAACTGTAAGCCAAAACACAAATTCACGCTTTAGATACATTAAATTTATTACCAGCACTTTTCAAGTTAACACCAGAGGTTTTCTCAAATAGTATTTGTGGCGCAACTAAAGCGCATGTTACTAAAAGTTAAGTTTTAAATGGTGTTTTCTTTTTTATTCCTTTCGATTAACAGTTTCATAATTTACTGAAAAACAAGTAAATAAATGTTATTTCTTTTAATACATGGGTTTACTTAAGTTTTAGTAGATATAAAAATTGAATTTTTTTTTGCCCAAAATTTTTTTGCTTAATTCATTATTTAAACAATCATAATTAGTTATGTTTTTGAATAAATTAGTATGTTATAATACAATTTTTTTTTTGTAGAATTTTTATAACACAGCTATTATATTTATTTGATAAATCTCAAAAACAATGAAATAACAATGTAAAATGAATAGACAACGAAAAAAAATGTAAAAAGAAAAATTAACTTGAAAGATTAAAATCTAAACTTTCAAACTTTTTTAACACAATATAATTTTTACTATTCATAGTAATTCGGTCTTTTAATTTTATTTACTTACAACTGCTATAGATAACTAATTTTAAGTAGATAATTAAAATTGTTAGAATATTAAACTTACTGTAAAAAAACTAATGAAAAAAATTCAAAAAACTTTTATCTTGAACTACATTATATTTCTAACTACATTTTATTTCTTTTTCTTTTATCACACAATGGGTATAAAAAAATATTAGATTGATATTTACATCTTATTTAAAACACTAGGATGCAAATCACTATGCAGCTTAAACATTTAGAAAATTTAGAAACCGACTAAATATACGAATCAGGTAGATGAGAAATTCAATTTGATACTTTTATAACAAAAAAAAAAGTTTGAAGACCAATGCATCAGTGCTACTAATGTTTTTTTATTTCTTCTGAAGACTGTTTATAAATGCAGATATTTTAAAACTTTTTGTTTCAAGACTAAATTGTTAACAGCTAACAACTTAAACTAAAAGAAATCAGCATTTGAAATTTAAAATAGTGAAAATATATAAAAAATATTTTAATACTTTGTATTATTTTAAAACTTAAAACGAGTTGTAACGTATGTTTTATTTGATTTAAATAATACCTTATAACTTGCAATAAAACAATATGAAACACAAATATGCACCTAAGCGTTTGAGTTTTATTCTTTCAAAAAATATGACTTGAAGAGTTAAAAATACAGTTTTAACTTAAATTATTAGCGTAGGTTGTACGAAGTGTAGTACATTTGCAAGTTTAACTATTAATTTTTTTTAACGTTGTCAAAAACAAAAACCTAAAATAACATTTTAACAGATAAAATGTACTTTGTAAACTAGCAAGCATATTTTAAATGAGCTAAATATCTCACTAAGTGATATTAAACAATAAACGATAAAATATTTTACTTTTGATATGTTATATAAAAGATAAAAATATTTATCCAATGCTTCATGAGCATAAATTCTTATTTCATAATTTTAAAAACTTAATCGTATGCTAGTTGTGATAAATTGAATAATTTTTTTTAATTATTTTTAGAAAAAAAAACCTTACTTTTCAAAACTATTCAACTTTTAACTTATATTAATTATCTATTAAACAAACAAAATAGTTATTATACGTTTTTATACTTCGGTATAAATTAAAAAAAATATTAAAACTTAATTTAACAAATATAATGAATGTATTCTTAAAAAGTTGTATTTTTTACAACAAATGTTCTCTTTGCTAATTTTAATGAAGTTACACTAAGGTTGATAATAAAATATTATTCTTCCAACCACAATATTTTCAGCGCATAAAAAAGCGCTACAAAATAACTATAAGTCAAATATATATAAGATATTTTTATGATTAGAAGTAAAATCATCAAACAAGACATACGTCGACGAATGTTTCTAACATTTAAGATAATTATAATAAATCATTAAATTAACATTAATTACTTTGCAACAGTTTTAGTATCTCTTATTTATTTAAAATTATTTTGTATGCTTAAAATAGTAAGTTAACTTCAAATGCTAAAATAGTTGTAACTTTGTAACCCAATGTTTTTTGAAAATCACAATATCTTGTAACTATTACATTCTTTTAATTTTTGTACTAAACATTAAGCTAATACCTAAAAGACAGTTTTTAGCGTTAAAATGCATTATAAATAAGTTTGTTATAAAAGAGCTTTAAAATTGATAACCTTTTTACTGCTAAATTAATGTTTTACGAGTAACAGTTTTTACAACAAACAAGTTAACTAAGAATAATGGAACTTTTTGTTTTTCTTAATAGTAGAAATTTTTAATAAATATCTTGTAATTTTTAAAAACTAATACAATCTTTTCCTTTAATTAACTACTTGGTTAAATTAATATATCGTTAAAGTTATCGTTAGCATATTAATATGATTGAAAAGTAAATATCTTTAAAGCCATACATTACTGGAAAGCACTTTTTAGAAACTTTTAATACTTTATAACCTAAAATCTTTTTCTACAACGTCAGTTAATAAATTCAAGAATATTTATTAACTTAGTATATGTAAAATGACAATTATATTGGTATGTCAATATCATATTTAGGGCTTGTATGAATCGAGAATTTAGTGTTATTCTTTTTTACATTATTACAAAATTTTTTTAATATTGTCTAGTATTATTTTTCGGTATATTCTACTTACTATTAATAAACATTTTTTTTTCTGAAATACTGTAAACTTGTTAGCTAATATATTTACCTAAAATTGATCAAATAAGAAAAGTACATACTGCAGGGAATAAAGTATAACAAGCATTTCATTTATGAAACTTTTAAATGTAATGTTTGTTTGTGAACTTAAGTGATTTTTAAAAATTATGAATTGGTTAAAAGTTTTAACTAGTTAGCTGTATAGCAACATATATATTATCATATAAGAATAATCAATTATTTTTAGATTATTTATAAGAAGTATTTACAATTATCGTTTTAACCAGGGGTCGACAGAATTTATTAATCTCTAGCCAGGTTAAAACAAAAAACATACCGTTTTCCCTTAAACACATTTAAATTCCTATTAAGGACTTTTAAAGTTTATTTTTGAACTTAGAATTTATAATTTACCTTGTTTTTATATAGGTTTGACACAATTTTTAATAGTTTTGCATAAAAAGCTACCAATTGTTAACAAACACTTAGTACCTTAAAATTAATAAAAATGCATATAGTTACAAAAACGTTATTTAAACGCTTAAAAACAATAAAGATTATCTAGTGATTATATTCTTGAACAACTTTTTAGTTTTTAAATTCTAATACTAGTAAGTACTTCAATAAATATTACAGCTTCATAGAGCTATAATAATCATTTAGTAGTAAGTGCTGGTTTTCTTTGCACACCGAACTTATATATCCCTGTGTATTTGAGAGTTAGTTAAATAAATACACTTAGATGGGCTTAAAGCAATGAAAAAAGCTTGAAAAAAAAATCTTGCAAGATAAAGTGATAACTAATATAAGTACCTTAAATAAAAGTTTAAATTTAGAAAATATTTTTTAAATGAAACATTTACAACTACACTAATTAAACAATTTAAAAAAATAATTAAAAATAAGTACAACTTGGCCAAAAAATAATCATTTTGGGTAAATATTTTCAGATATCGTATAAATATATATTTAAACTAGGTTTTAAAAATGTGTTTACTCCTTATATAAAACTTTACTTACAATGTTATGCATAGTTAAATTAAACCTAAATACCAACTACTGCAAGATATTTTATTCATAATAAGTGTATATCAAAGAAATAGCAGTTTTCTAAATTTATTTTGTAACATATTTTCTTTAATCGCGATTGCTCGCTTTATTAAAAATGAATATATAAATTATATATTTTTTTTTATTCAATAATTTTTAGATCATTTTTTTTCAGAATATTAATAATCAAATTATGTCAATTCCAAATGTCTTACTAATTCCAAATCAATAGTTATTTGGAATTAGTAAGCGCTTTTGTTGCACTGAAGACAAGCATTAGTTTCTTTAATTATAATTTATTCTTGTAAATCAACAAATGCGTAGGTAATACCATATTTTTTTTTGAAGTGGTTCATGCTGTGCATAAGTTATTGACTCTACTTGAATGATAAAATATTTAAAATATGTAAAGTTGTTAGGAAATTAACATAACATAATTCATAAACTAATATTTTCAAAACTCAAAAGTAAATATTAATGTATATTTTTTTGTTTAACGTTTATATACAACTAATTTATCTCTGCGAAAAAAAATAAGTATAAATGTAAACATTGAAGTTAAAAAACTAATTATGAAAATATTAAGAAAACGATGTTAACAAATCACTTACTAGTTTTCAAGACGTTTTTCTTGAAATTCTTTGAAAAATTAATAAAAAAATGCGCTTTTAGGTTGTGTTGAGGTTAATTGTAATTAACAACAAACACTCGCTTAGTAAACTCATATCAAGAAATAGATAGCTTTGAATAATATTATATTGGGATCCATTGTTATTTTCAGCGCATACACAAGCGCTTTGAATTAATTGTTAACATCTATTTAGAATTAATTAGTTGTATCAAGAAAAGTTTAATGAACATAAAATAGAAGTCGGGACTTCTATTTTATAATCACAGTTGTTCACCTCATTAACTTTGTACAAACATAGTAATATATTTCTTACTGCCTTTATTTTTTATAAAGTTTTAAAGCGTCCATTAAACAAATACCCGCAACACAATTGTGTCTACTTTTATGGAGTTTTGTTTTTAAGTTTAGAAACTCTGTTAGATACGAGTTTTTGCCAATAATTTTTTTTAGTTTAACTGCCAACAAAATACAATATTTTAAAGTTTTAAAAGTGTTTACATTTAAACAAAGCAAAACAGCCAAATTCAGTTCAATTAACTGGGTATTTCCTATTTCAAACTGTATCTGAAAATAAAAGAATATATTGTAATTACAGTTGGTTATTTAAAAATGATTTCAGCGCTAACCAACTTAATCTTGCTGAAAACTATTTATTAGATAGATATTGGTTCACACGATGATGGTTCTCAACGTTGCAATTCAGTTAAACTGTCATCATTTCAAGCTTCTAAGCAGCTAGATTACAGGCGCCTGCCAAAGCGCCCAGCTGTTAAGTTAATAAAAAGCATCATTTAAGAAAAAATACCTAATTATTTTTTTTTATAAACAGTTTTGTATAAAGTTAATAGTTTAATTATCTGTAAATTACATAATTTCTACACTTTGAACTGTGCTCATTTTATTTTATTTCATACTAAAATTATTTGTTTTTTTAATGATTAAAAAAAAAAAACGTTTTCATCAAAGAGTATACATTATTCAGTAATATATTTGATGTTTTATTATCGTATTCTTTTAAGTTTTATGCTTTTTAAAGTGTATAAAACAGTTTTTAAGCAAATAATACAATAAAGTTAGTCTATTTTCGTTATATATTTTCGTATGAAGTAATTCTACAGTTGAAATTTATTACTATTCATTTGATTGGATTAGTATATTTAATTCAATAAAACAATTAAAAAATATGAGCTTTGAAACATATTTGGATGAGAGATATCTTTTTTTTAATTAAAATCATTAAATATTATACTTTTAGCTTGTAGAGGTAACTTAATATTGTATAAATGTATAAGTTAAGATCTTGATTAAACTTATTTGTTTAAAAGATACACATAATATAAATTTTTATGAAAAGATATATTAACATGATTAACTCTTTAGTTGTGTACTAACTAATTCAAAATGATATCTTAATCTTACTCTTAAAGTCATATGGTAATAAATGTAACAGTAATAATGATGTACAAAGGGTAATTAACAATACATACGTAGTTTATTTACAATGAAACTACAAATAAATAAAATATACTTAAAAACACACAAAAGTATTTATAACAACGAAGAAACAGTTTAATCGAAATCTTTATGTTTACACAATTTAGAATATCATAAGTATAATAAGTATTATATCTTAAAAGTTACGAAAAACATTTCAAAGAAAATTTTAATCATATAATTTTTTTTTAAATACGTTAAAATACACACAAAAGCTTACTTTTTTATTTCTTTTCTCAATAAAAAAAAATACAAGTTTGTATTTTAGGAAACATATATGTAGATATAAATATTTTTTTAAAATGTTATCAATTTTAAACAACAATACTTAATTTCTTTTTATCAGACTGCTGTACGAGTTATCTCTAACTATTAAAATTTGTTAAAACAAAATCCTCTGTAGACTAGTTTGCTTGTAGAAAACATTATTTATGACCTTTCTGTTTGTTGGAGCTTTTAAAATTGTTAAAATAAAAAACAGAAAATTTCTAAACTGTTGTTACAAATGGTTAAGATATTTACATAAGTAAAAGAAACTTGATAACTTTCTTTTTCATTGAAGTTTTCTTTTTTAGGCTGAGAATGAGTCATAATTAAGCGAAAATTAATGTAAAATATAGATTTAAAATACTTATTAATAGATCAAAGTCCTCTGTTTTTTCTGATTTCAGTATTTTTCTGATATAGTTGCTATGCTGCGCTACAATAAGCGCTAAAAATAAGATGACAGATTATACATACTACAGTTACAAAACTAAAATAAATTTTGTAAATTAAAAAGTATTATGGTTTGACTTAAAATAAAATGATGTCATACCAAGAAAACAAAACTTAATAATGAGTACAATGTACTTTGTTTCTACAACAATTATCTAAAAGTATTAGCTGTTAATTGAACAAAGATACGATCGTTGTTGTAAAAGTCTTAATTTGCTAAATTTAAATAGTTCTGCACTAAATTGATAAATATATTTAGACTTTCTAAACCTTGTAAAGTTTAAAATTTAGTTAAAAAGTTTATTATTGATTTTAAACTACAACTTTTCCAATATATTACTTTAAAACTATTTTTGATCTAGTAATTTGGTAATTAGAACTGTAAATACTAAAACTAAAAAACATTTTATGGGAAAAAATGGTAAAACTTTAATTTTAATTTTTCCTTTATAATCTAAAATAAAGTGTTTATACAAATTACAAAAATACAATAGTTAAAAATAATTTTTTGAAAACATTATGAGTATTTGTTTCCAAAAAATGATAAATTTTTGTATTTTCAGCGTACCTAAAAGAACTTAAAAACAAAAACTTTAAACTTTTGAGTATTAAACTTTAAAACTATAAATTTTTGTTAGAACAACAAAACTTAGAATATCAACGAAAACCTCACAGTAGAGAAACAATAAAACTAATACAATGAAATATTACTTTTTGTAGTTATTTTTAATAATTTGTTTTGAAAATTTCATAAAAAATTATGTCGTAAAATTAATATTTTTGTAAATTTCGTACCACATAGCTTATTATAAGCTTTGTAGTTTGTAGTTAGAAGTTTAATAGGTTTCATTTAGTTTGTCTTTAATTAGATATTACTCGAAAAACAGCAAAATTTTGCAAAATAAAAAAAAATTAATATTTTTTATGGTTATATATTTAAAGTATTGATTTAAAAATTTTTATTAACAGTTAGTAACGTAAAAGCCAAAAAAAAAATGTTACTTTGATTAAATTAAAAATGTATTTCTAACTTTTCAAGCGATCGTTCCAGTTTCTATATATAATACTTTAAGCGCAACAAAAGTGCTTACCAGTTACATACAAAACACTAAAACATATTTTATAACTAGTTTTTTGTTAATTTCGAGTAGTCTTATAAATAAACTGTTTTACAGATTGTTTGTTAAAGTTAAAGTAGTTAAACAAGCTGTAGTTTTTTTCGCAATAGAAAAATATCAACAACTAAAATTAGCTTGATTAAAACGGTAAATGGCTTATATAAAACTAATGATAAGTAATATTAGTGTTATTAAACTCTATGTATAAGTATAAATAGAATATATTTTAATTTAATATTGTAGTGAGAACTATAAAAAGTTTTGATTAGGGTTGTCTTAAACAAACAAATTAGTACTTTAAAATGTTGGTGGAACTAATCAAGTTGTTCAAAAACTTCTTTATTGACAATGATAAACAAAAAAGTGAAAGACCGTTTGTTAAGTTCCAACTATTTAATTTTTAAATAAACTTCAATGTTACAACCTTTTAATTCAAAACAGCAAAACGGAATTAGACACATATCCTGCTTACAGTAGCAAAGTTTTTTAATAAACATGATTACCATATCAAACAAAAAATTAACACCGAAAGTAATCATGTTATATAAACTTATGAGTTCGTAATTATTTCACATAAATACTCGAATCGGATTTTTAAGAAAACATTCATTATATTATTTACATTTCGTTTACTTTTTTTTTTAATTTGTACAGAAGCATAAATATTTTTAATATTTTGTTTGTTTAATAGTTAATTGATGTTAGTTAAAAGATGAATTAGTTTTGAAAAGTAAATGTATTTTTGTTTAACAATAATATTTTAAATTTAAATAATTAATCACAACTAGCTTACGAATAAGTTTTTAAAATGATGTAAAATTCTAAAACAAATTCTTTACCTAAATTTTAGTTTATGCATGTATTTATGAAACTTAAACTCAAGAAGTAGTGACTAAATATTTTTTTGTAAATAATATATACTAAATTAAAATAATTTAGAGTTTATTTTCTAATTATACTTGGCGAGACTTTAGCACATTTAAAATATGCTTGCTGATTTACCAAGAAAATCTAGTTTACTGAAATGTTAATTTAGGTTTTTGTTTTTAACAACGTTAATAAAATTGATAGTTTTTACTATAAACTTTCTTTATGTTAAATTTGCAAATGTACTATTTTTCGTACAATTTACGCTCAGAATTTAAGTTAAAACTGTTTTTTTAATTTTTTAAGTCATATTTTTGAAAGAATAAAACTCAAACTTTAAGGTGTTTTTTTTTTCTTTCTTATTTGTTGCAAGTTATAGGGTATTATTTACATCAAACAAAACATACGTTACAAGTCATGTTATATTTTCATTTTAGGTTTTAAATTAATACAAAGTGTTAATATATCTTTATTAATTTTTTATTAATTTTTTAATACAAATGCTGATTTCTTTTAGTTGAAGTTGTTGGCTGTTAAATATTTAGTCTTGAAACAAAAAGTTTTAAACTACCAGCATTTATAAACAGTTTTCAAAAAGAAATTAAAAAACATTAATAGCACTGATGCATTGGTCTAAAAAATTTTTACTTTGTTATAAAAATATTAAATCAAACTTTTCAGCTACCTGATTTATAATTATTTTCGGTTTCTAAATTTTCTCAATGTTTTAGCTGCGTAATAATTTGCTTCCTTTTTTTTTTAATAAGATGTAAATTTCAATACAGTATTTTTTATATCATTATGTAATAAAAGAAAAAGAAATAAAAAGTAGTTACGCATAAAAAAAATCTTAATTCTTTCTATTAGTTGTTTTACAATAAGTTTAATATATTAACAATTATAATTATCTAATTAAAACTAGTAATATTTGTAGCAATTGTAAGTAAATAAAATAAAAATACCGAGCTAAAATAAATAGTAAAGTTTATGTTGTGTTTAAAACGTTTAAAAGTTTAGCTATTAATCTTTCAAATTAGTTTTTCCTTTTACATTTAATTTCGTTGTCTATTCATTCTATTCAAACAAATATAGTAGCTGTGTCTTAGACATTTTACAACGAAAATAAAAAGTTATATTATAACAGACTAATTTATTTAAAAATATAACTGACTTTGAATATTTAAATAATCAATTAAACAAAAAACTTTTTGGCAAAAAATGTCAATTTTTATATCTTCTAAAACTTTTATAAACCCATTTAATAAAAGCAATAACATTTTTTTTGTTATTCAGTAAATTTTGAATGTTTTAATCGAAAGGAATAGAAAAGAAAATACCATCTGATACTTTATTTTTAATAATATGCACTTTAGTTGCGCCACAAATACTAAATGATATAACTGCGGTGTCAATTCAAAAATTGCTCGTAATAAATTTAATAAATCTGAAGCGTGAGTTTGTGTTTTTGCCTACAGTTTATAACAATCATTTAGTAAAATTTAATGTAAAAAGAAACTTTACAATAAAAATACATTTTGAAAATGATTCTTTAGTTAATAAAAAAATATAATAAGATATTAATTTTTTTCATTAGTTATATATATCATTACTTGTTTTTAATCGTTGTTTCAAATTATTTTACAGAATTTGTTGTTTACTTATACTATGTTTAAAAATATAAGTATTTTAAACTGATTTGTCTACAATTGTTCAATAAATAGTCTATAAACTAACTAGTTAAAAGTATTTTTTTTTAAATCCTATACTAGACAAAAAATTAAATATAGAACCTATTTTTTTATTTACATTCCGTATGTTTTATAATTTTTAAAGTATTGTATAGTGGTTAACTTGGCTATTGTACAATACTAAGGTAATTAAAGATCAGTTGCATGTTTTAAAAACATATAAGAATCATATAGTTTGTGAACTATACATAAAGTTTTAATGCTATGTCGTATAAATTTTCATAAATTTCGAAAAAAAAAATCATACTTTAAACTTTGCGGCATTTCTTTATAATTTTACACATTTATTTTTTTATTTAAACTAGATTTAAATGACTTTTATTTACAAAAATATTTTTTTTTTGTTTAAATTTTTCATTTTAAATCTCTAAAATGTAGTTAATTATATAAGCAGAATATTTATAATCTGAACTTCATTAAAATAAATAGGTTTCCTCTAAATATTTAACATGTAAAATCAGTGATAGATTTATTCAATTTTACACTTGGAAACTAAATTATGTTACCAATTTAGTGAACCTATTTTTTTTTACTTAAAGCAAACCAAAACCATATCGTATTTGAATTCTAATTGGTAGATAACTGTAACAAACATTTAGTACCGTTTTTTATTCTTAAGTGTTTTTAATTATTATGTTCTAAACAAAAATTACACTAACCCAAAAACTTTAAAAGAACAAAATTAAAATAATTTGTTCAAAAATGATCTTTTAGATAGATAAACTAAATATATTTGTGTCTACATTAGAACTAAACTTCAGTTTTTGCAAAGTTCACGACTACCTTACAACGTGTTTAGTAACAAGTTTAATATAAGTTTTGAAAAACATGGGCATTTGTTAAGTCTTGCTTATTGATTTTTTAATTATTAAAAATTAAAAGTAAATAATATCTTAGCATTCCTAACAAACTTCTCCAGAATATATTAAAGTTAACTAATTTGATTGTTTGTTACGACATTGCTTTTTTAATATTTACCTATTTTTCTTTCAATATAATTTATAGTTTGCTCTGTGCATTTTTACAAAAATAAACAATTATTACATTTTAACGAGTTAGAAAACATTTTTATAAATAAAATACCCACTGTGACTGCACTCTTTTTATTAGTAAACGAAATTCCACACTAGACAGTCAATGTTTTTAAACTTTCAGAGCAGTTTCGAGCGCTCACAATTAAATTGTAGTTACATTAACGTGTAAGTAAAATTTTAAATTGTAATTTATTCTTTTTTACAAGTAAAAAAAATTATTGAAAACGTTAAAACAAAAAAGAATACTTTGTTACCAATTAAAAATATTTATTATCATTATTTTTTTTTTTTTCAAAAAGTAACGTTTCGAAAAATAACTATCATTAGTGTTTCTGAAAAAAATAATATTTAAAAACTATATAAATTAAACTACTAAATATCGATATTCAATAAAACTTTAATTAAAAAGCTTAATTTGAAACTAACTTATTTTAAAATAATGTAAAAGATTATGTCAAATTAAACTTTGATTTCAATTATATATTAAAACTAATAGGGTAAATTAAATACTTTTATTAAACATTAGTATTAACTAAAAACACTTTTCAATAATATAAATAAACAAGCATAGAAAAATATAATTTTTTTCTAAACTGTTTTTTAAACTAAATTGTTCACATATCATTGTTGTGCAAACTTTCTAAATATTTTTATTGTTTCTGATTTTTTATTTTAATAGATTTATGCAAATTGTATATTTTATTCGCATTCGGTTTCGGTGGCAAGAGATTGCGACCCTTTCAAGTAAAAAAAAATATTTAAACTGCATATAACAATGTTAGTAAATTATACTGTCATTATTTATGTTAAAGATTTTTTATTTACATATACTTAAAGTTTAACTATACAGTAAGATAATATCTATAAGAAATCTGTACTTATATGGTGAGAATACCAATAAATTAAAAATATATTTAAACATGAAGCACTGTTATTATAAAGTTTTTATATTCAAAGGAAATAGCTTTAAAATATATGTAAAATATTGTGATTCAAACGAGAAAACTTAGAAAATTGTTATACTAAAATAATTGTCTCTCGGATTCAAAATTTTTTAAACATGTAAAATATAGTTTTAAATTAGTAAAAGCATATTCTCTCATTTAAATCAGCTTAGTTAAAAAATATAAATCTTCTAAGATTAAATAGGTTATTGAAGTATTACAAACAGTTAAACATATTATTCTTTAACTTAAACTTAAAATATTGCTGTTATAATTAAATGTGTTTTTAAGCAGTTTTTTAATTTAAAAACTAAATCCGCTTTGTATTAATATATAATTATATCACGGGTAATTCTTAATTTGGCTCTGTAAGCGCTTTAAGATGCGCTGAAAATGTTTGCCACTAAACCGTGTTATTCAAATAAAAGTATTATTATATTTACACAAAACTAGTGATGTGGGCAATTGTGTTTATAACAAGACGTCACTAGCTGCACTTTGTATTTGTTATAAAATTATTTAACTGTCAAATAAAACTTAACCGATAATAATTAATTTAAAGCGCTTGTGTAATTGGATGACAATAATCATTGAAGACGCTTCAGGAAACTGTGATCAAAAAATAAATTTAAAGAAAAAGAACGTTTGTTGTTGATAAATGACCTCAGTTACTATAAATCATAGTTTAGAAAATCAATTTGTTAAATGGACTTTGAAAGTACTTTAAGATGCATCAATTAAGCACTATTTCAGCGCAAAGAGTTTCAATACTCACCTTGTAAAGATAACTTCACTCATCCTATAGCAAACTCGTCGATAATTTATGAATTTCTATTCAAAGTATGTGTAAACACTTAAGGATAAAGCTCTAGAATGATGCATACATGAATAAACTGATTAGTTTTCTTATTAAATCATATTTATAAAGCTTAGTTAAGCAAAGATTAACTTCTTCTTGTAGAAACTTTTTTTTTCGTCAATGAATTAGAATAATAAAAGTATATAAACGTCTCAACAACTAATTTAGCATGAAGGAACAGCAAATTAACGGTACAACTAGGATTAATCAAACTGTCGAAGGTTTTGCTTTATATGAGACAAACTAAAGTGTTATGATGTAGTATTTACCTTTTTTCGATTCTCCTTTTTTTGTTGCAAAAATTCATTGGTGTAACAGTTTTTTATTGTGCATTTTTAAAAACATTAAACATTAAAAAAACATACACTTATACCAATTTTATCGTTTTTTTATTTTATTGTTTGAAGCACATTGAATTGCAATGAAAGTTTATAGAATACTAAAAACCAGTAATATTTGGTACGACAACAATTATATACAAAGTTAATGAAGCAAACATTTGTGTCTTAGAACTATAATTTTAAAGTAAACATACTAAACCAGCTCAGAACTTAATTTATTTAATTTTTTCAAGAGTTTTATGAGATCATGTTTTTTAATTCTAGCAGATCTTTAAAACGTTTTGCTTATTAACAAATAAAAAAGTTAATTATTAATTTTTAAGTAATGTAAATTATTTTACTCTTTTTGTATAATGTAGTAAAAAGCTTAAGATTTTAAAAATATTTGTTTAGAAGTTAATTAATTTAAAACATCATTATTTACTCCTAAACTAACTACGAAATAAAATTTCAAAGATCAAATAGTAAAACTAACTTGTGTATAAACAAACTATTTTATACAAAATCTAGAAAGTAGATCACAAGAAAATTTAAGCTAAACTTACTACTTATGTAGCTATACAATTATTTTAATAAAAATTAGCAATATTTCATTTTAATTTTCAGTGCATTTTAAAGTGCTTAACTAATAAAAAAACTTACTTTTTACACGTACTTATAAACCTTTTTTTTTAAATATTTATCTGTTTTAATAATTTTTTTAGAATGATTGTTACTGCTGAGAGAGCAATTATATCATTGACCAAATTTATTTTAACCTAAATATTTTTTCAATGGTTTTGTTGATGAAATAAGTAACTGCTTCTTAAAGTTTAAAAGACTTTTCTATGTATTGGTTATTTCTACTGTCTCTGTTTCTAACGTGCTTTAAAAAACCTTACAGACAAAACTTAATAGAAAATCTTAATACTATGAAGTATAAACTAAGTAGCAAAAAATTAGCTTACTTAATAAATTTAAGAATTGATAAAAATAAAATTATTTAAATAATTCTTTTTAAAGTCAAACATGAATAAATATGATTTACGCGGTTCACTATCATTTCTAACTCGCTATAATTTCTAATCCGATCACTTCTAACTCGATCACTTCTAACCCGATCATTTCTAACCCGATCACTTCTAACCCGATCACGTCTAACAAGGTCACTTCTAACCCGATCACTTCTAATCCGATCACATCTAACAAAATCATTTTTAACCCGATCATTTCTTACAAGATAATATCTAACCGATTATTTATAACCCGATCTAATCCGACAATTATTAACCGAGATCTGTATTATTATGTTTGTTTATTATTGTTCTAAAATTAAGGTTTGTTTTAGGAACAAAATAATCTCAACAAAGTAGTTATTTAATGAAATTTAGTTTGTTTTGTATAAAATAAAACTTTCTTACAGCTTTTTTTAAAGTTTAGGTTTTTATAATTATTACTAGTGGTAGTTTGTTATCCTACGCTAGAGCCAGGCTTCAAAATCTGGACCAGTTAAACTGAATGACATTCAATATAGAGACGAAAAATTATATATCTTAAAATAAAAAACTACACTTTTAGCCAATATTAATTGGTTAACGTTAAAAGAGATCAACACTTTAGCATAGTACTAATTAACTTATTTATGATTTAAAAGAGAAGGATTTAAACTAATTTGGTTTTAACTCCCTAATAAGTAAGTTTAACATCAGTTCTTTCATCGATTAGTGAGTTCCAATAAAACCAAACACAGCTGCACAATCTTTCAAGTTAGAATTAACTTCCGATTTCTTTACAATAAAAGACATTCTCTTAAAAATTTAGCAACACGGATTGAGACGATTTAGTAAATTATTTCAATGTTTTTAGTGCAGCAATAAGCACTTATTCATAAAAATAATGTTCATGGTTACTTTTGTAAAACTCATTTAGAACATACTTGAATGTCAGAATTCAAACAAACTACAGAAGTTCATGAATAAAATGTATTCTTGTTCAAACATCAACCGGATATATACATTCTGACTTTCAGAGTTAGGTTCTGTACATTTGTGCAACCGTTTGATATTTTATTGTTTTTTATCAATTATTTTTGTCGCTTTGCCAAAGCATAATCGATTGAATTAAAATAAGCATTATTGGAATTAAGATATAAACGATTGTAAAAATAGAATCAAAAACTTAAGTGCATTGACTAACCACTAAATTTAAAACTTTAAGTCCAAATCACATTAAGAATACAGATCAAATTAATATCTATCAAAAATATTGAAAAACGGTTTATTATTTACAGAGGAAAGGCGCTGCTAGTAAAGTCAAACTATAGAATGAACAAAATTCTACATCTTAAATCAATAATTTATAAGTTTAAAAACTTTTTAAATTACTGATAGTTTCTAGTAAAAACTATTTTATCTTAAACAAGTAAACTTAAATCATTGTTGTTCAACTTTTTTGCAAAAATTAGTATTGTTTGAAAGCTAATTCCACATTTAAACTGAAAAATAACTATGTGTGCATGATTTTTTTAATATAATTTCGTGGTAATTAATTATTTTAGTAATTTTCAAAATTAGATTATAAATTAGTTTTTGACAAGTAGTTTTAAAAAGCATTAAGAAAAGTATAAATTTTTTTTATTTTTAAGATTAATTATTAAGTTTTAATATTCGTCAATGTAAGAAATATAATGAGTATTTCAGCCATTAAAGACTACTCCGTACTTTTTCTTTGAAGAGATTCTATATATTAATATATATTTTTCAAGTATGGACACCAGATTGGCAAGTTCCATTCAAGTTTAGGGCGAAATAAAATACAACATTTTTAAGAATATTAATATCAGTATATATGAGAATAAAAGTAATACAGTTAATAAAATTTAGTAATCGTAATCAGTGTGGTGGTTTTATTTAAAATTATCATTAATAAATTCCAAGTTTTTAAAACAAATGTGTATACTGTTTAACAAGTCAAAAGTAGAGGTAGACGTTTTTTTTGATATTTAGAACCTGTCATTTACTAATACTTTGTTTTCTTTTTTTTAGCCAATGGTAAATTATATTTAAAGGTTTAATTAGATATATTATAAAATAAACTTAACTATAAAAGTCCAATGTCGAAAGCTTATTATTTAGCTTTTTTTCTTTCAAACTATGATGTATATAGAGCAAAATATATTTATATTTATCATGTAAACTTAAAAGTTTCAAAGTTTAAAATTGTAAAACAGTTTCTTACGATTAATAGTAGAAACTACTTTTAAAAAAAATCTTGATATCTTTTAAAAGTTATTGTTTCACAATGTTCCAAAAACACAAAAACTTAAGATTATTAGCATTAATCAAATATGACTTATAAGTATAAGTTATTTGATTTATTTTTATAACTTAAACATTTATAAAAAGTAATAAAATTGGTTTGTATTGTGAAACTGTGATATAAGTTTAAATTTATGATGAATAAAAAACTCATGAAATTTATAGAAATTTAGTCGTGCAAAAACAGACCGAGAATAAAGTAAATAGACTTCAAGTTGGCTTTAGTATAATAAAAAAAAAGTAAATATGTTGCGTGTAATAATTGTATGAAAAAATATTTGATTAAAGGAAACAAAGAACTTGATGGAGTTTTTTTGTAAATTCTGTTCCTAGTTATACTTAATTTAACTATAATTAATTTATTACTCTATTTAATTTTTTTTTCAGTACTTATTTCGTTTTTACTTATGTTATTTCAACTGTTCATAATAAAGTAAATTTTAAACAACTTTTAGTCAATTAAAGTAACTGTAAACGTAAAACATTTGGTATATTGTATAGATTTAAGTGAAAGTTTTAAAGAAGATTACCTGGGCGAGACTTGATTAACCTCGGACTTGTTATAGAAATAAAAAATGTCTGTTTAATTATTAGTGACTTTTTTTGCTTTAGGATCAAATAGGAATTTATTAATGATGTGAAATCAACGTAACATACTTTTGCGGTTTGTTATATGACATAACCTTTTTAATATATGTTAAATGTTTATAACTGTTTATACCTAAAAATCATGCTTTTAAACTTAATATAACGAAAGTATTTAATAACTCCTAGTGTTTGTTTGAATTCCATTATCTTAATAGGCCTATGCAAGTTGTATAACAATTTGTAATAGTTATTAAAATGATACTTTAAACTAAATTACTATAAAACGTTAATACATTAGTCAGCAATAATACAACATTTACAACAGACTTACGATGTAGTTTTTAGATCGTAATATAAAGGTTTTTGTATCTGAATATTACAACTGTTAAGGTTTACTTTTTTAAATTTGCTTATGTTAAATTTGTTTAGTCATATGAATTATTATAAGACCCAACTTAAACATAGTTATTACAGGTTACTTTAAAATCCCACAAAGAATAGTTTAAAATATTGTAAAGTAAACGTTTAGTGAATTGTACATGATTAATGAAAGTTACTTAAAAATTAAATGAAAATTGTTAAAGAAAATTGAAATACAAAAAAAAATCGAAAGTATGTGTAGGATAAATATCAAAAAATGAGGTTATATAAATAAATGAAACTTATGTTTAATTAAAACCAAAGTTAAAATTTATACTAACAATGTTTTTACGTAACACATTAAAATCATAATATTGTAAAGAAACTAAAAATAAATGGAAAAAAAAATTAATAATTTTATAAAGACTAGTTTGTTTTGCATGAAATCAAGATTAATAAATAAAAATAAAATAAACAAATAGAATAGGTTTAGAAACGATCGGGATAGAAGTGATCGGGTTAGAAATGATCGTGTTAGAAGTGATCGGAATAGAATTGATCGGGTTAGAAGTGATTGGCTTAGAAGTGATCGGGTTAGAAGTGATCGGGTTAAAAGTGATCGGGTTAGAAGTGATCGGGTTAGAAGTGATTGGGTTAGAAATGATTGTGTTAGAAGTAATCGGATTAGAAATGATCGGGTTAGAAGTGATTAGGTTAGAAGTGATCGGGTTAGAAGTGATTGGGTTAGAAATGATCGGGTTAGAAGTGATCGGATTAGAAATGATCGGGTTAGAAATGATAGCGAGTTAGAAATGTTCGGCTCCCGATTTACACATACTCCTTAAGCTGTATTAGTAAATTGACTAAGAGTTCAATAAGAACTAAAATTGATAAAAAATTAACCAGTAAAATTTTACTAACCATATTCTTAAATTTAAAAAAAAAAAGTAAAACTATACAAGAAATAAAAACAAGTCAAATAAATATTAAATAAGTGTATTATAAGTTAATAGATAAGAAAAACATATTTTTAATGATTAACTAATACCAAGTATAAAATATAGTTCAAAAAAAGTTAACAATTATTTAGTTTAGTTTTAATTAGACGGTATATTTTCTCTACAAAGGTATCAAAACAGTTTAATGTTAACTAAATTAAAACCAAGTACTCTGTTTTGACTATCTTTTTTTTTTGTTTAACGATACATAAACACATTAAAAAAATTATTATACGCTATAGTACGTGATATATTTATCTATAAATGCATAATTTTTCAGATTTTTTTAAAACTTTTTTTTTACTTTAATAGCATTCAAGTACATATAGTTTTTAGAAACACACATAAGTAAAGCATAAGGTATTTTCATAACAAATTTACTACTTGCTAATTACTGTTCCATAGAAGGAAACAAGGTTACAAACTATAAGTTTTAAAGTAGAAATAAATAAAAAAATATACTTTTCAACATTTGGATATGTATGGACAGACACTTTAGTAAGTTTTTTTTACATTTTTTAAACATTTAGGTTACGTAATGAAAGTTTTATTTGTTTTATATAATTATGACACCTATTTTGCACTGCTATTTAAACCAAAGATTGATTTGAATGCTTGTAATGTACTTTATTTTGATTTTCTTTAAATAAATAAGAGAGAAAAAAAAATCATTTCAAAGAGATATAGAGAACATAAAAAGACGAATTTCTTAAGTTTTTAGCATTTTTAAATATAGTAGTTTCTTTTTAAAACATAGCGTAAAACAAAATTGGTAAAGTTTTTCTTTTTTTTACAATCACATTTATTAAGAATTATTAAAATTAACTAATTGCCCTATCTACACTTACATGAGTTTTATTTATAAATACAATGATCAAGAATATAAAAATAGGTTGCTACCGATTTGAAGTCTACCAAATATCATGTATTTAGTTTTTTGTTGTAAACATATTAAATGCACTAGAAATTTACACAAATTTGGGAATACAGTAAATTTTAATTTGAAATAAATATAAACAGATAAAGTGAAGCAAACATTTGTGTGTTAAAGATTTAAGTTTTTTTATATATGTACATACTAAAAGCGTTTAGAATTTCATACATTAAATTTTTTTAATGAGTTTGTGTTTTACATTATAAATGAGTTTAATAGCATCATCC
Organism: Thalia democratica; assembly: GCF_965202585.1. Taxonomy (NCBI): domain Eukaryota; kingdom Metazoa; phylum Chordata; class Thaliacea; order Salpida; family Salpidae; genus Thalia; species Thalia democratica. The sequence goes on from NC_139166.1 coordinate 5,996,961, forward strand.
AAATGTTTTCACAGGCAAATGTTATTGAATGTGCTTTAAATAAGTAGTTAGTTTTAGTTAAATGACTATTACAAAAATTTAAAATCTCAATTTATAGAATAACCTTAAATTGAAATATATAACAAAAGTAGAAAATCTTTGTAGTAATTGTTATTTATTATTTCTTTTTTAATTTTAAAAGCATAAAAAACGTTTAAATAAATAAAACTATAAAGAAAGCTATGATTATAACATTACACACTTTTCTTAATGTAAAGGCTTGTCTTTTTTAAATCCATAAGAATCAAACAAAGCACTTTAAAATACATTATATTAAGAATAGCACTGTTTAAAGTAAATTAGTTTTGTAAGTTTAAATATCAGCAAGTTATAACTTATATAAATAAATTTATAAATCAGTACTTTTTATAATCAATGGTTTTTATCATATAACAGCTGGGCGCTTTGGCAGGCGCCTGTAATCTTGCTACTTGGAAGCTGAAAATGATGACAGCATAACTAAATTAGAACGCTGAGAATTAACACCGTTAAAATCATTATCAATAAAATGTTGATGAATAAAATAAACCGTTTGGTTAGTGGTGAAATCATTTTTTTATCAGCAAATTGTACATACTATATAACTTTTTCAAAAGTATTGTAGAAAACGTAAATAACACTCTGAGTTAAATTGAAGTTGATTTGTTTCACTTACTCTTTGTTCCTTTTGTTTGAAACTAAATTTCAATTGTTATTGAGTATAAAATAACATTTTCAAGTCAAATAAAATTTTACACAGTTTTTATCTTAGTAATACAAATTAGAAACTTCTATCTTATATTAAACTATTCTTATAAATTTTTTTTTTAGTATATAATGCAAAATCATTTACAATTTGTTAGTTAAACCAACTTTATGTATCACCTAAAATTTATACTATTTTCGGCGTGATTGTAAGCGCTTCCATACAAACCAACAACTACTAATTCAATTAGACATATTGCTTTTATCTAACAGTAGATACATTTTCTAAATAAACTTGATGTTAAATTAATTTAAATTTATTTAACTGGTATAAGTTTTTTTTTTCATTGATCTTAAATCTAACTTTTGCGCTTGTAAATCTAAATAGAAAAAGTCATATTATAAATTACTTTGGAAATTATAGAAAAATGAAATTTAAGGTTTTTTTCCAAAATTATTAATTTAACTATATTAAGTCTCACAATTATTTAATTTTTAAATATCTATATTCTGTTTTTTTTTGTAGTTTTTTTTCAAGTTTGTTTTTAAAAAATGATCCAAAAGTTTTTATATACATTTTTTTATATACATTATACTTACTTTTCATCCTTTAAATTTGTACTTTATACATTATGGCAGGAAGTTAGTGAAATTGTTAAATAACTAACTTTTTAAACATTGGTTTTAACAGTCTTAAGTCTTTTACTACAAAAAAGAGTAAAATAAATCACATAAAATGTACAATAAAGAAATTAATTATTTATTAATTAGAAAACCTTAACAAAGATCATGATGGTTCTAATTACATAACTTCAAAACTTTCTGTAAATTAAATTTCGAACTTTTTTCTATGTATACTATAAAATTTTAAATTTTTAGCACACGTTAGTTTGCTTCAATAACTTTGTATAAAAACTTTCTCCAATCAACAATAACTGCAATTGTAGTTGGCGACATTTTCAGAGCATTTTAATGTGCTTCCAACAAAAAAGTAAAAACACGATATTTTTGGTAAAAATGTAGATCAAATTTTTTCACACAATAAAAAGTTTTTACTTGAGTGTATTATATGTAATAAAAAAGGATATTAGGAAAAAAGGTAAACAATACATTAAAACACCTTAGTTTGTGTCATATGAAGTAGAACCTTCGATAATTTGATTAGTTCTAGCTGCAACATTAACTTACTGTTCTTTGTGCTAATACTAGTTTTTAAGACCTTTTTTTTTACTTTTATTATATTAACTAAATGACAGATAAAAAGTTTTAATAAGAAGAAGTTAATCTTTGCTTATTAAAGTTATACTTATATGGTTTTTTAACAATTCATCAGATTATTCATGTATGCATCATTTTAGAGCTTTATCTTAAAATGTTTACACATATTTTTATAAATTATCGTCGAGTTTACTATAGAATAAATGAAGTTATCATTAAAAGGTGAGTTTTTAAACTCCTTGCGCTAAAATAGTGCTTAATATACAGATACAATTGGTGCCTTTAAAAATACTAACAAAGGCCATTTAACAAATATTTTTTCTAAACTATGATTTCTAGTAACTGAGGTTATTTCTTAACAACAAACGTTTGCTTTGTTCAAATCAATCAAATTACGCAAAGTTTTTAAACGTCCCGCAGTGTCTTCCATGATTTTTTTCAGCGCAAACCACAAGCACTTTAAACTAATTATTATCTGTAGAGCATTATTAGGTAGTAACATAATTTTATAATAAATACAAAGTACAGCTCGTGACGTCATGTTATAAACACAATTGCTCACATCATTAGTTTAGTACAATTATAATAATATTGTTATATGAGTAGCAAGGTTTAGTGGAAAACATTTTCAGCGCAACTTAAAGCGCTTACAAAGTCCAGTGTCATAAGTCCATCTTACAAAGTAAATTAGATTCGCAAATATTTTGAAATTATTTTATAAATATGAGTTGTCGTTTTAAAGAAAAATAAAAAAAAGAGCTAATACCATATACCATATAATTTTCAATAGCCAAATTTAAACACAAATACTGTTAACTAAGAATCCTTCTAAATTAAAATATATCTAACAAGTTTTCTTCGCGTAAATAGTCCTGATAGAAAAAGTATTAACTTTCAAAAGAATATTTGATAATGACTTGATTAGATCAACCTAACAAACTCACTTATTGGTTGGCATAAAGGTATATTTAACTGAAGTTGTTTACAAACCTTAGTTGAGAAACCAAGGAAAAGTCCAATAGCTTATTCTTAATTTTCGTAAATAAATTTAAAGTAAATAATTAAATACTTTTATTTTTTTTTCTTTAACAACTATAAGTTATTATTTTTTTGTAAATCACACTAAAAAATAGTCGACAAAAGTTTTTCAATTATAGTATTTAATTTTTAGTAAACTAACAGACTGTTACTGAAACTTGCAGTAACTAGAAACGATTTTTGTTAAAGTGTATAAGCATACATTAAAAAAAACTGAAGTATAATCATTTTGTTTTTAAATTTAGCAAAATATACTAATTATATTTATCTCATATATTAAAAACCAAATTATTAGAATTTTTTTATTTAATTCAGTAATGATCAAAATATTAAATCAAAATAAAGTATAAGAATTTCTGAGTTAAAATTAGTGATAAACTTTTATAAATTATTTTTATCAACATGAATAATAGAAATGTATTGAAATAAATGTATATTTGTTGAAGTACTTTTTTAGCTTAATAAAGTAAGATATAAACAAGATTCATTAGTTTTCAATAAACAAACTGCTAAAAATGTTACATACTTTTTGTAAAAAAACTATATGCAACTAGTTAATGGAATTCTTTATATTACGTAATGTTATATTCAGATAAACGATAGTTTCATTTAGATTTGTAAAATACCTGCAACTTTTTATTACTAGAACTTCTTGATTTTCTATCAATATTTGAGGTGCTTTATATAGCGCAAACAAACAACAATATCAGAAGAATATTTTCAATGATCTTATTTATCAGCAGAGGTATTTTTTAATTACAAACAATCTTTATAGCGATCTCGTAGAGAATTTTCCACTTAAAAAGTTACTTATACTTAACTCAAATGTAAACTTCGTATAAGAGTTTTTAAACTGGTGATTTTTCTAAATTTTGAGTTAGCATTTTTTAAAAATTTTCTTTAACAAACCACATTAATTGTTTTTTTTAATAAAAAAGAAAAGATACAAATTAATATATGTGTAATAACGCATTTATTGTATATTTTTACATGTTTTAAATTACTTAAATATGTTTTTAGCAACTTTTGAGATCTTAAACATTTTCAACTATAAACATCTAAGTTAACTTTTTAAATCTTCGAGATGCACTAAAAGCAATTTAATGTACTCTACTAGATTTGTAAACTTCATGTTTAAAAACAAGTTTATCTGGGATAACAAACAGAACTTGCAAAAAACGCATTCCTACTATTTTTTGTTATTTACTGATTTAGTTTGACAAACCAGGTTGTAAAATGCACTTGAATTTTTTAATTGTAATACATTTCTTTACAAGACTTAAAAAAACGTTTTACCAATTCTACCACTAACTAATAAAAGAACTATAGTTAATAACTTAAAATAAAATTGTAGAGCGTTTTTTTCCTATTGTATAATTGTTTCTAAATCTCTAATCTGCATTTTTTTTTTGGAAATCACTGTAGTATTACTTTGTAATAAAAACAACATTAAAACATTAAAAATTAAATTTTACTATTTTTTTATAATCTTAAAAAAAAAACTAATTTTTATTGTTGTTACAAAGGAGTTTATTACCATTTTTGTTAACCGTTGCTGAATAAAACCATCTGCTTTGTTAATATTTTAAATTAAAGTTAGTTTTAAAATAAAACTCGGTTTATTTAAGTTAAGTTATAAGGTAATCCTGATAAAAAAGCTAATAATAAAACATTTAAAAATGATTTTTTAGTTAGACTACTTTAATTAGATAACTATATTTTGGAATTATGATCAATTTAAATAAGTTTTTTCAGAAAATTTTCAAGTTTCTATCTTAATTTAGAGCTACTAAGTGAAATTAATGTATAAGCGTTTAAAATCAAGTCTCAGATTGCCATTATGGGCCCAACAGAAGTATTAAATATTTAGATAGTTAAATAAAATATCCACGACCTACAATTTGTGAGCTAAAAAATTAAGAAAATATATTATAAAGCCAACGTGTCATAAAATATATATTGTACGAGTAAGTAAAGTAAATAAATTACGTTTTTATTTTTCCGTATTTGTGTTTTGTCTAGTCGTTAACATTTCTTTTAATAAAAATATTAACAATTAAAAACAATTTCAATAAAAATAATTAAAAACAACCATTATTTCAAAAAAAAAAACATATAATAAACATCCTCAAATTAAAAACTAGTGGTTTAAATACAAGAATATTTTAATAGAAAGTAATTGTTTCTACCAAATAATAACTAATATAATTTATTGTTTCACAAATATATTTGTTTTGTATGTCAGCATAGTACTTATAATAACCATCATTCTTGTTTAACAGCTTTCAAAATTTGATTGTTTATTATTTACTAAAAAAACATCAACTACAAGTAAATACATTTGTTTGGTGTTTACAGTGAAATTGTAATACAATTATTTCACTCTAAATACGTTTTACTGAACTTGATAAATTTGTTTATATATATTAAACACTTTCGTTGCGATGAAAATATTTCCTGAAGAATGTAGAAATTACTTACAAAAGTGGTAAATTAAATTTAAGCTAAAAAAAGCGAGAACATGTTTTTTTTATAATGACAACCTTAAGTGTTAATATCTAACTACACCAATAACACGTTTTAAAGAAATTTAATTTCGCTTTATGCTACAGGGACTTTTTGGAGAAAAGATGGAGAAACCTCTAGCTGGTAATTAATATTTAAAAAGATCCATAAGATTTAGTATAAATAAACTTTACAATGGAATTTTATTACACCTCTATGGCCTATAAAAAATCGTTGACATTTTTATTTCTAGTAGCATATAAATATTGTATTTAGTTTAATGTAAATGAAAATTTTTAGATTTGTTGAACGTTCGCTGAAGAAAATGTTTTAACTTAATAAGCGATTAGGCTAAATATGATATAATTTAGCAAGTTAAGTGAACATTTGTGGTTCCAAAACATTTTTGTAACTGACAAAATAAGATAAGCTTTATTTATAAAAGATGTTAAGAATATTTCTTTATTTTAAGATGTGTTTTGAATATGTTTTTTACTTAGTACTGTACATTGCACAGTATTTTATATTTAAACTATATCTTACCACTTGAAATACAAACTTCACCTTCATACATTTTTAATTTAAGTAAGCATTTAAGTACTATAAAGTTTTTTAAAAATTTCTTATAAACTGATATTATATTTTCATAAAATTTTTTGTTTGTTTTAAAAACTTTAAAAAATATTCTTATTGAATGAAACAAATATTTTATATTTTTAGAATGCTGTCATTAGTAGTAAATAATTAATAACGCCTAGAAATCAGATTAGCTGTTAGAAATACTATTCTTAACAAATATTGTAACGAAAAAAAAAATTCAAAAGTGATGTCAGTTTATAAAAACAAAATTACGCTTTACGTGTTTTTTTTGTAATTCTAAAACATAATTACTCAGTGCAAGGTGTTTTAAATATATTTTTCAGCGAACGGCGCTTTTATTAACTGTAACTATATTTTTTACAGTTTTTTTACTAGTTCAGTACATTTATATGTTAACTAGTAAAAAGTTCTCATTATGGTATAGGTGTTTTGAGTAACATCATCACAGTAACGAGAAAGTATTAAAAGTAACAGTATAAGTATGCGCAATAACACGCTGAAAATAATACTTTGAAATCCGTTACATGTACTTTATAAGCTACGCAAATAATTACAAAATAAATAATATGCTTGTTTGTGAGTTGAACTTTGACGTCACTAAATGTTATTATCTATTACTATACATTGACAAAAAACTTTTACTTAGTTAACTATTCTAAAACTAGTGAACTTTTGCAAAGATCTGCTAGGTAAAAAGGAAAAAAAAAGTTTGATAAAGTTCCTAAAAATTAAACAAATAAACTTAAGTGTGTTTATTAAGATGTTTTTAACTACTCTAATTTTTATCACATTAATGTTCGCTCAATTACATTGTATATTTTCATTGCTTCAATCGAAAATTACTATTGGGCCACATGTCTGTAAATTTTTAGGGCATTTAGATTTGCTTACAACAAAAGAGTAAAAACACATTAGTAAAATCGTTATCTTTAGTAAGTAATTCGATCAAGTTAAATAGGAATGTATTTAAGACAGTACTTTTTATTTTAAGTAGTAATTAACAAGAACTTTTTAGAATTTAATTACTTCATGAATTGCAATTAGAAACTAAAGACATACTGAACTACACTTTATTCTGTGTGTATATTGTAAATGTTTCTTTGACTTTTGCTAACTAAATTCTATAAAAACTAATTGGTATAAATGTAGAATATAATGTTGGATTAAAACTTATAATAAAGATATCAATGTTATTATTATTATAATCTTTGTTTTATAAAAAAAGGTGTTGTGAAAAAATTGTTGTTTATTAAGCTTCTTTTGGAATTTGAATTAAATACTTAACAAATTAAAACAATTCTAGAGTTACTGTATTTGAAAACTTTTCAATGTCATTCCCTAAAATGATTAATCTGCACATTGTAAAATTTTTGTTCTAATTAAGTTTTTTTCTTATTGTTAAGGACTAATTGCTAGAAAATCAACTCAGCAATTGCAGTTTTATATTACTCCGATTAACGAACTTAATTTCTATAATACTAAGAGGTTTTTAACTTTCTTTTTGATTTTTTATTTATTTACATTTACGTAAACGCTTTTGTAGCGTTGGAAATGCTGGACTTTTAAGCAAACATACAAATTTGTAAAACTTTAAATGATTCATGCTTTCTAAATTTTAATAAAATATTTTGTAAGTAAGCAGGTACAATAAAAATTACTTTTTTATTATAATTTTTGATTTGAGATAATTCTATCCCATAATCATATTAATAAGTAAAATAAATACTCAAATGTTATTGTTAAACGTTTTGACATATTTTTACTGTATATCTTCAGAAACGTTATTGCAGAGTAACAGATTTAAAACACAATTTTTCACTAAAAACAACAAAATAATATCGTAATGCTAATTAGTCATTGCTGAAACTAACAAAAAATGATAAAAAAATCAAAAATTATTAGATTAACTTTAATACACAGAAAACGTATTATTTATTACTTAACGTTTTTTAATTATTGCTACTTCTTTAACAAGAATAATCTGCTTAACTTCAATCATATTTATGAAATCCGTGCTTTAAAACAAGTTTAGATGTAACTATCAATTACCTTTTAAATTTAAAATATTAAATATTGAAGTTTAAATTTCTAAAATTAACGAATTTTAATGCTGGTTAAATAAACTAGCTGAAATTTCGCATTAACTTATTTAAAACTTATGTTTGTAAAAAGTTAAAAATCACTATTATAATCTAGTAACTACAAATAAATAAATAATAATATAATTAACAATAATACAACAAAACTTAACCAAAAGAAATGTAATATTTTGGTGGACGACTAATCAAATTCAAAAAATTCAAATTTCGAAAAATCTAATTCTTAAGTAAGTTGAAAGGACCACACCAAAAAAGTAATGTATAATTTAAGAAAAACTATAAATAAGTGTTTAAACCTTATTAATATAATTTAGTATAAAAGTAAATTTTTTCTAAATCTTAATTTAAGTTAAAACTTGCCATAGTCTTTACTTGCTAATTATAAACAAGTAAGTAATATTTTGACTATTAACTATTAAAACAATAAAAATGTTGAACAGGCTATAAAATAAATTCTTTCATATTTAATAAAAGTTATCTGCAAAAAAAAAAATATATATCAAAGGTTATAAAAAAATCAAGTTTATTTTGAAAATTGATGTTTGTTAAAAAATTATTGAGTAGTTCTGTTTCATTTTTTTAAATACAGTTACGATAATTAAAATCAATGTATAAATTTGGCTAAAACTATTCAGTTTATTTTAAGTATACCTACCTTTACTATTCGTTCATTTTGTAGGCTTTCTAAAGCCAGCATTTAAAATACTTGTTGAAAATAGATTTTGCGACAGAAAAAAACTCGCAAACGCTCGCTTCATTTAGTTACATATATATATATATACGGAAGTTTTTAAATGATCATTTCGATTTGCAAAGCTTAGAATGTACTTTCTAGTTTTTACAGCGCAAATTGAAAGCGCTTTTTAATAACCATTCAACAATTTTTCAAAACTTTGTTGCAAATTGTGTTGAACAGTAATGTCATGATATACATGAATAAAATAGCTAGTATTTTATCGAACTTAAACAATAATAGTAAACATTATTTTAAAATTATTACTTAATAAATCATTTATTTTTATATGAATCGATTCCATACCTTTGTATTGTAAAATTTGTCTAAGTTAGTTTCATCGCATTATTAGTGCATCTTACAAAAATTCTTTGTTTAAACAATTAGGCTCTATTCGCTCAACTGAGTTCTAAAAGTACCTTTTATTGTAAAATTTTCTTATAAAAAAAACTACTTCTAACTTTCAAACTTAATTTTAGTCAAAATTTTTATTCTTGTTAAGTATACTATCTAGTTTTGAGAACAAATATCTTGTTTAAAACTGAATGTAGTTAAAGTAAGTTTAATTTTCGACATATGATTTCTTAATATAAATAAGATCATTATAAAAACCACATAATTATCTTAATTAATTTTATAAAACAAATTGTTTAAAAGAGTAAAGAAAAGCCATAAATTATGAATAAATTAATGCCATCATTTTTGCGTTTTGACAACAATTATAAGTTTTAAGTAAAAAATGTTCCTAAACTCGGTCACAAAATAAGACATGATGAATAAGAGTTAAACAACTATAGTCTAACAACTAAGCTTTGATTGTAGTCTAACGTTATATACAATTTTATTAATACATGAAGTGTATTTAGAACATATTAGTTCAGTTGTACAATTTAATATAAACTTGTTTCTTTTATTGCCAATCATCATATTCAAATTTAAAAAGCAAAAAACTAAAACCAAATTTAACTAAAGTATTATAATAAAATTTTTGCCTTGTCGTTTTATTTTACTACTTTTATATACAGTGTTTGAAAACTATAATTATTAAGAATTAAACATGACAGGCACAACAGGAAATTAAAAGTAAAATTACAAGTCTTGATAATATACAAAACCGTTGTACTTTAAAAAAAAAGGAAAAAAGTTTCTTTATCGATATCAAAAATTCATGCATTCACAATTGAAATAATAATTTGCATATATAAATACGTTTGCATCAATTAATCATCGGAAGTATCATTTAGGTTGATTAAAATGGTTTATGTTATTCGCTGAAATTAATCACTGAATTTTGAATTACTTGTTACCATTTTCTATTACTTAATCAAAGTTTTAAAATAAAACTATTATTGTTTCAAGGTGACGCTACTTCAAATTCTATATGTTCATTTATTAGTTGTATTGTTTACTTATTTAAATATTGGTCCAGTTGAATTGCTATTACTTTTATTTTTTTACTTCAAGTAACTAAAAAAAATAAAAAGAGTAATTCACTAATTGTCCTTGTAGAAGCACACTTTTAGAAAAAAAAACAATTTTTACATTGTACTATAATATATTTATTTAGAATTATCTAAAAAAAATTATAAGAAAATTATCTTCATGCAAATGTAATTTTAGCCAC